>NC_064616.1:503405310-504137810 GCF_023898315.1 Schistocerca nitens | reverse complement strand
TCCATTTAGCATACAACGATAAAGATATAATAGACAAATCCAACAAATAACGGATCATCTGTGGAACAGCATCAAGTAATCTTGAATAAGAAAATTATTAATTAACAGTGGAGCGCGTCTTATTGTTTGACTCAGAAGATTTTACTCTGAGGAATAGAGCTCAGATACGATATTATTCATTTCCACGAAACTTTATAGAAGAGAGGACTAAAATAAGAGGTAGAGCCGTAACAACAGAACGAGTGTTATTACATATAACGTACATACAAATGAGGCTTTAATAATTACGTTCTATCCGCGACACATACAAAGATTACAAAGAAGACTGACGGTGTTGTAGTTTCAATTCGAGAAGTTTCTGAAATCATTTGCTGGTCGAATTTGAATAAGTTACTGAACATGAATCAGGAATGGCAGAATAAGAAGAAAGGAAGCTCTTACCTGTGTCTATATCGGTGACAATGCGATCGCGCGTACCACGTAACCATGACGTGACGGCGACGTAATCTCTGACAAAAGAGGGCACGTGACACCGCAACACAGCAGTGTTGCCAGCCATCACGAACTCGTCGTACACCTGCACCTCGTAGTACTGTTTCACCACCGCTGGAACATTAATATAAAACCCTGTAGCTGCTGCAGCAGCATCACACAGCTAATGTAACTATTACATGGGTCAAATACTATAATAGGGCATGTCAATTATTATCCGCAAAGTAGTTATAAAATTTAATTCTAATCAAATAGGAAACTCAAAAGAACATCATTTTTCGACATTGTCTGCTTGCGTTTCAACGCACTTGGTCCATCGTTGTACAAGCTTCCTGATGCCCTCATGAAAGAAGGTTCACGGTTGAGCTGCGAGCCAGAAATGCACCGCTTCTTTCACTGCTTCGTCCGAGGCAAATCGACGGCCCCTTAATGCCTATTTGAGTGGACCAAACAAGTGATAGTCAGAAGCGGCAAGATCAGGACCATACGGAGGATGATCCAGTACTTCAGATTTGAGTTTCTGGAGCGTTTGGGCAGCAGTATGCGGACGGGCATTGTCGTGCTACAACACAACACCTTTGGACAGCAATCCTCGGCGTTTGCTTCGAATTGCAGGCTTTAGCCTGGCAGTAAGCATCTTACTGTAAAAAAAAAAAAAAAAAAAAAAAAAATGGTTCTGAGCACAATGGGACTTAACATCTGAGGTCATCAGTCCCCTAGAAGTTAGAACTACTTAAACCTACCTAACCTAAGGACATCACACACATCCATGCCCGAGGCAGGATTCGAACCTGCGACCGTAGCGGTTGCGCGGTTCCGGACTGAAGCGCCTAGAACCGCTCGGCCACAACGGCCGGCTCTTACTGTAAAGTACACTGTTTATTGTTGTGCCCCTTTCCCCATAATGTTCCAGTACCGGACCTTGTGCGTCCCAAAAAACGACAAGCATCAGTTTTCCTGCGGACGCTTGGGTCTTGAACTTTTCTTGCACGGCGAATTTGGATGTTTCCATTCCATACTCTGCCGTTTACTCTCCGGCCCATAATGATGGGTCCATGTTTCGTCATCAGTAATGATCCTGTCTAAGAAGTTGTCTCCTTCGTTACCATAGCGATCCAAATGTTTTTACAGGTGTGCAAACGCGTTTGTTTATGCAACTGTGTGAGTTGTTTAGGGACGCATCTTGCAGAAACTTTATAAAACCGAAGTATGTTGTGGATGACTTCGTAGGCAGAACCGTCACTAATCTGCAGCTTCGTCAATAGTTAATCGTCTGTCTCAGAGAATCATTTCACGTGAACACTCAATGGTTTCTTCATTTGTGGCGGTAAACGGTCGTCCGGCTCCTTCATCGTGCGAAACACTTGTGCGACCATTTCCGAATTTTTAAATCTATTCGTAGACAGTCCGTTGTGACAAAACGCTGTTCCCGTACTACACCGAAAGTATTCGATGTATTTCGGCCCCCTTTACATCTTGCGACCACAAAAAACTGATCACCGAACTTTGCTCTTCTTTGGTGCAAATAGACAGCGGAGCAGCCATGATTAACAGCATGGCAGCGATAAAAAACTTAGTAGCTTGAAATTAGCAACGATATGACAACAAATAAACAAAGCATGCGTCATCAACGAAAAACGAGAGTACTACCAAAATAAACAAAAATATAGCTGAATTGAGGATAATAATTGACGTACCCTCGTATTTAAGTGTATTTAAGAAAGTCCAGTAAAAGTTACCTGGATTCCGGAAGTGTGTTCAATATCATACTTCTTATAAAACCGCAAAACGCAATCGGTAAGAAACAGAACTAGTATTTGGGAGTAACGTGTTTCAACCCATCGCCTGGCCACCCTGATCAAGGCTTCCCGTGTTTTCTATGAATGACTGTAAGTGAATGCAGGGACACTACATTCATCACGCGTTTTATTCCTCTATCGTTCTGCAGATAAGCTAGTGCTTCATCTCTGACCATTTCGCGGTCGGTGAAATGTTAAAATATATCATTCTTTCCCTTTATTTTTTTCTGGCAACGAATTGACTGCCTTTTATGACAAGCACTGAACGCTGAAAAACAGAACGTGCCACTTCTGGAAGCAATACATAGGTCTTTCGCGTCTCCAGTTTCTGTTTAATATTACATGAAGGTCATTAAAATAGGGAAAATGTATTTTACGTGCATAAGCGCCACACCAATAGACGGAGAAGCACTTGCAAATTCAGAGAAACTAGAAACAATTAGAACGGTTGCGTTATTACCCCCGCGTGGGCCGAGAAGCTTAAGTGTAGCGGTTGGAAACTAATGCCGTCGAGGGTACTCTGGTTGAAATGCAGGAACGAGAGATTGTATCTATTCCGCAAATGATGCAATTGTATATTGATAATTTAAAACCTCTCGAGCCGGCCGAAGTGGCCGTGCGGTTAAAGGCGCTGCAGTCTGGAACCGCAAGACCGCTACGGTCGCAGGTTCGAATCCTGCCTCGGGCATGGATGTTTGTGATGTCCTTAGGTTAGTTAGGTTTAACTAGTTCTAAGTTCTAGGGGACTAATGACCTCAGCAGTTGAGTCCCATAGTGCTCAGAGCCATTTGAACCATTTTGAAACCTCTCGATGTTGGCTTAATTTAGTGCAGCATGCTCTGTAGTTGGACTAAATCCAGGAACTACACATGAGGTTCACTCACAAATGGACGCCGTACCTCTATGAAATAATTAGCCGGGGAATTGCGGTGAAGTCTGTTCACAGAGAGAAGCCGGACGACTTCGATCCGCTCTGGCTGCTGCCAAGCTCAGCTATATAATACTGAACATTGCATATGCACCGATTTTTGTCACACTGTAGGTTTCATTACTGGTTCCTTTTAATTTTAAATTGTCAATGAGAACTGATACGGTGTTAGTAGTAACAAGAAACTATGAACATCAAACCATTAGTTTCAGTTTCACGAATCCTGTACGTTTTTGTTCGCCCACGTCTCAGTTTTTACTTACGTAAATGTCCAATACATAGCAGTTGGCACCTGGTACGGCGGCCACTAGATGACTCTGTCAACGCCATTTACAGCATGAACTGACACGTGAGCGCAAGGGTAGTGCGAACTCTGCGTGCCGTAAGTGCGGCTTGTTCCCCTCTTACTGCTGGTCACTACTTGGCAGCCAGTTTTTTGGGACGTGGTGGGTGGAGTTTGCTCCCTCTGCTGCCCACACCACCTCAGAATTCGTTCATATTCTTGTGGACAGACTGATAAGTCTTGATATTTGTAGATGGAAGCATGTGCACGTGGACAGATCTCTACGTTTTCCTCAAAATATTTAATTGGGGTCATATCGTGCGAACGCGCTACCCAGAAGTAGATTTTATTTATCCTGCGTGCGAAAATGTCCCACGCAAATTGAGTGAGAAGTGTTATCAGCCTTCAACTGACCAGGCTCAATTGACCTGCATGAAAGGTCAAAGGAATCGATTTATGTCAACAGAAAGGTGAGCTCTCTTGTACGAAATTATTATCGGCAAGTCGTATACCCTGTTTACAAGCTGGGTTCACGGATTCGTATTCTCTGTTGTGTTGGCAGAAGAACCAACACCGTGTTACTAGTGGAGGTTGAAATGGACGCGTTTTAGCTCACGCAGGCTGGCGTGAGGAGGTGAGGACTATACTGACGTGAGGTCTGGAACATGACAAGGAATTAGAATTCAAAAGCGGACGTAATTAGTTTGATACTTAACTTTAATCCATTAATGATGAACATCGCTCTTGACGGTACATTATTCACAATATTATCTGTTCAGAACACATTCATAGTAACTGAATATGGCGCCTTGCTAGGTCGTAGCAAATGACGTAGCTGAAGGCTATGCTAAACTGTCGTCTCTGCAAATGGGAGCGTATGTAGTCAGTGAACCACAGCTAGCAAAGTCGGCTGTACAACTGGGGCGAGTGCTAGGCAGTCTCTCTAGACTAGACCTGCCGTGTGGCGGCGCTCGGTCTGCAATCACTGATAGTGGCGACACGCGTGTCCGACGTATACTAACGGACCGCGGCCGATTTAAAGGCTACCACCTAGAAAGTGTGGTGTCTGGCGGTGACACCGCATTCTCAATGGAAGGCAGGAAAGTAAATTAAAAAGAAAAATAGGGTTTAAACGCCCTGTCGATGATGAGGTAATTAGACATAAAGAAGAACCGCAGATTGGGGAAAAATGGGGAATTATATCGGCCGTCCACTTTGAAAGGAATGACTCCGGCATTCGCCTTTAATGATTTAGGGAAATTATAGAAAACATAAATCTTAACGACAGCATAGGGATTTGAGTTGCCGTCGTTTCCAATACGACTACAGTGGGTTGCCGCAGTGCCACTTCGCTCAGCATACTTGGGTAGTCGACGCAAGATATGATAGAGGTACCGAGTGTGAGGCAGACATGACGTACCTATAAACCCATTTCTCCTAAGTAATGAGTTTTTGTGTCTCTAATCACAAAAATGGCTCTGAGCACTATGGGACTTAACATCTTTGGTCATGAGTCCCCTAGAACTTAGAACTACTTAAACCTAACTAACCTAAGGACAGCACACAACACCCAGCCATCACGAGGCAGAGAAAATCCCTGACCCCGCCGGGAATCGAACCCGGGAACCCGGGCGTGGGAAGCGAGAACGCTACCGCACGACCACGAGATGCGGGCTCTCTAATCACACATGCCTCTCACAAAGATAGCACTTTTCAACCTTGATTATCGTACGTGTATTAAATTGCTTCGAAGAATAGACGCTGTTGACGTACAGGTAAATGATCTCGTCTGACAGTGTGAATAGCCATCACACTGAATCAGTATTCTTCGTGGCACCCAGAGCATCAGCTGAATAACTGCTTTACGTCAGATGGAAAAGTCGCTCATACTTCTGCTGCTTCAGTTCTATACCTAAGGCGACAAGAATTCTTTTACACAAAAATTATATGGCACTAGCATACATAATGAGCTGATATAAAACCGTTGAATAACTCGTATCTTCATATGGAAATTAACCTACGCTCATCTGTACCATTCACAAACGCATTCAGCGTCTAGTACAAGAAAAGACTTGGCCATTCGTAGCAAATCTTTGCCCAATCTTTGACATATCTGTGATTATCGATTAGCATGAATGTGACTTCTCCTTTCACGTACTGCTCGATAGCTCTGAAAAAGAAAACATTAGTCATCCTCTTGAGAAGGAAATGAATAAATTTATTCCACATCATATGATTTTTGCTTACTGAGAGCACACGTTGTCAATTATTTCCTCTAGTTTCCGCAGTATCACTAGTGGTCTGGTAACAAATTCCGATGTATATCTCTCAAAGGTTATAAACTGTTCTACGTAACTGTAGAAGAACATCTTTCTTCAAATGTAGCAGACGTAAATTGTTTATTGGTTTTAATGCAGGCCCGGGCATCGTCAGGTATCTGTACGAACCCAAACGATGTGACCTACCTCGCTACGTTTTTGTAGGCGAATGGAGCGTTCCCTTTGCCCACTTATATTTATTCCAGTCCGTGACGTATGACTGTAGAACACGTTAGTACATGATCAGAATTAATTAAAAGAAACAGATGAGATACTTTTAAAGCGGTGACTGCGAAATACGAACATGAAAAGAAATGATGATAATAATAGTACGCCGTAAAGATTAGATATGTGGTAAGGAAAAGCTGGTGATCACGGTTGTTTGTTGTTTGGAACGGATCCGACGTCTTCCTACAACGATTCTGGAAATTCATGAAAAACCGACGAGTATATCATCAAGGTTAAATGAGGAATAAAAGCCTAAACCCTGTGTGAATGAAAAGTTTTGGGTCACTTCTCGAATCATATTAGTCAGTTACAAATACCATAACACATCGATGTGCACTTATGTCACTTTCCAAGATGCTACTCGAGGCGGGTGTAAAATGAATGTGCGCCACGGAAAATAATAAACGCTGAAATTATGATTTGGCCCTGTCTGACTACCCCCTGAAGCAGATCTTAGGATCTCTTAATTCTTTTTAAGATATCAATTGCAATCTAAATATAAATGAATGAGGAAGGGAACTAATACTACTAAATGATAAACGATGTTGCTCAATATATTTATTACAGATTAAAATCAACCTTTTAAGTATAGTTCTCTATGTTTCCTAACTAAAATTGCAGATCAACTGCCCACTCTGCCCCTTTTTAAGGCCACGCGATCTAACATAACTGACATCATCTACGTACAAAAGAGTAGAAGACACTACTTCCAAAATGATCTACAGTGGTGTGGAACCTCAGTGGAAATAAACTAACGTGATCACAGCTGTTTAGCTTTATAGCCCTAATAAGCCGAAGCAATTTGTGTTATCACCGTATGTACTGCGTCTGGTTCAAATGGTTCAAATGGCTCTGAGCACTATGGGACTCAACTGCTGTGGTCATAAGTCCCATAGAACCTAGAACTACTTAAACCTAACTAACCTAAGGACAGCACACAACACCCAGCCATCACGAGGCAGAGAAAATCCCTGACCCCGCCGGGAATCGAACCCGGGAACCCGGGCGTGGGCTGCGTCTGGTGCGTCAGCATCGTGGTTCTCGTGCACGTCTCTCCACTGCTGTCTTACCAGCAAGGCTCGGCTTCCCACCATCGTCATTCCGAAAACGAATCATATTCCCGAAAGCACGGAATATTCTCCATCTCTACAGATTCTTCCGAACGCCGACCAACCATATTTTAGTCTTTTGTCGTCCAGCGTGGAAAGTTTGCGAGGAAAAACGTATACTCGTAGAATGGTACGCTTCTGAGTAAAAATCGTTGGACATAACCCATCCTGCGTATTTTCCGAGGTGCCGCTTCTTCGTTCCTCTCACCTGCATCCGAAATTTTCAAAGTTCGGAAGTATTGTCCGGTTATCAAATGGTTCAAATGGCTCTGAGCACTATGGGACTTAACATCTATGGTCATCAGTCCCCTAGAACTTAGAACTGCTTAAACCTAACTAACCTAAGGACAGCACACAACACCCAGCCATCACGAGGCAGAGAAAATCCCTGACCCCGCCGGGAATCGAACCCGGGAACCCGGGCGTGGGAAGCGAGAACGCTACCGCACGACCACGAGATGCGGGCATTGTCCGGTTATCCTTCCGGCCCTACTACAATAGCTGCCGGTCGCGACTCTATTGTGCCCCAGCGCTCAGGGGTCTCAAAGTCCGCCTTCCTACTTCCTATGTTAAAGCACGACTAACACACCTGTGTGAGCCTTCCATCCAGAGCTTGAGTTCCGCCTGCCGTTTCATCTCCATTGGCGTTCCAACTTCTACTAGTATAGGCAATCATTCATTACGCCGTTTTGATAATAAAGGCACTCCGTCACCTTTCATGCAATAAGCGTTAACAATTATTTATAAGGCGTACGTTACAATGTCAGTCTCCTTTATGTATTCATTTATACGATGTACAACCTATCAAACGATACCTAATTGTGTTTGTAGGTCACGGCAAAGTAGGTGGATGGGTGCTCGTAAGGTGCGAAATTATAGTCACCTTACAACTTAAATATGAATAAAATGGGAAGGCAGGTTAGATTTTACCATCCCGTCAGTGAAAACGATGAAAGTTCGTCAGAGGAGTACTCCCTGGGAGAGGAAACATTTTTTTTGGGGGGGGGGGTGGAGGGAGGGGGTGGAGGGAGGATGAGGAAAACTCGGCCACGTCCTTTTCTAAGGAATTGTTATTCCTACATTATCCTAACTGATTTACGGTACCTTAAAAAATGCACTGCTTCGATCGGTCAGGTATGAACAGTATTTTCAACTTTTCTTTCGTTTTGTTGATTATGTGGACCTAAATTATTTCTTTAGGTGAAGAAGGAATTTGAAAGCAGAAAATCATCAAATTTGGTTTCAAATCCAGCAGTCTGTCGCTAAAGATACCTTTACACATACAACAGGAATTGCTTACAACCGAAAATACAACCCGGAAATGTTGCCTACAAACACTGCCTCCCATACGAGTTTCAGCTAATTGATGGAAACATTTCCGGCGACTGTTTCTCGGCAATGTATCGTGCAATATATTTCCGGCATACACGGTCCGCAGTATTGACGAGAAATCGACGAAACCGAGCTATGGGAAATAAATGAGCTTTCCTGTCTTGCATTCTATAAGAGAATAAGTTATCAAAATACACTGACGTAAAAAAATGTAATACCGAAAAATAATTAATGTAGAGAAATGAACTTTCGGGAATACATTTACCTAGATAACAAGTAGCTAACATTGCAAGATCACAGTTTAATACGAGCCCGAGATAAGCTATTGCAAATATGAAATTCTGCTACATTAATAACTGGTGTAACCGCCATAATGTCGAATGCAAGTATGCAAACGTGCATGCATTGCGTTTTACAGACGCTGGACGTCAGTTTGTGGGCTAGGGTTCCATGCCTGTCGTAGTTGGTCGGTCAGTAAAGGGATAGTTAATGCTGTTTATGGATGACGCTGGAGTTGTCGTCCGATTATGTCTGATATGTGCTCTATTGGTGACTGATCTGGTAATCGAGCAGGCCGAGGTAACATATCGACACACTGTAGAAAACATCAGCTTACAACAGGAATATGTGGGCGACCGTTATACCGCTGAAAAACACCCCCTTGAATGCTACTCATGAATGGCAGCATAACAGGTCCAAGAACTAGGTTGGCGTACAAATTCGCAGTCGGAGTGAGTGGGAAAATCACTAAACACCAAATCACTCCCCAGATATAACTCAAGGTGTAGGTCCAGTGTGTCTAGCAAGCAGACAGGTTGGTTGCAGGCTCTCAACTGGCCTCCTTATAACCAACACTCGGCCATGACTGGCATCGAGGCCACACCAGCTTTCACCAGAAAATACAACAGACCTACACCATGTCCTCCAGTGAGGTTTCGCTTGCCATCACTGAAGTCGCAAATGTCAGTGGTTTGTTTAGGTGCTATCTTTGAAGTAACCGATATGTTGTGTCACTGTAGTGACTATTGCGGTTCAAATATCTGCTGAAGATGTAGTGCCAGAGCCACAATCCGATCACAACATTTTTCCCTCGCGGTAGTGCAACGTGGCCGTCCAGAGCCCGGTATCCTGGCGACAGCACATTGTCGTGTCCACCACTGCCAGTTATCATGTACAGTAACTACATTCCATAATGACGTCTTTGTCGCTTTAATGGCGCTCTTGACTAACACCAGCTCACGACGTCAAACCTCAAAGGTAGCTAACGCTCACGACCGTTGCAGCTTGTGTTTAAAGAAAACCTGATTTGCTTTCTCATAATGGCGCTACTAGCGCCACTCTTTCGCGACTGGCGCGAATTCTGAAGAGACATCATCTTTCAAAAAATGGTTCAAATGGTTCTGAGCACTATGGGACATAACATCTGAGGTCATAAGTCCCCTAGAACTTAGAACTACTTAAACCTAACTACCCTAAGGACATCACACACATCCATGCCCGAGACAGGATTCGAACCTGCGACCGTAGCAGTCGCACAGTTCCAGACTGAAGCACCCATAACCTCTCGGCCACCGCGGCCGGCCATCATCTTTCAGGTGTAGAAACACGCCTACCAACTTTCGTATATATACACACCTCCTTCCTGGTGTTGAAAATTTTGTTCCGTCAGTATAAATATAAGACGGGCTATCTGGAGGCGTTCTTTTTTAAATCAGCAGCTTCTGGAACTTTAGCTCTTCGACTATTTCTGGATACAACCCTCTTCCAGAATGCTGAAATGCGAATTTGAATTTGTCGTAAAAGCAACTGGTCCGAGAATTGGTAATACCGATACCAATATGAAACAAGCAGACTGGCGATCACTATTCGGATTTTGGTCACTAGTGAACTGTTCAGAGTGGACTTCTCACCGATATTCCGCTTGGTACCAGACTTGGCAATACTTTGGAGAAAGAACTAAAGGAATTCATTAAGTTAATTTGAGATGACAATCAAATGTTTTGTTTTTACATTCTTATGTGGGTCACCTGTATGATGATAAATCTGTGAATTTCATGAAAATGATACAATAAAGACCAGAGTTATGGGACGTGATAAATAATTTATACGAAAACAGTAATCAAATGGTTCAAATGGCTCTGAGCACTATGAGACTTAACTTCTGAGGTCATCAGTCCCTAGAACTTAAAACTACTTAAATCTAACTAACCTAAGGACATCACACACATCCATGCCCAAGGCAGCATTAGAACCTGCGACCGCAGCGGTCGCGCGATTCCAGACTGTAGCGCCTAGAACCGCTCGGCCACCCCGGCCGGCTAAACAGTAACCAAGAAAAGCGCAGTTGGAAAGTTGTTGCCCATGAACATGAAATCTCAATTGATGAAGCTTTAAAATGTTTTAGAGTACTTAACCTTCTTAAAATAAAGTTTTACCTCACCGCTCCAGAGCTTCTACTACGACGGTAGCAACCAGAACGTCATTTCTGAGACAGGTGTCTTGTATATACCACTTCCCTTCTCCATAGGGAGAAGGTTGTTTGGGGGAGGAGACCAGACAGTAAGGCCATTGGTCTCATCGGATTAGGGAAGGAAGTCGGCCGTGCCCTTTCAAAGGAAACATCCCGGCAGTTGCCTGGAGCGATTTAGGGAAATCACGGAAAACCTAAATCTTTTTGCGACTTTCTACATTCTTGCAAACAACGAACCAACGAGTGCCTTTACACACGAGTCCTAACTTTCCAAGAGAAACGAAATAATATCCTTTCACCTTTCAAATTATGTGACTTGGTGTTTCAGTGCTGTCGGCGTGAGACATAGGAAAAATGGCTCTGAGCACTATGGGACTCAACATCTTAGGTCATAAGTCCCCTAGAACTTAGAACTACTTAAACCTAACTAACCTAAGGACATCACACACACCCATGCCCGAGGCAGGATTCGAACCTGCGACCGTAGCAGTCCCGCGGTTCCGGACTGCAGCGCCAGAACCGCTAGACCACCGCTGAGACATAGGAAGCAAGCCTGAGAGTGAGAGGGTAACATTCACAGACATGGTTGGAGATACATGTGGCCTGACCATAGGCAATATTGTACACCCTTGGAGGACAACGCCGCAACAACCCGGTCATACTTCGGCAACTACTAGGAATAGCCTACATCATCAGCAGTATTTTCCGGACAATTGTCAGTATTGGCATCTGTTGCAACGGCTTTGCAGCAATATTGATGGCAAAATTACGGGCACCACATATTGATGCCGGTCGCAGTGGCCGTGCGGTTCTGGGCGCTACAGTCTGGAACCGAGCGACCGCTACGGTCGCAGGTTCGAATCCTGCTTCGGGCATGGATGTGTGTGATGTCCTTAGATTAGTTAGGTTTAATTAGTTCTAAGTTCTAGGCGACTGATGACCTTAGAAGTTAAGTCGCATAGTGCTCAGAGCCATTTTTGAACCACATATTGATGTAAGATATGACCTCTGTAAAAGCCCATTCATTAATACCATCACCGTCTGTGGTAGCGTATTGCAAAATTTAAAGTTTTTGAGTGACAATTTCTCGGTTTTATTGTACCGTCTTTATCAGCAGGTGACTATCGTAACTGATACTGTGGCGGTTTACAGCTTGTAACAGTTGAACGAAATCCTCATGCTGGCGACATACCTAGGAACTTCAATGACACATGTCAAAACTTTACGTCAATTATAATTAAAATTTCTGTAATACGCACCCGTAACTTTAAGATATGTGTCCTACTTAGTGTTAAATCTGTATGGAAATCTTCCGGTAGAATAGTAGCACCTCCATGAGTTGTGTATAGCTACTTAGCATGAGCACTGCCTGTACGTATCAAAGCTGATGACTTGCATTGAATTCGATTACGATAACTATAAAATAAATAAGACACATGATGTGGAGAAAGAAATTTAATATCAACTCGTCCTAACCCAAAGAAATGTGGAAAAATAGTGACAAGCTGAAGTCCTTGAAAAATATTTGTAATGTAATTCAGTATTATAACTACCTGTAAATCTTTGAGCCACGTAGTATGTTGTGAATCTGACGTCAAAAGAAAGGTAATGTAAATTGCTTGGGTTAGAGACTACCTGCCTAGTCTGATTTGGAAAATTCTTAGGCTGTATGGCCGGCCGAAGTGGCCGTGCGGTTCTAGGCGCTGCAGTCTGGAACCGCGAGACCGCTACGGTCGCAGGTTCGAATCCTGCCTCGGGCATGGATGTGTGAGATGTCCTTAGGTTAGTTAGGTTTAAGTAGTTCTAAGTTCTAGGGGACTGATGACCACAGATGTTAAGTCCCATAGTGCTCAGAGCCATTTGAACCATTTTTTTAGGCTGTATGACAATATACGTAAACAGGGTGTTACAAAAAGGTACGGCCAAACATTCATGAAACATTCCTCACACACAAATAAAGAAAAGATGATATGTGGACATGTGTCCGGGAACGCTTAATTTCCATGTTACAGCTCATTTTAGTTTCGTCAGTATGTACTGTACTTCCTCGATTCACCGCCAGTTGGCCCAATTGAAGGAAGGTAATGTTGACTTCTGTGCTTGTGTTTACATGCGACTCATTGCTCTACAGTACTAACATCAAGCACGTCAGTATGTAGCATCAACAGGTTAGTGTTCATCACGAACGTGGTTTTGCAGTCAGTTCAATGTTTACAAATGCGGAGTTGGCAGACGCCCATTTGATGTATGGATTAGCACGGGGCAATTGCCGTGGCGCGGTACGTTTGTATCGAGACAGATATCCAGAACGAAGGTCTCCTGACAGGAAGACGTTCGAAGTAATTTATCGGCGTCTTAGGGAGCACGGAACATTCCAGGCTATGACTCGCGACTAGGGAAGTCCTAGAACGACGAGGACACCTGCAATGGACGAGGTAATTCTTCGTGCAGTTGACGATAACCCTAATGTCAGCGTCAGAGATCTTGCTGCTGTACAAGGTAACGTTGACCATGTCACTGTATGGAGAGTGCTACGGGAGAAACAGTTGTTTCCGTACCATCTACAGCGTGTGCAGACACTATCGGCAGCTGATTGGCCTCCACGGGTACACTTCTGCGAATGGTTCATCCAACAATATTTAACGTCTTATGTGACACTAAACACTTTACGAACTCATCTTTTTATGTAAAATGATAAGATTCCTCGGACTGTGGACTGAAGTGCGAAGACACAGTCCATTTTACACAATGCGACTCGCTATTGAAATTATAAGGAGGCAATGCTATCAGAACTGGCCCCTACTTTACATTTGGCTCTTCTCTCGTGTTGTCGCTAGCACACAATGCGCTCACATTTCCCTCACTCTCCACCACAGCTCGCGAAGAAGAGCGTGGGCAGACGCGACTGCTCACGCTCAAAAATCAAGGAGTTGTTAAGCCCCGAGTCTAATTTAACGTAATATTTTCCTAGCCAGGTGAAGTACGTTGATGAATAAAACAAGAGAAGAAAGAAAGGAAGAGAAGCTTCCGCCAACGTCTTACCGTACGTGAAATGCGTGAGGAGTAGCTAGGTTTCAAACCGATTTCCCGCAGCAGCCGCGGTATCATCGACATGATCGATTTCACCAAGGATGAAGTGCACAAAAATAATATTGCGGGAATATATGGGGTAAGTTTTGAGTGCAAGCTTCCTACTTCGGTGAGAGAGGGAGGCCAGTCAGCACATTAGTAGCGGAACATGAACGCATGTGCAATTACAGTAAGTCCATGTGCTGGCGAAAGTGTCGTGGAGGCATCAACACAAAATATGAGGGGCGATTGGAAGTCTTAAGCGGCCTGACAGCGTTAATAGGGAAGGTGGATACAAACTTGGGCGTCGCGGCTGCTGGCTATCCCAGACAGGCGGGTCGCGAGCAGTCGCGGGAAAGAAGCCTCAATGGGTACTGGAGCCATAGCCAAAACAAACAGCTATGGAGAAACTGTCAGTGCACTTACGCGCACACCAGGAAGGAAACATGGCCAGCAGAAGCCCAAACGCTTATTTGGCGACTTTCGACAATCACTGACAATCCAGGTAGACCACGAATGGCTTCCCTCCTACATTCTTCCTTTCGTTATTACTAGCCGATATTCTACTGCCAATAAAGTTTCACAATTATGACATATGAACACGAACTGTCTACAATAAGAAGGGATACCTTTCCTCTTGCGAAATAAATCTTTCTCTGAGGAAGGCCGTTGTAATACGGTGGAGGGGTGGGTTTTGTAGTTTTTATTTAAAGTATTTTATGCGCTGACGTAGTCAACACTCAGAAGAACTTCGATTCTGGCCTTGTGACATGAAAAGTTGTCCTCGTAGTAGATGTCATCGAAGATGGGGAAGACATCAGGCACCAAGCGATGCAGATGGTCTGCAGTAGTATACGCGTAATGCACACCTGTCATGCTGCTTTCGATAACTATCACCGACCCAGCGGATATCCAGGTGAACGCCCTCCATAGTATTACACTGCCCCCATCGCTAGGTGTCCGGAGAGGAGTTCCCAGTGTGACCATCAGTATGGAAATTACTATAACGGCCAAGGACTGCTCCTTACAGTCGTTACGAGTATCATAAGAATCTAAAGAAGATGTTTTTACGTGACTGTCTTTAGGCCAAAAATCTGATGACAGCAAGGGAAGGATGCATTCGACCAGCGGAGAAGCGTTTAGCGTTGTAGTACATCTCTGTGGACCACCCGATGATGGAACTCTGGAAGTGAAGAAACAAGTGGAGAGGTTGAAGAGATGGACTCGAGAAGAAATTACGCCGTTATCCAAGATATAAGTGAATAAAATGGGAAATCTTCCCAAAAAAGGTAATAACTTCGTTACAGTGTTGCGTAACTCATATTCTATGAAGTGGACGTTACGTCGTCAATCGTCAGCAGAGCCAAGCGCGTGTGGATCAACAAGAACCCAAGGATAGTAATGAAATTTATTTTCGTGGTGATCTCTTAAAAATCAGCGACGACAGTACTTTTCTTCTGGAAGACGATAGATTAAAGCAGAGAATATTTATTCATAGTGGAAACAAAGGAAAAGAAAGCTTAAGAACGTCTTCCTATTTTTTTATGGATGGAATATTTACGAGCTGTATCAAGCCATTTCCACGAATCTGTATTACACACGCAGAGTTAGGAGCCCCAGTGACGTAATAAACTCTCTTGCTGCTGTATTTGCATTGTTCCCTAAGAAAAAGAAAGACGCATATGTCCCTCTGTTTCGTCTGCTTAAAGTTGTTCCTGAGTAGTGTGCTGGAGAAGTAATCGTTGAATTTGAGGCAGCTGCGGCATCAGCTCTTTGAGTAGTTTTACCCTCAAGTAAAGCAAATGGATGTTATTTACACAGGAAGAAGACTTCAAGATCTCGGTCTATCTAAGAATTACCACCAGAAGGAAGATTTAAGACTTCACGTCAGAATGTGTGCACGGCTGGGATTTGTATAACCGGAGGACGCTAGCAGCGGATGGGTTGAGATTCAGACACAGGCTTGGAAGAACTACTTACATATTCACATAATCGATGACAGTGCTTCCGTTTCACTGAAGTCTTCAATATAACGATTTCTGGACATTAAACGGAAGTTCTATATTTCGGTACAATGGAACGATAGGTGAAAATATGTTGGTAATAGAGCAACTTCTATATCTAAAATCCATCTTATGTAGTGGAACACCATAAATGAATGGATGAAAATCATAATGGAGTAAGTAGTATAGAATTTATTGTGAGAAAAACGACCTTGAACATTTCAGTGTCTATATAAAGCGACCGGTTATACAATATGAAACAAAAGATTTATACAAAGTTTTACACTTGAGTGACATATATATGATAAGTATCTGGAGGTCCTTGGTGCAAGGCGTTATACGCACATCAAAAAATTTTTTGCGTCACCCCGTTTCCCAGAACTCCTGAAGATAGACGTTGACTGTGGATACTGTACCACAGACACAGTCCCTTTGACTGTTCGGAGACGTAACTAAACCCGCCCAAAGATGTAAATAACAATGCATGAGCAGCGCCTATTAGACGGAGGGAAACCGGCAACCGACCAGTTCCAGTCAATCAACCAGGAAGGAGGTACGTGGCTCGTGTTGTCTGTAGTTCACCCATGCCTAGACCGTCAATACCGCGGTCCGATTATTTATGCATAGTTACTTTGTGCCAGGAAGAGCTCTCAACAGGGGAAGTGTCCAGGCGTCTCGGAGTGAACCAAAGTGATGTTGTTCGGACATGGAACAGATACAGAGAGACAGGATCTGTCGATGACATACCCCGCTCTGGACGCGCAAGGGCTACTACTGCAGTGGATGACCACTACCTACGGATTATGGCTCGGAGGAACCCTGACAGCAACGCCACCATGTTGAATAACGCTTTTCGTGCAGCCACAGGACGTCGTCTTACGACTCAAACTGTGCGCAATAGGCTGCATGATGCGCAACTTCACTCCCGACGTCCATGGCGAGGTCCATCTCTGCTACTACGACACCATGCAGCATGGTACATATGGGCTCAGCAACATGCTGAATGGACCGCTCAGGACTGACATCACGTTCTCTTCACCGATGAGTGTCGCATCTGCCTTCAACCAGACAATCGTCGGAGACATGTTTGGAGGCAACCCGGTCAGGTTGAACGCCTTAGACACACTGTCCAACGAGTGCAGCATGGTGGAGGCTCCCTGCTGTTTTGGGGTGGGATTATGTGTGGCCGACGTACGGAGCTGGTGGTCATGGAAGGCGCGGTAACAGCTGTACGATACGTGAATGCCATCCTCCGACCGACAGTTCAACCATATCTGCAGCATATTGGCGAGGCATTCGTCTTCATGAACGACAGTACGCGCCCCATCGTGCACGTTTTGTGAATGACTTCCTTCAGGATAAAGACATCGCACGACTAGAGTGGCCAGCATGTTCTCCAGAAATGAAGCCTATCGAACATGCCTGGGATGGATTGGAAAGGGCTGTTTATGGACAATGTGACCCACCAACCACTCTAAGGGATCTACGCTGAATCGCCGTTGAGGAGTGGAACAATCTGGACCAACAGTGCCTTGATGAACTTGTGGATAGTATGCCATGACGAATACAGACATGCATCAATGCAAGAGGACGTGCTACTGGGTATTAGACGTACCGGTGTGTACAGCAATCTGGAACACCACCTCTGAAGGTCTCGCTGTATAGTGGTACAACAGGCAATGTGTGGTTTTCCTGACCAATAAAAAGGGCGGATAGGATGTTTATGTTGATCCCTATTCCAATTTTCAGTACAGGTTCCGGAACTCTTGGAACCGAGGTCATGCAAAACTTTTTTTGATGCGTGTAGTTTGAATAGTTCACTTATACCATTATGGTTTCAAAATGTCTTCATAAAATTCCACTTGTATCACTATGCATTTAAAGAATAAAATCTTTCCTCTTACTCGCCTTCAATCACTTCAACATTATCATAGTTGTCAGGGTAGCATTCTTCATCACCTGGCTGTGCAGTGTACTGTGGAAAGTGTGAAAGATGATGCTGACCTCTGCCACTATCATGAGGACGACCAAAAGGGCGACTACGATGTCCTGGTTGGTTTTCTGGTGAGCTCTGAATCGGCGTTAGGCTCTTTTAGAAGTTGTGATATACTGGAGGAATAAACTGTACCAACGACGTCAAGTCATTAAATTTTGCTTGCTTGAAACATACTGGTCCATGTCGAAGTAGTGGAAGTTATTCAGGTATTGATCCAGACCTACATGGACGTGCAAGATTTACTTTTCAAAATTGTATGTCTTCATTCAATGTCTCTTTGATGAAATAAGCATTTGGTTCAGCTTCTATGTATTGCATCCATCTCAGTGTCAACCAGCTAACCTTTTGCTTCTTAGTGTCTATTTTTCTGTTGATAAGATGTTGTGCAATGGGTTCGGTAGATAGGAAATCATCTTGCTTCATTTCTTTCACATAAAATGTCAACCTGGAATTGTCTACAAGCTTCATCCAATCCTGTGGCACAAATATACTCTGTGTTTGCTTTTTCTTCCTCTCAGTCCGAGAAAAATCAGCATCATTTTCAAGGGAACTATGCCTAAGTACGAGGAATTGTTGATCAACAATTTCAATAGAAGTATGAGCAAAAATATAGACCCAAAATTGATTATTTGATTTCTGTTTTGCCCAACGCAACTATCACTGTAGGCAATGACATGTATAATATCAGATGACAATGATCTTACACACTTCAGTAAGCAAGAACCAATTTCTGAAGGTGCACGTGAGGCAGTATTTTCAGACCACATATACATGAAAGCATGAGCTGTTCTACAGTCATGTATTCCAACATTAAATGTTCAAAACTGTCTCTTGTAGTAAACAACATTAAACAACATTGCTTGTTAGCATTGGAGTTGGCAATGTATTTTCAAGGTCGAAAGTAAGTACATGTGTTGAGCCTTCTTTTGACCTCTGTATATCTCCTTTCTTAGAGCCTATTGTTAGCTCAACTTTCCGTAAGTGAAGCTTTTTCTCCAGTTTTAGATTGTTAATTTTACTGGTATCTATCTCTGCTTTGATTAAATTTTCTGATCGGTCATAAGTATTGCAGGTGTCACTCCTTAGCTTATAAAACGCTATATTAAATTCTGAATTGAACACTTTACGGTAAATGCAGGCCTTCACTGTCAAAATGTTTTCTTCCTCACACTTCTTAGTATAAAACATATACATTTTTGAAACAGATAACCTTGGCGACAGGTATTTCCTTTGAGGATTATGTTTAGGAAAATAGTGACTTGTGTAATGAGGAAAGCTTTTTATGTGGTTCCCTACGGTAGTGAGGCGATCTTTGGTTCTTTATTTCCAGGAGCATATTTTCCACGTTGATCAGCCTGAGATAGGCCTTCCACTCTTGGTTTGTATAATGCAGTTGTGGTAAACCGGCGATTGCCTATAGTTAATGTCTTCAGGAAGAACTCCTTACACACTTGATTACCATCCAGGATAGTGACAGTACTTTGAGTTTTTAATTTCTTACAATTTTGTTTTGGACGTCTTGGTTTGGCAGTTGAAACACATTTTACTATGAAGGACGTTTGTTGTTGCCAAGAACCAGTATTACAAAACTCCTAATGGATCGTTTTTCGCCTTTCTTCTGTGAAAGTCCTGCATTCATATCGGCAGGTATGTTGAAATGGCTGGATGACTCTTTCATGGATAATTTTTCCTTTTGTAGATATATATTCTTGTCCCAGGTTCTTTAGGCGTTTTGCTTTATTCACTTTCCATGACTCCACGTTCCTCTTTCTCTTTTTTGAAACAATATTTTCTTGAATTTCTTCATGAGGGGCTTCTACTGGCCAGCTATGACCTTCGTTTTCATTGGAAGATGATGCATCTGGACAGAAAAGGAAGCATCGATATAAAGCAAATATCTAAATAAAAATCAGTTTCATAGATAACATTCCCAAAATGATCTCGTCGTTTTGGTGAATGAAATTGTGCCAAAGGAATGCTAACGTACCTCAAAGATGTTAAGCATTTCAGTGGCATACCGGTACAGGTGACAATATTTTCGTGACAGTATTTTTCATGTGGAACATGATTTTTATTGACAGTAAAAAGAAGTTGTTATGCTAGTTTGATGTGCGCTTATATAGTAAAAAATAGTTTAAGACATTTCTAATGGCCACAAAAGTCATTGAAAATTTCAAAACAAAACCTTATGTAGTCACTAAACTGTTCCACAAAATGCTTCAACTTCTGAAAGACACTGAATACCTTGAAAGGTAGAACTACTCATTTCTGATCGAGATTGCGTCAGTAATTGACAGCCTAATTCGCGACTCTTTGGAGCGTCCGCCACGTTGTTGCTTGTACCGTCGCGACACGGCCTATCGATTGTTATTCGATAAATGTAGTTATACCACATGCCGATAGATGGAAGACGTTAACAGTAGGCACCTGGATCTTTGTGCCACTGAGAAGTATCCCTTGTTTCGTGTTCGAATTTACACATACCTCAGTTTTGCAGAAAATGTCGCTTATACCGTTATGGTTTTCACACATTCTAATAATTATATCAGTATTTTCATTTGGCTACGTGATATCAAGAAGCCAAGATGTCGAAGGAGGAGATCCTTTACATACTGGCTGTGTCTGGTAACATTCATAGACGGTGGTTAGAATGCAGACACGAGGAGTACGAGGAAGGACCTCCACTGACTGAGGGATCGCTGCTCAAACTATTTGGCGAAAGATGTGACCGCAAATGTACGGCCAACCCTGCCGACCAGCCCTACGTCTGTGGCGCGGCTCAACTTTCCTGCTTCTGTTCGCCTGAGTGATGGCGTACTCAGATCAGAACGTTTACGTGACGTGACAAGAAACGTGATTCATCCAAACAGACGAGAGACAGGTTTCATTTAGCCACGGTTCAATCTCGATGATCTCGTGCGCATTGCAATCATAATTGATAATGTCGATGGGTCTACATGGAAACACGTAGAGGTCGTCCCTACGGAGCCACATCTTCAGCAGTGTGCACTGAACAGTGTGCACTGAACAGTGTGCTCCAAAGCAAGTGTCCTAGTGCCATACTGATGTCAGATCTGCACATATCGCCACCTATTGTCCTTTACAGAGCAGACATCTTTTCGGCATCTAGTTCTTTGATGAGGCGTGGACATCCAATAGTAGTCGCCTGCTCGTGGTTTCACGGTCCTTCAATCCCTCTTTATAGTTGCTCACGACAGCAACACTCTAACAAGCTGGCCAGGATCGATGTTTCCGAGATGCTCGGTGCCAGGCGACGGGCCACAACAAGCTGCCATTTGTAACAGTCTCTTATATCAACGGACATCCTCATTTGCGTCCTGTATCGTCGCCAGAGTAATTCGCCATTAGCCTCGGCTTCACCTATGTACTTTCCTTAAATAGTCACAGGCCTGTAACGCCGCCAGGTGGCATTCAATCTCGAAGTGGCCAATGGTCATAATATTTTGGCTGGTCAGTGTATAGAAAAATCAGGTATTTAATGTTTGCAATAAATCATTATTCATGTGAAACTACTAGAGTGCTAAAATCATAAAATTTAGTGAAACAAAATTAGTGTTAAAAATTAAATTCAACAGTTGTTTGGAGTTTCATCTGTTAAAGTTTTTACGTGGAAGAACGAAAAGTATTTAATTATATTAGTTTGGTTTTTGCTATAAAATACTTTTATCGAATTTTCTGAAGCATCAACTCTTTCTACCAACATTCTGGTAATAACTGGTGCACGGAATGCCTAGGATAGCTCGACGTGTTGTGAGGGTAAAAAAACCACCTCCATTTTTGTCAGATATATATTGGATTCCCTGCCCAGGACTTGAAAGGTCCCATAAATTCATGGCACAAGCAGTACGTGCACTTGTGCCAAATGCACAAGTGTGCACACGTTGAGCGAAGCGAGTTAAGCTTTCCCCACGCTCACGCAGTGGGCTGGGAGGGGAAATTTGCTGTAGCAGCTTAACTTGAGGATTAGTAACCACAGCAAAATATCCACTGCAGTCAGTATTAATCATACGTCGTTTCACAAAGGATAGACTCTTCTATTACACTGGTCAATAGCAGTTTTGTCACTAAAAAATGTAAATTATATTATTACCATGATTGTTACTCCTGTAAACGAAAGTGAAATTTGTATCTGTCTGCCAGGAAGAAACAATGAATGAGTTACCGAAATTGGAAACACCATAATAAGTGTGACAAATAGTGCTGGATAAGTAAATCATTATCAAGTAAGGATGTGAAATTAGAGGATGAGTAATTATCTGTTTTGTTATGGAACAATTTTTTAAAAAATCGTCTGAGCCAGTCACAAATGCATGCTGCAGCTGAACCTCTGCGCTGTAATTAACACGGTCTGCATCGAAAAGGCAGCAGGTCAGCCGAAAACGTAGCACCATCTGGAGGGCAAGCACTCGAGTCTGTTCCTTCGTGAGACGCCACGTGTCGCAAGACACGTACGTGGCAATGTTCACTACAGCGGTCGCCGCTCAGCGAAAGGAAACTTTCATCATTTCCCCTACTAACGTGATTGATTGGCAGAGGAAATTAGTTGCGGCGATGGCACGACGGCACCAGAGCGACAGAGATGCGGATTCAACATGTGACCCACACTAAGCGAAACATATCTCGGCAGAACCAGACCAAGAGTGTTTATACATTTCATAGTGAAATAATCCCTACAGTCAGTCGTGATCACGAAGTCTTCTGTGAAAGACCGGACACTTTTAATACATTTTTTTCAACCAAAACGTGGATGATACTCTTAGCGTACGTTGTCGTTTCAGTATTCGAAAATAAAATCAGATTTTGTCTACCGACTAGGTTTTCTTGTAATTACTTACTTGGCCAATCGATTTAATTGAAACATTATACCTCGGTTATTTCGTGGGGCTTAATATAATTATACTACAAATTTAGCTGTTAAAAATCAATTTACGTACAAGTAGTTCTCATACATGACATCCAATTAGGAAACCCGTCTACAGGAAATGTTAGAGGTTTACCAACACTGTGAAATAATTATGGTCGAACTCGTAGAATTGAATGGTGTTGCTTTAGTTTGCAACTTGTATCTCGGTATTGAAAGTTAAATAAACACGCCTCTGTTGCCGAGGGCGATAACATACGCCTGCGCGGTGGAGCTTGACTCGGAAGTTAGCCGGTTCTCAGCTTGGTGGTAGATGAAAGTTTCACTTCCAGTATTTGGCCGGAAAAGGGTGGAGATGTGGTGACGTGAAGTTCCTGGTTACCAGTTCTTGATTAAACTCCAAACTTCTCTGCACTGTCTCCGGTCGTGAGAGCATGTAGGGCTGTTGATGGTGTCCGTCCGTTGGATCGGGACGCTGAGTTCTGCGGCCTTCTTAGTACTATCTCAGAGGAGAGGACTATGTACCGTCACCAGTGTTAACCCAGTCGCTTGTCTCATCGTTTTCTTTTAACGTAAATATAACACTGCACTATACACGTAGCAGTCATTTACACTTCACAAATACACATACGACACAACTCATACATAGCACAAAAAAGGAACCAATGTGCGCAGTTGAAGAACAAGCTCTTCTCTATGCAGTTGAATCCAAAACGTGTGGGAAATCCCAGTAATAAATTTAATTTTAAGTTTAAATAACATTTGTTGACAATGGTTCAAATGGCTCTGAGCACCATGGGACATCTGAGGCCATCAGTCCCCTAGAACTTAGAACTACTTAGACCTAACTAACCTAAGGACAACACACACATCCATGCCCGAGGCAGGATTCGAACCTGCGACCGTAGCGGTCGCGTGGTTCCAGACTGAAGCGCCTAGAACCGCTAGGCCACATTTGTTGAAAGTGAGTAGGTATTGTTCTACGTTTTGGAAGGCTCCTCTATTCTGTTCATTCAGAGAAAATACCTCTTATCTGTATAAATAACAATTTTTTTGTTTTACCTATGGAGAGCTAACTCTGAACGAAAGCTGAACACGCCTGCAAAAACTCGCCCCCTGGTCCCCCCCCCCCCCCCACACCCACCCACAATATGGTGCTTACCATCTTTATGCTACTGACTGCCTCATTAGAAAGATTATTCCTGGATCTGAGAACTGGGTAAAACCTGAAATAAAAAGTTCTGAGATCTTTACCGAGTCTTGGAATGTTTATCTGAAAGACAGATTAAACGCCCTAGAAGGGGGAGTCTTCACTGCAGTCGACAAAAACATTGTCTCTACTGAGGTTGAAATTGAATGTGGTGGTGAAGTTATCTGGCTGCTCATAACACGTCTAGGTGAAACCAAGTTAATTGCTGGATTTTTTACCGATCACCCGATTCCTCTGTGACAGTACTAGAGGCATTCAAAGAAATTCTGTTGTCAGTTGTGTGTAATTACCCAGATCTTGCCATACTACCATGTGTTGACTGTAACCTACCGAGTATAGGCTGGGATGTGTATGGATTCACTGCAGGGGATACAGACAGACGGTCTTGTGAAGTACTTCTGAACACGTTTTCCTAAAACTATTTTGAGCAGCTAGAGAGCCAGCCATCACGCAATGGATGTATCTTGAACCTTGTAGCTACAAGTAGGCCGGACCATATCGATGGCGTCAGTATAGAGACTGGGATTAGTGATCATGATATCATCTAGCGACTATGGTTATGTAAGTTAATAAACCAGTGAAGAGGGCTAGGAGAGTGTTTCTGGTAGAAAAAGCAGATAAGCAGTTGTTAACATCACACTTAGACAATGAACTGCAACCATTTAGTTCCAGAATGATGGCCATAGAGGAATTATTGGCAAAGTTAAAACACATTTTAAATCCTGCTCTGGACAAATTTGTGTCTAGTGAGTGGATTAAGGATAGAAAATACCCACCGCGGTTTAACAATGAAATTCGGAAAATGAAGAGAAAGCAAAGGCTCAAGGTTCAAAAGAGGACGCGTAAATGATGACGGTCAAAGGATAATAGAGATTCGTGAGTTTGTGAAAAGATATAAGCGAGAAGCGTACAACAGCTACCACCGTCATACCTTGGCTGAACATCTGCCAGAGAAACAAAAAAATTCTAGTCCTTCGTAAAACCGCTAAGGAGGTCTAAGGGTTCCGTTCAGTCACTCGTCAATCAGTCTGGTTTGGCGGTAGAAGAAATCGAAAGGAAGACCGAAGTTTTAAATTCAACGTTTAAGAAATCGTTCGCTCAGGAGAATCATACAAACGTACGGCCGTATGGATGACATACACTACCATTTGTAGAAATTGCAACACCAGAAAGGAAACGCATGAATTCAATTAATTTAATACCACAGGTTAGGTACATGACAAGTAACAAATGATTACCTTTTCAAATCTGTACATGTCCTTTGAGCCCTACTATTCAGTATGTCGTGTGGCCACCATACGCTGCAATTAGAGCTGCTATACGCTGTGATATTGAATAAATTAAGTTATGCATACGTTACTGAGGGATTTCCCTCCACGCAGTTTGTATCCAATCCCACAAATCCGTGACACCAGTTAGTGGAGGGCCGTGATGCACCAGGTGCCGACCAACCACATTCCAGACATGTTCCATGGGTGACATGTCTGGCGAAAGTGCGGATCAGGGAAGCAATGGTACTCGTCGCTCTTCGAAGAAGGCCTGTACATTCCTCGCAAATGTGGCCGGGCATTGTCCTAGTGAAACGTGGCCTGTGGAGATACCTGAAGCAGTGAGAGTACCTCTGGCTCTCTGGCTCCACAACCTCCGTTAGGTACCGGCTGCTGTTCAAAGTGCCCGCAATACGTACGAGGCGAGATCGATTGTTATGACCAATGGCGCCCCAAACCATCACGCCTGGTGTTTGTCCGCTATGCCGCTCCACAATGCAGCCCTCCAGGTTGCGCTCACCACTGTACCTCTGGGCACATATGCGGCCATTACTGTAGGACAAGTTGAAGTGGGGCTTATCCGAAAAGATTACATGTTGTCACTCAGCGCCCCAGTGACGGTGTTCACGTGCCCATTGCATTATGAGGAGCTTCAGGTTTCTGGACAATGGAAGCCGACGTAATGGCATGCGTCCAACCAGTCGAACCTGTAGCAGACGGCGACGAACCATCGATGGAGACGAGCTCACACTTGTTGCAGTGCTGCAGCGACGAGCCAACACTGTGGATGACGCTGTACGGTCCGCAATGACCATGCGGACTAGATGACGGTCATCCCGTGCTATGGTCATGTTCCGTGGTCTAGTTCCCGCTCGTCGCTGCGTAAGACCTTCCTCTATCCACCGCTTCCACACACGCATGACTGTCGTAGTAGCATGCCCTGCGCAAGCCGAAATGTCACGGTATGACAACCCCATTTCCCGGAGACCGATCATTCTACCCCCTTAGAACTCTCTCACGTGCCGATATGGCTCCATTTGACGTCGACGAGGCATACTGGCACCCACTGTATTGTTTCCACCATGTGTTGCGGCTCTGCACCGACTACACTAGGCACAACACCAACCCTGTCGATCTGACACGAAAGGGCTCTGCTCGGCCTACGTGTACCCCACGTCGCTGCAAAACGTATCACGTATTACAAAATTGTTAAGGCTTTCGCGACCACTTGTTGACAAACTGTCTGTTGGCTTCTGTCTCGGGTTCTTCGGCCGACGTTCATCTAGTGATTTTACTGACGTTTCACCTGCACGAGTGGCTGGCATTGTCAAAGCTTCGCCGGTGGTGAACTGGAGACGAGCTCGCGGCCGCAGACTATATGTATCGTATCTGCGACAGAATGGAACGAGCTTTACTTCGTGAGCGAATTCATACAACACGGAGAGACTTGGCAAGAACGGATCAGGAACGTTTGGACATTTTCTATCAACCAAGAAGCAGAATGCATCGAGACAACTGGGACAAGATCGACAGCATCACTTACAGGAGCATGCAGAACGAACTCGAGTGTTGCACCGAGCGGCAAAAGAAAAAGTTTGAAAGATTGCGGAAGCAGACCTACAAGGCAATCCCCGACATATCACACACAGTGTTCAACGTCACTGAACGACTGTTGACCGAAGAGGAAGTGTCTGTTCTTCGAAAAGGAGGGAATTTCGCTATTGTCTCGAGAACTATACCTATGGAGGACATCATTGCCAACACCGAAGAGGCCATTCGGACCCTTCCTTGTGAAAAGGCACAGGAAATACGCACTGTAACAGCCAGGATACGGCGCCGAGGAAAACCACCAGCTTGCAACCTGAAGAAAGAAGAGGTACAAGCCATTAAGAATCTCAACGCCGACAAGAGTATATTGGTACTGCCTGCCGATAAGGGGAATGCGACCGTCGTAATGAAGACCGAAGATTATGAGCAAAATATCCGAGACCTATTAGATCCGACGACGTACCAAAAACTAAGCGCAGATTCGACGCAGCGTATCATAGGGAATACGAATCGATTGATCAAGGCGGCTTCTCTGCAGGCGGACATACAGAGAAACCTGCGCAACACAGAAGCCCTACCACCTCGACTGTGTGGATTACCCAAGATCCATAAGAACAATGTTCTACTAAGACCGATTGTTAGCGCTCCTGGCTCACCGACCTATAAACTGGCAACAGTTGGCCTCTCTGCTCCAGCGACACGTGGGGAAGACCGACACATACATAAAGGACTCAGTAATATCATTCAAAAGCTGAAGGAACTGAAACTTGCACCAAACGGCATCCTGGTCAGCTTTGATGTTGTTTCTTTGTTTAAGAAAGTGCCACTCAGTGACGCTCTGGAGCACATCCGTTCCATTTTCCCTCAACACATCAGAAAGCTCTTCCATGCATGTCTCACCACGAGCTATTTCACGTGGAATGGCGATTTCTACGAACAGCTGGAAGGCGTCGCCATGGGTAGTCCTCTAAGTCCAGTAGTGGCCAACTTCTTCATAAACAATTCGAAGCACAGGCACTGGACTTGGTGACTTGAAAACCTAAGGTGTGGTACAGATACGTCGATGATACTTTCGTTGTGTGGAGCCATGGTGAAAAACAGCTCGCTGACTTCCTAAGACACTTGAACAGCCTCCATAAAAACATAAAATTTACCATGGAAGTGGAAAAGGACAAAAAAACTGCCACTTCTAGATGTGCTGGTCACAAGGGATGGCGAAAACCTGGGCCACAGCGTGTATAGAAAACTGACACACACGGACCGATACCTGCACAAACTATCAAACCACCACCCGAGCCAGAACGGAGGCATGATTAATACGCTCGTAACGCGAGCAGGACGAATATGTGAGCCGCAGCGCCTCAGACACGAAATGCAACACCTGGAAAGTGTTCTGAGGAGCAATGGATACTCCACAAACTATATTACAAGTGTAACAGAGCCAAACCCCCGGCGAAGTAAGGAATCAGAAAAAGAAATGCTGGGTACGGCCTTTCTGCTATTCATTCCCAAAGTGGCGGACAGAATCGGCCGTATATTGTTCAAACTTGGCGTAAAGACGATTTTCAAACCGACAAGAAAGCTCAAAGACTGTCATAGATCCGCAAAGGAGAAAAGGTACCCACTTGCAATGTCGGAAATATAGCGTATATCATGCACATGCGGAAAAGTTTATGTCGGAATGACTGGACGATAAATCAACACCAGGATGAAAGAAAATAAGCGACATTGCAGGTTGGGGTATGTGGAGAAATCGGCCGTGGTAGAGCACGCACTGAGTGAGACCAACCACGTAATAAAATTCGCCGACACGGAAGTTCTGGCTGTAGAGAAGCACTATCAAAAAAAAAAAAAAAATGGTTCAAATGGTTCTGAGCACTATGGTACTTAACATCTGTGGTCATCAGTCCCCTAGAACTTAGAACTACTTAAACCTAACTAACCTAAGGACATCACACACATCCATGCCCGAGGCAGGATTCGAACCTGCGACCGTAGCAGTCGCGCGGTTCCGGACTGCGCGTCTGGAACCGCTAGACCACTGCGGCCGGCGCAAGCACTATCACGCGCGCTTGTTCAGAGAAGCTGTAGAAATACAAAAACACTCGAACAGCTTCAACAAGAAAGAGGAAAGACTTCAAGTAAACGGATCCTGGCTTCCCGTACTGCAGTGAACGACCTTCGCAAGTAGCAAGAGGAGAACCGCACCGGAAATAACCGCAGAGAAGCCCTGGGACGTTGGCGCGCCAGGTACATATAGTCTGCGGCCGCGAGCTCGTCTCCAGTTCACCACCGGCAATGGAGGGTGAAGCTTTGACAATGCCAGCCACTTGTGCTGGCGAAACGTCAGTAAAATCACTAGATGAACGTCGGCCGAAGAACCCGAGACGGAAGCCAATAGGCGGTATCACGTATTGCTTGCACACCCGTCACCCCTTCCACCAAGTGTGGCGCTATTCGGCTCGGTGTTGAACTTTCCACAAACGGCAGTGTAGTGATAAGCGTACCTGGCGTAGAGAAACAACTGAAAGAGTTGAAAATAAATAAGTCGCCAGGTCCAGATGGAACCCCAATTCCAAAAGTGCTCTATGTCGTTGGGCCCTTGTTTAATTTGCATTTATCACGAATGTCTAGACCAGCAGAAAGTGCTAACCTACTGAAAAAAAGTGCAGGTGATCCCTGTGTATAAGTAGGGTAAAAGAACGGTACGCAAAGTGACAGATCAGCATCTTTACCAGCGGCTGGTCCCGGCGGAGGTTCGAGTCCTCCTCGGGCATGGGTGTGTGTGTTTGTCCTTAGGATAATTTAGGTTAACTAATGTGTAAGCTTCGGGACTGATGACCTTAGCAGTGCGAAACCCTGCTTGAAACTTTCTCACATGATACACTGCGAACTATGGATGAAGGGCAACAGACTGATTCCATATTTCTAGATTCCCAAAAAGCATTTGACACGGTACCCCTCTGCTGACTGTTAACGAAGATACGGGCATTCGGAATAGATTCCAAGATATGTGACCGGCTCGAAAACATCGTAAGTAACAGAACCCAGCATGTGGTCCCCAATGGCGAGTGTTCATCAGAGAGAGGGGTAACATCAGTAGAGCCCAGGGAAGTGTGATAGGCCCGTTGCTATTTTCTGTATACATAAATGATCTGGCAGACAGGGTGGGCAGTAATCTACGGTTATTCATTGATGATGCTGTGGTGTACAGAAAGGTTCGAAATAAGTAACTGCAGTATGATATAAGATGACCTACACAAAATTTCTAGTTGGTGTGAGGAACGGTAGCTGGCTCTTAATGTAGAAAAATGCAAATTATTGAGGATGAGTAAGAAAAGCAAACCCGTAAAGTTCGGATACAGCATTAGTAGTATCTTGCTAGGCACAGTCACATCGTTGCGAAGCGATATGAAATGGAACGAGTATATGAGGATTGTGGTAGGAAGGTGAAACGTTGACTTCGATTTATTGAGAGGATTTTAGGAATGTACTGTTTATCAGTAATGGAGGAAACATACAGGACGCTAGTGCGACCTATTCTTGAGTACTGCTCGAGAGTTTGGGATTCGCACCAGGTCTTATTGGAAGAAGACATCGAAGTAATTCAAGGACGAGCTGATAGATTTGTTACCGATGCATCGGGAGCTCAAGTGGGAATCCCTGGAAGGAAGAAGACATTCATTTCGAAGAACATTACTGAGAAAGAGAACCGTCATTTGAAGCCGCCAACATACATTCCGCCTAGGGACAAAGAAGATAAGATAAGAGAAATTAGAGCTCATACGGAGGCATATAGACTGTCATTTTTTCTTCTCTCTGTCTGCGAGTAGAACAGGAAAGGAGACGACTAATTGTGGTACAGTGTACCCTCTGCCATGCAATGTACGATGGCTTGCGGAGTGTGTGTGTATGTATGTAGATGTAGATGAAAAAATTGGGAAGGTTTTCGTGGCCACTTTCCGACAAACTGTGTGTTGGTTCCTCTCTCGGGTTCTTCGGCCGACGTTTGTTTAGTGATTGTTCTGACGTTTCGCTAACGTGAGTGGCTAGCACTGTCAAAACCTCACCCTCCACCACCTGCAATGGAGGGTGAAGCTTTGATAATGTCAGCCACTCGTGCTGGCGAAACGTCAGGAAAACCATCAAACAAACATCTGCAGAAGAACCTGAGACAGGGACCAACAGGCAGTTTCTTATGACATGAAAACATTCAAAAGACCGCCTAAATTATTCTTATTTCCATATCACAAAAACACTACAATATGAAAATTGTCCGTCACGTTATTTTACCATCCGCTTTGAGGGTAAATTGTCGCAGAAGTAGTGCTGGTACCAATGACTCTTGAAAAACGTGACAGTGACTGAAGAAGAAACAGTGACATACACGCAGAGACAGAAGGATAACCGTTAGCTGACCATATATTTCAAGATCATTAGCTATCAGCTAAGACAGAAATCAATAATTTCGGGAAAAAATGGCACCAAATGACTCTGAGCACTATGGGACTTAACATCTGAGGTCATCAGTCCCCTAGAACTGAGAACTACTTAAACCTAACTAATCTAAGGATATCACACACATCCATTCCCGAGGCGGGATTCGAACCTGCGACCGTAGCGGTCGCGCGGTTCCAGACTGAAGCGCCTAGAACCGCTCGGCCACATCGGCTGGCCAAAATGGCACCCTAGCAATGAAATACTGCCTGTGCAGAACAATTGTAACATTATTAACATTAAAACCGGAAGAGAGATGGACCTTGCCTTGTAAGAAACGTTTGGGCTTGAGATCAGAAACAATACACAAAATTTTCAAGAAAGGTGTTAATTAAAGTTGTAAACGCATTCATTAAAATAAATTGCTGCGTAGACGACATCTAGGCGGATACTATAGCTAGAGATAGATGTTACGTTGCAATTTTATCTACACCAGACATAGTTTACTATTTGCTTCATAATGGCCTGAAATTACTTTAGATTCAGAACCTCGATAACCACACTGGAAGCCAACCAGTCCAGTCACATTAATGTGACCACTTCCTACGTTCGGCGTCAGCGTGCAATAACTACTCACAGACGGCAGGTGGTAGCTCTAGCAGTGGAATGTATCTGAAACGTGTAAGGTTGGTCGATGGGAAGGGGGAAGGGGGGGAGTGGGCGGACAACAGTGGAGCCGCTGTCGTACTGCGGAAACGGGCCGATTTATCTGACGGTCAGAAGGTCGTGACTGACGTCTTTCTGGCCAAAGATGGAAGCATTCCCGAAACGACTAAGTTTGTAAACTATTCTCGTGCCGCCGTGGTTACAGTATGCCGCATATGGGAAAACGGCGCTACCCAAAAGCGTTTCCAAAGCATCTATAGTTACCACAGGCCACAGATGGTAGCGGCGAACGAAGGCTGCGGAGATGTGTATGGGTGAATAGATGTGCAAAGGTGAGCAACTGACTGTCCACATGAATTAAGTGACTGCATACAGTGTCTCCTTAACAACCGTTTAGAGAACGTTGCTGCGTATGGACCTCCGCAGTAGGCACCTGGTTGACGCACCAGTACTAACTGCTGTTGACCGGCGACGAAGGCTGAAATTTATAGGCCAGTACCAAATGGTTCATATGGCTCTGAGCACTATGGGACTTAACATCTGAGGTCATCAGTCTCCTAGAACGTAGAACTACTTAAACCTAACTAACCTAAGGACATCTCACAGATCCATCCCCGAGGCAGGATTACGCAGTACTGCAACTGGACGTCCAATCAGTGCCGATAGGTGGCCTTTCGAGATGAATCGCGTTTTACACTCCATGAGACAGATGGCCTTTAGTGTGAACAGCCTGAAACGTCTGCAAGCAAAGAGGTTCAGCCCGGAGGACGGAACGTTATGATCTGCTGAATATTTTCGTGGTATTCCCTGCGTGACGCCGTCGTTCTGGAAGGCACAGTGGATCAACGCGTCTATGCACATATTCTTAAGGACCATTTTCACACCTACATGCTGCTGATATTCCATCGGTGTGATGACACCTAGGAGTAGGATTATTCACACAGCTCGCAGTGTACATCAGAGATGAGCCGTCTGCTCTTGAATTGATTCAAATAGCCCGATCATCCTAAAGAGTGGAATATGGAAGATTCGGAAAAAATGAATGTTAGCTCATATGATTTCGAAATGCGTCTCTCGTGGCTCTGGAGGATGAAAATTCTGCGCTAGTCTGCTGCAATAGCGCCCCACCCAACATCCTTAAGAAGACGCTTCCCAAGCTACAAAAATGTGTTATCGACCATGTGCACATGTGAATTTATGTACCTTATTAGTACATGAAGCTCTTCTCGTACATGAAAAGATAAAATAAAGAAAGCTCCACTTTTTTTCTTTTTTTCCATTTTTATGGGAGTCCAGCAGTACTCATTCAGCCATCTCAATAGCAATACTAATTATGACGATATGAAAGTAAGCATAACACAACACCCAGCCTCCAAGTGCAAAAAAAAAATTCGACCCAACCAGTTATTGAACGTGGGTACTGTGGTGTCACCTCCAGACACCACACTTGCTAGGCCAGGGGCGGGCAGGAATTCTGCACGTGTGCGGTGCACATGCACGTGTGCAGTTAACAGGTGTTCTGCGTGCACACAGGGGCAAGCTGGCCACCCGCTTCTCTCCCCTCCCCACCATGCCGTCCCTCCACTCCTTCCTCTCTAATGCGTTTTGTTTCCTAGCTTGCTTTATTGAATGAAGGAATAAGGTTAGTAGGAGTGCTTGAAAGTAATCATCGTTTGAAAGAGTACCTATTACCTACGATACGTTTTATTTAATTATCACAGGTAGAGTTTACAATACGTTTAATGTCTGGAACAAAATTTCTACATACAGACAAACGCAAACAGTTACGTAAATTTTCATTACTGATGTTTGCTCTTAACCGAGACTTATTAATTTTAATAACAGAAAAAAATCTCTCACAAACGTATGTCGAGCCAAACATTGACATTATCTTCGCGGTTTCACGATGGAGACGAGGAAACTTGCTGTGGAAAGTCGTGATAAAAATCTATCACACGTCTTGCCAAAAGGAACCTGTCTCTCAGACGAGAATTACGCTGTAGACCTATTATTTCCATTTGCTAACTGGGATGAATATCATCTACGGAAACAGCAGATAGTCTCGAGAACTATTCAAAACCTTGGGATAAGTAAGATATACCCCCAAACCGCTTGAGAAATTCTTCTTTTATTGCACTAAGAACGGCAACATACTGAAATTTATTATAATGGCGTTCAATATTAAACTTCCGCTGACCAGCGAGATTACTGTCACATATTATACATTTCCAATTTTCACGATTTGCACAGAGAAAAAATGATTCTCCCATTCCTTTTTAAAAGACAGCAAATCCCCAATTCTCCGTTTCCTTGATTCACTCTGCATTTTCCGGTTATTGAAATACAACGTTCACTACGTAGTGGTCGCTTCGCTTCAACGTCCACAGCTTAGCCTGGTACTACACTGCCGCAACCTGCCGGCTGTCGCCACTGCCCCACTGACAAAATACGCTCTCATTTGCTGAGACGATAGTTTAGCATAGCCTTCAGCTACGTCATTTGCTACGACCTAGCAAGGCGCCATTATCAGTTACTATTGATATTGATTCATGTACCGTCAAGACCGACGTTCTACATTAACGGATTAAAGTTAAGTATTCCACCAGCTACGTCCGTTTTTCTAAATTCTAATTTCCTTGTCCTGTTCCAGACCTCACGCCAGTCTGCGTGAGCTAAAACGCGTGCCTTTCGGCCTCCTTCTAGTAACACGGTGTTGGCTCTCCTGCCCACCAAGACAGGTACCTTTATTGCGCAAACCGTTGCGCTGTCCGCACAGCTACCGAAGCAGACGACCAACGATGCTCCAGTGTGACACTTTAAGGGAGAAAGCACTTCCAGCATCAAGTTTCCGCTCTCGATTCCAAAAGAATGTCTCAAATTTGAGAAGCTCAATAAGCGCTTACATTCGTCGGAGTGAGTTGTTACTTCTTATCCTTTGACTTAGCATCGCACTCGGAATGTGTGAGCAGCGAGCATAAAAGCTGCCGTCGGAGCGTAGCGCAAAGCGACCCAGGCATCACTCCCCTCCCAACAGATCAGCGCTACCCCATTACTTTCACCGATCGGACCGCAAGCCGTCTGTCTAGCTTACTGCCCCCCCCCCCCACCACCAATTCAAAGTAGCTGACTAGCTCAAGCTCATTGCTCACCCACAATTCTTACTGATCGGATTGCAAGGTAGCCCACTGTCCCCCCCCCCCCCCCCTCTCCTTACGGACAAGATCGCTCGGAGCAGACCATACAGCGACTTAAGGCGTCACTCTGCTGGCTTTTGGCACAGTGATACAGCTTGCAACTCGATTTTTTGACTGTACACCTCTTCATTCTTTGTATCCTTATTTGACTTGTTCTAGTTGTCGTATTCTTGTTTTGTTGCTCTTCTGTTTTCTTGTTGTGTGAGTGTTCAAAATGGTTCAAATGGCTCTGAGCACTATGGGACTTAACATCTATGGTCATCAGTCCCCTAGAACTTAGAACTGCTTAAACCTAACTAACCTAAAGACGGCACACAACACCCAGTCATCACGAGGCAGAGAAAATCCCTGACCCCGCCGGGAATCGAACCCGGGAACCCGGGCGTGGGAAGCGAGAACGCTACCGCACCACCATGAGCTGCGGACTGAGTGTTCTTGTTAGGTGTACTATTATGTCTTCTTCTAAGTCTGTTGCATTTGTAGTTGATGTTTTCGGTGTTTTGGTATGCTTTATGCAGGTTTTAATTATCACATGTGGATGGGATACTAAATATAACACTACGTATAACACATAATTATTTTAACATACATGGTAGTGCATGTATAGAAGTATCTCACGAGAAATCGTAAATAGTCAGAGATTTGACAGGAACGATCATTTGAAGCAAAAAACTTAATATGGACATATGCCCTATTCCAAGTGTTTTCTGAGATGGAACATATGTAAAGTTACTTTTAATGTTTATCTTCAATAGCACGAAATCCGCGGCATCTAGCGAAAACTTGTCGCAGTACAAAATTAAACTACATTAAATTTCCTTTAAAATGGTGCAATTCCTTTTTTTCTCGAGGATTTACAGGTTGCGTGAAAAGAGCGGGAGAATTCGGAAAATCTTAAGGAACGTACATTCGTTGTTGTGTAGGTAAGCCAGTTTGCGACGGTTTCCCGACTTCGTCTACGCTACTATGGTGCATTGTAAACAATGCCAGTGTACTGAACAATAAAGAAAGTAAGTAACGAAGTACATTAAATACGTTCTATCTCGGAAACCCTTCGCAATAGTTCATCATGTCCACATGAAGTTTTCTGCTCCAAATGATTATTCCTCTCGTATCCCTGAATATTGACCATTCATTCTTGCGAAGCCTATATATCATGTTTAATTTTTTATTTATTCATTTAACCTGAACAGATTAATGTCGCCGGCCGAAGTGGCCGTGCGGTTAAAGGCGCTGCAGTCTGGAACCGCAAGACCGCTACGGTCGCAGGTTCGAATCCTGCCTCGGGCATGGATGTTTGTGATGTCCTTAGGTTAGTTAGGTTTAACTAGTTCTAAGTTCTAGGGGACTAATGACCACAGCAGTTGAGTCCCATAGTGCTCAGAGCCATTTGAACCATTTTTTAGATTAATGTCTGCAGGTGTCCTCTTGCATCAGACCAAAGTTTTATATGTAATTGCAAAACTTTTTACAATCACAGTTACTTAAAAATCATAATATTTTGAACAAAATATTTATTCTTCTTCTCTCAGCATGTATTACGCGTTTTCCAGTGACGCCCTCTTGGTTTAAATTGTGATTTTTCGCGGTCTCTCTAAATGTTTTTAGCCCATTGGGTAATAATTATCACCAATTACGCTAATCTGTCACCTTTCATTCCTGTGATATAACCCTTCAAGTTGTTTCTGTATTATTTATCTGCTTATTGAAGTTTTTCACTCTCACCTGTTTTCCGATGTCTACATTCACTCTCCCGTCATACAGAATGTACCCAGCTACTCTTCTAAGCAATCGGAAATCTAGTGCTTGTATTCTGATGGAAATGATTGTTTCTGCTGTGTTGTCCAGGCAAGAGCTTCAAGGTCTACAGAGCAGTAGTTATTATGAGCAGTAATAGGTCAACAACAAAGCTGTTCATTTGGATTGCGACGTCGCCCTATAGAGTAAACGCTGAGCTCAAGAATTTTTCGACGGCATTGTGAGCTCAAGAATGAAATTTTCGCCACTACAATCATTTACCTGCGTGAAATAATTAGTAACTCTGTGTTTCGTTTGTGGTTCAATGAAGGTTATCGCTAAAGTTAAGTAGTTCCTTGGTTGGGACAGTAGGATCAGCTGCAGCTTCTAGTTTGCTTAGTCTTCCCTAGATCACACAAGCTTTTGCACAGAGCATCTGGTCTTTGTTTTACATTAATGTAGTGGCTTGCCTTAGTTATCGTTTTCCTCAGATTGATTGAATCGGTTTGCCTTCTGCTTGTAATCAATTTTGTTTTCAAGGGTAGGAGGCCTTTGTAAGTACAATGTGCAGTGTCTCCGAGATTCATGAACCGTTATAGCTCTTCCGCTAGCCAAGGTGCAGGTTTTCCCTTCAGATTTCCGCTCTTTGTGGGAGCATATTTATTGTGTAATAGAGTTAATTTTGTAGTAAACACATGGAGCTGTTGTTTCACGTCCAGACGGCCAGTGTGGCCGTGCAGTTGTAGGCGCTTCAGTCTGGAACCGCGTGACAGCTACGGTCGCAGGTTCGAATCCTGCCTCGGGCATGGATGTGTGTGATGTCGTTAGGTTGGTTAGGTTTAAGTAGTTCTAAGTTCTAGGGGACTGATGACCACAGATGTTAAGTCCCATAGTGCTCAGAGCCATTTCACGTCCACGAATGGTATGGCAGTTATCTCCCAAATTATCTCTTGTGCCTCCGCTGCAAGTTCAAGTACAATGACACACTTAAAGTCTCTGTATGTTGGTACAGTTGCATATTTTAGAGAATAAGTTATGAATATGTTGATGTGAGCTGATATTTCAGTTAAGAGTTTCTTCGCCTTTGGTTCTCGTGGCAAATATGTGTATGGGAGCCTGACTATAGGCTACAATATGGGTAGGTGCAAGATGATATACTGTTACATTGGAAGAAGAAATTATACACTTAAGTTTCACAATGAAGGGGCAGAGGGTTTGTATTAGTGTTCCTAGCATTATCTGTATGTCTGTAAGTCAAATCGAATTTTAAAAGATTAGTTTTGAAACAGGCTATCCCTACTACTTCGGAGGTCTGTGGAGTAACACGTTTGGCAAATTTTCTTTGTGGATTTGATGCTTACGAAAATATATTTGATTTGTTGGTCTCCATTACCATTGGATGTTGGTAGCACAGTCGGTAATAAGTCAAAGTGTTTGAATGCCACAACTCCAACTGTTCGTCTGTTACCTTTGCGGTGTCTTAGGACAGTGAAGTATATATTTAGGGAACTGGAGAGCATGCTTAGCTTGAGTCAGGTGTCAGCGCTCTTTAGAAGAAAGATATTGAGGAGGAGTTCCTCGATATTAGTTGAAAGTGATGGCCAATTACGTTCTAGAGTAACAATATAGACAAAATGGTTTAACTAGTGGCTGCATGAATAGACAAGTTCGTAGCTCCGAAAGCACAGGCTTTAGAGTTCATTAGCATTGCTTTTCTCCAGCCTTTATCCGTAGCATTATATTGGCGTCTCTTGTTCACGCGCTATGTAGCCCAAATTTGGACTCTACACTATTCAAAATTTTTGTCTTTCAGCAGTGAAATCCTCGCATATTATCAGGCTTGCCTTCGCGAGTCTCTTAATCACTATGACTATTGCAGACCTTTTAGTGTATGATACAAGCTTCACGATTGTGGTTCTAGGTTTCGTAGATCACCGCGTTCTACATGCTACTCTATAACTTCTGATTATAGAATGTGCTGCATGTATACTTGTTCTCGCTTTAAGCTTTCGCAAATTTAAATTGGATGTATCAACAGTAAATAATTTAATTTTATCAGTGTACTTTTCAGTGCTGCACAACAATATGTCATGCACATTGCCTTCACCTAGAAGAATTACGAGAGATGTCTGGTACCATTTTAACAAATGTAAGAAAAAGGAAAATGCCTCTACTATCGGCAGATAATTGCCAAGGTTTCTGGCTCATCATCCACCTGAAGAGACATCTAAAATCGAATCATCCTACAGTACCCCTGGAACGATGTGGTTCAGGAAGTCGATCACGCCATCAGTCGATGCAGAAATTCGAGAAGTCATGTCTCGAGAACCGTCCTCACTTACGACCACTTCGGCCTCGGGTGAAGGTATTCTCTCAGAAGAGCAAATTGAGTCTCAAGCTCTATCCAGGACACACGTTCTGAGTCTAGTCCCGACTTATTTTCTTTCGTGATGCCTTCACGGCCAACTGCTTTTCATTTACAATAAACAATAAGTAATTTTCTTAATAAAAATGGCTCTGAGCACTATGGGACTTAACATCTGTGGTTATCAGTCCCCTAGAACTTAGAACTACTTAAACCTAACTAACCTAAGGACATCACACACATCCATGCCCGAGGCAGGATTCGAACCTGCGACCGTAGCAGTCGCGCGGTTCCGGACTGCGCGCCCAGAAAATTTTCTTAATATTTTAAAGCCACTCACATTAAGTAAAAGTATGGCATTAGATGTACGGCTTATGAAAGTGATTTGCAGAGAATACCATCCTTCTCAATAGTCGAGGAGGCAGAATTTACTATACAGGGTGTCCCATTTTAATCTATACCGGCCGATATCTCTGGAGTGGCACAATTCTGAAAAAAACATGTCTAGTAAAAGGTTTAATGTTTGAAGGGAGTCATGGAGGGGTTACATCGAAATGACCTTGAACACTGTTTTCAAGGTCAAACCAAGGTCAAGTTTATTTTTGCAAATGGTAACGCAGATTTTTAATTCCATATTCATATTTCACGTGAAAAAATACGCATTGTTTGTAGGGAACATTTTATTCGAAAAACCAATGATTTGTCGCCAGAGGGTACTTCATTGTAACTTTGCCAGGCTACCAGTATCTCGAGAAAGAGGCGAGATCGGGAAAAATTTTCACTAAAAGTCTTGTACGGTTTCTGATCTCTTTCCACTGGTGAAAGTTTCGTGAACTTGAAATGGCCTTGATATTTTCCAGTGGGAATTAACCTGAAAGCAAATACCGTCGGCATTAGCGGAACCCAATGTGCACCACGTGGAGGTTGCCCAGCGAACTTTGCACATCGTTAGCCCTGAAAAGGGCTGATTAACATGGTTCTCACTAGACAATTAGGATCTAAGAAGCTCGATGAACTGCCCATTTTGCCTAATGCAGACGGTATTTGCCCTGGCGACAAACCATTGGTTTTTAGAAAAAATGTTCCCTACAAACAATGCGCATTTTTTACACGGAATATGAATATGGAATAAAAAAAATAGGCGTTACCACTTGCAAAAATGAACATGACCTTGATGTGACCTTGAAACCAGGGTTCAAATTCATTTAGAGATAATCACTCCATGAGCTCCTTCAAACCTTACAACTTTCACTAGAGACTTTTTTTTGCAGAATTATGCCACTCCAGAAATATCGGCCGGTATAGATTAAAATGGGATACCCTGTATACACATGATTTGCCCAAATTATAATTGTTGTTGTTGAGGTCTTCAGTCCTGAGACTGGTTTGATGCAGCTCTCCATGCTACTCTATCCTGTGCAATCTTCTTCATCTCCCAGTACCTACTACATCCTACATCCTTCTGAATCTGCTTAGTGTATTCATCTCCTTGTCTCCCTCTAAGAGTTTTACCCTCCACGCTGCCCTCCAATGCTAAATTTGTGATCCCTTGATGCCTCAGAACATGTCCTACCAACCGATCCCTTCTTCTAGTCAAGTTGTGCCACAAGCTCCTCTTCTCCCCAATTCCATTAAATACCTCCTCATTAGTTATGTGATCTACCCATCTGATCTTCAGCATTCTTCTGTAGCTCCGCATTTCGAAAGCTTCTATTCTCTTCTTGTCCAACCTATTTATCGTCCACGTTTCACTTCCATACATGGCTACACTCCATACAAATACTTTCAGAAACGACTTCCTGGCATTTAAATCTATACTCGATGTTAACAAATTCCTCTTCTTCAGAAACGCTTTCCTGGCCATTGCCAGTCTACATTTTATATCCTCTCTACTTCGACCATCATCAGTTATTTTGCTCCCCAAATAGCAAAACTCCTTTACTACTTTAAGTGTCTCATTTCCTAATCTAATTCCCTCAGCATCATCCGACTTAATTGGACTACATTCCATTATCCTCGTTTTGCTTTTGTTGATGTTCATCTTATATCCTCCTTTTAAGACACTGTCCATTCCGTTCAACTGCTCTTCCAGGTCCTTTGCTGTTTCTGACAGAATTACAATGTCATGGGCCAACCTGAATGTTTTTATTTCTTCTCCATGGATTTTAATTCCTACTCCGAATTTTTCTTTGGTTTCCTTTACTGCTTGCTCAATATACAGATTAAATAACATCGGGGATAGGCTACAACCCTGTCTCACTCCCTTCCCAACCACTGCTTCCCTTTCATGTCCCTCGACTCGTATGACTGCCATCTGCTTTCTGTACAAATTGTAAATAGCCTTTCGCACCCTGTATTTTACCCCTGCCACCTTCAGAATTTGAAAGAGAGTATTCCAATCAACATTGTCAAAAGCTTTCTCCAAGTCTACAAATGCTAGAAACCTAGGATTGCCTTTCCTTAATCTTTCTTCTAAGATAAGTCGTAAGGTCAGTATTGCCTCTCGTGTTCCAACATCTCTACGGAATCCAAACTGATCTTCCCCGAGGTCGGCTTCTACCAGTTTTTCCATTCGTCTGTAAAGAATTCGCGTTAGTATTTTGCGGCTGTAACTTATTAAACTGATAGTTCGGTAATTTTCACATCTGTCAACACCTGCTTTCTTTTGGATTGGAATTATTATATTCTTCTTGAAGTCTGAGGGTATTTCGCCTGTCTCATACATCTTGCTCACCAGATGGTAGAGTTTTGTCAGGACTGGCTCTCCCCAGGTTGTCAGTAGTTGTAATGGAATGTTTTCTACTCCGGGGCCTTGTTTCGACTCAGGTCTTTCAGTGCTCTGTCAAACTCTTCAGGCAGTATCATATCTCCCATTTCATCTTCATCTACATCCTCTTCCATTTCCATAATATTGTCCTCAAGTACATCGCCCTTGTATAGACCCTCTATATACTCTTTCCAACTCTCCGCTTTAACTTCTTCGCTTAGAACTGGGTTTCCGTCAAAGCTCTTGATATTCATGCAAGTGGTTCTCCTTTCTCCAAAGGTCTCTTTAATTTTCCTGTAGGCAGTATCTATCTTACCCCTAGTCAGATAAGCCTCTACATCCTTACATTTGTCCTCTAGCCATCCCTCCTTAGCCATTTTGCACTTCCTGTCGATATAATGTTTGAGACGTTTGTATTCCTTTTTTCCCGCCTCAATTACTGCATTTTTATATTCTCTCCTTTCATCAATCAAATTCAATATTTCTTCTGTCACCCAAGTATTTCTACTAGCCCTCGTCTTTTTGCCTATTTGATCCTCTGCTGCCTTCACTATTTCATCCCTCAAAACTACCCATTCTTCTTCTACTGTATTTCTTTCCCCCATTCCTGTCCATTGTTTCCTTATGCTCTCCCTGAAACCCTGTACACCCTCTGGTTCTTTCAGTTTATCCAGATCACTTCTCCTTAAATTCCCACCTTTTTCCACTTTCTTCAGTTTTAATCTACAGTTCATAACTAATAGATTGTGGTCAGAGTCAACATCTACCCCTGGAAATGTCTTACAGTTTAAAACCTGGTTCCTAAATCTCTGTCTTACCGTTATATAATCTATCTGATACCGTTTAGTATGTCCAGGGTTCTTCCATGTATACAACCTTCTTTCATGATTTTTGAACCAAGTGTTCGCTATGATTAAGTTATGGTCTGTGCAGAATTCTACCAGGCGGCTTCCTCTTTCATTTCTTAGCCCCAATCCATATTCACCTACTATGTTTCCTTCTCTCCCGTTTCCCACTCTTCAATTCCAGTCACCCATGACTATTAAATTTTCGTCTCCCTTCACCACCTGAATAATTTCTTTTATCTCATCATACATTTCGTCAATTTCTTCGTCATCTGCAGAGCTAGTTGGCATATAAACTTGTACTACTGTACTAGGCGTGGGCTTCGTGTCTATCTTGGCCACAATAATGCGTTCACTATGCTGTTTGTAGTAGCTTACCCGTACTCCTATTTTTTTTATTCATTATTAAACCTACTCCTGCATTACCCCTATTTGATTTTGTATTTATAACCCTGTATTCACCTGACCAAAAGTCTTGTTCCTCCTGCCATCGAACTTCACTAATTCCCACTATATCTAACTTTAACCTATCCATTTCACTTTTTAAATTTTCTAACCTACCTGCCCGATTAAGGGATCTGACATTCCACGCTCCGATCCGTAGAACGCAAGTTTTCTTTCTCCTGATAACGACATCCTCTTGAGTAGTCCCCGCCCGGAGATCCGAATGGGGGACTATTTTACCTCCGGAATATTTTACCCAAGAGGACGCCATCATCATTTAATCATACAGTAAAGCTGCATGCCCTCGGGAAAAATTACGGCTGTAGTTTCCCCTTGCTTTCAGCCGTTCGCAGTACCAGAACAGCAAGGCCATTTTGGTTAATGTTCAAGGCCAGATCAGTCAATCATCCAGACTGTTGCCCCTGCAACTACTGAATAGGCTGCTGCCCCTCTTCAGGAACCACACGTTAGTCTGGCCTCTCAACAGATACCCCTCCGTTGTGGTTGCACCTACGGTACGGCTATCTGTATCGTTGAGGCACGCAAGCCTCCCCACCAACGGCAAGGTCCATGGTTCAAGGGGGGGGGGGGGGAAGTTATAATTAGCCAAGTAGAAAAATTTAGTCAAACGCTCTATCGCCCAGTCTGCATTATGAATTATTTGAAGAACTTAAAAATGATTTGACCACCGTGAGGGCAGTCTGTCTTTCATCTGATGCGTAGGCGAGTGTAAATAACATTACTTTCTACGCACTCACTGCAGCTTTCATAGATGAGAAGAGTGAACTGCTAAGTCATACCTTTTAGATTGCTCACATTTCGAAGACAGACAGACTGCAGAAAACATCCCAAACTGGGTAGAGTCTGTCATCCCAAATACAATATCAGTTTTAAAATCACTTCCATAATTACAGAAAATGTGTCAAATATGAAATTAACTGCCATACTTCTGAAACTTCCACATATATGACGCTTTATACATTCTTTACACGTCACTGCGCAACATACAACTCAGTAGTCCACGCAGAAAACCGTTGACAATGTCAAATGAGTTGTTATCTTTCTTGAGGAGACACCCTCTGCTTTAAGCAATCTTGCTGAAATGCAAACAATTTAAAAAAAGACTGAATGTAACCGAAACAAGATGTCCGAACCATATAGCACTCTATCTCCGAAATCTTGCAAAGATTTAGTTCACATAAAGATCGTATAATTTCTTGCCTCGCTAATTTAGGTGAAAAATCGATCATCTTAATCTGAAAAGATAAACACTGAGAGATAATGCAACAAATTCAATATTTCTTCTGTCACCCAAGTACTTCTACTAGCCCTCGTCTTTTTACCTATTTGATCCTCTGCTGCCTTCACTATTTCATCCCTCAAAACTACCCATTCTTCTTCTACTGTATTTCTTTCCCCCATTCCTGTCCATTGTTTCCTTATGCTCTCCCTGAAACTCTGTTTCCGATGAGGTAGCCAAAGAAGTCCTCAGAGAGAACAGTTTCACTTTTAAAAATGAAAATATTGCCAAGATTAATGGAATAAAAAATAAAATCTTTTAAAGACCAACATAAGTAATGCTTAAAGGTTTAGCAGAATGGTTTGGGAATATCTCTAGCAACGAACTGATTAGTAAGACAACGTTACTCGACACCCAATCCAAAGCCAAAGATATTCAGACGACAAAACATTTCAGGACTGCTACATCAAGGCTACTGAAGAAATGAAATTGTTGGTTGTTCATAGCAGTGCTCATTTCTCAACCAGTTACCACTGTAACACAGAGACTTCTTCAATCTGGGAGGAGTTCAATGAAACTATTAGTCAGATTCATGCAAGTCACACCCAGAAAATGTAGCAGTTGTGGAACTGAAGAAATGTTTAGTCGAAGGATATTTGCCTAGAGAGTAACTTCTGAGAAACAATAAAATTGCTGCAACCTGCGCTTATCAATTGGTTCTAAAAGTATTATGTATCACAGCAACATCAGTGGTCTGTGAACGAATATTTTCACAAATAAGAGAAAGAGACTCAACTCAACAAAAACGGATCAAATTATAGTTATGAATGACAAAATAGATTAATTTTTCCTTTATGGGAACATATATGGTAATACTGACTGTAAATGATGACTGCAGAAAACTTCCACTACAGTTGTAATAATTTTTATATAGATTTTTTACAATAAAAGTATCAAAATATAACAATAATCAGTCTTCATTCTTAAAACTTTTCTACTTGATATAAAATACTTAGGTTTTTTTTGTAACATTTATAATTTTTACAGCAGACGAATTTTAAGACTTTTGTATGCGAAAATTACTAGGTATACAACACAAAATTGTTTCTCCTCTTTATACGTTTTTTTTTTGTTCAGAATAGGACCAAATCAAATAAAAATACAGGTTTAGATAAATGAATTAAAACAGTAATGTACCTTGCTTTTACTAATTTTTGTGAGTGAATGGTGAGTGTTAAGTCATGAAAAAGAGCTAGTTCATTCCAGTGAATGAGCAAGTCTGAACCGATCTCTGAAAAGAAGAGTTTTGCCCATCTCTAGTGTAAATGCGAAGTTCAAAGAACACCAAGATGAGTGTACCGTATTCCTTTCGCACTAAAGTTGCACAGCTGAATTAATCAGGCAAGTTCCTGAGGAGCAATATGATTCCGTAGCTGTGTCGGTCAGATCACCAAGGTCAAACTACAGAAGCTCACGTGTGATCACATTTTGGCGGGCCTTGATCAGGACTCGATAACACGCAGCATCTTCCGTCCGATTTTACAAAATAATGATAATCGACATGCCAGTGTTCACTTCGCGAAAATGTTGGAGAGCAAAGAATAAAAGTTAGTAGCAAATTTTTCAGATATAGTATAAGATAGCAAACGCAAATTAAATAATCCATGTGTTTTTCCTATTTAGCTATCATTCCATTATATTTGTGTGTGTCAAACTGATTTGTGGTGATATCACCATCTTTCGATTTCTGTAGTCAGTAGGATTAGGTACTGAAAATTTTGGTCTGGGTAAGTGATTTGCTTCTAGATAAATATGGGGTTACATAACATTTGAGGTGAACATCGTATCAGATGGTACAAAGTCTGACTCAAGGGAGTTTCGAGGCAGCACTTGAGAAATGGACAGTTGGTTATACCTAATTACGTGCACAGTGTGTAATTTTATTGGACACCGAGCACCATGTAAGCAGGCATTATCTGTCAATTGTGGAAATATGTAGTAGTATGGCCACTTAGGCTGCGACTGTCAAGAATTTGAGTGGTTAGCCCTAAGTCGTGGGGAATAGGAGAACATGTGTTTATAAAAGTCAGTAGTTAATGACGATTATAGCCTGCTAAATTATGTTTTTGTTTCGTGCTGCTGTTTGAATTCTTTTGTGATGCATAAACTATTACGTAATATCAAAATTTTTTCCTGGTCTTGGCAGCAATAGCCAAACTGACAGAAATCGACAAAAAGATAACTCATAGAAGGGGCGTTGCCGAGAAGGAAGGATTACTCCCCTACGTCCACGTCCCTAAGATGATTAGATTGGAGGCTCACTGCTTAATACTAACAACGAGAATATGAACTGCCCTCAAACTGAACCCCGTGCCTCCACATAAATTCAAGTGCCAGTACCGAATAACTGTTCTCATGGGTGAAAGTGAAAATGTCACAACTCTTGTGTGTCAGACACAAGTGTCACTCACGCTAGGTGGAGACAGAATGTTTTGGTCTATTGTTTACAGTGTGTTTAAACATTTATAGGGAACGTATGACTTGAGTTATAAAGCATGTATCACATTTTGTCACTTTTGTGCTTGTATGTAACAAAAGCTCACTCATCACTCTTCCATACATGTTTGCCTGTATAAGTTCGTTGCCCAAGAGGAACAGAAACTCAAATTACGGTGTCCACAACGCCTTAATTTTAACTTTAAAAGTAATAGGGACATTTTTTACATTGAAATAACATTTTGATGTTAAAATGCCATACATGAGACATACGATTTTCAATAGATTCGTCCCCCTGTTCACCTCAGACTGAATGCTTTCTCATTGCCTGGAGAACTAAAATTTGTACCAAGGGACAACATAAAAAAGGAAGAGAAGCTGACGAGAGGTGTTGCACATACATTTGCGGTCATAGCTTACCTTTCTTACCATTCATATCAGATAAAATTATACACTGCTGATAAATTATTGTCAGTGTTAATATAGTGTTCTTATATAATTAGACTAGTTTTTCTCTCTAATAGTAACATGGACACGTATACAGTGATCATATAAAGTATATCTAAAAGTTTACTACAATTACTCAGTGTTTGTGCGCTATTATATTTCATATTCTGCTCCTTCAGTTTATTCATGTAATATTGATGTATCGATTGTGTAAGAGTACTTGTACTACATATATTGTTTGTATAAAATTCAGTTATGAGATAGGATGTAAGTATGGTTCGACCTTATGTCACAAACTTTTTATCTCCTAAAACAGGTGATCCTGAGGCGCACCAACAGTTTTGAGGAACAGGAATACACTGATAAGTCGAACATATTTGACCACCTCCCTAATATGGCGCATTATCTTCTTGAAAAATACCACTCCCATCAGGAAACATAATTGTCATGAAGAGGTGTACATGGTCTGCAATCTGTGATACTCCTTGGTCGCCTCGGTGCCTTCCGCGGGCTCCACTGGACCCACGGATACCTATGTGAATGTTCCCCAGAGTATAATGGAGCCCTCTCCAGATTGTCTCAGTCCCACAGTACAGGTGTCAAGGAGATGTTCCCCTGGAAGACGACAGGTTCACGTCCTGCCATCGGCATGATGAACAAAGTATTTGGATTCATCAGTCCATGCAAAGCTCTGCCACAGCGCCAACGTCCAGTGCCGAAGGTCACGTGACCATTTCAGTCGTAGTTGTCAGTGTTGTGGTGTAAACATTAGCACATGGATGGGTCGTCGGTTGCGGAGGCCCATCGTTAGTAGTGATTGGTGTACTGTGTAACACACACACTTGTAACCTGCCCAACATTAAAGCCTGATGTTAGTTCCACCACAGTTCGCTGCCTGTCCTGTTTTACCAGTCTGCCCAGCCTACGAAGTCCGAGATCTGTAATGAGGGGCAGCCGCCCAATCCACGACATATGCATGTGGTTTCTCCTTGGTTTCGCCACCACAGCACTCCTCGAACAACCGACAACTCGTGCAGTTTCCGAAATGTCCATGCCGATCCTCTGGATCATGACAATCTGTCTTCAGTCAAACTCAGATAGATCACATGCCTTCCCCATTCTACACACAGACAGCACGCTCACTGAAACAACATGCGACGTGCGTGTGTCTGGCTAGCCGTTACTTCACTCAGGGTGAAGCTGCTATCGCCTGGACTGGTTTACGTCGATAGTAGGTCGGTGGTCATAATGGTCCGTCTGATCAGTGTACTGAGACATTTTGTAGTAATCAGTGTTTCCTTCCATTGAGGTGTCAATGTGTTTATCAAGGAACTGGACAGTTTTTGTTTCACTATGATTTGCTACTTAAATTATTTGTGACCGATGTTTGCAAGAGTGAAATTCCTTCTGCAACATCGAGTAATTTGCCTATTGCATTGTGCCTAGTAATGAATATGAATGAAAAGAGTGATTCCCACAAGTGTAAATGAGTAATATACACTACTGACCATTAAAATTGCTACACCACGAAGATGACGTGCTACAGACGCGAAATTTAACCTACAGGAAGAAGATGCTCTGATATGCAAATTATTAGCTTTTCAGAGCATTCACACAAAGTTGGCGCCGGTGGCGACACCTACAACGGGCTGAAATGTGGAAAGTTTACAACCGATTTCTCATACACCAACAGTAGTTGACCGGCGTTGCCTGGTGAAACGTTGTTGTGATGCTTCGTGTAAGGAGGAGAAATGCGTACCATCACGTTTCCGACTTTGATAAAGGTCGGATTGTAGCGTATCGCGATTTCTGTTTATCATATCACGACATTGCTGCTCGTGTTGGTCGAGATCCGATGACTGTTAGCAGAATATGGAATCGGTGGGTTCAGGAGGGTAATACGGAACGCCGTGCTGGAACCCAACGGCCTCGTATCACTAGCAGTCGAGATGAAAGGCATTTTATCCGCATGGCTGTAACGGATCGTGCAGCCACGTATCGATCCCTGAGTCAGCAGATGGGGACGTTTGCAAGACAACAACCATCTGCATGAACAGTTCGACGACGTTTGCAGCAGCAGGGTCTATCAGCTCGGAGACCATGGCTGCGGGTACCCTTGACGCTGCATCACAGACAGGAGCTCCTGCGATGGTGTACTCAACGACAACCTGGATGCACGAATGGCAAAACGTAATTTTCTCGGATGAATCCAGGTTGTGTTTACAGCATCATGATGGTCGCATCCGCGTTTGGCGACATCGCGGTGAACGCGCATTGGAAGCGTGTATTCGTCATCGCCATACTGGCGTATCACCCGGCGTGATGGTATGGTGTGCCATTGGTTACACGTCTCGGTCACCTCTTGTACACATTGAAGGCACTTTGAACAGTGGACGTTACATTTCAGATGTGTTACGACCCGTGGATCTACCCTTCATTCGATTCGTGCGAAACCCTACATTTCAGCAGGATAATGCACGACCGCATGTTGCAGGTCCTGTACGGGCCATTCTGGACACAGAAAATGTTCGACTGCTGCCCTGGCCAGCACATTCTCCAGATCTCTCACCAATTGAAAACGTCTGGTCAGTGGTGGCCGAGCAACTGGCTCGTCATAATACGCCAGTCACTACTCTTGATGAACTCTGGTATCGTGTTGATGCTGCATGGGCAGCTGTACCTGTACTCGCCATCCAAGCTCTGTTTGACTCAATGCCCAGGTGTATCAAGGCCGTTATTACGGCCAGAGGTGGTTGTTCTGGGTACTGATTTCTCAGGATCTATGCACCCAAATTGCGTGAAAATATAATCATATGTCAGTTCTAGTATAACATGCACTCCTGGAAATTGAAATAAGAACACCGTGAATTCATTGTCCCAGGAAGGGGAAACTTTATTGGCACATTCCTGGGGTCAGATACATCACATGATCACACTGACAGAACCACAGGCACATAGACACAGGCAACAGAGCATGCACAATGTCGGCACTAGTACAGTGTATATCCACCTTTCGCAGCAATGCAGGCTGCTATTCTCCCATGGAGACGATCGTAGAGATGCTGGATGTAGTCCTGTGGAACGGCTTGCCATGCCATTTCCACCTGGCGCCTCAGTTGGACTAGCGTTCGTGCTGGACGTGCAGACCGCGTGAGACGACGCTTCAACCAGTCCCAAACATGCTCAATGGGTGACAGATCCGGAGATCTTGCTGGCCAGGGTAGTTGACTTACACCTTCTAGAGCACGTTGGGTGGCACGGGATACATGCGGACGAGCATTGTCCTGTTGGAACAGCAAGTTCCCTTGCCGGTCTAGGAATGGTAGAACGATGGGTTCGATGACGGTTTGGATGTACTGTGCACTATTCAGTGTCCCCTCGACGATCACCAGTGGTGTACGGCCAGTGTAGGAGATCGCTCCCCACACCATGATGCCGGGTGTTGGCCCTGTGTGCCTCGGTCGTATGCAGTCCTGATTGTGGCGCTCACCTGCACGGCGCCAAACACGCATACGACCATCATTGGCACCAAGGCAGAAGCGACTCTCATCGCTGAAGACGACACGTCTCCATTCGTCCCTCCATTCACGCCTGTCGCGACACCACTGGAGGCGGGCTGCACGATGTTGGGGCGTGAGCGGAAGACGTCCTAACGGTTGCGGGACCGTAGCCCAGCTTCATGGAGACGGTTGCGAATAGTCCTCGCCGATACCCCAGGAGCAACAGTGTCCCTAATTTGCTGGGAAGTGACGGTGCGGTCCCCTACGGCACTGTGTAGGATCCTACGGTCTTGGCGTGCATCCGTGCGTCGTTGCGGTCCGGTCCCAGGTCGACGGGCACGTGCACCTTCCGCCGACCACTGGCGACAACGTCGATGTACCGTGGAGACCTCACGCCCCACGTGTTGAGCAATTCGGCGGTACGTCCACCCGGCCTCCCGCATGCCCACTATACGCCCTCGCTCAAAGTCCGTCAACTGCACATACGGTTCACGTCCACGCTGTCGCGGCATGCTACCAGTGTTAAAGACTGCGATGGAGCTCCGTATGCCACGGCAAACTGGCTGACACTGACGGCGGCGGTGCACAAATGCTGCGCAGCTAGCGCCATTCGACGGCCAACACCGCGGTTCCTGGTGTGTCCGCTGTGCCGTGCGTGTGATCATTGCTTGTACAGCCCTCTCGCAGTGTCCGGAGCAAGTATGGTGGGTCTGACACACCGGTGTCAATGTGTTCTTTTTTCCATTTCCAGGAGTGTATTTGTCCAGTGAATACCCGTTTATCATCTGCAGTTCTCCTTGGTGTAGCAATTTGAATGGCCAGTAGTGTATATATTACTGCATTTGAAACTCTAAGTGGCTAAACTGAGATCTCATAACTTTCTGGAAAGATGTTAACAGTCTTTGAAATTGTAAGTAGTTTAACTTAGATTTTAAAACTCTTTGGAAAGATGTAAACAGATGTTTATGAAAATGCTAAGTTGTGATTTACCTGTTACTGTGCTCATGAGATGTGGCTAACCATTCTGGCTCACCACATTTCATCGATGTAAGAGTTAATAGGACGAATAAGCATGTTCATAAAATTTATGGCAACAATTATACTTCGAATTTAAACAAGGGATATGACAGCGATTGAATAGGCATTACTATGTCTCTGTGCTTTTATATTCTGATTGGATGTACTGAATGCTGCAGTAATGATGTGTAGAGGGCGGCAAGGTGCCGTCAGGGGAGAGCGAGCACCGGAGGTAGACCGCTGGCCGCTCTGGGAGTAGTCCCTTGGGACGTAAGAGGCAGTGTCATTTCAAGCCGGACAGTGAAGTTGGTTCAAATGGCTCTGAGCACTATGCGACTTAACTTCTGAGGTCATCTGTCGCCTAGAACTTAGAACTAATTAAACATACCTAACCTAAGGACATCACACACATCCATGCCCGAGGCAGGATTCGAACCTGCGACCGTAGCGGCCGGGAAAGTGAAGTCATGGCCACGGAGTGCAGAAGAACGGTGCTTTGTGCCCCAGAATCGCAGATGGCTGTGAAGCCGCGTAAGCCGCCATGATGTTAAAACGCATCCCCCCCCCCCCCTTGCTGAGTTTAACTTGTGGGCGTTTCACACACTCACAGATTAACGGGAAAAACGCTCTCTGGGGCGTAAGAAATTTCAGAGCAGTGCTGTTGACATCTCTGGGTTTGAAACAGCATAGGATCCGATTGCAGATAACATGTTTAGAAAGAATATCAAAAATACAAGCAAGTTTGACTTGTTATCACGTGGTCTGGTGTTCTGCCAAGCCGACATCAAGAGAATAGGACTTCTTTTTCTTATCCTAGGTGGATAAAATGCGCTGGTGGGAAGATGGTTGGTTGGTTGGTTTTGGGGGAAGGAGACCAGACAGCGAGGTCATCGGTCTCATCGGATTAGGGAATGACGGGGAAGGAAGTCGGCCGTGCCCTTTGAAAGGAACCATCCCGGCATTTGCCTGGAGCGATTTAGGGAAATCACGGAAAACCTAAATCAGGATGGCCGGACGCGGGATTGAACCGTCGTCCTCCCGAATGTGGTGGGAAGAGCATGATCCAGCGTTGGCAGACAGCTTGTGACATAGGCCTGATTCCTACGTTTTAAATTAAGAGAGGAGGTAACACAAGTAGTTGGGAGGATAGTTTTACGAAGCTGCCAATAGGGAGGATGGAAAATATTACAAAAATGTACTATTGGCCAGCGTTTGCGGTAAATTTAGTGAGCTTCTTCTATTAATTTATTTTGATTATCTACTGTGCCTATCTCCATTCCATTCACTCGACAAAGGCGACCTTTTTAATAATGCTTGCTGCTATTTGCACATTCTCTACCATTTCTACAGGCGCATCCTAGTGTTCCGCATCATGTGTGTCATCAGTGACGCAGATACCTCCCTTTTCAGTTGAGGTACTTGTATTACCAGTTTTATTCACTCCATTCGGTTGTCTGGAAGGTCGGACATGGATTATGTAACTTCCTCATTAACATTTTCCTACTGTCAGAGGCCCTGAAGTAGTCATAGCATGGTCATTCGGCCCCGACAGAAATTTTACAGTTTGTCTAAGGTCACAATTTCCCCTCAGGCGTTCAGCCGTGTTGCATATGGACCATGTGCAGGACTGGTTTTCATACACAACATACGCCATGTGACTGCATACAATGAAGAGAGTATGTCTTTTTGTAAATCTACTTTAAAACAATGGCTCTAAGCACTATGGGACTTAGCATCTGAGGTCATCAGTCCCCTACACGTAGAACTACTTAAACCTAACTAACCTAAGGACATCACACACAACCATGCCCGAGGTAGGATTCGAACCTGCGACCGTAGCAGCAGCGTGGTTCCGGACTGAAGCGCCTAGAACAGCTCGGCCACAGCAGCTGGCTCTAGTTTAACAATTCGATTGTCATTAAGCTTGACATGTCAAAAGTTTTCTACCCCATTTCTTTCCTGATACCTTAAACTGTCTTGTAGTAACTATGCAGTCTTTTCGAGCGGCAACTTGAATGGTGAGTTGCAGAATCTCACAGATCGCAAGCCAAGCCCTGTGTGTATTACTGATACTGTGCGCACTGGCCCATCGCTATCTTTCAGTTTTACACCATCATTGGTGGTCCTGACTATTCTTTCAGAAACGTCGTTATTTATAGATTCTGCATACACTATGTTCACAGTTTTGTTAATTTGAACACCCAACAGTTCCCCAACAAGCAAATTTACATAATTTATCATCCACTTCAGAATAGGATGAGGGCTAGGCCTTTCGGTGTTGCGTTCAAAACTAAATTTCAGATTTCCTCTCCTCGACGAAGACATGGTATTCTCAGTTCAACTGATCTTTCGTGCAGCACGTATCTGTGCACGCTTCCCATACCAACACAAACTTCCGTATGTCACACTGGGCTATCATATAAAGATATAGACAGTGTGAAATATGGAAGGTGTAGTCGGTCCAGGGAGCGCGCACTGATACCTGTAATGATTAAGGAGACCACTTGTAAGAAATTGTGGCTCGCGTCTTAGTGTGGCACAGATTTCCTTATATCACTATTGAGTAGTAGATCTACACAAAAATACAGCTAACTTCAAGGAATTGGCAGTCAGCGAGAAATTTTCCAAGTATTAAGTATTTCACACAGCTATAGATCGTCAACACCATCTGTTCTTTCAGACATGCATGTAAGTAACACGAGTCTAGGAGGGCACACGACCAGAACGACATTAGTCTCAAATCCTCGTTGCTTCATTCTCCCTGTTGCAGGAACACAACTCACATTACGAGCATGAGGTGATGAATTATTGGACCATTATGTAAGGATGTGGACAGAGTGACATTTTGAAGTTTGGGTTGTTCCGAGGTGCGTGCACTGATAGCCGAAAAGAGTTTGCCGTTGGCTGCACATCTTGTGCAGCTGAGCGGGTGCTCGGGAAAGTGTTTACGTCGCCCATCGGTGCTTGCGGATGGGAGGCGAGCACCGTCCAAGGACGAGACCTACGTTGTGCGGTGTAATTCACTCTCAGTAAAATGGCGACAACTTCGTATCCTGCGTTGTCCAATCATTGTTGTATGGACACGACCGAAAGCCTAAAAAATTAGAAAGAAAAACAGGATGGTCCCATTCAACAGATAAAACAGTGTTCAGTGAGTATTTGGTTAGAACGAGTTGCAGCTGCTTGCTTTTGAAAATTGTGAACGGATTCTTCATTTGTGTGGCCATAGTATCTACAATTGCTTTATGATTCTTCACGTTATTTTTTTTCTGTCGTTGCAACTACAAAAATGCGTGATTTTTTTCACAGGTCGTGTTTCACTTTAGTGACATAAAGCGTCATCAGTGGTCTGTAATTAAGTTATTTACATTCTGATTTGCTTTCGGATTGAAAAACAGTTCGTTAAGAATAAGTTGATTCGTACTTACGGTGATTTTCGGTTGATATCTCGCTTACATCGGGAAATGCCGTCTGCTAGCACATTGTTGTTTTTCTGCGTTGTACACTGATAATTTTGGTCTAATTTTTTCATTGTTCTGCAGGACTATGCATTTCTCATGTTTTCACAACATAATTTTATGCGCACCACTACATTCTGTTTGTTTTTGTACTTCTAAGTATGTGTTGTGGTTTGTGTTTCGTGTTTTGTAGTGTTGCCAACATAACCTTTCCACTACTTTGTCCTTGACCCACAACGTTTTCTTTTACTAGATTATTGTATGTGCGTAATTCTGTTTAATTACGTTTCTATGTATTTATGTACTGTGTAAGAGTAGGAAAGGAATAGTGATGGAGGGTCTTTTTTTGTGTAGAGGAGGGAGAAACCATGATGAGTGGACGGAAGTATATAGCACTGTGATAGAGTGTAGGTTAGAGGAGAAGGTGAGGAGCGAGAAGTGAGATGAAATTTTGAGTGGAGGAGGGGCGGGGAGGGGGGGAGGGGGGGAGTTCGAGAGAATGGGATGGAGTGACGGGTGGTTGGTAGGTTTTGGGGAAGGAGACCAGACAGCGAGGTCATCGGTCTCATCGGATTAGGGAAGGATGGGGAAGGAAGTCGGCCGTGCCCTTTCAAAGGAACCATCCCGGCATTTGCCTGGAGCGATTTAGGGAAATCACGGAAAACCTAAATCAGGGTGGCCGGACGCGGGATTGAACCGTCGTCTTCCCGAATGCCAGTCCAGTGTGAGTGACGGGTGGAAAAGGCTCTTTTCTTTTTCATTTAATTTTATCTGTTATTCTATATAGAGTCTGGTTTCCAATATTTATTTGGTCATTGAGCAACTGTTTCTTTTGTGTTCATGCTTTTCGTATGTGGAAATTATAAACAGTCGCTCAATGACCAAATAAATATTGGAAATCAGGCTCTATAAAGAACAACTAATGGAATTGCATGAAAAACAAAACAGCCTTTTCCATCCTTCCCCCCTCCCACTCGCACCCCCCACTCAAAATTTCATTTCACTTCTCGCTCCTCACCTTCTCTTCCAACTCACACTCCATCACACTGCTATATACTAATGCCCACTCATCATCGTTTCTCCCTTCCTTCCATCGCTATTCTTTCCCTACTCTTACACAGTACATAAGTACACGTAATCTTAATAAAATAAAATTACACACATACAATAATCTAGTAAAAAAAAGCTGTAGGTCAAAAACAAAGTGGTGGAAAGGTTATGTTAGCGACACTGCAAAATACAAACCACAACACATACTTAGAAGTACAAAACCAAACAGAATACAGAGGTGTGCATAAAAGTCTGTTGTGAAAAACATAAGAGTGGCAGCGCGGTTCTAGGCGCTACAGCCTGGAACCGCGTGACCGCTACGGTCGCAGGTTCGAATCCTGCCTCGGGCATGGATGTGTGTTATGTCCTTAGGTTAGGTAGGTTTAAGTAGTTCTAAGTTCTAGGGGACTGATGACCTCAGAAGTTAAGTCCCATAGTGCTCAGAGCCATTAGAACCATAAGAAGAGCATAGTCCTGCAGAACAACTAAAAATTAGATCAAAATTATCAGTGTCTAACGTAGAAAAACAACGATGTGCTAGTAGACGGCATTTCCCGATGTAAGCGAGAAATCAACCAAAAATAACCGTAAGTACAAATGAACTTATTCGTAAGGAACAAACACCGAGCGAGGTGGCGCAGTGGTTAGCACACTGGACTCGCATTCGGAAGGACGACGGTTCAATCCCGTCTCCGGCCATCCTGATTTAGGTTTTCCGTGATTTCCCTAAATCGCTTCAGGCAAATGCCGGGATGGTTCCTTTGAAAGGGCACGGCCGATTTCCTTCCCCGTCCTTCCCTCACCCAGCTTGCGCACCGTCTCTAATGACCTCGTTGTCGACGGGACGTTAAACACTAATCTCCTCCTCCTCGTAAGGAACTGTTTTCCGATCGAAAAGAAAATCAAAATGTGAATAACTTGATTACCGACCACTTATGATGCTTTACCTCAATAAAGCGAAACGCGTCTGGTGACAAAAATCACGCATTTTTGTAGTTGCAACGACAGAACAAAAATACCCTTAATAATCATGAACGGATATTCGAGGGACTAAAACTATCTGAAGAAATTGTGGACACTTTACAGTTAGATTTTCGTGCAATACTGTTGACTTGAGAAATTCCTCTCCATTGAAATTTGAAATTTCTGTACGCCACCATAGTCCTCGACAAATTTCTTGCATTGTACTGACGGGAGTGTGAGTAATGTTCAATTTGTGCCAACAGGTTATGGAGTCAGAAATGTGAGGGTTTTACTCTATGAGTGTCCCAATGAGTTAACTGCTCGTGCCGTCTAGCACTACCGTGTGGTTTTGTCCGTCACTAAGGAGAAATGGTCGATTGTCTGTCCATATACAGTCAACAATGGGTTGCGAAGTGTTTGTGTAGCTCTAACAAGGGAACCTCCCCATCGCACCCCCCTCAGATTTAGTTATAATTTGGCACAGTGGATAGGCCTTGAAAAACTGAACACAGAACAATCGTGAAAACAGGAAAACGTTGTGTGAAACTATGAAAAAATAAGCAAAATATACAAACTGAGTAGTCCATGTGCAATATAGGCAACATCAGGGACAGTGCGAGCCAAGGAGCGCCGTGGTCCCGTGGTTATCGTGAGCAGCTGCGGAACGAGAGGTCCTTGGTTCAAGTCTTCCCCCGAGTGAAAAGTTTATTTTCGCAAAGTTATGATCTGTCCGTTCGTTCATTGACGTGTCTGTTCACTGTAACAAGTTTAGTGTCTGTGTTTTGCGACCGCACCGCAAAACCGTGCGATTAGTAGACCTCTCCAGTGGGAAACGAAAACATTTGATCACAAGGTCATAGGTCAACCGATTCCCCCACAGCAAACACGTCTGATATATTCTATACGACACTGGTGACGGCATGTGCGTTACATGACAGGAATATGCTGTCGACCCACATAACTTGTACACTTAGTGAATGGGTAAAAAGATTCTTCTACTTCCCGGTTTAGGTTTTCTTGTAGATGTGATAATCACTCCCAAAAAAGTGATGAACAAATAAGAGTTTGTCACACAAACTTCAACAAATGAGTACAACAGTTTCACAGTCGCACAGTTTTCCCTGTGCTCTGTCAAAACATATGTTTTTAACGTTTTCAAATTTTTCCGTGTGTAGACCGTCAAATCCTGCATATGTCCAAGCAAATCTGAACATGTCCTGGGATTTTGGAGAGCGAAGTTGATTATATAAAAAATTGAACTTTTCACGCGAGGGAAGACTTGAACCAAGGACCTCTCGTTCCGCAGCTGCTCACGCTAATCGCGCGACCACGGCGCTCCTGATCTCACACTATCCTTGATGTTGCATATCTTGCACATGGACTACTCAGTTTGTATATTTTGCTTATTTTTTCATAGTTCCACACAACTTCTTCCTGTTTTCTCGATTGATCTGTGTTCAGTTTTTAAAGGCCTATCCACTGTGCCAACTTATAACTGTATTGAGGGGGGTGCGATGGGGAGGTTCCCTTGTAAGTAAGGACATCCAGTCTTATGTTGCCACTGGCAGTTGTCGTGCCCAGGTTACCTACATCCGGCAACAAAAAACCTGCTCACTTTTTCACTCCACTGAACTTTCAAGTATAAATTGCTGCCGTCTATGCCCGATTCAGCTTCCTCGTGAGAGTGTTATCAATTGCAGTGGCAATTTTGTACCTTTATTGAGCCAGGTTGTAGCATCACAACCCAGACAGGAGACTCAAATCCAAGTTGTGGAAGAACCAGTTCCGATTCAAATCGGTACAAATGACGATCATGAAGAGATAGGGATTACTCCATCCTCGATACTTCGACGGAACAATTTACCTTGGAAAACGAAGGCACATCAGTGACTGCTCAACATAGTACAAGTGAGATGGAGCAACAGATGCAGGTAACTTTAACTCCACCATCTACACCACAAATGCTCTCGTCAAAAAACAAAAAAGTACGTAAAACGAAAAACGTCTGTGACAGTGTTAAAGAACAGAAACTGGATACTTTGGCGAATCCACCAATGTAAGACCATGGAGGCAAAACTGGCTGAAAGTCCTAGTGTCCTACACACAGCGGGTACTTACCGCTGCAAGATCGGATACGAGAGCAAATAGAGCACCTAATGGTATTGCTGAACACTGAGAGAGAGCAGGCTGCAGTGACTTCAGAGCGTCAAATAAAAGAGCAGAGGAGCGAGTAGCTGTCGCAGTACTCCCGCAGGCAATCATTCGTTTGGCACAGCCTCATACCCGCGCAGTGGCCAGGCGGACGCTGCCATGTCGACCTACATGGCTGCCGCTGCCGGGCAGAGCAGGACATACACGGGCTGTGGGGGTAGCAGGGAGAGGATGAGCAGAAACAGCTGCCCGGCGTCGTCTGTCCCCATAGAAATTAATAATACACTCCCAATATACAAACAGTGACATCTTTAAAGTTGTTATGCCGTGCAATGACGGCTTTTTCCTTTACAAACTAATGCCATTTAGGTGTGTTATACACGGTAGGGATCTTAAAACAGTTTAAACTGAGTACCAGGCGCCAATTCCCCAAAGTGCACTTTCGCCATCTCTTTACTGCACAATTAATAGTCAAGATGCTGAAAGAGGGGACAGGTGTTCTGCAACTGCTAACAAAATATTAAAACGAGGATGGAATGGGAACGGTTTTCCGTCCACCAGTCACGCAGTTCAACAATTCCATGTGGTACCACGGTGGTACGGAATGGGTCGGAGATTCTAAGAGCTAACGAATGACAATTTGACTTACAATATCGCTACTGTCAACGTGAACAGGATGTGCAATGTCATCAGGACGTGCGCGCTTATAGGATCCCCTTATAATATCAGTGTGGATATTTCGGTGCTGCGGAAGGCGACAGATGAGATAAGTTTGTCTGGGATTTTCTGGATTACCACCACCAACAGAGAGACAACAACAGGCGCTCCTATTTTATTGCGTATAGGAATCTATTTCACGCATATAAACCGTCTCCTTAACGGAAGAGGGGTATCTTGCAGAGTGAACATTATACTAATAGTTAACGTGTACGTGTCTGGTAGCAACTTTAGGAGCGAACGTTCTTCGTTGAAGTGCTTACTAAACGGGGAAGACCAGTCACCGAATTTAAAAATGTGTCCAGGATTATAACATCTCGTTCAGTGTTCGGAACTCACTGATACGTGCGAAAAGCTGTTGTGTGATCGCACTGCTTACAGCTATGCAAATACCCAGTCGTCCAGTGGCATAGACAGGATTTATGTTTCGGCAACCTTCCGTCCGCGCATAATGAACTGCGATATAGCGCCACTTACTTTCTTTGATCACTGTGCGTACCAGTGTTATGTAAATCTCCAACGTGCTGAAGTATATCGGAATAGAGGATCTTGGAAACTGAACAGCAGTTTATTAGCAGTTTATTAGCAGAAACTGCACTTAACGACGAAATTCACGAGGTCTGAGCCATGTTGTACATTGTGAAGGTAGATACTGCAGTATCACCCAATGGTTTGTGCACTTCGCCAAATCTAAGTTACGAGTTACTCTTATCAGACATCCGCAGCGGTAAACGTTTTGGCACAGAAAAGTACAGAATTTTACTTTCAGTGCCTGTGCGAGCTACACCAAAGTGGTAATATGGACGCCTGTTGATACGTACCGCGATATTAAGAGGTGAAAGTAAAAAATATAGCCATTCTCCAAAAACAAATGGAGGGTACGATATTTCCATTAGCGACCGACGACCACTTCAGAGAATAAAACATTCTGAGCTCGATAGTTGACGTCATCAACGAAAACGGGTATGCAATCACTACAGAACGCAGCATAATATCGAAAGTCCAGGAATATTACTGCAACCTATACAGTGAGAAGGAAATAAACGAACCCCTTTGTGATACTGTAAGCCGCCGGACGTCTGAGGAGGAATATGAATCACTTGACCTGCCGTTCACTAGTGATGAAATTGAGACTACTATCAACAGTGCTGCTAAACGGAAGTCTCCTGGGCCTGGCGGCATTTGCGCTGAGCTTTACCAGCATTACTGGATCATCCTTACACCTACCTTAGTCGAAATCGAATAAATTGTGGAGTGAGGCTGACATCTGGTGTGAACTTAAGAATGGTTTCATTATCTTCATATCTATGAACGGCAACAGCAGCAGAACTGATAAAATGCACCAGGTCACACTGCTGGACTGTGATTTTAAGATCATAACGAAAGCAATGAAGGCATGAATACAAAGTCTTTTGAAAGTGAGCCTGAGGACGTATCAGTTCAGTGCTGTACCTGAACAAAGCATCAAAATGCGGCCTGTCAGCTGAGAGGAGATATTATATCTGCAATTTCTGAAACAACATCTTCTTACAAGGGAACCTCCCCATCGCACCCCCCCCCCCCCCCCACCCCCCAGATTTAGTTATAAGTTGGCACAGTGGATAGGCCTTGAAAAACTGAACACAGATCAATCGAGAAAACAGGAAGAAGTTGTGTGGAACTATAAAAAAAATTAGTAAAATATACAAACTGAGTAGTCCATACGAAGATATGCAACATCAAGGAGAACGCGAGTCAAGGAGCGCCGTGGTCCCGTGGTTAGCGAGAGCAGCTACGGAACGAGAGGTCCTAGGTTCAAGTCTTCCCTCGAGTGAAAAGTTTAATTTTTTATTTTCAGTTTATATGACAAACTCTTATGTTTTCATCACTTTTTGGGATTGATTATCACATCCACAAGAAAACCTAAACCGGGCAAGGTAGAAGAATCTTTTTACCTATTCGCCATGTCTACAAGTTAGGTAGGTCGACAATATATTCCTGTCATGTGACGCACATGCCGTCACCAGTGTCGTATAGAATATATCAGACGTGTTTTCCTGTGGAGGAATCCGTTGACCTATGACCTTGCGATCAAATGTTTTCGGTTCCCATTGGAGAGGCACGTCCTTTCGTTTACTAATCGCACGGTTTTGCGGTGCGGTCGCAAAACACAGACACTAAACTTATTACAGTGAACAGAGAAGTCAATAAACGAACGGACAGATCATAGCTGGCTTCTGGCTTACAATATGTTACAAATTTAAATCTGTTACGTCTACTATATTTCCTCCACGGAACGCCTGAAGAACGTTCCGGTTTCAAACTAAAAGGCCCAAGCTTGTTACTACATGCTATACGTACTTTCTCCAAAGCACCTTGATCTTCAAATATTTTTTTGTTTGCTCTGTCATCTAATGTTAGTCTTTCAACCCTTACATTAACTCTGTACACATATGTCACAATTTTATTAATAATCACAGAGTCATATTTATTAGCAAAGAATTTGTATTCATCTGTTATGTCGTAGTGTTTCAAGATAGTAAAATTATGAGCATTTTCGTCATATTTGTCGTTTGTCCCCATCTTGCCATATTCAAATCGAACTGCATCTGATTGCGTATACTCAGTACGCCACTTGCACATCCTTCCGAAATAAGGCCTAGTCAGAATGTTCCGACGGCGTATCCAACGCCTGGGGCGTGCACGGCGAAACCGACTCATCATCCTCGTCCGACGATATGGAAATAATCTCCGCTTCGGCTTCCACGTCCGACGTGTCCGACGCCATTTCCTCCTTAACATTCAAGCAATAAATTATATGGCAATCGGCATGTATAACAGTAAGGCGTGATATCAAAGCCTCATCACCAATATTAAAATCATTAGACACAAAGATAACAAGTCCACGATGTTTTATAACAATGCCGGGCTTATTCTTTACATTCACTGTAACAGGTCTGCCTTCAACAATTCGTTTTAATATGGATGCATACGGTCTCCATCGCAACCAATCGAATTCTTCAAATAAGATCACGTTATGTATACGGGGATCATATCCCCCGAATCCGAATTCGGAACAGAAAGGCATACAAACATGCTGTTTTCTAGTTAACACCTTTTCAATAAGCGTGGATTTGCCGATATTTGTGTCTCCATGCAAATATAATTGTCTCTTACGTACCAATTTGGACCGAAATGCCTCATTATACCAGCGGACCACTCGAGGGAAGACTTGAACCAAGGACTTCCCATTCCGCAGCTGCTGACGCTAACCACGGGACCACGGCGCTCCTGAGCTCACGTCATACTTGACGTTGCCTATCTTGCGCAAGGACTACTCAGTTTGTATATTTTCCTTATTGTTTTCATAGTTCCACACAACTTCTTCCTGTTTTCTCGATTGACCTGTGTTCAGTTTTTCAAGGCCTGTCCACTGTGCCAACTTATAACTAAATCTGAGGGGGGTGCGATGGGGAAGTTCCCTTGTTAGATGTTAGGAAGGCCTTTGATCGAATAAGCCATGACTGTTTACCCAAGACAATGTTCAAGATGGGATTTAGTAACCTCTTCGTTTCTCTAATTAGAACGTGATCAGCACTGATTCGTCACAAGAACTGACAAATGGACATACAAGTTGCGTAATTACAATTGGGCGATAAATAAGACAGGGATGCCCACTTTACAGGGAGTTATACCCCATTGCTGTGTTGCCATTGTTAATGAACGTAAGGGACGAAGTAACGGACAATACAACTCTCCGCAGTCAACTCTTGTAACAAGACTTCGTCACGATGAGAAGTATCCTGCAACTGTGACTCGAGCTAAGCTCAATACTACGAAGATAACTCAACTGCAGGTTGGTAATGATATTGGTGACACGAGCCATATCGCTTGGTACGAGAAAAACACCTGCCACAAGACCCTTGCACTCTGGATTGGATTGGACTGTTCGGGGGAAGAGACCAAACAGCGAGGTCATCAGTCATATCGGACTAGGGAAGGACGGGGAAGGAAGTCGGCCGTGCCCTTTCAAACGAACCATCCCAGCATTTCCCTGGAGCGATTTAGGGAAATCACCGGTAACCTAAATCAGGCTGGCCGGACGCGGGATTAAGCCGTCGTCCTCCCGAATGCCAGTCCAGTGTGCTAACCACTGCGCCACCTCGCTCGGTCGTTGGACTCTACTTTGAGGCTGTGCCAGATAGGATGTTCACCCTCAACTGGACAAACCAACTCAACAGAATGAGAGCCACTATAAGTATTCCTTCTGACAGGGAACTTTGGCTCATACGAAAGGTCCAAACACTTAAGGTTTCAAAAATGGCTCTGAGCACTATGGGACTTTACTTCTGAAGTCATCAGTCCCCTAGAACTTAGAACTACTTAAACCTAACTAACCTAAGGGCATCACACACATCCATGCCCGAGGCAGGATTCGAACCTGCGACCGTAGCGGTCGCGCGGTTCCAGACTGTAGCGCCTAGAACCACTCGGCCACCCTGGCCGGCACTTAAGGTTTCAGTGGAAAGAGGCACTACATAGCACAGATTCTGACTAACCCTGACAACATAGCTGACGGTGAACAAAGAACACTGTGCTGGTTTGTGATTAGAGGGCAGAATTTCAAAATAAGGTTTGATACCGTAACCCTGTCAGTAATGAAAGGCGGATTGAATCTCATGAGCTCATGGCAGCTTTGTGTGGCTTTTCCGATCAACTGCGTAAAGAAGAGCTTCCGTAGCCACCATCGGGGTCTGATTGTGACATTAGCGGAAAAGTCTGAACCAGCGAATTGTGAACTTCCTGTCAGTATAGCCCTGATATCTGCTAATTATCGTTATCTAAGGCTATATTACTTAGAGTTTAACTATGCAGACAAGATTAGCAACTCCTTCCAGTCACCACTGACCTCAAAGTTATATGCGTTCATGACACAAAACGATGTCAGAACTTGTGTTGAAGAAAATGGCAGGATATGAAATGGAGCAGAATTTGGAGGAACGTCAGTAATGGAAACCTACCTTTCCAAGCCAGATCGCAATGATATCTCAAGGTCAACGATAAAAAAATAGTAACAAACGAAAAATTAAATATTATTCGTTATCGCTCCATAACGATGTGCTAGATATGCAGGCAGGTGGATAGCCTCAATAATAGAATAACATGGGACCAAAAATTCGATATAATTAAGTATGTATGCCATGAAACAGAGATTATAGATTGCTCAGCCCTCAATTACATCTATTTAAAGGATCTTCCTCTTCGTCAGTGATACCCACGAATGTAAAATAATGGAGTGACGTGAATAATTGGACACATCCTAAGCTACGTACTAAAGAACCACAATGCAATGTTTGAGGATTATTATGCATATCTTCAATATGAAGTTTATAAAACAATGTGGAAGAAGCAATATGTAGAAACAATGTAACCACATGTTATGAATTATGACTGACAGTAGTTTTTCTGCAATGTCTCAATGTGGAGGAGCAAAATTCATATTATTTAATTTCAATAATTTTGTGTTCGCTGCCTTTCTTGAGAAGATATTTTAGTTCCTTTTAAGCATTCCAGCTTACTATTTTTTACACTCTGGAGCGGCACCCCCGTTTAAGATTGGAAAAAGTTAGATTCGGTGCAATATTTCTGAGCGCACAAGTTACAGTCAGGCACCGGCCTGTTTACAGTAAGTTACACTTACCAGCTGTTGCAAAGTAGAATGGAGGCCACAGGGCTGTAGAACCGCTTAAAACAGTAAACGCAGCGGTTTGCATGGCCCAAGTTACAGGCAGAAGGGGCCCAATGGCCCAGCCTAGGTGTTATGAGTACATGACTCGGAGTGGCACGTTAGCAAAACAGAGGCGCACAGCCGCATGTAAATAGGTGCCGATTTTCTCACTTGGGGGATACAAGTGTGGCAGCTCTCCAGGACGGCGGGGCGTGACACACCACCGCCTACACGCAGCAGCTAATGGGACTCCAGTGTTCCAGTCCATGGCAGGTCGCTGGTTCGACCCTCTGAGGATAACATGGGTTCCGTAGCCAGCCAGCAGCGGGCCACTCGACAGATCAGTACCGCGGGCAGTCTTGTTCGCTTCCAACACATGCCGGAGGCATCCTGAGGTGAGGGCCGCCAATTTGCCTGTCGGATCGCTGGAACTTGTTGTCGCGGCGATCTTAACCACGACGGTGAAGAATCACGCAGCTAGCTGCCCTGCGGCTCCCAGCGAGCAGCGCTGAGGCTACGGGGACGAAAGCCGCTGAGTCGGCTGCCAGCGCCTCCTGACATCGTCAAAACACCACGGCTGTACTTGGCCGGCACACCGCAGTACGTTGTACGGGTCACTGAGGTAGCCCTTCCTCGCCAAGTTGTTCTGCAGACAGCAAAGTGGCGTCCTTGGCATCGCGGGACCCTGTGTTGCCGACAGAGAGGAACATGGCACTGTAGCTGGGAACAACAAAACACTTGAAGATCATGGCCGAGTTTTAATAGCCGCATCCTGACAGCGTCCGTCCACGTCCAACATTCCTCCACTGCACGCCAACATTTACATTTTTCAGCGATAGTTACAGCTCTCACGAAATGAAAAAAATGGATTTTCTGATGGAGTGCAATTTTATTTCACATTATAGAGAAGCTGCCAAACTGCAGTGAACATGTAGTTCAAATGGTTGAAATGGCTCTGAGCACTATGGGACTTAACATCTTAGGTCATCAGTCCCCTAGAACTTAGAACTACTTAAACCTAACTAACCTAAGGACACCACACAACACCCAGTCATCACGAGGCAGAGAAAATCCCTGACCCCGCCGGGAATCGCACCCGGGAACCCGGGCGTGGGAAGCGAGAACGCTACCGCACGACCACGAGCTGCGGACGAACATGTAGTTCACTTTCTTTGGCTACAGGAGACCAAATTCCATTATTTCCTTGTCACATCTCCAAGACTGATACTTGTCTGTACGATGTCCCAAGAAGAAATAAAAAATCTAATCTACTTTTCTTTTCTGCAATAGAGGACTGATTTTTTATTTCAGAAGATAAAAGATTATGATGTTATGTCTAATTCCAGATATTCAGCATTCCGACAGTTAAAAGCAGAGTGCACTGAGCATATTATATCGTAGCAGTGAAACTTGCCAAAGATGGCACTAATTGGAGAGGGCAAGGAAGGGCTATAGGAGGAGATGGGATTCTTTTTTTTTTTTTTTAAGAAAAGAGAGAGAGTGAGAGAGAGAGAGAGAGAGAGAGAGAGAGAGAGAGGGAGAGACAGAGAGAGAATAGCTGAAGTGTTTCACGAGACTGCCGCTCATAATAAGCAGAAAATTCGGGTCAGAGTCCCGGTTCAGCGCAAATTTTCGGATGTCACAGTTGGGTGGTACATCTGTACACTCGTAATACAGCTGACGTCAAGGAACTCGCCGTCAGCGAATAAATTTCGAAGTATTTCGCACAGCTGTGGGTCGTGAGCAGTGTCTGTTCTTTCAGACAAAAAAGGCTGAACAGTCTAACGCGAAATGCTTCGCTGGTCGATCACTGGGTATGAAGCTGATAACATACAAAGTTATTCCGCTTTATTACGTTAGTGAAGTAGCCTCCAAAAATTGTTACTAAAATGAAGATTTGACTATGTGGTGATAGCTCGATAGTAAGAGGTTCTCCTCTATTATTATAAACAAAATCTGAATTACTCTTCAGTAATCTGTCCATCTTCTATCACAGTAGCTCATCAGGTCACAAGAATATACAGTTGGCGCAATTTCTCAAGATAGATGTACTCGTGATGCCATCTGTCGTTGATACCTGAGTCCAATTTATGATGCCATGCGCCAGCTACTTCATCTTCCCTCAACTGTGGTGTGAAACGCGGGAATAAAGCTCCCACAGTCAGAAATATTACAATGGTCTGCTGGTGTAATATTCATTAAAATAAGCTATTCAAATGAATGCTAAATTTCTTGACCACAGAACTCGAAGCGTTTTCTAAACGACCTGCAGACGAGAATTAAATTTGTTCGTGTCACGGAGCGACAAGTTTTCTCCACATACTGTTTGAAGTTACCTGAGTTCGTGGCCTCGATGATATAAGCACGATTTTTAAGGTATCTCCACAAAGGAAATCTACTAGTGTTAAATTGAGCGACGGTGCGGGCCATTCATGAGGACTACGGCGTGCTAACCAGCTTTTTGTACTCGCACAACGTCATACGGAAATTGAACTGGTTGAACATCGTGGTGGATCAAAATACGACTATCGACTAGACTGACAAGTTCAAGGAGGAACCTAAATTGTCGACGATAGAAGCTCAGATGAATCTCACCTGTCAGCGTACCTGTTAAGTAGTTAGATGATCTCATCCCCATAGGTTCCACATCACACATTAATTGGCCTCCTACTTTGACAACATACATGGCATACGCACCGAGTATTTTCTGTGGCCCAGTAACGCATATCTGGACGGATCACTGCTTCATAATTTATAAACGTGAATTCCTCAAAGAACATAATTCTCTGTAAGACGTACCCAGCGTAGCTATTTACGGCCCGTTCGAAGAAAACAGCTCTCCGATTGAAACTGTTCCGAAGTGCTGTGTCAGTGGAAGTGGTATGGATGAAACATGTGACGCTGATTTATGCATTACACAAATGTAAGGCTGAAAGTAGCGACTGATGCGACTTCTATTAAGGTGCATTAGGGTTGTGTTGTATTGTAGCTAAAACAAGCATTTACTTATCCTCACTTCTTGTTGGCCTTCGTCTATTATCGCCGCGCCTTTTTATGGTAGTTGTATCATGAAATCGTTGATCAGCACGTAAGAAAGTAATGGATGTCTTTGACCAGAATATCTCACAGCATACGCCATGACTGCTTTTTTTTGTATCGTGTCGGCATTCAGCGAGAATCAGTAACATGTCAAAGTAAGGGATCGATGTTTATACCATGTTTATTCCACGTCAGTACCCATGGCGGAATGAACGTCGTTTGTTTGTGTATTCCGACCTGCCTTCTATACGATACTGTAGGGATAATCCCACAGTAACACTGAATTGTGGACACTTGTCGCTTTGAGAAACCAGCGACTTTATTTATGAAATGTTGCATACATCCGTAAATCTTGAAACGTTTCTAACTCCCTGCCTTCAATTGGCAGAAATTTGGAGTAAACTATTTTCTACTCAGGTGATTTAAATCAGTCAGCTACATAATAGAAAAATAATATTCTGTTCACAAAACTGAGATGTAGTCTCTACAAAATAAATAAATAAAATATGTTCAGAATACCGCAGATAGAGTAATGTTTCTTACGTTTGCTTATCTAAATAAATGTTCCATTGACATATTATTTTGTAAGTTTCAGAAAAAAAAACACCTTATGTGAAGTACCCTGTATAATAGAGCGACGAGTCAACGCCTGAATTAGCGAAATTTTTTCATTACTACCGATGAATAATGAATGTACTCTGGAGAAATTAGGACATTGAAAGACGAAATGTCACAATAATTGCTATATTTATGACGTAGCGAAATTTACAATGAAAGCCGGATATGCAATTAAGCTGTCCATTTAATGTGGTTACAAAGGCATTCAGGTATTCGGCACGGTGATGTACTCGTAGTTGATAGCGTAGCTAGGGACCGCACTGAAGGAAGGGAACAGCTACTTATACAGCTTCTGTATTCCGACTTTCTTCTACTTTCAATAAAAGAGGCATGCCCGCTATGTGAACAGCAGTGAGAAATATCACAGCAGAAGAAAGGATTGGCATACGTTTTAGTTCAGTACACCATTCCAATTTTTAAAAAAGTCGTATTGTCGATAGAGTCGTCATAGGACACATGTTACACCAGTTCACCAAATAAGATTAGGGTACGCGAGTTACGCTTCCCACTTGTATTGGGTCGAACTGATATAAACTCCCAGAGGAACCAAACTTCCTAGAGTTAAGGCAAATCTTAGCTATGTTATCTTGCTCTTTGTTAATTTATACATGAATAAATTATTCTTGTACTTTGGATTTACTGTTTGACTAGTAATTTACCTTGTCATTGGTTATGGACAATGTATTTTCTTTCATGATGGATTGCGCTGTAGCTTCATGCGTAAGACAAATTCAGGTTCGGTTTACTAAAAAAAAAAAAAAAAAAAAAGTTTCAAATGGCTCTGAGCACTATGGGACTTAACTTCTGAGATCACCAGTACCCTATAAGTTAGAACTACTTAAACCTAACTAACCTAAGGACATCATACACATCGATGCCTATCGATGCCCGAGGCAGGATTCGAACCTGCGACCGTAGCTGTCGCGTGGTTCCAGACTGTAGCGCCTAGAACCGCTCGGCCACCCCACACTGAGTTAATACTTCGTAGTCACGCTTTTAAAAAGGACGAAAATTATCCCTGTGTTAAGAGCAAATATTAGACCTGTTATTTGTTTCATGGAACAAACGTAATGTGCGCTCTTCGTAGAGGGTGTGAAATGTAAACACTCGAAACCCGTAAAGGGCAGTAAAATATGACTGATAACCTAAATATCACTTCTTTGACCGAAATTTTTCCACAATGATAATGGATGACACTACCGTAATTTTACAAGCATTCAAGTGTAATTCAGGCACGTATTTTAATGATTCGCCAGCTCTTTCTTTAATTTTATGCACTTTCCCTTTAAAATCTTAATTTATGAAACAATAATTTAATGTTTCGGTTTTTCATTCTGAATGAGCATTTCTTTGTGAGTAGCTCAATTGTTTTCGCCAACAAAAATTGGCTGTACGCTTGGAACATTAGACGAAGAACAAATAACCTACTGAATAAGGAACATTCTTCTGAATGCAAAGAATTTCCCGCGCTACTCTTCGAGCGCACTTTGCTTGCCTCCGTAATCTCTATTGTGCATCTAAATGTACCAGTGTAGTACGTGGTCTTTGTCGGATGCCAAATCTACAGCCTCGGCTTTCTCAAAATTCCGCATATGTGGAGTCATCCTCAGATGAGCTTCCGCATTTCAGTGCCGTGCAGTAAAGACGAATGGCAGCATACGCATATGGGAAAGCTAGATAGCATATTTTCCCAGAGAGAACGTTCAGGGCAGGCCATGTTAAAGCGAGTACACAAAGAGATGTAGATAGCCGGAAGGAGCATTTTTTCAAGCACAGTTCTCGCGGGGCTGGCGTATCGCACGCCAGCGTGCTGTTTTCCACTTTGCGGCTTCCTTCCTGGAGAGCGGCGTTTCCTTCAAAGAGGGAGACTCAACTTAGCGGGCAGGTAGCAAACACCCTTTGCACGCCAGTCCAATCGTAAAACAGGCGGTGCCCCGAGCGCAGACATGCAAATGCCTTCATTTAGCGCTCACGGGCCAACTCACGGCTTCTATTGCGGAGCTTAACGCCCCTCTCCCCTCCTCCACACCAACCCTCTCTACCATTCTCTGTCTGCCGCCGCGTTCAAAATTGGCCTGGCATATCCCCAGTGGCGGTTGTAAAATGTTGCCCCCAAAGCAACCTGCTCACAGAACTGCGGACATGTAATGTGAGGCTGACTAGGAGAACACGGCAAGCGTCATAAACGGATTTTCCAGGAGCTCCGCTCAGTGGGAAAGGGGTGAGAAAAAGCAAACACGCGTTTCTGCTTATCTGTAGATACTCGACCGTTTCTGAGAATACGACGATCGAACTTTTCGAGGTACTTTATATGCGTTTTAGCGTATGGTAATCTCAGACGGAACGGTGACACTGCCTAGTGCCGCGGTCTCTCAGTTTTGTGCCTCGTGTTCGAAACCCGATTACTATTTTTATTTACCTTATTTCATTTTATTTCTTCATTTAACTACCCATGTCCATAGACGGTTACTACACAAAGTTTCTCATCAAGCTAACGGAACAAGGGCGTTATATTAATTCTAAAATTGCAACTTCGTTTCAAAATGTGTGTCATACATTTAGTATATATTGTATGTGTATATGGTATTTTAATGGGTTACAATCTTTTTCATATTCTTATATATCGTTCTTATATAAATTCTCATAGATATTCTTATATTTCATTCTTAGGTTTATTCTTCAAGAAAATTTGGTGTATTCTCTTGGATAATACCGGTCGCCACCACATTCGACACATAGATATTCCCAACACCACGAGCTACGCACGAAGGCAGGGTTGTAGCAGTGACATTTCCTCGTATGAACCTCACTCTGGCAACAAAAGCCGTTAACAGCGCTGCAGTTTTCAGGCATAGGAAATTAATTCGAAGCGAACCACGCATAACAGATCACTTTCCTGAGAACTGGCGCTTGAAATCAAGTCAGATAAGTGAAAAACAAAATAAAAATCACATTACGAACACGGGGCGCTAGCCACTGTGGCATCGCTTCCGTTGAGCTATTTACCCGCTAATAGACATATAAAGAACCTCTTAAACTTTGACCGTCGTTATGTCAGAAACGATCAAGTACCTGCGGAAAAGCCGAGACACGCGTTCCTTTACTTTGAACCCTCTTACACAGAGCGCAGTTTCTGATGGCACTTGCTGTGTTCTTCTAATGAAGTTATCCTAACAGGAATTCTGTAAGGATTTTGAGGCACGATGACACACGTTTCTGCACGCTTGTAATGGTTACATGAGGAGTGCAATTGGACATCATTTTTCTGTGACTGCGAATAGCTTAGAAGTTTCAAATTTAAATTTATCCATGTTATATGGATGTTGTTTGACGTCTCCGATTGTATTATAAGATTATGTGGAATAATTTATACTGCTGCAGTCACTTTTTACTAATATTTTATTAGCAAGATGCATTTTGGCAGCATGTGCATTATACAGTTACTTATACATTAGCTGATGGGTTATGTACATTAGTTGTGAGTGCCAGTGGACTGAAGAAACGAAAAAGAAACCTGTGTGCAAGGATAAATCTGTTACAATGTGTACATTATGTGAATAGCATGATTAGGTAATATATTAATATGTTTACTTACATTTCTGTTACCGATTTCATTTTCTGGCACACAGAGCACAGTTACAGGTAAATCACAACTTACCATTTTCACAAACATCTGTTTACATCTTTCCAAAGAGTTTTAAAATCTAAGTTAAACTACTTACAATTTCAAAGACTATTAACATCTTTCCAGAAAGTTATGAGATCTCAGCTTAACCACTTTCAGTTTCAAATACAGTAATATATACACTACCGGCCATTATAATTGCTACACCAAGGAGAAATGCAGATGATAAACGGGTATTCACTGGACAAATATATTATACTAGAACTGACATGTGATTACACTTTCGCGCAATTTGGGTGCATAGATCCTGAGAAATCAGTACGCAGAACAACCACCTCTGGCCGTAATAACGGCCTTGATACGCCTAGGCATTGAGTCAAACAGAGCTTGGAAGGCGTGTACAGGTACAGCTGCCCATGCAGTTTCAACACGATACCAGAGTTCATCAAGAGTAGTGACTGGCGTATTGTGACGAACCAGTTGCTCGGCCACCATTAAGCAGACGCTTTCAATTGGTGAGAGATCTGTATCCAGAAAGGCCCGTACATGACCTACAACATGCGGTCATGCATTATCCTGCTGAAATGGGGGTTTCGCAGGGATCGAATGAAGGGCAGAGCCACGGGTCGTAGCACATCTGAAATGTAACGTCCACTGTTCGAAGTGCCGTCAATGCGACCAAGAGGTGACCGAGGCGTGTAACCAATGGCACCCCATACCATGACGCCGGGTGATACGCCAGTATGGCGATGACGAATACACGCTTCCAATGCGCGTTCACCGCGATGACGTCAAACATTGATGCGACCATCATGATGCTGTAAACAGAACCTGGATTCATTCGAGAAAATGACGTTTTGCCAGCCGTGCACCAAGGTTCGTCGTTGAGTACTCAATCGCAAGCGCTCCTGTCTGTGATGCAGCGTCAAGAGTAACCGCAGCCATGGTCTCCGAGCTGATATCCCATGCTGCTGCAAACGTCGTCGAACTGTTCGTGCATATTGTTGTCGTCTTGCAAACGTCCCCATCTGTTGATCAGGGATCGAGACGTAGCTGCGGATAAGATTCCTGTCATCTCGACTGCTAGTGATACGAGGCCGTTGTGACCCAGCACGGCGTTCCGTATTACCCTTCTGAACCCACCGATTCCATATTCTGCTAACAGTCATTGGATCTCGACCAACGCGAGCAGCAATGTCGCGATACGATAAACCGCTATCGCGATAGGCTACAATCCGACCTTTATCAAAGCCGGAAACGTAATGGTACGCGTTTCTCATCCTTACATGAGGCATCACAACAACGTTTCACCAGGCAACGCCGGTTAACTGCTGTTTGTGTATGAGAAATTGGTTGGAAAAATTCCTCATGTCTTGAAGTTGTAGGTGTCGCCACCGGTGTCAGCCTTGTGTGAATGGTCTGGAAAGCTAATAATTTGCATATGAAAGCATCTTCTTCCTGTCGGTTAGATTTCGCGTCTGTAGCACGTCATCTTCGTGGTGCAGCAATTTTAATGGCCAGTAGTGTACCTGTAATGAAGATGAGGACTTTTATCTAGATGTATGGGCAACATGGAGAATATTACATGGATACTTAATGAGAACTATTCTGTCAATAAAATGTACATTTAATGTTGGAAAAGTTTTTCAAGAAGTTAACATTATTACTCTCAAGCTTATCGTTTAATATTACATCTCCATGTGCTGAGATATGAATGAAGATTTCCAGTTCTTCATATAAGTCCATTTGGTGTCCCTTATTCTTTTTATGTAATATATGAAGATCATTCGTATTATAAAGGAATGGGTGGCCTGTGGCTTTTATGTGGATGACTGTTGCTGATTTATTGTAATTGTTAGTGGGGTAAGCATTTATGTGTTCATCATATCTTGTTTGGAAGCCTCTCCCAATGTGGCCTATATAGAGGGATCTGCTGGTACTACACACCATTTTGTAGGTGCCTGATTGAGAGTGTATATCCGTCTGTGTGTATATATTGTGTCTCAGAGTGTGTTGCAGTTTGTTGTGTGTTGTAAAGGCAATGTTAACGTCGTGTGGTCTGAGAATGTTTGGTATTTTGTAGGAGAGTTTGCCTGTGAAAGATATGCAAGCCGTGGGTTTCATTTTCATTTCATATGTAGGAGGTGGTTTATTATTGTTTTTCCTTTTTTGCTTAAGGTTATCGATTAATACTTCATCATAGCCATTTGCTGAAGCTATTTGTTTTACTACGCTGAGCTCATCAAGATGTGCATATTTATTCACTGGTATATTTTTGTCTCTGTTAAATAGTGCTCTGTAAGCAGCAAGTTTGCATATTGTGGGGTGACAGGATGAGCTATGTATGGTAGTATCTGTTGCAGTTGACTTCCTGTAAACTTTGAAGGCCTGTGACTTGTTTTATTTAGTGATGTTTAGATCAAGGAAATTGATGCTACCAGTGCTCTCATATTCCACTGTGAATTTTGTATTTCTATCTTGTTTATTCGCCCCCTTCGCTCTGTTACAGAGTATGGGACTTCATCATCATCATCATCATCATCATCATCATCATCATCTTGTTTATTGAGTGTGTCGAATATTTTGTTAATATCATTAGTGTCATCATCAACCAGGAGTAATGTATCATCAACATAACGTTTATAATGATGATTCTATCCATAGAGCTTGATTTTTTAGCAAGAGATTTTTGTTCAGGGTGGTTAATATATATGTTGGCAATTGTATCAGCTATGCTTCAGCCCAGTGCAAGACCTCTATGTTGTATGTAGAGTTTGTTATTTAATGTAAAATAGTTATAGTTTAGTACCAGTTCAATGAGGTTCATGATTTCAATAATTTCAGGCAATGATAGTTTTTGATGTGTTATGAGGTTTGACCTGATGAAATTGAGTGTTTCGGGGATGGGAATTTTAGTTTATATGTTTGTAATGTCAAATGATACAAGTTGGGCTTAATGGGGAAAGATGATGTTTTTAATTTCGTCTATGAGCTGCTTATTGGTTTTTTACTGAATAGTTTTTAGTGTATGTGTATGACTTGATTAGAATCTAGTTAAGTTTGTTTGTAACTTTGTAATCGAAAAATTAAAAAATGAGCAGTCACACAGGGATAACAATAATGCAATGCACACACATAATTTTTACGATAGAGTTATCAGTCACACAGAGATAATATTCACAGATGAAGAAAACAACTTGGTAAACAAAGGACTCATATATAATGTACAATCTGAACTAAACCCCAAAATCATAGAAGATATTATTGTTGCAACAAAAAATGCCACAGATATAGCAATGTTAGACAATAACGGAAAGACAGTTATATTTCAGAAGGCTATAAAAGCCGTAAACAGTGAGCTAAACAAACAAGAATCAACTTATGAAGCTCACCAAGTGGACAGAAAAAAATTCAGACATATAAACAGAAAGCTATGTATCTATAATAACTAAATCAGACAAAGGCAATACATTATGTAAATTGAAAGCAGCTCAATGCATAAGTAAAACATGAGATTTTTTTACTGAAAATGGCATCACTGAAATACAAAAAGACCCAACAAAAGCATTCCAGACAAAACTCAAATCACATCTAAAAAACACAAACTTCCTGCTAACTGACAGTGAAAAGAAATATAGCACTATCATGAATCTTCGGGCACCAAAGCTCACAACACAACCAAAGGCACATAAAGAAGGGTGTCCAGTTCGCCCAATTGTGAACTCAAGAAACAGCCTAGGTTACAAAATTACAAACAAACTTAACCTGATTCTAACTAAGACATACACATACACTAGAAAGCACTCAGTAAAAAAACAATCAGCAGCTACTAGATGAAATTAAAAACATCATCATTCCCCCTTCAACCCGAATGTTATAATTTTACATTACAAACCTATACAGTAACATTCCCCACCCAAAACACTCAAAATGATCAGGTCAAATCCCATAAAACATCAAAAACTATCTTTGCCCGATATTATTGAATTCATGGACCTCGTTGAAATAGTACTAAACTACAACTGTTTTATATAAAAATCTACATAAGATATAGAGGTTTTGCAATGGGCTGAAGCATAGCTGGTACAATTGCCAAAATATATATTAACCACCTTGAGCAAATATCTCTTGCTAAAAAATCAAGCTCTATGGATAAAATCATTTACTATAACCGTTATGTTGATGATACATTACTCCTGAAAGATGATGACACAAATGATATTAACAACATACTCGACACACTCAACAAACAAGATAGAAATATAAGGTTCACAGTGGAATATGAGAGCAATGACAGCATCAATTATCTTGATCTAAAAATCACTAAATAAAACAACTCAAACTCCTTCAAAGTTTACAGGAAGGCAACAGCAACAGATACTACTATACACATCTCACCCTGTCACCCGACAACACTCAAACCTGCTGCATACAGAGCACTAGTTAACAGAGCCAACAATATACCAATGGATAAATATGTACATCTTGATGAGCTCAGCATAGTAAAACAAATAGCTTCAGCAAATGGCTATGATGAAGTATTAATTGATAACCTTACGCAAAAAAGGAAAAACAATAATAAACCACCTCCTATATGTGAAATGAAAATGAAACCCACGGCTTGCATATCTTTCACAGGCAAACTCTCCTACAAAATACCAAACATTCTCAGACCACATGACATTAACATTGCCTTTACAACACACAACAAACAGCAACACACTCTGAGACACAATATATACACACAGACGGATTTACACGCACAATCAAGCATCTACAAAATGGTATGTAGTACCTGCAGATCCCTCTATATAGGCCACATTGGGAGAGACTTCCAAACAAGATATGGTGAACACATAAATGCTTACCCCACTAACAATTACAATAGATCAGCAACAGCCACCCACATAAAAGCCACAGGCCACCCATTCCATTATAATACGACTGATCTTCGTATATTACATAAAAAGAATAAGGGACACCAAATGGACTTATATGAAGAACTGGAAATCTTCATTCATATCTCAGCACATGGAGATATTATATTAAATGATAAGCTTGAAAGTAATAATGTGAACTTCTCGAAAAACTTTTCCAACATTAAATGTACATTTTATTGACAGAATAGTTCTCATTAAGTATCCATGTAATATTCTCCATGTTGCCCATACATCTAGATAAAAGTCCTCATCTTCATCACAGGTACACTACTGGCCATTAAAATTGCTGCACCACGAAGATGACGTGCTACAGACGCGAAATCTAACCGACAGGAAGAAGATGCTTTGATATGCAAATGATTAGCTTTTCAGAGCATTCACACAAGGCTGACGCCGGTGGCGACACCTACAACGTGATGACATGAGGAAAGTTTCCAACCAATTTCTCAAACACAAACAGCAGTTGACCGGCGTTGCCTGGTGAAACGTTGTTGTGATGCCTCATGTAAGGATGAGAAACGCGTACCATTACGTTTCCGGCTTTGATAAAGGTCGGATTGTAGCCTATCGCGATAGCGGTTTATCGTATCGCGACATTGCTGCTCTCGTTGGTCGAGATCCAATGACTGTTAGCAGAATATGGAATCGGTGGGATATACACTCACAATCAGGCATCTGTCTTAGACTTTAAAACTCTTTGGAAAGATGTAAACAGATGTTTGTGAAAATGCTATGTTGTGATTTACCTGTTACTGTACTCTGTGTGCCAGAAAATGAAGTCGCCAACAGAAATGTAAGTAAACATATTAATATAATTATTATCTAATCATGCTATTCACATAATGTACACACTGTAACAGATTTATCCGTCCACACATGTTTCTTTTGCGATTCTTAACCCCACTGGCACACACATTTCGGAGCTCTGAGGAAAGATGAACAGCACATACAAAAGTCTCTGTTACTTATTATCTTACAATTTTCTAAAAGACAGTCCAAATCACAACAGTTACATCTGCTTCTGCTGTCACTAGCTTATGCACCGTTTCGCCGTTTGATTTTAGAAGTAAGATAATCAGATGTATTCTTTATTGTACGAGATAGAGTGTGTCTAAGTTACGCTCGGACGAGTAAAACACGTTCTGCACAAAGTTAAATTAAGGGAGACCGTAGTGAACTTCCGATTCCACTGCTAACACACGTAAAACCATCAATGGTTTGGGACAGTGTCTAAAGTAAAGAGGGGTGTAATAGATTGGTATACTGCATTGTTGTACAAAATCTTTCGTTTATTTCATTGTCATCAGTGTCATTATCAGCGTCATCAGACAGTCGACACCCACTGCAGGATGAATGCCTCCTCTAGACTTTCCCACGGATTACAGCTATCAGCAATAGAAATCCGGACTGAATCTTTCACTCTGTAGAGCAGTGTGCTCTATTTTGAAAGGTTCTGGCTGTTTTAAACAGTGTGTCTACACGGACGTTTAGAGGCCAATGCTTTTACGGAGTATGCTACCCAGGTACAACTAACGACCGGCTGTCACATCTTTACTTCCTCCAGTACCTTCCTCTTACTTGTCAAACTTGAGCACACACACCTCCGCAGAGTGAAAACCCATTCTGAAACTCTGAGAAAGTATGCACGGTTCTTTCGTCGTTGTTCGTTAGTTTACACAATATGAATTCACAATCATACAATCGCTACAGGGACAACATAGACGGTTGGTATTGTCACCTAAACATTATTGATAGTCGGCTGGAGTGGCCGAGCGGTTCTAGGCGCTATAGTCTGGAACCGCGTGACCGCTACGGTCGCAAGTTCGAATCCTGCCTCGGTCATGGATGTGTGTGATGTCTTTAGGTTAGTTAGGTTTAAGTAGTTCTAAGTTCTAGGGGACTGATGACCTCAGACGTTAAGTCCCATAGTGCTCAGAGCCATTTGAACCATTACTGATAAAAACAGGACCTCTGACTGTCTCCCTGCCTGCAGGCTCCTTCAATAGTTTTCCCTGCAAAACAACACCTCCGCTGCAGTTATGAGATAGCTACAGTGGCAATTAACTGCTTAAAAGAGACAAAGACAACTAGACGTATGCTATAACATACTCTTCAAAAACATATAACGGGATACAGTTTCTTAAAGCAATTGTTTATGCAATAGTACAACAGAATTCTCACTCCCTTTTTTAATTCTCGCTGTAGCTTTATAAAGCGACAAGTTTATTGTAGTGTTTGGTCTCACGTACCCGCACACCTACTTGTGGGCATTTATATGGTATGTGTCCACCCTTCGCTATTATGACGGCTTGAACTCTGCATGCGTCACTTTCAATGAGGTGCCTGCATGTCTGTGGAGAAATGTCAGCCCGTATTTCCTCAAGACATGGAACAGAGGTCTTACAGATGCTCCTTTGTTACCGGGTGCTCTCTCATGCTGATACAGTCATCGTCTCTGGGCAGTTCCTAATAATGTACGCAGTACACACTGCTGTAAAATGTACTTATATCCTGCCATATTTAGCGTTTTGTTAAGTGAAACAAGGAGACCATACTATAACAACGAAAAACATTCCCGTATTGTAACATCACTTCTCTTTACTTCACTGTTGGCACTACATGTGTTGGCTGGTAAATTTCTCCCTTACATCGGTTTGCCACAGCGTATAGCGTTATTCGTCACTCCAAATCACTCTTTTCCATTATCCACTGACCAGTGGCATTGCTCTTTTCGTCAATTTAAACGTCGCTTAGCACTGATTACAGAAATGTATGGCTAATGAGAGGCTGCTCAACCATTGTACCCCATTCTTTTTGACTCCCTACGAAAAATCATTATGCTCGCTGGACTGTTGGCAGAGCACTGGAACTAGCGACTGATTGCTTCTGCAGATTTCGTGCGATTTTTTGCAGCCACACTCCGCACTGGTCGATGGTCCCTGCCCGTCAGTAAATGATGTCTGCCTGGTCTTTCCCTCAGTACATGATGTGTGCATGGTCTTGATTTTGCCGTGGTTATTCCTGCACGTTCCCACTTCATTGTCACATCACCTACAGTCTACTTTGGCAGCTTTAGAAGGTTTGACATATTGCTGACGGATTTGTTACTCCACTGACATCCAATGACTAGTCTATGTTCAAAACCACTGAGCTCTCCTGAGCGACCCATTCCATTCCCCTCATCTGCACATTACAACACGAGCGTCGCCAGTCACGCCGCAGCTTTTCCTGTATCCGCCACCGCGGCATAAGGGCGCTACCACGAACGCATACGTCACTGCCAATGATACGCAAGTGCGCCCTCCCAGGACCACCAGTGGCGGGTCTACTTAAGTTCAAACATTGATGCACAGAGCCGATTTTGTGTGCTTCAGATTTCATCAAATTTGCAGACTTTGATAGTTCTCAGGGTTCGTCATATACGGAACAGTCGTTGTATTGAAACTGAATTTTAAACCTTTGTAAACAGTATATATTTTAACATTAAAATCTAGTGTTAGCAACTGACGCTGGAACTACAGGAAACAATGTTATGTATTACTTTTACTACTTGATATTCGGTGTAGAATAACTTAATATCTGATATCTCTGCCCAGGAACCGTATCTGCTCCTCGCTTCTGTATCTACTAAGAAACCACAAAATGTGCAAAGAAAGATTCAACACTGTATTCACAACGCATTACCCCCTCCCATCCCCCACCCTCCGCCTCTTTTTATACTGGCGGGTCTGCCTCTCGTGATATCTAGTAATCAATTCCGCATTACATTGCGATATCCGGATTCGTTTGACCATATATTCAATGTTGACAAAATTAATTTAATAGCCTGCCCTAAATTGGTTCTCGGAAACATAACCTTTAAGTAAGGCTTCTATATATGTCAAGAATCCACTTGTCGCGCGGTAGTAAATGTGCAAATTACACGAGAAACAGTTTAATGCTTACAGTCCTTCAGCTACTCGGCAAAATTTGGACTCCGAAATCGAGTAAGCGAATTCTTCGTGTGATGAATATTGTTCTAAGTTCACACACAATACGGTTTCTGCGAAAGAGTGTAGACTACCGCATTCTTGTACCACTGCAGCTCGCTTCTGGCGATCGAGGACCGCAGTTTTTATCTACATCTACATCCATACTCCGCAAGCCACCTGGCGGTGTGTGGCGGAGGGTACCCTGAGTACCTCTATCGGTTCTCCCTTCTATTCCAGTCTCTTATTGTTCGTGGAAAGAATGATTCTCGGTATGCTTCTGTGTGGGCTCTAATCTCTCTGATTTTATCCTCATGGTCTCTTCGCGAGATATACGTAGGAGGGAGCAATATACTGCTTGACTCTTCGGTGAAGGTATGTTCTCGAAACTTTAACAAAAGCCCGTACCGAGCTACTGAGCGTCTCTCCTGCAGAGTCTTCCACTGGAGTTTATCTATCATCTCCGTAACGCTTTCGCTATTACTAAATGATCCTGTAACGAAGCGCGCTGCTCTCCGTTGGATCTTCTCTGTCTCTTCTATCAACCCTATCTGGTACGGATCCCGCACTGGTGAGCAGTATTCAAGCAGTTGGCGAACAAGCGTACTGTAACCTACTTCCTTTGTTTTCGGATTGCATTTCCTTAGGATTCTTCCAGTGAATCTCAGTCTGGCATCTGCTTTATCGACGATCAACTTTATATGGTCATTCCATTTTAAATCACTCCTAATGCGTACTCCCAGATAGTTTATGGAATTAACTGCTTCCAGTTGCTGACCTACTATTTTGTAGCTAAATGATAAGGGATCTATCTTTCTATGTATTCGCAGCACATTACACTTGTCTACATTGAGATTCAATTGCCATTCCCTGCACCATGCATCAATTCGCTGCAGATCCTCCTGATTTCAGTACAATTTTCCATTGTTACAACCTCTCGATACACCACAGCATCATCTGCAAAAAGCCTCAGTGAACTTCCGATGTCATCCACCAAGTCATTTAAGTATATTGTGAATAGCAACGGTCCTATGACACTCCCCTGCGGCACACCTGAAATCACTCTTACTTCGGAAGACTTTTCTCCATCTGGCGGTGTGGACGGTCGGCAGGACATCTACTCTCAACTCGCCAGTCGCTGTTCTCACCCCAGGTAAAATATGGACCATCCGACCAACTAGGATTCCCCTTTGGGTCTCTGCTAAGGCTTCATAAATTTTCAGCGTTAAGCGATCTTCTGATGAGTGAAGTTTAGCGTATAGTATCATCGTAGTCCGAAAAACGTGGCACAGGAATTTATTAAAGAGGGGGCGTGGTTGGTGGTGGGCTCTGAAAGAATTCAGCAAGACTTCATTTTGGCTGGAGTAATAACTTTTAACTATTGGAAAAATATACCCCCACCCCCTATGAATTTCTATAACGTACAACAAATAATATCCATACGAAGGACATAAAACGATGGTTAGTTAATCTGAACAGTCTTTCCAATATTTAGTGAAATCTTTAATTTCAGAATAACTTGATCAAACTGAGTGGATGTTCCACATGGACAAGGTGAATGCTAGCAGTATATGAAACATACATTACTTTAGCATCACAGCTCTCTAACGCCAATCCACACGGGCTATAAACACATGGGGAAAACACCAATAATTCTGAAAGTACAAGAGTTATTAACTAAAAAAACGAAATTTTTTAAAGAGTCTACTACGAGAATGGAACACATTGAGGAGAAAAAAAAGGCATGGGACAGCCATATGAACATCTACAACTGACATTAGAATCACGCACACAAGATATAAAAAGGTATTGCATTGGCGGAGCTGTCACTTGTACTCGGGTGAGTCATCTGAAGAGGTTTCAGAAGTGATTATGGCCGCATTAGTGGATTTAACAGACATTGAACTGGGAATGGTAGTTTGAGCTGGACGCATGGGACATATCGTTTCGTAAATAATTAGGGAATTCAATATTCTGAGATCCACAGTGACAAGACTGTCCCAAGAATCTCAAAATTCAGGCACTACCTCTCATCACGGACAATGCAGTGACCGACGGCTTTCATTTAACGACCGAATGCAGAGCCGTTTGCGTAGAGTTGCCAGTGCTAAGAGACAAGCAACATTGCGTAAAATAACCTCAGAAATCCATGTGGGAAGTATGATGAACGTAGCCTTTAGAACAGTGCGGCGAAATTTTGCATTAATGGGCTATAGCTGCAGACGACTGACGCGAGTGCCCTTGCTAACAGCACGACATCGCCTGCAGTGCGTTTCCTGTGCTCGTGACCATACCGGTTGAACCCTAGACGACTGCCGGCCGCTGGTGGCCGAGCGGTTCTGGCGCTACAGTCTGGAACCGCGCGACCGCTACGGTCGCAGGTTCGAATCCTGCCTGGGGCATGGATGTGTGTGTTGTCCTTAGGTTAGTTAGGTTTAAGTAGTTCTAAGTTCTAGGGGACTTATGACCTCAGCAGTTGAGTCCCATAGTGCTCAGAGCCCTAGACGACTGCAGAACTGTGGTCTTGTGAGATGAGTTCCGATTTCATTTGGTAGGTGTTGATGAGAGTGTTTGAGTGTGACGCTGACCCCACGAAGCCATTGATGCAAGTTGCCAACGAGCCACTGTGCAAATTGGTGATGGCTCCATAATGATGTGGGCTTTTTCTTACGTGTAATGGTCTCGGTCCCTTAATGGCTGCAAGTGGTCTCCAAGTAGCCGAACATAACCAATAACCATTTCCAGTCAATGACAGGTTCAGCAAGACCAGTTGGTGCACAACACCCTGCACTCGCAACGCTTTCGCACTTATAGACGGTCTCAGAGGCAGCCTGACTCGATATTTTTGCAGGGGCTTCCAACGACTGGTTGAGGCCATGCAACGTCGAGCTGCTGTAGTACGCCTGGCAAAAGGAGGTCTCACACGAATTTGGTGGTATGTCTTGACTTGACACCTCAGTGTACAACACTTACTTATTTTTTAATGTAATTCTCCTCAAGTTCTATACACCTATGCCACTGCTGGACAAGCTTCTCAGTTACACGTGCTTATAAATCTTGGGGTCGTGTGCGTAACCGGTTGTGCACTGCTGCCTCGACATCCTCATCATCAGTGAAGCTTGGGCCACTAAGAGCTTCCTTAAGTTGGTTAAAAATGTGATAATCTGAAGGTGCCTTATCTACATCTACATCTATACTTCGCAAGCCATCTAACGGTTTGTGGCGGAGGTCACTTTACGTGCCACGATCATTACCTTCCCTTCCTGTTACAGTCGCATATGGTTCGCAGGAAGAACGATTGCCGGAAAGCCTCCATGCGCGCTCTCTAATTCTACATTTGTGATCTCCTCGGGAGATATAAGTAGGGGGAAGCAATATATTCGGTACCTCATCCAGAAACGCACCCTCTCGAAACCTGGATAGCAAGCTACACCGCGACGCAAAGCGCTTCTCTTGCAGAGTTTGCCACTTGAGTTTGCTAAACGTCTCCGTAACGCTATCACGCTTACCAAATAACCCTGTGACGAAAGGCGCCGCTCTTCTTTGGATCTTCTCTATTTCCTCTGTCAACCTGACCTGGTATGGATCCCACACTGATGAGCAATAATCAAGTATAGGTCGAACGAGTGTAATTTCAATCGGGTACGTGTGGGAATGGGGGGGGGGGGGGATATGGGATAGGGGACCAACAGATAAACCTCTGGTCGCCCTGCACATATCCACGCACTTTCCTTTCATTTCTAATGTCAACTTTTTTGGAACCCATAATGCACACACTTTCTCAAACATCAATACATCATGAACAACAATGTTCATTCTAGCTGCAATATCAATCACCGTAATATACCTGTTTTTCCGTATCTACTTATCAACTCTCGCAATGTTGTAATCCGTGACTGCACAGACAGAGCGTCGTGGGCGTGGCGAACGTTCAATTATTGTTACACCCCGTCTGAACATATCTACCTATCTGTACACTTGTATTGAACTCAGACAACTTTCACCAGTTTGTATTGTCATACAAAAGTGAATTTCAATCGGGTTCAACCTTTCAGCTAATAGACATCTGATGAAACTCCGCTACTTCACGTTGTGCTAACCTTCAAGAGCGCTATTATATTGTTTCACGGAATCCCAGCACACCATTCTCGACGTAGGCGTGCCATCCTCACCTGATATTATTTCTAGGGCACCACCAAAAAATAACAAAGAAGCATAAACTTTATCGACATTTTGTATATCTGATAAACTTTTTCGCCTATTTATTGAGTAGACGTAGTACATGTTCAATTGTGAAAAAGTCTGCCCGGGAAGCAGGGCGTGTTAACGTGACCGCTTTCCGGGAGAGGAGGTGTGCCGTGTTCCGAATCAGATCCGCCCTGAGGATTAACGACGAGGGGTCGATGTACCTGCCAACCTGAACGTGGTTTTTAAGCAATTTCCTACATCCCAGTAGGTGATATCAGGCTGTTTCCCATGTTGCGTCTCAGATAAAAGCTACGCCAACATTAGTAGGCTATACTTTCTCACACGTGCACCCATAATTTAATGCATACGAAGAGAGATTGGGTACACTGTTTCTGTCTTTGGGTGTGAATAGGAATGTAATGACCTTAGCTGTCTGGCCGCATGAAACAGTTACTTAGCATCACCATTTTGAAATAATTCGTCCTTGGTACCGTCTGTGAATTGACATCATTGTATTTATTTCACAGACTTTCTTTAGTGTATCTGACACGAGTGCACATTTTGCTGTGACGTCACCGCTACGCTCTCGGCTGTGTGTTAAAAAATCTCGTGGCGGCTGGGAGACATTCTCACTTGCTTCGCCACAAGTCGTGAAATATATCTTTTTATACTTACTACTGCAATTATTTTTGTCATATTTTGGACAGTTCATACAAGAACGTATTTAACGTTACGTAGTTATTGTTTACCACTTTGACTCAAAAATTCTCTACAAGAAACTGGAGGCTTTGCAGCACTTGCAGGGAAACATCAACAACTGGATCTCATATTTTAAGAAGCACTTGCAAGACGTCAGTCACAGCCATCGGTCCTATTCTATTATATGGGTCATAATTCTGATAGTAGAGCTTGTTGTTTGTCTCTCGGTCCGCCCCACTGGAGCCGGCTACTATCTGAGGGCGAAGTACTCCACAGCGCAGTGGCAACCAGAGACCTCCTATCCTCGAGATGTTGAAGGCAGGGGAGGAGAAGAAGGGTGGTAGATACAATTGCCTGGTGTGATTTTAAATCTTGATTGAGAACAGATTTTTCTAAGTGAAAAATAGTAAGTAATATGACTACGCAATATGTCAATCATATGCACATGTAGACTCAACATTATTTTAACAATATTCGTGTACTGATGTAATGCACCTATATGTACAACTCAAAGTCAAAATGAATAAACCTGAACGAACTTACTTCACTTTATCTGTTCCATCTTTAATGTTAATACATTAATAATAACACACTACTTCTTTTCATTCATTTAGATTGTATTTGTGTGTCGCAATATAAAAATGTGCAAAGTAGAGGAATATCTGGTACCAACTACAGGTCAGAAAACGAAGATTTTGATACAGTGAACAAAGCATATTACCGGTGTCAATATGTTAAATTGTAAACCTCTCATTCTCGCCACTGTAACAGTTCATTGCGCTCGGGCATTGGGCGGCTGCGGAGGAGAGGAGCGAAGGACAAACAAGTGACGCTAGTGGAAGTATACTTTCAGATGCATAACTGCATCCTGTCAGAATTATGACCAATACCTCCCCGCGGTATCGACTGCAGGGTCCGATATCTGGCACATATTATTTTATCTCCTTAATACAAGGGTCAGGTTGGTGATGCTTCCGAGAGAGATCTTTGTCTCTGATTTGCATTACCCTAAGAGGTATTTCATATCATGTTAATGATCCCCGCGTGGCTATATGCTGTTCCATATAAAATACTTTATTTCTTGTGAGTCTCACTATTGCATAATTTCAATCAATTCGCTATTATCGCATGTATCTAAAAACTTAGCGAAAAATTCAGGAGTAAAATCAAGATCAAAATGAAAGACAAAGTCGCACGTGTAAAAATTACATCAATTTCGGTAATAGCTTACAAATATATGAAGAGGTGGACAAAAACATAAAACACAAAAAAAACACAACACGTTACCATACTTAAAACGGTGTAGGAAAACCGTTGGCATTCATAACACCTTCCATTCGTCTCACATTGGGTAAATACAGGTCCTGTATGGTTTTAAAGGAATGTGATACCATCCTCTCTGCAGAACAGTGGCAAGTTCATGTAACAATCATGAATGTGAATAGCAATCACGCATCCTTCACTGCAAAGCAGACCACTAAGGCTTAATAATACTGAGATCTGGTGACTGGGGTGGCCGGGGAGGATGCGACAACTCATCCTCATGCTCACAAAATCAGCCCTGCACGATAGAGTTGTGCGAACAGGGGCCCTGTCGTCTTGGAACACAGAATCACCATTCGGGAAAGAACACTGTACCATGGAATGGATCTTGTCAATCAAAATGGTCACAAGTTCCTTTTTAGTGATGTGATGTTGCAGGGTACCTAGAAGCCCATGGTATACCACGATATGGCTGTCCAAATCATCACCGATCCGCCGCCCCGTTTCACTCTAGGGACTCTGTCAGAAGCTGTGTACGGTGTGGAAAAAGACTCATCCTACCAAGTGACATTCTTACATTGCTTCACAGCCCACATTTTATCGCTTCGGCACTATGTTTTCCTTCTGTGGGCATTTGCATCACTAATTGGTGTTTTCGGAATTCCAGCACGGCCTGGAATTCCCTGATCATGGAGCGCCCTTCTTGCTGTTTTCATGATGACAGGGTTACCGAGTACTGCATTCAGTTCTACAGTGAATTTTTCAGCTTTCGTCGTCTTTTTCTTCATCAAAATCATATTCAATGATCGTCAGTCACGATCAAATGACACACACTGTCGTCCGCGTTCTTACTCAGCGGATGATGTTTCTTCGCCTTCGTTGTATGTGGTATAAATCTTCAATATGGGGCAACGTGGAACGCTAAACACTTCGGCTACATTGGTTATGATATCATTCACAACACGAGAGCCAAAAAATTGCCCACGTTCGAATGCACTGAGCTCCGAAGAAATGTACTCACAACTACACAGAACACTGTTCTACTTATGACTGATACTTGCATCGGAATTGAGAATATTACACAGTTGCCGTTGTTGGTGAAGTACAACACTCAGCCTGTTGTCTAGGATAGCATTTGGATTTATGCTCAGACATGCACTTCTCGCCGTGTTCCCACATCTTTGTCCAATCCTCGTACGCATGCCGGCCGGGGTGGTCGAGCGGTTCTAGGCGCTACAGTCTGGAACCGCGCGACCACTACGGTCGCAGGTTCGAATCCTGCCTACGGCATGGATGTGTGTGATGTCCTTAGGTTCGTTAGGTTTAAGTAGTTCTAAGTTGTAGGGGACTGATGACATCAAAAGTTAAGTCCCATAGTGCTCAGTGCCATTTGAAACCGTACGCATGCCGTATGTAGTCGCATCACCGCGTTTCACAATGACTGACAGTACGTGTTTTCAGGCATTTTTTCACTTTTGTGTGAGATCTGAATTCAATGTGAGTACACTATTGCCCTGAGGTGACGAAAGTCATAGGACACTTCCCATTAACGTGTAAGAAATCCTTTTGCACCGCGTAGTGCAATACCGCGACGCAGCATGGGCTTAACAAGTCGTTGAAAGTCCCCTACATATATGTTGAACCATGATGCCTCTATAACCGTCCGTAATTGCGAAAGTGTTGATGGTGCAGGATTTTGCGGAGCGAACTGAAATCTCGATTATGTCTCATAAGTGTTCAATGGGATTCATGTTGGGTGATCTCGGTGTGCCCTACCATTCGCTCGAATTGTCCAGAATGTTCTTCAAACCAACCGCGAACAGCTGTGGCCTAGTGCCATGGCGCACTAACATCCACAAAAATTCCTTTGATGAATGGCTGCAAATATTCTCCAAGTAGCCGAACATAGCCATTTCCAGTCAATGCTCGGTTCAGCAGGACCATAGAATCAAGTGCATTCCAAGAAAACAAAACCCACTGCATTATGGAGCCACCAGCAGCTGGTGCCTCGCGAAGTATCCGCGAGGTCCATTGCGCCTTGTCAAGGTTCTCTCGGCCTTCCCCGTCGGAGGTTCGAGTCCTCACTCGGGCGTGTGTGTGTGTGTGTGTGTTTTCCTTAGCGTAAGTTTAAGTCAGATTAAGTAGTGTGTAAGCCTAGGGAACGATGACCTCAGCAGTTTGGTCCCATAATACCTTACCATTACCACCACCAGCTTGTACAGCGCCTTCTTGACAACTTTGGTCCGTGGCCTCAGGGGGTCTGCACCACACCCGAACCCTTCCATCAGCTCTTACCAACAGAAATCGGGATTCATCTGACAAGGCCACAGTTCTGCGGGCGTCTAGGGTCCAACCGATATGCTCACGATCCTAGGAGAAGCGCTGCAGGCGACGTCGTGTTGTTAGCAAACGCACTCGCGTCGGTCGTTTTATTCATGGGATGGACAACAAAAGGGTAACACCAAAACCACAACACATAACCATTCCTAATTCGAAGTAGAAAAACCGTCAGCAATCGAAGCAGCTTTCAGCCGTCGTGGATAAATACATATCCCTCACGTTTTTCAAGGAAATCTTATACCGTGACACGTTCAGGCAACAATGATGGAAATGGATAGCGATCACGCACCATTCTTTCGAAAGTATGCCTCTAAGATTCAATAATATTGAGATCTGGTGATTATGGGGACCCGATCAGATGCGACAGTTCATCCTCGTTCTTACAAAACCAGTCCTGGATGACGCCAGCTGTGTAAACAGAGACCCTGTCAAGGAACACGGCATGGACATTAAGGAACAAACACGGTGACATGGGATGGATCTGAGTAGCTAAAATGGTTACATAACCCTTATTAGTAACGCAACTTTGCAGAGTATCAAGATATTGCTATCCATATCAACACCGAATCTTTCACTCTTGGGTCTTAAACCCGGCCGGATGTTGGAAACAGTGTGCAACAAGACTCAATCGACCAAATGACTTTTTTCCATTGCTCCACAGTCCATGTTTTATGGCTTCGGCACCAAGTTTTCGTACTGGAAGCATTCGCATCATTGACGACTGGTTTTGCAATTCCAGCTCGCCCTGCAATTCCGTGCTTGTGGGGATCCCTTCATGTAGTTTTTATGCTGATAGGGTGCGCGAGTCTGACTTTCAGTCCTGCAGGGACTTTCGCAACACTCTTCCTCTTATTTTTCGTCAAATTCCTCCTCAATGAGACACCGTCAAGAACACCCAACACACTTTTTGGTCCGTCTTGTGGCTTACGCATGATTCTTTTCCACTTTCCTTGCATGAGGTATAAATTTTCGATATGACGTCGGCTACATTGGTTTCGTAAGCACCCTCCTTACGAGCGCCAACAGTTTGCCCACTATAGAATGCACTTAGCTCCGACGTAATTAACTCACAAGTACACGGAACACTGTTCTGACCACGATTTACCCTTGCAACGTATTGAGGGCATGGCGCAGATGCCATTCATAGTCAAACTCAACAGCGCTACGTCACGCTTGGGTGGTCTAACGGTGTTTCCTTATTTTTACCTAACCCATGTATTAGACCTGCTGTAATTGCTGCATGTCGATGAAGAAGCCAGATTCCATATCACGCAGTCTAAAGTTATACCATTAAAAAACTATATTTCCTAGATAAGTTAATCAAGCTCTCGAACTTGAGTATTCTAACCAAAAACGTTATCCTTTACACTAAACAGGGCGTCACAGGTATATAGTCACGAAAGAAAAAACTGGTAAACTTGATTAGTGTTGTCAAAAATCCTGCTATACACTTTTCTACACTGTTGGCATGCAAGAGGCCGCGCTGTGCGAATTTCTTTTCTCTGTGTGTGTGTGTGGGGGGGGGGGGGGGGGATGTATGTGTGTAATTTTGTTGTAGAACGTGTTCATGTGTCTGAGAAGTAATTAAATGGTTAAAACATGTATTTAAAATTAAATAAACTCATCGTGTCGTCCTCTGCCAATGGTGCCATTCGAATGCAATATAAAATAGCATCGGGTCGGCACACGGCTCTGCCGGACGTAGTCAGCTTCTCGGGCCTTGGAGCCGCTACTTATCGCTCAATGTGCGATGGCACCACAATGATGAGTATACACCATCTCAGTCCTTCCAACAGAGCAAAATCGATAGCATTCCCAGAAATTGAAGATGCGTTCTCCACATTTCAGTCGGACAAGCAGACCACTTAGCTATGGAGGCGGATGTACTTATTACTGACATGACGTTATACCGTACTCTTCCTTTTCCCTTTTATTTATTATTAGTTTCTCCCAATGTTCTCGTGGTGGGTTGCATACACACCACCCGGAATTTTTGTTCTCTCTGCAGTAAAATGCTTCACCGAAATAGTAAATACTCCGTTAAATATGTATTATTTGTCTGAAGATCTAAATGAAGTACAGTAGAACTAAATCCATCTAGATCAGAATTATTGGGACATACACCGGAATTCATTTAACCTATTCCGATATTAAGAACATAAGAGTCGGAGCGTTATGAATTTACAACTTTGTAAGTGTTCAGTGTTACTTAGTAATGAACAATTAGCTGGAAATGTACTAACTTGTGAAGAATATATTAAGAGTAGCAGGTCGTATCTATAAATACTATTCTGAAACCAAAAATTATCAGGTGAAAAGACGAATTTAATACGTATATACACTGAAATGCCAAAAAAACTGGTACAGGCATGCGTATTCAAATACGGAGATATGTAAACAGGCAGAATACGGCGCTGCCGTCGGCAACGCCTATATGAGACAAGTGTCTGCTGTTACAATCACAGATTATCAAGATTTAAGTGAGTTGGAACGTGGTGTTATAGTCTGCGCACGAGCGATGGGACACAGCATCTCCGAGATAGCGATGAACTGGAGATTTTCCCGTACGACGATTTCACTAGTGTACAGTGAATGTCAGGATTCTGATAAAACATCAGATCTCCGACATAAATGCGGCCGGAAAAAGATCCTGCAAGAACGGGACCAACGACGACCGAAAAGAATCGTTCAACGTGACAGAAGTGCAACCCTACCGCAAATTGTTGTAGATTTCAATGCTGGATCATCAACAAGTGTCAGCGTGCTAACCATCCAACGAAACATCATTGATATAGGCTTTCGGAGCCGAAGACCCACTCGGGTACCCCGGTACCCTTGACGACTGCACGACACAAAGCTTTACGCCTCGCCTAGGCACGTCAGCACCGACGTTGGACTGTTGATGAGTGGGAATATCTTGCCTGGTCGCACGAGTCTCGTTTTAAATTGTAACGAGCGGATGGAAGTTTACGGGTATGTAGGCCACCTCATGAATCCATAGACCCTGCATGTCAGCAGGGGACTATTCAAACTGGTGGAGGCACTGTAATGGTGTGGGGCGTTTGCAGTTGGAGTGATAGGAGACCCCTGATGCGTCTAGATACTGCTATGACAGGTGAGAAGTACGTAAGCATCCTGTCTGAACACCTGCATCCATTCATGTCCATTGTGCATTCCGACCGACTTGGAGAATTCCATCTGGACCTTGCGACACCCCACACGTCCAGAATCGCAACAGAGTGGCTCCAGGAACACTCTTCTAGGTTTAAACACCTCCTCTGGTCACCAAATTCCCCAGATATGAACAACAATGAGCATATCTTGCAACGTGCTATTCAGAAGCGGTCTCCACCCTCTCGTGTTCTTACGGATTTATGGACAGACCTGCAGGATTCATTGTGTCGATTCTCTCCAGCACTACGTCAGACATTAGTCTGTGTCACGCTGTGTTGTTGCACTTCTGCGTGTTCACATGGGCCCGAAACGGTATTAGGCAGGTGCACCAGTTTCTTTGTCTCTTCAGTGTATCTGTGGGTAGTAAGATTACGGTAGCACGCTCTTTGTTATTTAGTGAGAGTTTAATGACAATCCCTTAAAAATAAATTATCAGTATCATTAACATATCAAAATATTTCTAAAGCGTAATAGATGCCTTACGCCATATATGTGAGAATCAAGGAAGCGACGCAACACCGGAGCCACGGAGGCCGGCTGTTTAATATTCCCTTGCTTTCTATACAACCGTAGTACATGCTAAGGAAAGTCCACCCGGCTAGCCGCGCTCGCTAACGCGCTGCTTCCCGAGGAGGAAGGCGTGTCGGTCCCCGGCACGAATCCGCCCGGCGGATTAGTATCAAGTTCCAGTGTGCCAGTCAACCTGTAAATGGTTTTTAAGGCGATTTTCCGTCTACCTAGCAAATGCGGGCTGGTTCCCCTTATTCTGCCTCAGGTACGCTATGTCGGCGATTGCTGCGAAAATACTGTCTCCACGTACGCATACACCTAAATTACTCTACCACGCAAACATCTGGGGTTACACTCGTCTGGTAAGACCTCCCTGGGAGGTCCACTGGGGGCCGAACCGCATAATAACCCTAGCTTCGGTGTGGGGCGGCGGTGGGTTAGGTGACCGGTTGTGGGGATGTGAACCACTGAGAGCCACTGCGGGACGAAGCCTCTCCGTCGTTTCTAGGTCCCTGGTTCAATAACCACAATACACATTTGCTAAGAAAACTGAGGCTTCGAACATTCTGCTTCCGCAGGACTCGCGCCGTTACCAGCACTAGAACTCCGCTTTCACGATGTTCTTCGTACATACAAGCAGTTCTCCACATTCCTTCTGTTACACCATGCGGTGAGGACTGTCGTACACAATCAACAGAGCTGCTCACATCATCGCACTCTGCTGTTAAGGGGATGGATCGAAAAAAATTTAGGGCGAAGGAAAATATGTGTGACATTGCAACACGTAAACCATCCCTGTGGAAAGACAGCTTTAGAGAGCGCAGCTAAGTAGCCCAGCTTCACTATTATTTTTCAATATACTTGCATAACATCTAGCCTAGTAAGCCTAAAACGTCGTTGATTCAAGTCCACTGGATAAGTTTCAAACTTGGCTGCTCTTTTACAGCAGCCGTGGTGCTTGAACTAGGGTTATGGATAAGATGTTTACAGCATTCTCTGTGGCCATTCTGCAACTTGCAGTTGGCTTAATTGAGGTTAGCTGTGGTACATGTTCAAGACAGAGTATATAACGGTGAGAAGGGAACATTTAAAGCTGAAGTGGCGAAGAGATTGACTGATGCCGGCCGGGGTGGCCAAGCGGTTAAAGGCGCTACAGTCTGGAACCGCGCGGCCGCTACGGTCGCAGGTTCGAATCCTGCCTCGGGCATGGATGTGTGTGATGTCCTTAGGTTAGTTAGGTTTAAGTAGCTTTAAGTTCTAGGGGACTGATGACCTTAGAAGTTAAGTCCCATAGTTCTCAGAACCATTTGAACCATTTTTTGATTGACTGATGCACGAGATAATTATTAGTGCGAAGACATTATTTCTAAAATAAGAAGTATTTGCGGGAAACATTTGCTTATATCGTTGACGCGCACATTTCTTAACGGTACAGAGCTAAAAGATGAGCTACGAGCGAGTCTTTCGAACTCTTTCCTTGTTTAATCGTTTATAAGGCGACTGCAGATTGTTTGATAACACAATGGGATACTTTCCTGGGAGTAAAGATCTGCCCCTCGCGGGCAATGCTCTTACCTATAGCTGCACTCTTTATGTAACAAAAATTAGCTGGTCACGTGAATTATACCCTTTTATGTAACAAAAGCAGTTACTTTTCAAGCAAGTACAGTTTACCTGTACAAACATTAAAAAATCTGTACCATTATCAAAGGAGAGAATCTGCTCTTATTACTGATAAGTCGAAAGTTGATTATGAATAACAGAAACCAGTGTTACATAAGCTCGACAAAGTATTCAAGCGATGTTTCATACGTTTTTGTTTTGTCTCTCTTCTTAATTTTAGTTTTTTTAAAGGAAATTACGTTTCCTAGCTCTATATAATCTGTGTTTTTTATTTTTTGTACAACATCTCTGTTTCACGTTAAAAATCAACAATTTTCTTATAAAGCCTGAATTAAACACTGACAGTCGTAATCTTCCTACAAAAACCTTCCAATTTTTAGTAACTCACAGGATGATGGCTAAGGAAAAAGATGGTCCACAGGTTATGTGGCCCATTAAATAAACTCACTCATTTTCCTGACAGTTCACTGCTTTCGATCACTAGGGGGATCTTGTAAAACACTGACTGCATACGCAAACATAAGGATCGAAATGAGGTAACGCCCGATAGCTATGCAACACACCCAATGTACAGGTAAAGCGGTTACAGTCTGAACTGACCAAGGCTACTAGGAAAACTAATAAAGTCTATGCTTACCTATGATAGTTTGCTGTAGCCTTCTACAGTTTTACAACACTACGCCTGCTTACTTAGATATCTATGCACAACTGCGGATCCAAAAAGACAAATTTTCTTCCACCAGTCGCTCTCTCACGCCTTCTAAAACTCACAGCAGTGCTACTGTATACATTTCGCAAAAGACAAGGTTCGAGTGTCAAGTCCGGATCTGGTACACAGTTTTAATCTGCCAGTAAGTTACAAACCATCGCAAACGTCACTGCAGAGTGAAACATTAGTTCTGGAAACAATACTCCCTGATGAGGGAAACAGCATCTCTACAATATCGCCGGCCGAAGTGGCCGTGCGGTTAAAGGCGCTGTAGTCTGGAACCGCAAGACCGCTACGGTCGCAGGTTCGAATCCTGCCTCGGGCATGGATGTTTGTGATGTCCTTAGGTTAGTTAGGTTTAACTAGTTCTAAGTTCTAGGGGACTGATGACCTCAGCAGTCGAGTCCCATAGTACTCAGAGCCATTTGAACCAATCTACAATATCCTGCCATACAGGAATGCTAACCCCCCAAGGTACACAGGAGACCTTCTTTGAAGTCCGGAAGGTACGAGAGGGGTCCTGGCGGGACTAAAGCTGTGACGGCGCGATGTGAGTCCCGACTCGATAGCTCAGTCTGCAACAGAATATTTCACAAAAAGCAATTTCGCTGATGCTATAGATACAGTTGTGGAAAATGGAAATCCAACACCTCTAAATATGGGAAGAATAAAAAGTTTAACTCAAAACTATCTAGACCGTATAGGACCCTAAATTGAATATTCTGAGGTAAAGAAACAACGGTCAGTAACTAGCAGTTCAAGTAATATTAGATCTTGAATGATAAGTATTTGTGTGGCACATCTTTGTTAACTGCTTATGCTTCATAACTACCTGCGCATTAGAAACATCTGGGCAAAGGTATTTCAAAATAATTAGTGATGATAAGGGCCATTGCTGGCCCATTGAGGTCATCCCTCACACCACCGAGAAGTGTAAGGAATTCTAGGGAAATTGTAATTCAAAGTTGGGCGAGAAAAACAATTATTCGGATGACAGAAAGCTGCTGTCTGGAGAAACAGAATGGTCAGATAATTCTCACATTGCTACAATCATAACAATATGCCGTGGTTGGAGTGATTAATTCATTTATTAGTGAATGTAACTGTATTTATAAATTTAACACTTTATCCATGATAAAGTCTGGTGTGGCCAACACAGTAACTTATTTGATATGTTGTAAAAATCTTGCAGTCGAAAACGGCAACCATGGACTGCAAGTTTCTAACAAGAGAATGATTCATGGTCATTCATAATTAATAAAAATGCCTCAAATGCCATTTTCTTCAACTCCTTGCCATTGAACTGCATTACAACAGCATTACCTTAATTTCACAGTTTTTGATAGAAATAATACACTTTTAGCGAACCTTTTTTACTTTTGTGTGTAAAATACAATTGTCTTAGTCGCTGGTCGGGACCAGGCACAGACGTCCGTTGATGACTAGCACTGGTCGTGAAAGTTTTCTAACCATCCCCCTCTATCACCACTCTTCCGCCCTGTAGGCGCTGTGCAAATTATTTTCGCACACCTCGTTCCGTGCCTTTTTACCGTTACCAAATGCTACAACACTTGTGTCGCTCTTAAAGTTTGTAAGTAAACATTGAGTTAATCCACAGTATTGTCAAGCGTTAATGGATTTCTGGTCAGATCCAAAGGTTCAGAATCACGAGAAAACGGTGAAAAATATGTTTGACAACTGGGGGATTTTTCCGATGGAAACTCTTACGGATATTATGTGATCGTGTCGTGCTTTTGTTTCGCAGTTGATTTGCCAATGGACATTTTTCTTTTATGATGGTAGCTATGTTGAAATTGAGCCTTGTGCGCCATGCATGTGATCACAGCTTGTCCATACAATTCGGAACGTTTCGTGTTGTTCCCAATGGTTGCGAACCTATTCCACCTAACTTCGAGTGGCGTTGCAACAGCACGTAAAAAAAGTGAATTGCATATTATTATTGACCATGGTGACCTATTTAGGTACCGCGACAGTGTATCAAAAAATTATAAATAAAATCCGCAACCAGTGGCTTTTTAATAATATTGTATTGAAAATGCATACCTTTCAGTTGTCAATAAAATATTATTGAAAAGAGAAACTGGAAGAGGAAATTATCTATGAGAGCTGGTTATTGTTTGATCTCTAGCTGTCCGTGACTAAAATAATTTCATTTCATCTTCTTTACTACAGATGAGCAGCACGTGTGAACATGATCATCATTGTTCATGAAGCCTTGCTACTTCTGAGCGTCATTTTTACTGCAGTTTAGTGATCCAGCGGATTCATGACAGTAGCTTCCAGCAAGGTTAACGGAACTTTAAATTTATGTTCGATAGTGAAGTAGCTATTAGTGACGGGTGTTTAAAGACTGAACATTACTCGTTACAGGAACTTGCACACATTGCACTTCGCTCGGTACGCCCATTCTGTTTCCAAGATACTGAAAGTAAACTTAAAGACAGGCATTCCATAGGTTTAAGATCCCATAATTGCCGTCGTATAGTATCCAACCAATAAGATTGCAGATTAAATCTCTCTTGCTTTAGGGTACTCATTTCTTGAATTCCACAAAGTGGAGGTGTTAAATGTTTTTGCAACACTGGGATCGATCTTGGCCGTAACACCGGAAACCTGTAAGATGTAATTTACCTCTTGCTCCAGTTCATGATACAAGCATCTCGGGGGAATTACCCCATTCAAATGGTTCAAATCGCTCTGAGCACTATGGGACTCAACTGCTGAGGTCATTAGTCCCCTAGAACTTAGAACTAGTTAAACCTAACTAACCTAAGGACATCACAAACATCCATGCCCGAGGCAGGATTCGAACCTGCGACCGTAGCGGTCTTGCGGTTCCAGACTGCAGCGCCTTTAACCAATTACCCCATTAATAACATCTCTCCTTAAGTACCGATATTAATTTCACTGCTTGAATGAGGGAAATTTATCTCACGTCCTACTGCCGCAGAACTGCCCAGCTTCAGTAGAATCCAATATACCTGAGAGGTGTCAAAGTAAATCCACCTCGGTGTCGCAGAACAGGTGTCGTTACGGGGCTACGTGTGTTCCATTCCAGCCACAGGCACTGCAAGTTCTCCACAAAGTGTCGGCTTGTCGGCTTTGTTGTTGGCGTCCCTGCGGCCGACTTAACAAGCGCGCCGCGGAGGCGTTAATGGCGCCAGAAACGGGAGACGTCTCGAGGGAGCTTAATTGGACGCATCTTTGATCACTGGCGGCGCTATTGTGCCGTCACGTGCGAAACGAGCGCTGTAAAGGCGTGGCTGACAAAACGTGTCATGTGACGGCAAAGAGGTTCCTTGCTTTTATCAGCCTACGAAGGGGGCCGCCTCTGTCTCAGCGTATGTGGAAGTTCTTCGAGTACTACCAGCTGTTGTACTTCGTGATTAAGAAAAAAAGAAAAAAAAGAACGTGGGAGACTAAAAATGGATAATTATTTCTGACAATCCTTTTTATAGATCCCCAACACCGCACTACCAGGGAAGTTGTGGTGTACTTCGTGGGAACAATGACTGAGAAAACGAAAGCTGTACTATGGGAACTTGCATAATGTCGAGCTTTATGTTGGGCTCCAAAAATGTGCTAACTTTCTCAATATCGTACTTCACGCTGGGCGTCAAAAATGGGAAATGTAAGCAGGTGTATAGAGAAATACTGATTAATATCTCATCTGCTGGGATCCAGGCTTGATCATAATTATGATTTGTGCAAAACAGTAGAATGAGTGACAGGTGTACAGAGACAATAATATCAAACAAATGATTAAGAACACAAAAAGAAAACACGAAACGTTATTAAATGTAGGATCACAGGGCGCTTGCACTGGGCAGGCACGGAAAAAATTTATTCTCTGGTCGCTGCTGATTATGCGTTTTAGGAGACAAAACATCTAACTTCATCAGTCTTCTGTTCACCCGCCACGAAGGAATCAGTTTTCTAAGTGTTTGCATAGCGCGTATCTGATGCGTGATGGAGATACCAGCCTGATATTCACTAGTGGGATGTGAGAAACCGCTAAAAACGCACATCCAACCATACCGGCATACCGGTCTTCGTCGTTAATCCGCCGTGCGGATTCGAACGGCGGCTGACGTACTTCCTCTCGTGGAAATGGGCGCTGCTTTGTCCATTAGATCTCACCACAGTCTTCAAGCAGTCGCCGGCGGTTGTGACCGAGCGGTTCTAGGCGCTTCAGTCGGGAACCGCGCGACTACTACGGTCGCAGGTTTGAATCCTACCTCGGGCATTGATGTGTGTGTTGTCCTTAGGTTCGTTAGGTTCAAATAGTTCTAAGTTCTAGGGAACTGATGAGCTCAGATGTTGTCCCACAGTGCTCAGAACCATTTGAAACATCTGCGGCAACATGTGTCTTGGGTTGTATCCTTGTCCTACATCTCAGCGAGCGGGCAGTGCCTAGAGGATGATTGACAGTTGTACCAGGTTGAGATTCATTGGGAGAGTGCTTAGAAAATGTAGTCCATCAACAAAGGAGGTGGCTTACAAAACACTCCTTCGACCTATACTTCAGTATTGCTCATCAGTGTGGGAACCGTACCAGATCGGGTTGAAGGAGGAGATGGAGAAGATCCAAAGAAGAGCGGCACGTTTCGTCACAGGGTTATTTGGTAGCCGTGATGATAGCATTACGGAGATGTTTAATAAACTCAAGTGACAGACTCTGCAAGAGAGGCGCTCTGCATCGCGGTGTAGCTTGCTCGCCAGGTTTCGAGAGGGTGCGTTTCTGGATGAGGTATCGAATATATTGCTTCCCCCTACTTATACCTCCCGAGGAGATCACGAATGTAAAATTACAGAGATTAGAGCGCGCACGGAGGCTTTCAGACAGTCGTTCTTCCCGCGAACCATACGCGACTCGAACAGGAAAGGGAGGTAATGACAGTGGCACGTAAAGTGCCCACCGCCACACACCGTTGGGTGGCTTGCGGAGTATAAATGTAGATGTAGATGTAGACAGGTGTCGGTGGTTGAATGGTGTGTTCACTTTGCGCAGGCTAGAGAGGATTAGTCCACTGCACGCCAATGGCGAGCACTACACGGCCGGCTCGTTTACAGTTCACGTAATAGCGTGACCAGGTGGGGCCAGCTCTCCGAATCGAATGTGTGTAAGCGGCAGCATTACAGTGCCGGCACCCAAGGAATCGGATTTTAATCGGATGACGATAGTCGTGGTAATGACTTATCGGCAGCAGAGTCAAAACTCGGGTCAGTATTAGCATTCGTCCGCAAAAACAGATCAGGTGAGAGACGGGAGACTGGCTTCATATAAGGCATTAAGTTCATTGCTTCCAATAATAAACATCAGACTCGAATAAAATCCAACAAAGGTTGTAATGGGAGTCAGAATGAAGTGGAGTGCGGGATGGTATCTCCTCCGAGGGTAACTGCAAATCAAACCCTGCTACCAACTCTCGAAAGCGCGCGCGGGTTACCCGCGCGACCCTTTGTGCCTTGCCACGGTTCGAGCGGCTCGCCCCGTCGGAGATTCGAGTCCTACCTCCTGCGTGTGTGTGTGTGTGTGTGTGTGTGTGTGTGTGTGTTGTCCTTAGCGTAAGTTAGTTTAAGTTAGATTACGTACAGTGTAAGCCTAGGAACCACTGACCTCAGCAGTTTGATCCCATAGGCACTTACCACAAATTTCCCGATTTCCAAGTCTTGAGAAGAAGTCCCAACACCAACTCTTTTGAAGGAAGTTGCACTTGTCACCGTCCAGAAAAGAGGCCTCTGAGAGTTAAAACTCTACCAAAAGTAGTGTCTCCCTCCTCTCTCTTACTCGCCGCTTTTTGATACGGATATCCCCTTGCACATCTAGAGCGCTATAATTTAGCTATCACATCTTACCATTGGCTCACAATATATTAGTGCCAGGCAATAAACGATTCTTCCTGGACGGTTCTCCTTTCCATCCCTCGATCCAGTGTGTGAAGTCGCGTGGAGAGGATGTGCGGTTAGAACCGCCGTGTCACGGATTGTGCGGCCCCACCCGCCGGAGGTTCGAGTCCTCCCTCGGGCATAGGTGTGTCTGTTGTAAGCTAGTTTAAGTTAGTTTAAGATAGTTTAAATAGTGTGTAAGTCTAGGGAACGATGACCTGAGTAGTTTGAACACTTAGAAATTCACACACACACACACACACACACACACACACGGGGTGCGAAATTTCTGTCGTTCTGGGCAGATTTCAACGTATAAGCGTCCAGCATCCGTTCTCAATGTCTTGTCGAGCAGGATGACGGCTTGCGACCTGTTGCAAACTAGCTTACCCTTTCGATGTGTCTTCAGGTATCTTAAGAATAATCGCTCAACTACAGGATGTTTAGCTCTCCCGTTATGTTTCTAACGCAGACGGAGGTTTAGTGAAAGAATGTGTTTTCTCAGCGCAGAAAGTCGGCTGGCGATGAGACCTCTCTCTTAGCCATAAGATTTGTGCAATAAAATTTCTCTGATGGGAAACCTTGCCCTTCTCCATACATTCGCTTTGTCTGTGCCTCGCGTTTTGAGCAAATATTTCCACAGACCACCAACAAGCGTTTAAGCAGTCTCTTTTGTATGTAAAAGTGATGCATTCCAGTCACACGTTGTCTGTTATACTTTGACATTCTCTATATTCCAAGAGTAATGCAGAAGTGCTCATACCTTAGTTATCAACTGTACATATAGTTTGCAGTGATTCTTCCTCTATTAAGAGCTGATTTCTCATCATCGTCATTGTGATCATCATTCGTAATTATACATCATCATTGACGTGCTCAGCCATTTTTCATCGAGTGCTGAATAACCCCTTCCCCCGACTTTTCCGTGCAATACGGTCTTCAGCTGAAAGCAACCATGTTGCTCCTGTCTGCCATCTGAAACAATACACCTAACTCCCATTAGGCTGTCGACTTATTCTTTTGTTATATTACGGAAATCATAAAAGAGCTTTCAATATCCATCTGTCTTTTATTCTCCTGGCTATATATTTCGCGCTCACTTATTTCATTCTTCGTGCAGACACCTTTACGTCTTCCACTCGGGAAGCTTAAGCTTGAGTACTCTGTTTAGTGGATGAAATGCACTACCGACTACTTTTTCTTCTTACTTTATTTCCGTTTATTTCTCTTTCTTTATCCCTCTAGTCGTCATATTCAACTGATCACAAAGAAAACAAAAGTCAACCGTGCTTTGTTACTAATTCGAAGAATTTGCTTTGCGATTTGTAGGCTATGTATTATTTTTTGCGCTCTTAAAATTTATTTTCAGCCCGCTTTCCAACTAGTTACATTCAGCTCACACATTCCTTGTGTGCTACATGCAAATCATATAAATGTCGTCAGTAAATGACAACGGCCAGATATATTGCACTGACACGTTTTTCATGTGATGTTCCTGCTTTGTTACTATTAATGAAAACGTGCACAGTTTGCAAATATATACAAATGCAAAAGCAAATACCAACACAAATACAATTCTGAGTTACATTACTCTAGACTTAGTTTTATTATTGACATTGTTCTTTTTCTGCAGCTTCTTGCATAACATCTTGCACAGTGTTAATTAGACAGTTCACACACGGTGTCTTCAAAAATATGGCTCTGAGCACTATGGGACTCAACTGCTGTGGTCATAAGTCCCCTAGAACTTAGAACTACTTAAACCTAACTAACCTAAGGACATAACACACATCCATGCCCGAGGCAGGATTCGAACCTGCGACCGTAGCAGTCGCACGGTTCCGGACTGCGCGCCTAGAACCGCGAGACCACCACGGCACGGAGTCTTCATTCGGCTGGTGGAATCTCTTGTTTTGGCAGAACTTGTGGTGGAATCTATGTGTTTCATATCACCTTACCCGTGTCGGAGTTCGTAGTTTGCCTTTTTCCACTTTTCTGTCATTATGGCGTCGTTAGAGTAGAAGTCGTTCTAAATGGAGTTATGTTTTTCTATGAGTATTTGCCGTTTGCTTCCGTAGGCCTTGTTGTTGTGCAGGAGTATTTACATTTTGATGTCAAATGGTTCAAATGGCTCTGAGCACTATGGGACTTAACATCTATGGTCATCAGTCCCCTAGAACTTAGAACTACTTAAACCTAACTAACCTAAGGACAGCACACAACACCCAGCTTTTGATGTCAGTATGAAGAAAGATTCATTCATTAAGATGTAAGCAAGTCTTCATGACGCTCTGTATATAATGCCCTCGATGTCGACGGAGGCCGGCCGGAGTGGCCGAGCGGTTCTAGGCGCTACAGTTTGGAACCGAGCGACCGCTACGGTCGCAGGTTCGAATCCTGCGTCGGGCATGGATGTGTGTGATGTCCTTAGGTTAGTTAGGTTTAATTAGTTCTAAGTTCTAGGCGACTGATGACCTTCGAAGTTAAGTCGCATAGTGCTCAGAGCCATTTGATGTCGACGGGACATTAAACCCTGAGCTTCCTTTCTTCCTTTATTTTTGAGGGTGCTGGCTTCCCGATGTCCAGAATTCCTTTCATATAGCTGGATTTGACTTTCTCTAGTGTTACTAAGTCACTGACTTTTAGTTTGTACCAGATTATGGTTCAAATTTCTCTGAGCACTATGGAACTTAACATCTGAGGTCATCAATCCCCTAGAACTTAGAACTACTTAAACCTAACTAACATAAGGAGATCACACACATGCATGCCCGAGGCAGGATTCGAACCTGCGACCGTAGCATTCGCGCGGTTCCAGACTGAAGCGCCTAGAACCGCACGGCCACCGAGGCCGGCCCCAGATTATGTGGAATCTGTAAGTTTTTATTTGTGCTATGGCTATTTTAAATAGTTTCATTTCCATTTTTATTGAGAGTTTTTGAGGTTGTTGGACGTTGTAAATAGATTTTATTGCTGCTGTTGCTCTTTCTTTCATAGAGGTGTTGAGAAACGTCACTGTGGTTTGCTGGGTGACTACAAGACATTTGTTATGTTATGTTATGTTAAACGGGGACATAGAAACGACGGAGAGGCTCCATCCCCGCCGCAGCCGCAGTGGTCCAGAACCCTACGACGACTACCGCAGTCCACTTCACCCCTCCGCCGCCCCCACACCGAACCCAGGGTTATTGTGCGGTTCGGCCCCCCGTGGACCCCCCAGGGAACGTCTCAGACCAGACGAGTGTAACCCCTATGTTTGCGTGGTAGAGTAATGGTGGTGTACGCGTACGTGGAGAACTTGTTTGCGCAGCAATCGCCGACATAGTGTAACTGAGGCGGAATAAGGGGAACCAGCCCGCATTCGCCCAGGCAGATGGAAAACCGCCTAAAAACTATCCACAGACTGGCCGGTTCACCGGATCTCGACACAAATCCGCCCGGCGGATTCGTGGCGGGGACCAGGCGCTCCTGCCTGCCCGAAAAGCCGTGCGTTAGACCGCACGGCCAACCGGGCGGGCTACGAGACGTTTGTACTTTGGTGCTAGTTTTAGGGTTTTGTCTTGAAAGGACAGCGCGACTTTTGGTGACAGCTGACCACGTCTTCCGAATATTTGCATTTTTTGTGGTTTATTTGTAGATCATTTTCCACAGCCCATGACGTGAGCCTCATTAGTACCTTTTGTAGCTTTTCTTTGTCTTCTAAACGTATTACCGTGTCAGTCACGTAAAGTATTAATGTTGCTGTGCTGTCCATGACGATCTTCGTGATATCTGTTGTCATGATGTTGAACGGTGTCGAAGTGATCGGGTCTCCGTGTAGTACTCCGTTTGTTTAGATACGGTGATATCATCAGACAGTTGGTTGTGGTTGTGTCTCAGGATGTCTGAAAGTACTTTCGTTATTTGGTGTGCATCACCAATTATAAGGCAGAGTTTTCAGATAAGTGTTTTTCTGTTGACAGCGTCGAATGTTTTGCTGTAGTCTATAGAGACGAAAAAATATTTTTTCCATGGATGTCGTAGTGTGCCTTGCATTTTCTCTATAAAACAGGTCACTGCATCTAGGGTGCTTCTTCCCTTTCTGAAACCAGATTGGTTCTCTGATATTTTCGCATCTGCTTCAGCTGTAAGTCTGCTGTTCAATATTTCCACGGAAATTTTAAAAGGCATGTTTTCGAGGGCTATGTCTCTGTATGATTCTTGGTTACAGGTCTGTATGGGTCCTTGTTATAGGTTCCTCCCTTTCCCTGGAAAGGACTTCGATCGTTGATGATCTCCACTGTTCTGGTATTTTTCCTGTGGATATGCTGCTATTGAACAGTTGTCTTTCATAATGTGATAGGATCCCTTGAAGTGTTTTGTGTATGTGCCGTCTGGCCCTCAAGCCTTTTTGTTTTTTGCCTTTGTTATCACTTGGTGAATTTCTTATCTTGTTATAAGGGTGTGACTTCCTATTCTTTCCGTTGTACTGTATTCATAGGCTGTTTCCTTGTGTTGGAGATTCAGAATGACTAAAAATAGTTTTCCCATCCGTTCAGTGAGATTCCTTTTATTGCTGGTGGCCTAGCTTCTTTTGAGCGCTGTGAATACGTCTCCTTGAGTACGTTGTGTTTGTCTCCTTGCCTCTTCTATGTGATCCGCCTTCTTCTTCTTCTTCTTCTTCATTGGTGCTTCGTATGACCTACTCTGCCTGGCATATAATGACAGGTCATATTGTTGCGTTGTAGTTTTGGCTCGTTGTAGCGCCCACAGCATCTTCCACCGTTCATCATAACACACCTTGTCGAGCCATCGTTGCGATTGCCTATCTGTCATTTCTATGTGACACGAATGCGGAGTCACGGTTCATAGCTCCACTGCATCCGTTGCCTTGCATAGCTGCATCAGACATCTTGGTTTCTCTGTTTTTCCTTGTCTTTCTTTTAATTTCACTTTGTCTGATTTTCTCGAGATCTTGTTTGACTTGGGCTTGATTATTGGTTATGGCTAATGAAATTCAAAGTTGTTGTGACTGGTAAATCTTTCCTTATTAATACCATCGCTGATGTCCAGAGTGCGTTCTAGTTGATGGCATTTATCTCTTCACCTCCGAACAATGTGTGGTCTATTGCGCTGCTTCCATTGGGCGTTATCTTGGTTTACAGGTCGGATTTGTTGATGAGTCGATATCCTTTACCTTTTAGCATTTACAGTATCTGACCTGTTCTAGTGTTCGATTCGTCTATCCTTTTGCTGAGATCGCCTGCAAGAATTACTCTTTTGTCGACCTTTGTTTGTGTTAATACTTCTGTTGTTCTTTCAGTTTCATCTTCAACTGTCATCTACGGCTGAGCATATATGCGTGTTATGGCGAGGTGATTTGTTTTAACTCGAACTGTGTTTTCATCTCTTATTGTTTTCCTTATTAATCCTATACATGGTTTGAGGAAGATGGAAACTCCTCCCGCTGGTCTGGCATGTGAAAGCGTGAAAGGCTTAGTATCCTTTTATAGTATACTCTTCTGTTAAATAGGTTTCTGTGAGGATGATGGCGTCGCACTTTGCTAGCGTCTTTGTTAGTATAAATGGTATCGCATTTTTTTAGCCTTCGATTATCCATAAGAGAGCATTTGTGTGTTTACTGATTTTGTGCGCTTTCACCGAAGTGTAATTCTGAGACTAATTATGGTGATATGTAGCTTTAGATGTCAATTTATCAGTATCATGACGAAGTCTTATGAAAGGTTTACCAGTGACGTAAACGTTCTTCAGCAAATGAATACAAGCTGAACCTAGATTGTTAAGATTTTATTACGAGTAAGTAAAAAGCTTTCTAAAGATCTCTGAATTCCATACAGAATGGCAATTTATACCCATTTCTACCTACTACAGTATAAATATATTAGCGGTTTGCTAATGATCTATTATGCTGTACACGCTTCTAACGCCACCTGGCTTCTTTTCCCGATTAAAAATCAGTGCTTTTGCATATGTTTGGTAGTAGTTTTAGTGAATTTCTTGCACATTACGAATGGAATCTCAGATGTATACAGTTTTCTACATCTTACGTGTTTACTATATTGCGAAGAAGAATAATCGTAGAATCTTTCCAGGGAATTATGTTGTTCTTCAGACATTCTATAAACAATTTGGCATTTTCCGTTTGTGTTACTGTTACTCAAGCTTAAAAGATTTCTATTGGATCACAATCTTCTCCACGTTGCCTTTCTTTCTTCACACTTTGACAAGATTTATACATTCATCTGACATTTCTTCAGATATATCATTGTTTCCATTAGTAACTATCTCTCATACTGATTCATTTCCTGAAATAAATAAACATTTAAAGATAACTTGGAATTTTTGCATGCGATACCCAATATAGTTTTAACTATAAACGATGTATCCGTGTCACCACTGAAATCAACTCTCGTATCCTCTTTGAAAATGGCAGGGTATGTGTTGTCATAGCACGTTATTCGATTTTTTTCAACTTATCTCTGTGATCAAATCGTCATCGAAGTGTGTACATCAGTAAATGAAACAGTCAGAAATCGGACTTCGCCATACAGGAGCTTTTCGGTGCACTGGGACCACGAAGCTTCGCAGTTTGCCGGGCACCTAATTTTTTACGAGACGAATGTTTGATAGCTCGTTCTTCTGGAAAAGTTGCTATCAGGTACTAATGTGATCAGTGGTTGCTAATGGATTAGTGAAGCTGCTCGAGATCTAAAACTACCGCTCGCTGTCCGTGGTACGGCTGCACACCAGAAAATAAAAGGCAAATAAAGCCATTAAACATCTTAGACTTTGGAAACGAGACGTGAAGCCATTCCAAGGACTGAGTCTTCGTTTCCCGTAACGAAGATAGGCCATATCATATCTTCTGTCACCAGATCTAAAGAATAATAGCTTTTTGACTCCAAGTGTACAAACAAGATTGGAGCAGTCATACACGTCGGGTGTCAAGTACAGAGGTATCCATTTCGCACACACTTCCCAAATAATTATGCAAAAGAGAAGCATCTGAACTACACATATACTCTGAACCATCGTATGAGTTGCTATATACGTAATTACGACTTATGCGTTACTTTCTTACAATCCCCGTACCAGGAAATATTGTAAGGACCGGCATGTTGTTAAGACTGGTAAATTTTTATAGGTTTTGTTGGCTTCTGTCAGGGGAGCTGCTGCCGACGCTTGTTTAACGGCTTTACTGACATTTTGCGAACACAAGTGGCTGGCATTGTCAAAGGTGGCAACCAGCAACCACGGCGAACCTTTTGGAATGCCAGCTACTCTTACTGGCATAGCGTCAGTAAAATCATTAATCAAACGTCGGCCGAAGTTCCCAATACAGAAGCCAGCAGGAAATACGTCAACATGTACACACGAAAGCCTAAAAAAATTTGTGCTCTCGGTATTTAACTTGAGCTTTATGGTGTGAAAGGAAAAATAATGCGCCCATCAGCTTCATGTGAATAACTTGCACTTCATTCCTCATGATACATGATGCAATAATAATTCGTATCTTGTTAGCAGCTAGTAACATTAATTCTACCCGCAGTCGGTTACACAAGAAAATATGAACACTGATATCTAGTTCTTTTCCCTAGTTATCATTGATATCACCTACCACTGGGTTTGCTTCAAATGGCTCTAAGCACAACGGGACTTAACATCTGACGTCATCAGTCCCCAAGGTTTTTTTTTTTTTTTTTTTTTTTTTTTTTTTTTTTTTTTTTGTCATCAGTCTACTGACTGGTTTGATGCGACCTGCCACGAATTCCTTTCCTGTGCTAACCTCTTCATCTCAGAGTAGCACTTGCAACCTACGTCCTCAATTATTTGCTTGACGTATTCCAATCTCTGTCTTCCTCTACAGTTTTTGCCCTCTACAGCTCCCTCTAGTACCATGGAAGTCATTCCCTCATGTCTTAGCAGATGTCCAATCATCCTGTCTCTTCTCCTTGTTTTCCACATATTCCTTTCCTCTCCGATTCTGCGTAGAACCGCCTCATTCCTTACCTTATCAGTCCACCTAATTTTCAACATTCATCTATAGCACCACATCTCAAATGCTTCGGTTCTCTTCTGTTCCGGTTTTCCCACAGTCCATGTTTCACTACCAAACAATGCTGTACTCCAGACGTACATCCTCAAAAATTTCTTCCTCAAATTAACCCTCTACTGCCCACCGTGACTCTGAAGTCACGTCAAATTTTATCGTTATATTTCGCATTAGGATCGTTATTTCTTTCTTGACCAGTGTGACTTGAGTGTTACAATATGGCTGCTTTATACACAAACAATGTAACTGCCCACTGTGACCTCAGAGTCACAGAACTATTTTTAAAAAATAATTTTTTTCAAAAACAAAAATTCACCTGATATGTGTTAAATACATTATTCTCTAACATTCTGTGCATATAAATATTTTTTTCTACAGGAAATAATAATTTGGGCAATAGAGGGTTAAGACCGGTATTTGATATTAGTAGATTTCTCTTGGCCAGAAATGCCATTTTTGCCATAGCGAGTCTGCTTTTGATGTCCTCCTTGCTCCGTCCGTCATTGGTTATTTTACTGCCTAGGTCGCAGAATTCCTTAACTTCATTGACTTCGTGACCATCAATCCTGATGTTAAGTTTCTCGCTGTTCTCATTTCTACTACTTCTCATTACCTTCGTCTTTCTCCGATTTACTCTCAAACCATACTGTGTACTCATTAGACTGTTCATTCCGTTCGGCAGACCATTTAATTCTTCTTCACTTTCACTCAGGATCAGTGAATCGTATCATTGATACCCTTTCACCTTGTATTTTAATTCCACCCCTGAACCTTTCTTTTATTTCCATCGTTGCTTCCTCGATGTACAGATTGAAGAGTAGGGGCGAAAGGCTACAGCCTTGTCTTATACCCTTCTTAATACGAGCACTTTGTTCTTGATCGTCCACTCTTATTATTCCCTCTTGGTTGTTGTACATATTGTATATGACCCGTCTCTCCCTATAGCTTACCCCTACTTTTTTCAGAATCTCGAACAGCTTGCACCATTTTATATTGTCGAACGCTTTTTCCAGGTCGACAAATCCTATGAAAGTGTCTTGATTTTTCTTTAGCCTTGCTTCCATTATTAGCCGTAACGTCATAATTCCCTCTCTCGTCCGTTTACTTTTCCTAAAGCCTAACTGATCGTCTCCTAGTGCATTCTCAATTTTCTTTTCCATTCTTCTGTATATTATTCTTGTAAGCAGCTTCGATGCATGAGCTGTTAAGCTGATTGTGCGATAATTCTCGCACTTGTCAGCTCTTGCTGTCTTCGTAATTGTGTGGATGATGCTTTTCCGAAAGTCAGATGGTATGTCGCCAGACTAATATATTCTACACACCAACGTGAATAGTCGTTTTGTTGCCACTTCCCCCAATGATTTTAGAAATTCTGATGGAATGTTATCTATCCCTTCTGCCTTGTTTGCCGTAAGTCCTCCAAAGCTCTTTTAAATTCCGATTTTAATACTGGATCCCCTATCTCTTCTAAATCGACTCCTGTTTCTTCCTCTATCACATCAGACAAATCTTCACCCTCATTGAGGCTTTCAATGTATTCTTTCCACCTATCTGCTCTCTCCTCTGCATTTAACAGTGGTATTCCAGTTGCACTCTTAATGTTACCACCGTTGCTTTTTTTTAATGTCACCAAAGGTTGTTTTGACTTTCCTGTATGCTGAGTCTGTCTTTCCGACAATCATACACTCCTGGAAATTGAAATAAGAACACCGTGAATTCATTGTCCCAGGAAGGGGAAACTTTATTGACACATTCCTGGGGTCAGATACATCACATGATCATGCTGAGAGAACCACAGGCACATAGACACAGGCAACAGAGCATGCACAATGTCGGCACTAGTACAGTGTATATCCACCTTTCGCAGCAATGCAGGCTGCTATTCTCCCATGGAGACGATCGTAGAGATGCTGGATGTAGTCCTGTGGAACGGCTTGCCATGCCATTTCCACCTGGCGCCTCAGTTGGACCAGCGTTCGTGCCGGACGTGCAGACCGCGTGAGACGACGCTTCGTCCAGTCCCAAACATGCTCAATGGGGGACAGATCCGGAGATCTTGCTGGCCAGGGTAGTTGACTTACACCTTCTAGAGCACGTTGGGTGGCACGGGATACATGCGGATGTGCATTGTCCTGTTGGAACAGCAAGTTCCCTTGCCGGTCTAGGAATGGTAGAACGATGGGTTCGATGACGGTTTGGATGTACCGTGCACTATTCAGTGTCCCCTCGACGATCACCAGTGGTGTACGGCCAGTGTAGGAGATCGCTCCCCACACCATGATGCCGGGTGTTGGCCCTGTGTGCCTCGGTCGTATGCAGTCCTGATTGTGGCGCTCACCTGCACGGCGCCAAACACGCATACGACCATCATTGGCACCAAGGCAGAAGCGACTCTCATCGCTGAAGACGACACGTCTCCATTCGTCCCTCCATTCACGCCTGTCGCGACACCACTGGAGGCGGGCTGCACGATGTTGGGGCGTGAGCGGAAGACGGCCTAACGGTGTGCGGGACCGTAGCCCAGCTTCGTGGAGACGGTTGCGAATGGTCCTCGCCGATACCCCAGGAGCAACAGTGTCCCGAATTTGCTGGGAAGTGGCGGTGCGGTCCCCTACGGCACTGCGTAGGATCCTACGGTCTTGGCGTGCATCCGTGCGTCGCTGCGGTCCGGTCCCAGGTCGACGGGCACGTGCACCTTCCGCCGACCACTGGCGACAACATCGATGTACTGTGGAGACCTCACGCCTCACGTGTTGAGCAATTCGGCAGTACGTCCACCCGGCCTCCCGCATGCCCACTATACGCCCTCGCTCAAAGTCCGTCAACTGCACATAACGGTTCATGTCCATGTTGTCGCGGCATGCTACCAGTGTTAGACTGCGATGGAGCTCCGTATGCCACGGCAAACTGGCTGACACTGACGGCGGCGGTGCACAAATGCTGCACAGCTAGCGCCATTCGACGGCCAACACCGCGGTTCCTGGTGTGTCCGCTGTGCCGTGCGTGTGATCATTGCTTGTACAGCCCTCTCGCAGTGTCCGGAGCAAGTATGGTGGGTCTGACACACCGGTGTCAATGTGTTCTTTTTTCCATTTCCAGGAGTGTATCTTTTTCGATGTCTTCACATTTTTCCTGCAGCCATTTCGTTTTAGCTTCCCTGCACTTCCTATTTATTTCATTCCTCAGCGACTTGTATTTCTGTATTCCTGATTTTCCCGGAACATGTTTGTACTTCCTCCTTTCATCAATCAACTGAAGTATTTCTTCTGTTACCCATGGTTTCTTCGCAGCGACCTTCTTTGTACCTATGTTTTCCTTCCCAACTTCTGTGATGGCCCTTTTTAGACATGTCCATTCCTCTTCAACTGTAATGCCTACTGCGCTATTCCTTATTGCTGTATCTATAGCGTTAGAGAACTTCAAACGTATCTCGTCATTCCTTAGTACTTCCGTATCCCACTTCTTTGCGTATTGATTCTTCCTGACTAATGTCTTGAACTTCAGCCTACTCTTCACCACTACTATATTGTGATCTGAGTCTATATCTGCTCCTGGGTACGCCTTACAATCCAGTGTCTGATTTCGGAATCTCTGTCGGACCATGATGTATTCTAATTGAAATCTTCCCGTATCTCCCGGCCTTTTCCAAGTATACCTCCTCCTCTTATGATTCTTGAACAGGGTGTTCGCTATTACCAGCTGAAACTTGTTACAGAACTCAATTAGTCTTTCTCCTCTTTCATTCCTCGTCCCAAGCCCATATTCTCCTGTAACCTTTTCTTCTACTCCTTCCCCTACAACTGCATTCCAGTCGCCCATGACTATTAGATTTTCGTCCGCCTTTACATACTGCATTACCCTTTCAATATCCTCATACACTTTCTCTATCTGTTCATCGTCAGCTTGCGACGTCGGCATGTATACCTGAACTATCGTTGTCGGTGTTGGTCTGCTGTCGATTCTGATTAGAACAACCCGGTCACTGAACTGTTCACAGTAACACACCCTCTGCCCTACCCTCCTATACATAACGAATCCTACACCTGTTATACCATTTTCTGCTGCTGTTGATACTACCCGATACTCATCTGACCACAAATCCTTGTCTTCTTTCCACTTCACTTCACTGACCCCTACTATATCTAGATTGAGCCTTTGCATTTCCCTTTTCAGATTTTCTAGTTTCCCTACCACGTTCAAGCTTCTGACATTACACGCCCCGACTCGTAGAACGTTGTCCTTTCGTTGATTATTCAATCTTTTTCTCATGGTAACCTCCCCCTTGGCAGTCCCCTCCCGGAGATCCGAATGGGGGACTATTCCGGAATCTTTTGCCATGGAGAGATCATCATGACACTTCTTCAATTACAGGCCACATGTCCTGTGGATACATGTTACGTGTCTTTAATGCAGTGGTTTCCATTGCCTTCTGCATCCTCATGTCGTTGATCATTGCTGATTTTTCCGCCTTTAGGGGCAATTTCCCACCCCTAGGACAAGAGAGTGCCCTGAACCTCTATCCGCTCTTCCGCCCTCTTTGACAAGGCCGTTGGCAGAATGAGGCTGACTTCTTATGCCGGAAGTCTTCGGCCGCCAATGCTGATTATTTATCAAAATTTAGGCAGTGGCGGGGATCGAACCCGGGACCGAAGACGTTTTTGATTATGAATCAAAGACGCTACCCCTTTTTTTGTAATCTCATTTTTTGTTCGTTATTGTTCGTTTCAATTGTTCGTGGCGGACGTCACCTGACGCCCGTTGAAGTTCGTTATTGATCCATTCACTCAGTTTTTTTTTTTTTTTTTTTTTTTTTTTTTTACAGGGGGCAGCTAACCCTCTGACCGAGCACGCTGAGCTACAGTGCCGGCGTCCTAGACCACGGATACTACACTTAGAACTACTTAAACCCAACTAACCAAAGGACATCACACACATTTATGCCCGAGGCAGGATTCGAACCTGCGACCGTAGCAGCAGCCCAGTTCCAGATTGAAGCGCCTAGAACCGCTCGGCCACAGCGGCCGGCCTGGGTTTGCTTCATGTAGCATTGTGGGGAACGAGCTGCTGAATTCTTTCCTTGGGGCACTGTATCGTAATGTCTCCAAAGCTCAGGGCTATGTGTCACAATTGCTAAAGCATTGAACACGCGTTCGGAGACAGCATCATTCAAAATCAAGTTCGTCCATGTACTACATTTACATTGACTATGGCTTTACTAAATAAAGTATTTAGAACGGTTTTCTTTTTCTTTTCTTGATTATATGATGTAAGGATATAGAGGCTTGTCTCACTAGGGGTAAGATAGATACTGCCTACAGGAAAATTAAAGAGACCTTTGGAGAGAAGAGAACCACTTGTATGAATATCAAGAGCTCAGATGGCAACCCAGTTCTAAGCAAAGAAGGGAAGGCAGAAAGGTGGAAGGAGTGTATAGAGGGTTTATACAAGGGCGATGTACTTGAGGACAATATTATGGAAATGGAAGAGGATGTAGACGAAGACGAAATGGTAGATAAGATACTGCGTGAAGAGTTTGACAGAGCACTGAAAGACCTGAGTCGAAACAAGGCCCCGGGAGTAGACAACATTCCATTAGAACTACTGATGGCCTTGGGAGAGCCAGTCATGACAAAACTCTACCATCTGGTGAGCAAGATGTATGAGACAGGCGAAATACCCTCAGACTTCAAGAAGAATATAATAATTCCAATCCCAAAGAAAGTAGGTGTTGACAGATGTGAAAATTACCGAACTATCAGTTTAATAAGTCACAGCTGCAAAATACTAACGCGAATTCTTTACAGACGAATTGGTAGAAGCGGACCTCGGGGAAGATCAGTTTGGATTCCGTAGAAATGTTGGAACACGTGAGGCAATACCAACCTTACGACTTATCTTAGAAGAAAGATTAAGGAAAGGCAAACCTATGTTTCTAGCATTTGTAGACTTAGAGAAAGCTTTTGACAATGTTAACTGGAATACACTCTTTCAAATTCTGAAGGTGGCAAGGGTAAAATACAGGCAGCGAAAGGCTATTTACAATTTGTACAGAAACCAGATGGCAGTTATAAGAGTCGAGGGGCATGAAAGGGAAGCAGTGGGACAGGGTTGTAGCCTCTCCCCGATGTTATTCAATCTGTATATTGAACAAGCAGTAAAGGAAACAAAAGAAAAATTCGGAGTAGGTATTAAAATTCATGGAGAAGAAGTAAAAACTTTGAGGTTTGCCGATGACATCGTAATTCTGTCAGAGACAGCACAGGACTTGGAAGAGCAGTTGAACGGAATGGACAGTGTCTTGAAAGAAGGATATAAGATGAACATCAACAAAAGCAAAACGAGAATAATGGAATGTAGTCAAATTAAATCGGGTGATGCTGAGGGAATTAGATTAGGAAATGAGACACTTAAAGTAGTAAAGGAGTTTTGCTATTTAGGGAGTAAAATAACTTATGATGGTCGAAGTAGAGAGGATATAAAATGTAGACTGGCAATGGCAAGGAAATCGTTTCTGAAGAAGAGAAATTTGTTAACATCGTGCATAGATTTAAGTGTCAGGAAGTCGTTTCTGAAAGTATTTGTATGGAGTGTAGCCATGTATGGAAGTGAAACATGGACGATAACTAGTTTGGACAAGAAGAGAATAGAAGCTTTCGAAATGTGGTGCTACAGAAGAATGCTGAAGATAAGGTGGGTAGATCACGTAACTAATGAGGAGGTATTGAATAGGATTGGGGAGAAGAGAAGTTTGTGGCACAACTTGACTAGAAGAAGGGATCGGTTGGTAGGACATCTTCTGAGGCATCAAGGGATCACAAATTTAGCATTGGAGGGCAGTGTGGAGGGTAAAAATCGTAGAGGTAGACCAAGAGATGAATACACTAAGCAGATTCAGAAGGATGTAGGCTGCAGTAGGTACTGGGAGATGAAGAAGATTGCACAGGATAGAGTAGCACGGAGAGCTGCATCAAACCAGTCTCAGGACTGAAGACCACAACAACAACAACAACAACAACATGATTTCTCCGTCCTGGGGATGGCTGTCAGCAGTCACTATGGTGTTCACCAGGGTAAAGGAATTTGTTGAACTTACGGGGCAATTTTTAGAGTTAAAGTGATCAATATGTGGTTGGCAGATTTGATTTTTGGAGGGGTGAGGAAAGGGGGAATATGAATGTAAAGTTTTGCACCGATATCTGAGGAGTTGCTGAATGCCGTATTGATACTGGACGCCGAGTGTGTGCCAGTGAAGACAGAGTGGGCTGTAGTTTTCCAGAGTTGTAGAATAAATTTGAGGAGGGCTGGGACTTTAAGTAGTTGGAGCAGGATATGTATAGATAGATTAGAAATGTGAGATGAGGTACTGAGAGTAATAGAAAATCGATCCTAACAACGGGTCAGAAACCAACCTGCTGTCGAAGAGATGCAATAATCCGCCAGCGTGAAAACAAGACTTCAAGTACGTGAAGTGGCTGCTGTAGATATTCAATACCTCGCTATAACTCACGCGGGGAAACAGGCCAGTTGCTGTTGTCGTACAGTACATACGATTATTATAAAAACCCCACTTGGTCATAGATCAATCTGTCAAATGGTCCTCGAGTTTTGTGTTTCCGGGTAGGGATGGCGGTTATCGCCATACACTCGGTAATGGGGTACACTGACTTCTTTCGGCTCCAATTTAACTTGATTGTTAATCCACCCACACAAATGGTTTCAGAAATAACAGATTTAATTTTTTTATTGCTTATAATAATAGACTTCGACAAAGATTGAAAAATTCAAATAAAGATGAGGGAGTAGGAGATCACTGTCAATATGGGGTTGAGGTAGTGGCAGAAATCTGTCTCATTCTCTCCAGCAAAGGTTGCGAAATTGAAGGAGACGGCATGGCGCCAGCGAGAGCGAGAGGTCACAAGAATGACTTCCTTGCATTCTCATTTTAGGGTGGTACAAATTTAGGCACTGAAGCAACCCTTAAGTTAAGAGTTCAATTATTATCCCAAGTTTATAGTACGTCAGTAAAATTGCATCAATCAAATTTATCTTTTCTTCCAAGGAACATTGTGGATCTTTTCTTCTTATATGATGTGCCAAGTTTGTTGAGCTTCATTTCGTTTTTAATCTTTTAAAGAAAATAGAGCATTTTACTTCATTGCTACCGCACTTCATAAAATACTTCCAAACTAGGGATTGTACCATTCTGCAATACACTATATTCGAGGATGACAGCGAGAAACTGCGGTATAGACCAGGTGCGGGGAAGTGTTGACATTGCAAATACATGCTTACAGATCACGCCACACGGTAACAGGTACATTTTGGTCTCTGCAATGCAGTGCCGATTCTCATACCATGTGCCTGCTGCTAGACTCGACTTGTAGACGTTGTTATTAAAATAGTATTGATCGTATTTCCCAATTTCTATAAGTACCCAATATTTAAAAGCGATGAAAATTGCTCAAATAAACATTTTTAGTTTTTTACAACAGTTTCATTCACAAAATAAAAATTTTAGCACTGCAATTATGGAAAATTAGTATGCCAGTTTTTACCCGTTTCTAGCAAGGAATGAAAACAAAAACCGGTTATAACCGAGACTAAACAAATACCGAAAAACACCGTTCATTCAGAACTAAAATACAGGTAGTATTATTAACCGGTGGGTTTTCCCCATCCCTATTTCCGTTTCTCGACGACTCTCGCTATTCTAACGTTGTTCGTCTCTCAACGGAGTTCACTTCCTGAACCCTACCACTCATTAACCAAGTTTTATGTGCTGCAGCAGTTGGGCTGCATCGACCACTTTCACTGACTTCCGTATTTCTGTATCAGAGCGTGATAATAGAGCATGACGTTGAAAGACCTGTCATGAGTGCTGTTAAAAACTGGAACACCGTTGGCAGAGAGAAAGATGGTTCAGATGTGAATTTGTAGATGCACATGACGGTGGAACTGTGCAATACTCATTTCATTTCAGTGTCTTGTAGCCTTTCTGTCGAACAGTTAGCAACCATAGTTTTCTGGGTTAGTTTGAGATCGGAAGGTTGTCCCAGTTTTGTCTATATTAGGTGATTCTGCATAGTAATGTGGAACTCGGGTAAGTGTAATCAGCGAGTAAAAATTGGTTCAAATGGCTCTGAGCACTATAGGACTTAACATCTGAGGTCATCAGTCCCCTAGAACTTAGAACTATTTAAACCTAACTAACCTAAGGACATCACACACATCCATGCCCGAGGCAGGATTCGAACCTGCGACCGTAGCGGTCGCGCGGTTCCAGACTGAAGCACCTAGAACCGCTCGACCACACCGGCCGGCAATCAGCGAGTAGTTTTTCTTGTTATTATTGTCTGTAATTTGAAACAACATATTGTTACATAACATAAATTGGATTACGACTAGAAATTCTTCACAAAGTCAGAGGAATTTTTGGGAGTACCAAAGCGGTGCATGAAAGGCGATTCCGGCAGTGTCGTACATAATATGCCCAGGACAAGGAAATGTACTGACGTGCTGTTTTCACTAAATTCTAACAAAAGCTCTGACCTACGTAACAAAAGTTTAACGTTAATAGTTTCTGAATTACGATACATACTTCATTTAATTTACGTATATAAATTGTATTGCGTCATTCGAAAGAGATTTGGAGGTGAACGTCAACGACATAAGACGTGTGGAATTTGATCAATAGCGTCAGGGTAACAGCACCGCAAACCACTATGGGGAGAAGAGGTCCCATCAATTCATGCCCCGCTGTGCCAACTGTAAGCAAACGGGTATCTGTGGCACGGTTCATATGTTTGCCTGTACACTTGAAACCCTTTAGTCTGTATGCAGGCAATTCACTCGTGGAGCCATTGGGGTTTTCACAGTAAATACCGCAGTAAAAAAATTGAATATGATATTCGTTTAGAGGGAATGTCGCCAAACACAACAGCAGTGCGGTTGTATGTTAAAAGGTATCCTGATCGCGCCAAGCCATTGCAATCTATCTCTGCAAACATTATTAACAAAACGCAAGAAACTGGAAACGTCTAGATTAAAATACGCCATCGAAACAGAACACCAGTGGATGAGAGAAATGCATCAAACATTTTTATCAGTGGTAATACAGAAATAACGTGTCACTACGGAGTACTTTGAACAAGCGAATTGGATGAGTCAAAGAAGTATTCACATAATTCTACATTACAAAGAACTTTTCATTCCACATTTTTCTCTGTCAACAATTTCAAGGCTATAATACTCAAAATCGTTTACTGTTCTCTGAATGGTGTTGCATCCTCACACATTTTGTGTGAGGATGCAGTATCATTTACAAACTACGCTCGAATCAATCTTCGCAATATGTTCTCTTGGTCAGCTGAAAATCTACGTTCTCTTAGAAAATTGGATAAGCAAAGACGTTTGTGTGTTGAAATCTGGTGCGGACCTACCAAGAATCCGATCATTCGTCTCTGTTTTAATGATGATACTGTAAATAGTCACAAGTATCTCTATTCCTAAAAGATATGGCTTCGCAATTATTGGAAGACATTCAGCTACATATACGTGGAACCAACATGTCACATGTCCCGTTCATGCCACACTGATAATTACAGACCATATTAACGGAAAATTATGCATTCACTGGACGGATAGCTGGGGAAATATAAAATGGCCTGCACGCTCTGGACTTTCAACACACGTGAAAACTAAAATTGGAATTCTAGAAGGAAGCACCTGCGACTTCCAAAGATAGATTTTAAAAGGATATACGATGAGTTGGATAGAATTTTTGTTTGGTGTGACCAATGGCAGCTTACTAGAAACGTAGAGGAATGTAGCTTAGTGCAGATGAACAGGGAAAAAACCCCGTAGTTTTCGAAAACAGAATTAGCGTTTCACCGCTTAACAAAGTCACGTCGATTAAATATCTAGGCGTACCGTTGCAAAGTGATATGATATGGAACGAGCATCTGAGGTTGGTAATAGGGAAGGCTAATGGTCGACTTCGATTAATTGCCAGGATTCTAGGGAAACTTAACTCATCTATAAAGAAGACCGCGTATAGAAGACTAGGGCAACGCGTATAGAAGATTAGGCATGACTGAAGAAGACATCGAAGCAATTCACAGGAATGCTGCTAGATTTCTTACCGGTAGGCTCGATCAACATGCAAGTATTATGGGCATGTTTATAAAATGAATTCATGTAAATGTTCAATACATTGAGGTGCATATGATAGTTCTGAGGTTACTGTAGCCATGCAACATAGAACGATATATTACAATACTTATTTCTAATGATCGCACTGCTCTACTGAATTTTTACAGAACTCAGATTGTACATAAAAATCTCATTATTTGGTGTCATTAGCAACAGGTAACAGAAGTCATGGGACAGCGGTATGCACTTATACAGATGGCGGAGTATCAAAAATGGCTCTGAGCACTATGGGATTCAACTGCTGTGGTTATCAGTCCCCTAGAACTTAGAACTACTTAAACATAACTAACCTAAGGACATCACACACATCCATGCCCGAGGCAGGATTCGAACCTGCGACCGTAGCAGTCGCACGGCTCCGGACTGCGCGCCTAGAACCACGAGACCACCGCGGCCGGCGGCGGAGTATCGAGTGCACAAGATATGAAAGAGCAGTGCATTGGCAGAGCTGTCATTTGTGCTCAGGTGATTCATGTGGAAAGGCGTTCGACGTGATTACGGCCGCATGGCGGGTATCAACAAACATCGAACGCGCAATGGTGGTTGGAACTGTATATATGGGTCATTCCGTTTCGGAAATCGTTAGGGAATGCAATATTCTGAGATCACAATGTCAAAAGTGTGCCATTCATGGACTTCATGATCCCAAACAACGATGTCATGTCAGCAGCTTGCTGTTGTTCACGATTGGTTTGAAGAACATTGTGGCCGGCCGTTGTGGCCGAGTGGTTCTAGGTGTTTTTGTCTGGAACCGCGCGACCGCTACCGTCGTAGGTTCGAATCCTGCCTCGGGCATGGATGTATGTGATGTCCTTAGCTTAGTTAGGTTTAAGAGTTCTAAGTTCTAGGGGACTGATGACCTCAGACGTTAAGTCCCATAGTGCTCGGAGCCATTTGAGTCATTTTTGAAGAACATTCTGCACAATTCGGTCGCATGAATCCCGTCGGACATTTATGGGATGTAATCAAGTGGTCAGTTCGCGAACAAAATCCTGCAGTGGAAGCCCTTTCGCAGTTATGAACAATTACAGAGGCAGCATGGCTCAATATTTCTGCAAGGGACGTCCATCAAATTGTTGCGTTCATGCGACGTCGAATTGGTGTCCTTCGCCGGGCAAAAGGAGGTCCGATTCTACATTATGAGGTATCCCTTGACTTTTTTCACCTCAGTGTATACACATCAGTTCTACTATGAGATTCGTTAGTGGAGTAGAGGAAGTTGTTGACCAATAAATAGTTTAAGCCTTTTTTAAACTGATCCTTATTACTAGTTAAAATTTTTATAACTGCTTCCAAATTATTGAAAAAGTATGTTCGTGAATAATATGCTCCTTTCTTGGCTAAAGTGTAACAATTTAAAATTTTTTTGAAGATTATTCTTATGTAAACTGATTCCATGAAACGAGCTGTCACTTTCAAAGATAGATAAATTTTGTATTTCAGACCTCATTATAGAACATTTATTCTTTGAGTAATCAAAGACTTCTTTGTAGATTTTTGTCTAATCCGGGTTAGTTTTGGGGTAAAATAGTGTTCAAATAAGGTAGAGACTTTATGAATAAGTGTTATACTTTTCATTCAAGCCATGAGCACTGTACCCATCACTCCAGTTGATGGCTTTGAGAAATGTCCTACAATAAGCAGTTTTTGGCGTAGTGACTACTCTCTTGAACTCAGATTTAGTAGACCCCATACTATGTTCAGTATTAACATTTAGCAAAAGGAACTACATATCGTGGTCCGAAACGCCATTGGCTGTTGGATTTGTAATATAATTTTCTTCAGTAGACCTTTCTTCAAAGATATTATCTTGTTTGTGAGCAACTAGCTACCTTGGGTGCAAAGTTTACAGTAGAAATTAAGTTGAATGATAATGTTACTGACTGAACTTTTTTTGTAGTTGAACAGGTCAGTAAAGCTCGAAGGTGACTAATGAACAGTTTCAAATTCCCAAGAGGCTCTCTGCATACATTTATTATTATCAAGGATTTGTTATGAACATCTGCTTCTGTTGCACTTGCAACCATCTGCTGCTGTACGCAAAATATTCGAATGTCTATGTTCTGAAATTTTGACAATTCCTGATGAATGTGACCAAATCTCCTTTAGCCATTATTTGTGTTCTACAGTACTGAGAAGCTAACCTAAATCATGTAACACGTAACACATCTACACAAGTAGTCAAATGTTGTTCAGAGAGGCAGAATGTGTGTACTGGGTTTGATGACTAATAAATCAATGCATATAAATAGTTGACTGATTTTATTTCTTAGTGGTCGAACACTTTGAAGCAATAAAGATAACCTGTATTTCACATTGACGGAGATCAAACTGGGTGGAAATAAAATTTTTAACCAACACATGTTTCTGCTGATGCAATATGCCAAACTTACGTTGTTTATTTTCTTTCTCAAACTGAAGATCTGCTTCAATCCTAACCTCTGTACTTGACAACATTTTTTACTCAACATGGGAATTTATAAATGGATATTATGTGCATGGCTGGTTCACATTTATCAAATTTTGCTGTTGGTAAAAAATTTTAGAAAATATAAATTATCTAAATGGCTACCATGTAGTCGTGTTTTCACAGAGAGTGTGAATCTTATCTGAGTAGCTCATGACACGTTTCGCATCATGGCGAGCTACCAGGAATATGAGCTACGGACAGGCAAAAAACTAAAATAAACTGAAAGTGCTTGAAATCCTATGGTAACGTGGGCTCGAGAGTAGCTAAGTCAGCTATCTTAGGAGTATGATTCCTTAATAGTATGGAGGATTATTATTCATTTGGGTTTAAACCTTTTATTATTAAGTTTCTTGGGTGTTTGTCTGTTCTGCACAAATTTTGCAATTGATTTTAAACTAACTTACAACTATCTAGAGACTTGAAACTTCCTGCATAGCACAGAATTGGCTGATAATGTCATATGAACTCTCTTTCTTGTATGGTAAAGAGTACTTTATAACCCACTTCTATTTTCAATTTTTCCTGTTCCAGCCGTAAATACTTCACAGTGAGAACGATTGGTTGAACCATGTGAAGTCAAACTGAAATAAATGTGTAACTCACCTCATACATCTGTTTTAATCTCATCAAAATGTTTACAAGTGACTGAAAAATTTCACACACACAAGACTAAAAAGCAAAAAATAATAATTAAGATGAAAACCTTTCATATAACACATTTTTGAGATGTACTAAAAAGTACTAAATAATTCTAACCCCATACAGATTCCTAAGCCCATTCAGTTAGTCCAGGAAACTTGTGCTTGTTAGTTTTTAACAGCTGTGACTATACCTGTAAAATTTAAAACGAAGAACGTGGAGCACATGAAATAGATAATAGCAAGGCGTGTAGAGTCTAGTTGCTCTTGAGGAAAATCACACAACTATTCATTACATTTGCAATGCCAGAAAGTTGTTAGTGACTTAAGTGAACTATTAATGCATCAGTTACGACACGCTCCACGTTTTTTGGGTTTAAGTTTTAGAAGTATTTTCACAGATGTTAAATAGTGACAAGTTAAAACTTTCCAGCCTATCTCTAAGGAGTTAAGACACTGTATGAGGCTACAGATATTTAAATAAATTTAGTTCACTTTAAAAACGCGATATATTAAGGAGTTTTTTATTTTAATTATTGTCATTTATCTAGCCAGAAGCAAATAAGGAAGATTAGGGTTTAATGTCCGATCGAACACGAAGTCCTTAAAGAAGGAGTACCAGCTGGGATTTGGAGAAGATTGGCGAAGAAAATCTATGTGCCTTCTCCAACTAATCACTTTGACATTTGTCGTAAAAGCTTAGATAAACCATAGAACGCCGGAAATTCAATGAGCAGGTGGGGTCTGAACCGTTGTTCTCCTGAATTCGAGTCCAGTGTGGCAACCACGGTTCCTCCTTACTCGGAAAAAGCAAAAAGTACCCAACAGGAAAACATGTTTGAACTAAGAGTCGAATGTGAGTAGTGAGAATCTGTAACAACTACAGATAACAATTTGGCCACAACAAGAGCAGTTATGTTAGCAATGAGTGAGCACTGTCAGTAAATATGTATGATTCATGAGAAGATGAAATAATCTCAGAGCTGTTTGGATGTCGTAAGCCCATATATATGAGCATGGGCTTGCCCATTTCAAAATCTTTAAATAGCTGAATCTAGCCAACAGTGGTTTAAAGAAACCCTAATCTGTACAAATACACTGTCTCTGCGGAAATAATACCGTTTTTGAAGTACCCTTCTGCTGATCACGATATATGCAGACAAAGTTAGTTACAATTGCGCTATACGTGCTGAACAATGAGAAAATTAGTCCAGCAGAATTATTTCGTTTGTGTGTTTGGAATTCCGCCTAAAAGGTGCAGGTAGGTAGCTGAAATTGTCGTAGCTATCGAAACCCGACCAATACTGCTCGTTTATTGCTGATTTGGTAACACCGCTCGAAAATTTTGGTCAACTTTGCTGGTAAAGCGTACCAAAACAGGGAAAATAGGTTGACATCGAAATCTGTCTGGCAGGCATTATTCCCATAGGTAGGTCTGAATACGCACGCTTTGCAATGTCCAGGAGCGGGCTGCATGGTCGTGAGCCCCCCTGGATGGCGGTTTATTGTTCCTTTCAGTTACGACGGTAATCCTTAATTACCCGTACGAGCGCCGAGGCGAGGAGAAACAGAATGTTGCGAGGGCCGCAAACGATCCGAGCGTTCAGTTACGCGCCGTTTGTCTGCTGATTACAGGCGGCATTACGCTAATGCTATACGAGAATTAACGGCAGACGTCGGTGTCGGCGTTGGCTTTCGGCAGTCGGTGCGCAGCGTTCGCTGGGTGCTGCCCGTGCTTTGTCTGCGCTATCGCAGGCAGACGTGCATGCCTGGCTCGCCATACCGCATTGCGCTCGCTTGGCTGGCGTCGACTTCATTTGCAGGGACGGCTGCTAACCGCACTGCACTGGCAGCCCACCGAGGTCCTCTCGTCCTGCATGTCTCGAGCCTCATGTGTGCTCTACTGTCCAAAGTTCCGACCGCTGTTTTAGAACAGGGTAAACACCCGCTGCGTATTTGGTTTGTTAACGATACTATCATCACGCAAAAAACGTTCCTTCAGAGATCCATTTACGAATAAATCAATCAAATTATCCTCCAGTGTTATTTCAAACCGATTTGTAACCGAGCAAGGTAGATGGTTATCACACTCGGCTCGCATTCTAGAGGAGACGGTTCAAATCCGCGTCCGGTCATCCAGATTTAGGTTTTCCAAAATTTCCTTACATTGCTTAGGGCAAATGCTGGAATGGTTTCTTTGAAATGGCGCGGCCTATTTACTTCTGCATCCTTCATTAAGTTAAGCATATGCTCTGTCTCAAATGACCTCGTTGTAGACATGACAATAAACACTATAGTAAGAATGCATTTTTAACAATGTTAGATAACTTGAAGGGACTTTCAGCGGATTGCTTCTGAATCGATCAAAACATTAACATCCCAAAATCTTTGATTTCCACCGAAATGTGTTAACACAGCTACGCACTGCGATCGTGATGGTTTCCTTCCCCACTCCGAATCTAGCCGATGGTTCGATGTTTCATGTGCTGTGATGATGGTTTGGAGAAATGATGCATCTCGTTCACGCCAATGGATAGAAGCGCTAGCTGTTTCTCACAGTGATTCACGCTGTTTGTCAATAAATCTGCGTGGCAAAAATCTGGAAAAGATATACACTGAGGCAAATGTTTGTGAAATACAGCGTTAACGCTCGCTCCGCGCTCTCCAGTTCCATCGTATTAGTCTCTGAGACAGCGGACGATTTTGTTGGTCTGTTGGTTGATTTGGAGGGGGGAGACCAAACAGCGAGTTCATCGGTGTCATCGGATTAGGGAAGGATTGGGAAGGAAGTCGGCCGTGACCTTTCAGGAGAACCATCCCGGCATTTGCCTGAAGCGATTTAGGGAAATCACGGAAAACCTAAATCTGGATGGCCAGCAGCGGGATTGAACCGTCGTCCTCCCTAATGCGAGTCCAGTGTGCGACGATTCTGTGCCATCATCTACTGCACTTACTTGACGGCGCCTGAGATTACGCTTGCTGTCGGTGACGTGCGCACGCGGCAACATTAAGTGCTTCGTTTCCTCTCCGAAATCTTTTACACTACTCACGAATATGTTATCAGCTCAGATATTTGTTCTATAAACTTTTATCAGTAATAACAATTAACTGACTCTACATCACACATTAATAATAAAGTTTTGTTAATAGTTAATACAGCCGTAGAATTAAAAGCAAAGACATACGTAAGTACACCGGAGGAAAACATTAAAGTATAGCACCGGCACTAACGTTGCTAACTGCCTGAGTTTGGCGAGGAAGAGAGGTCACAAGTTTCTTCAGGTACGCCACATAAAACTGGAGCCATTCAATGGTGAAGCTGAAAAATTTCAGCCGCTGTTTCATGGTGTTCCGGTGTTGGAGCGAGTCAGTCGAGCTGCGATAGGAGGACTAAGTTTTCGTCAACTAGGAACGTGTGCGTACTGTCCTGTGAACACGGCTGTTGTCCTGGTTGGTTCTGAGCACTATGCGACTTAACTTCTGAGGTCATCAGTCACCTAGAACTTAGAACTAATTAAACCTAACTAACCTAAGGACATCACACACATCCATGCCCGAGGCAGGATTCGAACCTGCGACCGTAGCGGTCACGCGGTTCCAGACTGAAGCGCCTTTAACCGCACGGCCACACCAGCCGGCGGCTGTTGTCCTGTTCGAAGATGAATGTGTCCATAGCAAGGTCATCACGATACACAGTCATCGCTGACCTACCCAATGATTATCTGCAAGACACCCTCTCGGAAGTATTAAAAAAACTCGCCGCACAATTGTACAGGAACTCGAGATACTCGAACCCCTTCATCCTAAATGTGGGAAACTACGGTCACAAGCGTAAGTGAAAAGATGATCACACACGGACACTCTTTACTAGGGGCATTTAATCACCTATGGCAAGCTGAAATACACAAACAACGCAAATATTGCTGAACCCCCGCATCTAAGCAAAGCTGACTGGAACTCTCAGCTGAACGTAAACAGCCGCTCGATCAACAACAGCAGGGAAGCCAATTTGCCCACTAAACACAGACAAAACCCACACACAGTGCTATCGATTTTATGGCCAGTCGACTATTTATCTAACGACTCTGACGTCTACAGGTAAAAAAAATGGTTCAAATGGCTCTGAGCACTATGGGACTCAACTGCTGTGGTCATAAGTCCCCTAGAACTTAGAACTACTTAAACCTAACTATCCTAAGGACAGCACACAACACCCAGCCATCACGAGGCAGAGAAAATCCCTGACCCCGCCGGGAATCGAACCCGGGAACCCGGGCGTGGGAAGCGAGAACGCTGCCGCACGACCACCAGATGCGGGCGGCTACAGGTAAGCAGACGCTGCAGCTGACCCTGGAAACTTCATCGGTGCCCAGCCTCAGCAGTACCTCACGACGATACGGACTGATGTCTTTATGATGAACTTAAGCTATGACATTGTCACAGAGGATTGCACGTCACCCAGTAACTGACCAAAACCTCATCCTTGCATGACCCGTCGCAGTAAAAAAGGAAACCGCTGTTGATTTTTGTACCCATCCAGACGGTCGCAGAGGGTTTCCCCCTTGCCACTAGCCTTGGCTCTTTTTCTCCTTTTACCCCAAAAACCCGCTACTCTTCCTTCACTTTTTGTTCGCTTTGTATCACATGTATGGGTCCTCGTCAGTGGATAATCCTACCCAGACGCACGGGCAACATCACAGACCCGCATCCTGTTAACCATTTCAACACCATCTACAGTGCTTCAAAGCGACCAGTCTGTTCTTTTAAGGTATCGACTGATGTTTCATCCGTTGAATTTAGATCACGTAGTTTGTAACTGACACCGGAAATCCCGGAAAATCCATTCAAAAGACCATTCAGACGAATTTTCTATTAATAAATACACTTGCTGACAAAAACAAATGCCAGAAGTAGAGGAGGAAACAAAAAGAAACTTCACAGGTTGAGAGGGTATGTGATGTTATTGCAATGATTACCAAATGGAGTCAAACTGACAAAGAACTTGGGAGTATAAGCCCACTTTTTAATTCAGAGGGTCTCGAGAAACTGCTAGAAAGGCTCCAGTCGCAAATTGTTTAGGTGAACATGTATGCAAGACACAGGACGAGGTTAGGCGTAGGAACCATTACTACTGCAGTTGTAAATTATTGTAGCTGCGTTGGGAAAGAACCAGAGCTCCAAGCGCTATTAGAAAACACTGGAGCTCCTGAATCTGAAATCGTTGAAGGTACTGAAAGCTGGTTCAAATGGTTCAAATGGCTCTGAGCACTATGGGACTCAACTGCTGAGGTCATTAGTCCCCTAGAACTTAGAACTAGTTAAACCTAACTAACCTAAGGACATCACAAACGTCCATGCCAGAGTCAGGATTCGAACCTGCGACCGTAGCGGTCTTGCGGTTTCAGACTGCAGCGCCTTTAACCGCACGGCCACTTCGGCCGGCGTACTGAAAGCTGGCTAGAGCCGGAGATAAGTTCAGCCGAAATTTTTATCTCGGACCTAACGGTGTTCCGAAGGTATTGATTAAATACAGTTGGTAGTGGCGTGCTTGCTGCTGTTATAAAGAATTTATCTCGTAGTGAAATAGTAGTAGATACGTAGTTTCTTTGAGCTCGAATGGGTAGTTTTACAGCACTCCTCCTCCTCTCCCCCCCCCTTCCCCCAGCCCACCCCCGATTCATATTACACAGTTGCTGGAAGGCTACAACAAGGTATGAAACATCATTCGAAATTTTTTTGAATGCTTCCTTCGAAAATTATTTTCAGGAATTAGTTAATTAGCCAGCTCGAAGTGCAAATGATTGCGATAACATACTTGACCTCTTAACAAAAAATAATCCTGAGAAAACAGGGTGTAGCTTGACAGATACAGAGCTGAACATAGCGACATCCAAATCCACTCTAAATAGCTAAAAATAAATCTTTTTTAAAGAAGCAGGTCAATATTCGCTTGTCACCTTGCTAGGAGACAGTCTCCACTTTTTCCAGTTTAACTACTTAAGCATAGAATGGCAATTGAAAGATTTATATCAAATAAATTAATAAAAGGCGGAAGACACACGCCATGGTACACAGAAGAGGTCGGAACACCGTTGCCGAAGCAATGAGATAAGCTTGCCAGATTTGAATGAACGTAAAATCTCCAAGATTGGTGATGTTCTACAGAAGCACGAAATTTATCGTGAACATCAGTGCTAGATGCTTTTCATAGTTTCCACAATGTAACTCTGTCTCGAAATGTAACCCTAGTACGTAAAGCACACCAGCGGTAAGTTACAATCAGAACTTTCACCACGCGATAACCAGGATTATATGTTACCGATGACAGTGACACTAAAGCGTGGTTAATATACACGGTTTTCCAAAATTCCTTCGCCAAATATATTGAAGTACATATTGCAAAATTAGAATCAAGAACACCCTCCAACTTGTGTAACTTAGAAGTAGATGCCCTCGGTGTAGCGAAGCGACTTAAATCACTTAATAAAGGCAAGACTACCGGTCAAGATTGTAGATCAACTAGATTCCTATCGGATTATGATGATGTAAGAGCTCCATATTTAGCATTTATGTACAAACGCTCGCTCGACACAAGTCCCACCAGTATGTGAGAAGGAAAAAAGGAGTAAACCGCTGAATTACGAAGCCATATCGCAGACGACGAAGTACAGTAGGATTTTGGAAAATATACTGTGTTAGAATATTATAAGTTACTTCGAAGAAAACGATTCAGACTTTACGCAGATGATGCTGTCATGTACCGTTTGGTGAAGTCATCAGAAGATCAAAAATAATTTCAGAATGATTTATGCAAGATATCTGTATCATGTGAAAAGTGTGACTTGACTCTGAACAATAAACAGTGTGAGCAGACCCATATGAGAATTAACAGAAATCCATTAAATTTCGGTTACACTATGAATTACGCTAATATAAATTGCTCTAAATTTAACTAAATTCCTATGGCTTCATACTATGAACAACTTAAAATGGAAGGATCACATAGAAATGTGAGGGAGGCAAACCAAGGATTGTGTTTTAGAATATGAACCTGTCTACGAAAGTAACTGCCTACACTACGCTTGTCCCTCCTCTGGTAGATTACTGCTGTGCGGTATGGGGTCCTTATCAGATAGGACTGACGAAGGATATCGAAAAAGTTCAAAGAAGGGCAGCTCGTTTTGTACAATTGCGAAACAGAGGAGAGAGAGCCACGGATATGATAAGCGAGATGGGGTGGCAGTCATTAAAACAAAGGCGTTTCTCATAGCGACGAGGTATCTTCACAAAATTTCAAGCATCTACTTCCTCTTCCGAATGTGCAAACGTTCTGCTGACGTCCACCTATACGGGGATAAATGATCATCGTAACGAAATAAGCGCAATGAGAACTCGCACCACAAGAGGATTTAAGTATTCGATTTTACCGCGCGCTGTTCGAGATTGGAACAGTACAGAAATAGTCTTAAGGTGGTTTGATGAACCATCTGGTAAACACTTAAGTGTGAATTGCGGATTAGTCTTGAGGATGTATCTGTAGACGATACTGTGCCCCCTCTGATCTAGATGCGTGCACTGCTTCGGTTAGGAAAGGTGTCATAAAGTCATTACATTGTCTCCTGAAGCCAGCTCGTCCATAACTGTTATAAATGGTCCTAGGTACCCTGAATACCGGAATTTTGACAGAGTCGACGTCCGAGCTGGTCCGGCACCTGTTCTATCAGGGACAGATCTGGTAATCTTGGTGGCCACAGGAGTACCCCAGTATCCCACAGACAGTTCATAGAGGCAAGTGCCAAGTGTGTACGAGTAATGTCCTGATGGAAAATGGCACCATGGCACTGTCTCATGAGAAGTAATATATAATGACGTAGGATTGCACGACGTACCGTTGTGCATGCTTCCTGGTCGCGGCACCTCGCTGAGGCAGTCGTTTGTGTTGTGTTAACGCCAGCCTACTAATGGGGAGGTATTTCATAGTCTGGCTGCTGCTACTCTCAAGACCACTGATGCTGGATGACACAGAATGTTGTAGCGAGTATTCCTCCTTTTGAAGGGTAGGCGCAGATGTAAAAGAGTTGATATGTGCTCGCTGCACAATCTTTTTGTTTTGTTGGCAGAAGAGCCAACACAGTGTTACTAGTGGAGACCGAAATGCACGCGTTTTAGCTCACGCTGGCTGGCGTCAGGAGGGAAGAACTATACTGACGTGAGGTCTGGAACATGACAAGGAATTACAATTCAGGAAGCGGACGTAATTAGGTTGATACTTAACTTTAATCCATTAATGATGAACGTCGCTCTTGACGGTACATGATTCACAATATTATCTGTTCAGAATAGTAACTGAATATGGCGCCTTGCTAGGCTGTAGCAAATGACGTAGCTGAAGGCTATGCTAAACTGTCATCTCTGCAAATGAGCTATGTAGACAGTGAACCATCGCTAGCAAAGTCGGCTGTCTAACTGGGGCGAGTGCTAGTGAGTCTCTCTGGACTAGACCTGCCGTGTGGCGGCGCTCGGTCTGCAATCACTGATAGTGGCGACACGCGTGTCCGACGTATACTAACGGACCGCGGCCGATTTAAAGGCTACCAACTAGCAAGTGTGATGTCTGACGGTGACACCACACTTTCCTTGTTGTGTTCAGGCGTGGTGGTCTGGATACTTGATGACGACTATACCTGTAGTTCCTTTCCAAATAGTCCATCACCGAACCACTATCACACTCGAACACCCAACAAATGTGGGTATTTCAGGATTCGGCGAGTTGGGCAAATGAAGACCTACAATAAGGCCCTTTTCAAAATCAATCTGATACTGATAACACTGTCTCATTCGAGTACGAGACATCTTCGTGGCTCTCACAGTGACCACTCAATACCTCATGCTTTGCACGCCGTTTATATTCTTTACCAGATCTGGTAACAACAGTAAACAAAAAAAAAAAATTGCTAATGGACTCTGGGCGGTGCATCTGTCACGGAAAGTTGCAACATTAATCGTTTACACAATCTCCGATTGTGCGTACCTGTACGAAGTTACAATGATGTACCACCATGTGTTCTGTATGCTTCATTTTTTTAGTCAGGCAGTGTGATAGATTTTGTTCCTTTTATAAGTAAGGCTTACGCTGTTGTCATAAAATAACTACACAAGTGGATTACGACCAGAGAAATCTGATTCAAGGTCCTGTACCTTAAATGGTTCAAATGGCTTTAAGCACTATGGGACTTAACATCTGAGGTCATCAGTCCCCTAGACATAGAACTAAAACCTAACTAACCTAAGGACATCACACAAATCCATGCTGGAGGCAGGATTCGAACCTGCGACCGTAGCAGCAGCGCGGTTCCGGACTGCCTACCTTAAATGTTGGTTACTTTTTTGCGAGTACTTTTTCATTTCCCCCTCATGGTTTCTCTGTCTCTTCTGTCCGTACTGTTGGTGTTCTTTTCTGCACCACCATGCGGCCGGAAAAATATCCTGCAAGAACTGGACAAACGACGGCTCAAGAGAATCGTTCAACGCGACAGAAGTGCAACCCTTCCACAAATTGCTGCAGCTTTCAGTGCTGGTCTATCAACAAGTGTCAGCGGGGGAATCATTCAACGAAACATCATCCATGGCTTTCGGAGCCGAAGGCCCTCTCGTGTACCCTTGATGACCTCAGGACACAAGGCTCTTCGCGTCGTCTGGGCCCGTCAACACCGACATTGGACTATTGATGATTGGAAGGCATGTTGCATAGTCCGACGGGCCTCATTTAAAACTGCATCGAGCGGATGGTCGTGTTCGGAAATGGAGACAACGTCGCCAATACATGGGCCCTGCAAGTTCAAATGGTTCATATGGCTCCAAACATTATGGGACGTAACATCTGAGGCCATCAGTCCCCTAGACTTGGAACTACTTAAACCTAACTATCCTAAGTACATCACACACTTCCATGCCCGAGGCAGGATTCGAACCTGCGACCGTAGCAGCGGCGCGGTTCCGGACTGAAGCGCCTAGAACCGCTCGTCCACAGAGGCCGGCGCCCTGCATGTCAGCAGGGGACTGTTGAAGCTGGTAGAGGCTTTGTAATGGTGTGGGGCGTGTGCAGTTGGAGTGGTATGAGACCCCTGATACGTCTAGATACGACTCTGACACGGGACACGTACGTATGCATCCTGTCTGATCATCTGCATCCATTAATGTCCATTTTGCATTCCGAACGACTTGGGCAATTTCAGTAGGACAATGCGACATCCCAAACGTCCAGAATTGCTATAGAGTGACTACGGGAACACTTTTATGACTTTAAACACTTCCACCGGTCACCAGACTCCTCAGACATGACCATTATTTTCACCAACTGTGACATGGTCGCGTATACAAACAGTGATCCAATAGTGTCAAATGTTTTTTATTCCAGTCTTTGATCACAATATGAATTATTTAGACCTTTACCGGTTTCAGTCCGTAATGAACATCCTCAGATCTATAATATACAGATATATACGCCTTGTGAGCAGTGTGTCTTTCAACATAATACAGCAATACGTATCACAATATACTGTCACACAACCAGGGAAATGTAGAGAAAATACGCTAAAATTTACCTTTTTTACACCGTGTCCTAAAGTGATAAGCCCATAATGGCATTTATATTATAGAATTGAGGATGGTCATTACGGACTGAAACCGGTAATCGTCTAAATAATTCATATTGTGATCAAAGACTGGAATAAAAAACATTTGATGAACATTATTGAGCATATGTGGGATGCCTTGCAACGTGCTATTCAGAAGAGATCTCCACTCCCTCTTATTCTCACGGATTTATGGACAGCGCTGCCGGCTTGGTGTCAGTTCCCTCCAGCATTACTTCAGACATTAGTCGCGTCCACGTCATTTCGTGTTGCGGCACTGCTGCGTACTCGAGGGGCCTCACACGATATTAGGGATGTGTACCAGTTTCTTTGGCTCTTCAGTGTATAAGTATATGCGGCTTAACGACAATTTGTGATCATCCAGTGCAGACGCACTCTTCGTCTGGCCACTTGAGAGAATCAGGGTGGGTTCTTAAATAACCAAACATTACAGAAATTCCACATAACGCAATGAACAATGTTAAGCATAATTAATAACTAAACTACATTATATTATGGGTTAAACGATTATAATGACTTTTATTGAGTGTTATTGATATCACATTTTACACAATGCACAATATTAAGCACAACAAATAATATTACAGGTTAAATGGTTATAATGTTTTTCCTTTGTGGTCTGTACATTGACTGAGAAACTGTTAACCTGAGGACTCTTCATTTCTGTCGTGCAACCAACATGTTTTTCAACATTGTAAACTAAATGGATAGTGTTATATACAATAATTAGAGTGCATAATCTTACATTACTGCAGGTTATACGGTGTTGAAGCCATATTTCGTGGGGTCGTAAAATTGGTTGAGCACCTAGTAACTTACGTTGAGCAAAAAACATGTTTCATACTGTAAATAAAATGTTATTCAATGGGCAACATTAAACAAAGTCCAAGGTTAAAATGTAAAATATTAATGTATTACACTTTTATTGCTGAAGTTTGTGGGGTAAGGAACAGGGAACGATATCAGAATTTCCTACTCCTTACCCCACAAACTTCCACAATGAACTTGTAATACATTAATATCGTATATTTTAACCATTGACTATGTTGCCCATTTTATAAACGGTTATTTACAACGTAAAACATGTTTGTTGCTCAGCATAAGTTACTAGTGCTCTGTTAGTTCAGAACCAATTTTACGACCTCACAAAATATGGCATCACCTCTAATACTGTAAGATAATGTTTCCTAATTGTTGTGCATGAGCTCTGGGCTTTGTTTCTTACCTGCCTTTGGATCGTGCCGGTAATCAGTCGAAGGGGAAATTGTAGCTCATTTTTGTATGCGATATGCCAGTTTGGTCTTAGAGGCCATTATTTCAAAGGAATTTTGTTATCATAAGTTTTGATGTTTATTGTATCTTCCTGGCTACGCACTATGTTTGTTTACGGCTTGCAACTGCTTAAATTTCGTTGAGGAGAGCCTTTTGAAACATTAAAACTGTAATATCCTGGACATGGAATTTAATTTCGTTGTTAGATTTCGCCCCTTTCTTTTATTTTACATGGGAACTCCGTCGCTATAACTCTGTCACTAGCACCTAGATTTTCATTACATTAGTTTCTTAGCATACTAAGAGTACTTGCTAACGATTCTGGAGTGCGACGCTTTTGTCTGAGTTGATGGGAGCAGTCAGTTTCACGAGAGTCCAGGAGTTGTAGACATTTTAATCTAACTCCGTATCAAAGTTCAGACGGCGTCTTGTAGTTGTAGGGGAAAAGAGAATATTAAATTCGTCCTGGAGCTTAAACAAGGAATACTCACTTCATATCCGCGTTCCTGTTATACTGGATAATTATCTCACGGTGTCCAATTAAAGGATATTAGCTTTAGAAGACTCAATCCAGAAATCAACGGAAAATCTGAATTTTTGCACAGACACTTGACGTGCTGCGTATTCTCTCATTTCTTGCTGGCAATTTCATTTAAACAAGAATTTAATAAGAAGGTCACGCGTTAATAAAGACTAAATTAACTGATACTCTAGGTGGCTGGGTCACTGGTATGCGACGTCTTTAAAATTGGACGCAATAATTGCTAACCTTTGTTCGTAAAACGCTACTTTTTTGTATTGAACTTCGGCAAAACGACAAAAGATTTGTGTACTATGCTTATCAAATAGCTTTTAGGCATGCTTCTTTTACATTTATTGTTGTTCCTTTGGATTGCTGCAATTGTAAAATATGTAACCTCTAGTCTGACCTCTTGTTGATGACAACATATATTCATGAACAGAAGAAATGAGGTACAGGAAATGTATTCGCAGCTGCGAATACAGACAACCTCAAGCTGAAGAATCAAATGACGTCATTCAAAACTTGGGCCTTTCGAACCCGGATTTCCCTCTTGTCCCGAACTGTCAGACTAACTAATTCGGCTGTCAGTGCACGTTTCACTGTCAGGCCCAAACTTCAGTATGTTGTCATCCATGTGTCATTAACCTGCACGCGTATATTTACTCATACACGCATGCATGTCCGAAGGAACATTGTATCATGCCTCTTGCAAACACAGGCACTTCAATATCGTTTCGATAAGGAATGAACCGTCTACTTGTTGTGCCGTAGCGGACAATTTTAGCACAAACCTGCCTTTAAGAAAACTGAAAAGCAGCGATCTGTAGACTCATTTTATTGAAGGTATGTATCAGAATGTAACGACGACAGTTAGCAGATGCGCTGTACTGGAGTTACTAATGTACAAATTGATCTGAAGATGGTTGTTTGGTATTCTCTAATGACCTCCTCGTGCATAGGTCTTGAAAACTTGGTTGAATCTGAAAAGGGCCTAAAATTATTTTTACGGTACAGACTGCAAATAAATGTGTGTCTAACTGCACTAAAGAGTGGTGTATCTTGATTCATTAGAGACAAGACATAGTGTCTACCTAATTGTAACTGTAACCCTTCATGACGTCTTCATAACGGATTAAATGAAGTACATAACTGTAACAGCGTTTGGGTTGTGGCTAGCGATAAAATTTTCGTTCAACGTACAGCTGTAAAATTGGCTGACGCATGTTTAAGAACTGCACTCTAAACGCCACAGGAGAGGAAACCCTGCTGTAGTAACATGGTTGCGGTCGAGACATTTCAATCTTCGGCTGGTACTGGTAGAAAATTTTCTGTGACTTCAGTGTGACTGCTATTTTCTTCTGTGTTATGGTTTCACAGTCACGACTACGTTATACTAATCGGCAGCGACGCCTACCGGCCTTAGAGGAACTGCGTGCCTACGATTGGACGGCAGTCGGAATATTTCTTACATACTGTTTTAGAGATAATTATCCACTCCTTTACGCATATTATACCACAATATAGATGCCGTAGAGTTTAAGAGTTTATTCTTAATTCATTTATTACGAACAGTATTCTAACAGATTTGTTTTTGGTAGAGTCCGCCTTGAGCAAAACACAATTTTCAATTATTCATCCAGTTTCCCAGACATGTTTTGTTGACGTTTCAGTATCATCAAAATGATTCACATGGCCCTGAGTTCTATGGGACTTAACATCTGAGGTCATCAGTCCCCTAGAACTTAGAACTACTTAAAGCTAACTAACCTAAGGACATCACACACATCCATGCCCGAGGCAGGATTGGAACCTGCGACCGTAGCGGTAAGGCGATTCCAGACTGAAGCGCCTATAACCGCTCGGCCACACCGGCCGGCTCAGTATCATCAATGGGTTTTATGTTATCATACCTACTACAGTAAAAATGATTTTTACTAATGGTACAAATAGAAATCTCAGTTTTCAAAGATGGTATTTACATATTTGAAAAACGGACAAAATTTTTATATATGCCTTGTTACCACATGCTGTCGATTCCCTGGATGTTATGTAATTTAGTGCAGTTACTTTGTTTCATAGTTTATCATCTGCAACCATGTAGAACAATATTTAATTCGAAATTTTGCGACTGGGCATGTCATGTATATGCTAACAGCTACCTAATAATGTGTGTGTGTGTGTGTGTGTGTTTGTTTGCAGTATGGTCACGTACTTTTGCTGGTTTCCCCTTTATTTTACCTGTGAAGGATTGCACTAAGTAACTTTTCGTGTCACTGTTTACAAAAAAGAGAGACCAGTTGGCCGACAGCTGAACATTTGAGTGCTTTCTGGGCGGGAGTTTTGAATCTTTGGGTAATCTATCTGTTATTTTGGTATGTGTGTGTGTTTTATTTATTTAATTATTACTTTCTTATTTTAATTTTACTTATTTCTTTATTGTTTTAATTAATTATTAATTTTTTGTTTTACTTATTTATTTATCTATTTATTGTTTGTGTTCTTGTGCTGGCGTGTGTGTGCGTGTGCGTGTGCGTGTGTGTCGTGTGTCGGGGGGTGCTCTTCTGTGATCTGTGTAATTGGTATTAAAGCTTCTGCTTGTCTGCCTTATATAAAACGATTGACAGTCTTGGCATATGCTGTGTTCATGCTTGTGTTGGTTGCTCTCAATTTTCTCTGTATTGAGTTGTCTATCATGTAGGCTATTTTTAGTCCTTGGTTTCTGAATATGTTGCTATCCTATGGCCTACTTTGTTGTTGTAAGTGAGAATGCACCATTTGCTCGTTGTTGTACGTGTTTCTTGTTCATGTGTGCTTGTGTGTGTACGTGATATCTGTGTTTATGTTCTGTGTGTCTGTGTTTGTTATTTGGTGATAGTTTGTTTGTTTTGTGTGCTCAGTGTCCCCCTTATTTTTGGTTTAATTTTATGGTTCCGTTACTCTACACATTTGTATAATATACATTCTCTATGGCATTTGTTTGATTATTTGTAATTCATTTTTGTAGTTGTCTTGACTAGGTGTAATCCTGTTCAGTCTGTGGGCCATATCTATCTTCTCCAACAACTAATCGATTTGTTAGCAAACACGGACAAAAGAGCTTCAACCTCAAGTGATTACTTCAGAGCCCTGCCAGGCATTTCCTTGCAAGCTCTATAACAAGTTCTGGAACACCACAGCAAAATTACATCAAACTACTTTTAAATACCGAATTCAGTACACACATACTTACTTATGTATACACAAGGAACAGAAGCATACACAACACCGAAAAGCTGGTACAAAAAATTAGACATCAGCATATCCACAACAGCCATACTCACATCGTTCGACATCACATCAACGTACATGAATAACCCCACCACGCAAACCATGAACATCATCAAACAACAATTAGAAGAAGAGACTGTCATTCCAAAATTCCACATACGAGAAATATCTAACATTCTAAATCTGATCACAGAGCAATGTTATTTCTCATTTGACAATTAGTTCACGTACCAAGGGATGAACTTACCACTGGGTCACCAGTCAGTGGACTCCTACACAACATCTTTCTGAATCATATTGAAAACAAAATATCTGAAACAATATAACCCCAAATCAATACAGGATACTGTACAGGCAGCGCTATGTAGATCACATCACTTATCTTTTAGATGAAACAACCACTCACATCCAACAACTCCACAATGTTATAAACACAGTTCCCTCCAATATAAAATTTATCAAAGAAACAGAAATTAACAAAATGTTAAATTTGCTTGGCCTCACAATACACACAGACAACAACCACTTCTCTATATTCAGGAAGGTCACCACCGGTAGCACAGCCATACGCAAATACTACAAACATCCAACTGCGCACAAACTAGCTGGCTCTGGGTGTATGGTGCATAGACTTAACAAATTTCCACTCAGTGAAAATAACTACAAAAATGAATTACAGACAATCAAACAAATAGCCGTACAGTATGGCTACGATAGAAACTATTATACAGAAACTGAATCATAAAATTAAAACAAAATTAAAGGGGACACTCAGTATACAAAAACAACCTGTCACCAACCTACAAACACAGACACACAGAACATAAACACGTACAACAGAAATACACAGAACACACACACACGCACATACACACACAAATACACATGAATAAGAAACACCTATAAGAACAAGTAAATGGTACACACTTACAACAGCAAAGCAGCCCATAGAATAGGCAACATATTCAAAAAACAATGACTGTGAATAGACTACATTGCAGACAACTCATTACAGAGAAAATTAAGAGAAACCAACACAGGCACACACACACACACAACAAAGCCTGCATTTACCAACTGACCTGCGAAGACTGCAAATCCATTTATATAGGGCAGACAAGCAGAAACTTTAATGTCAGATACACAGACCCAGGAGAGCAGTAAAAAAGTAAAAGCTATCATTCTACATTTGCTGAATACCTTATGGACAGGAAACACAGCCCAACAAACACCAACGCTGACCTGAAAATTCTCAAATGCAGCAACATCTCCCACAAAAACTGATGATGAAAGAAAACTGTCACATAAAAAAGTCATAAATGAAGGAAAACAACTGGTAAATGCATACATAGTTCACTTCAATGGAACTCTGTTCACTGCTCTGAAAGAACTATCAGACAACACTAAGTCATAAACACCCAAAACGCCCTTCCCAAAACACACACACACACACACACACACACACACACATTTCTGCATAGTATTAACTAATGGAAAGCATAACAATAAAATGCCCAGTCGTAAATTTTCGAATTAAGTAACTGTTCTACATTAAGTTCTATATTATTGTAGATGACAAACTGTGAAGCAAAACAACTGCATTAAATTCATGATATCCAGAAAATCCACTGCATGTGGTGAAAAGGTATATATACAAAATTTTGTCCGTTTCTCAGATGTTTAAATACTGCCTTTGAAAACGCAAATTTATACGTGTACCAGTAGTAAAAATTTTTTTCTGTTTTATGGAATATAACGCAAAACTAGTGAAACTTAAGCGAAACATGTCTGGGAATAAAAAGAGAAATACAAATTCTGTTTTGGTCAAGGCGGGCTCTCTCCGAAAACAAATGTATTTGCAAGCAAGTACTGACACAAGAGATTCAGCCTAATGGTTAGTATTGCTAATGTAGATATCTGTTAAAAATATATTTTTGTGCAGTTCTCGGTCTCTGAGATTCAAGATAGGGTCTGAATTAAGCGATAGTTTAATAACTGTTTCGGGTCTGAAACACTATTCAAACCTGGCAATAACTATTTAGTTATACGTAATACTACACTACGGAAAGATTACCGAGATTGATATGGAATATATGCAATCGACTAAAGCAACGTACAATTAAAGCCGATTTTAAGAAATAGGATTGATACACATCCTGCAAGGCAACGAACTACCATTGGCGATATCACGTAAGAAGAAACGTACTAATTAACGTCCAACGATTTCAACTCTTATTGGATCCTGGAAAAGGTGATCAGTTCGTAAGGATTAATGCAGGGCTGGAGAAGAAAGAAGGGCTGGTGCCAATGAACAATGGGTCCCTACAAAAGCAAGTAAGCTGCCGTACTACCCAATGTCATACAGTTCTCCCTATATTTTATGCCTCGAAGACTGTTGTGGGTATGATATCCACCTGAGCTTTTTCAGCTGCTGTTTAATTTATTCCACGACGGTACGCTGAATTACACAGTTTTCTTGATTTTCTTGCGACGTCCTCCCGGTAGTCTTTGGGTGAACGCTCAAGTTTCAAGCAGGTTTTTAGCCGATGATGGCAGTTTGAAATCAAGTTGTACATTAACTGAAAATCAAAATAAGCTGTGTTCCGCAGTTGCGTAGAGATATGGACGTTGTTAATGGAATACATATGTCTGTGATACGTAGTAGCATATCCGTGAATGCTGAATGGAACGTGCTACGATACTGTCCGGATCCGATCATCATCCAGTACTAATCAAGCTCGGTAATTCAAGAAATGACAAGACACCGGACTGATTCATTTCAACATAAATTCCCTATCCTAGTTCTGTCCCCCACTCGTTCGTCTTCTCAAGGGAGGTAGTCTTCGTAAACATTGGACCCCCTATCTTCCATCCCTGAGAAATTAGTGATAGTTTAGTTAAACAGATCACTGAAGCCTCGTCTCTCATGAACGACTAGGATCTAAATTGTAACTTTCAAGTGTTTCTACTGTCGACAGGAGAGCATTAAAGTGTTGTACCATGCAGTTCCTGTCTCTGTCCAGTATGAAGCGTTTAAGCACAAATTGTGTTAGGGCGCACCCCGATGGACAGCCACCCGTGCCATCAGCGGCGCTGAATATTAACGGCGGAAGCCTGCGGCGCAAAGCTTTTAACGGAGCATGCCACCGCTCCGCTGTCACGCTGCTGCGGCCACGGAGAGGAGTTGCAGGGCCTGCTCAAATACGAGCCGCACATGTCTGCCGCTACTTCACTAACAGCTTTTATGTCACACTTGGAAGGGCAAATATTTTAAATACTTCTCAAAAGCTATGCACATTTCTGCTATTTCCACGGATTGTGTAGACAGCAGAATTTACAAAGTTAATCTATATATACCCACTATACACAGTGGAAAAAAATATAGCATCACGTTTAAAGAACAGAAAAAGAATAATTCCTAATTTACAATACAGCCTGTAACAGACGTGGTCTTTATCACAATGGAATTTGTGACACCCACAACATGAGTGCTACCACTGCCATACCACCCTTCTCTTTACCAACATGAACCTTCCACTTCTATCCTTTACAGTACATAACATGCGATGACCGTTCAGTTAACCTGGTAGCAAGTTCAAAGGCAGTATAAAATGGTTCAAATGGCTCTGAGCACTATGGGACTTAACAGCTATGGTCATCAGTCCCCTAGAACTTAGAACTACTTAAACCTAACTAACCTAAGGACATCACACAACACCCAGCCATCACGAGGCAGAGAAAATCCCTGACCCCGCCGGGAATCGAACCCGGGAACCCGGGCGTGGGAAGCGAGAACGCTACCGCACGACCACGAGATGCGGGCAAAGGCAGTATAGTGAAGTGCGTATCAGTAGAATGTATTATTCAATTAAAGTAATTATAGTTAAGGAAATAACTGAGTATTGTGTGCTAACTTGCGTATCGGTGTTCTTCTGTTGGAAAACGGGCTCAGAGCTCAAATAATCAAAAAAATGGTTCAAATGGCTCTGAGCACTATGGGACTCAACTGCTGTGGTCATAAGTCCCTTAGAACTTAGAACTACTTAAACCTAACTAACCTAAGGACAGCACACAACACCCAGCCATCACGAGGCAGAGAAAATCCCTGACCCCGCCGGGAATCGAACCCGGGAACCCGGGCGTGGGAAGCGAGAACGCTACCGCACGACCACGAGATGCGGGCAGCTCAAATAATCAAAAAAGAAATAATAATATCTCCATTTATATAAAACGTAGCGTAAAATAAAATTAAAAAGTGATAAAAATGTGGGCTACGTGCCTGGTGTTCCTTTCAGTCCTTGAATTTGTATCAGTCACATATCACTTCTTTCACTCCTGGCAAATTTTATTAATGTAAAAAATGCCGAGGTCAACCGTGATTCAGAGTCTATTTTAAATCATGCATCTTCCTATAATTGACAGGGTATGTGAGAACTCCAAAGACCTTTTCAATAAAACAAACGTGCCATTCGTGGACGAACTCATCGAATTCGAAATCCGATTACAGCACTCTGTTTCTCACGCACCAACATAGCTCCGTTAACTACTACAATGTTACACGCTACAGTTAGGAGCCCTCTAGTAGCTGAGGGCTACATATGTGTAGACATGAAGAATAAAGCTTAAGAATATTAATAACAATTGTTTTATTTAAAAAGCTTTAAATGTTTTCGCGTAAGAAATGTATATGTACACAGAGTATCCCAGAAATGTTGCAAGCAACTTTGAGGTGTTGTAGAGGGTGTCTTGAGAAACAAATAGCGGACAGGAACTCGTGTCGGGAAATGTAATCCAACGACACTACAAAGCAAAGAAGTTACGGGCGCCGGCGCCTACCCCTACGCCATCTTTCGGCAGCAAATTTGGCTTTGCACACCGACGGACCGTAGGCGGGAAGTCTCGCAGTGTTTGTTGTTCAGTAACCGCAACTGACTGCCACGATCGCAATTGAGAATACGGAGGTAGCTCTCTTACCTTGGTGGGTGGTGCTTTCGGAGACGGAGCTCCATCTTCTGTTTATTTTTCTCCTGTGTACCAATTTTAGAGGGTTCCGGGAGAAAAATAAACTACGGATGGAAACACGTGTCACAGATCGTCATCCACTTAGGCAACAGAGCAACGCATTCATAGGAGACAAGGTCTTTCTACGCAGCAGTTAGCTGCATCTTTTCCACAAGCGATGATGGCAATCAGTTGCGATCACACAATAACACACAACACGCGAGACGTTCCGCCTTTAGGCCATCAGGGTGGTCAGTTACGTTTTCTGCCTGGCCTAGTGACAGGCGTTGGCGCCTTTGACTTCTACAAACTGTAGCGTCGTTGGATGACGTTTCCGGACACTTGTTCCTATCCTCGATTTGTTCCTCAAGACGCCCCCTACAACCTCCCGGAGTTGGTCGCAACATTTCTAGAACATTCTGTATATAACTATGTGGCGAGTCACTTAAGATGTAAGATCCCTTTTTATTTCGCGTACTGTTCGAGGTTTCGAAACGAGGTTTTCAGCAAACGATAGAGTGCTGGGTGTCACGTACTTCTGTTATGTGACAGAATCTTAACTCCTATATCGATCGAAATATTGAACGAAGTATAATTTTTTGTACACAGTAATAAACATTCTAACAACATCCGAAAGCTCTTGAAAAGACGGGTAAAGTTATATAATATTCTTTATTATGATGTTGAAACTCTTCGCAAAATAGTCTGATAAAACATTCTAAAATTGAAAAGCAAATTAGCCAGAATCGGCTATTGCATTGAAAACACGCTCATACCAGACTACGTCGCTGTATCAAGCCTTCCGACTGTTTACGTGTCTTCACTGCAGAACGAGCTGGAACTGTGTCATCTCTCGGCAGGTCATTTCCGCTTCAACGTTACTCGCATGTAGACATGTACACGAATGAGGAGACGTCAGACATGCTACTTTTATACTGCCGATGTAAATGAAATGCTGTCGAAACGGTACGGCGGTATAAGGATGTCTATCCTAATCGCCGCTGTCCGTTGCGCCAGGCCCTAGCGCGAATTAGTAGGTCAATAGTGTGAATAGGCATCTTCAACGTCAAACCAAGGACGTGGACGAAGATTGCAGCTGGCAGAGCACATGAAGAATCTGTTGTGGCTACGACGATTACCAAAAAAATGGTTCAAATGGCTCTAAGAACTATGGGACTTAACATCTGTGGTCATCAGCCCCCTAGACTTAGAAACTACTTAAACCTAACTAACCTAAAGACATTACACACATCTATGCTCGAGGCAGGATTCGAACCTGCGACCGTAGCAGCGCCGCGCTTCCGGACTGAAGCGCCTAGAACCGCTCGGCCACCACGGCCGGCGACGATTACCAATCCGTGTAGTGGCACGAGACGTATTCCAAGAGAATGTGGGATCAGACGGACAAGTATCATTCGCTTCTTGCATCAACATTAATTCCACCCTTTACTTCTGTCACTACATCAGACACTCTGAGGACGCGATTTGGAACATCGAATAGAAATTTGCTGGTTTGCTCAGCAGTGCCTGGGAGATGATACTACGTTTTCCCAACTGGTGCTTTTTTTATCGATGAAGTAACCGTTTCGAACCAAGGTAATGTGAGTTTTTTTTAAACTCTTTATTCAAACCATTATAAATTATACAAATATAACCCACTGCCTTAATTCATTAGTGGGTCCTAACAATGATACATTTACATTAAATTTTGCAGCTTAGTGTACTTTTAGTGTGTGAGCTACAGTTAATGTTAGTAACAATGGGCATCTAATGTCTACTTGTACTACTATTTATACCTAATTACTATTACTAATTTAATTATATATGTATTCTGCAGCGTCACATGTGTGCCAGTGAAGAAGATATAAACCTACTTTTTCATGCCCTGCTCTTCGAGCTAATCCCGAAGAGCATGCCCCTGGCACTGGGCGGACCTCGATGTTAAATTCGCTGCAGTCCCTATCTTAATTTCCTATAACTAAGTCCTACAAACTAACCTATCCTACGTCATGTCCGGTGTGTGTGTCACAATCGGTAGTTGTTCCCCACTCCCCCTAGTCCTGCACGTGGCGGATCCCAACTTAGATGTAGTCGGCCAGTCCACGCACAGGCGGTATGGGAATAGGGCTCTTGGACGCAATTGGTGGTTATTGTCGCTTATTGTTTACTGTATCTCTCCTAAATAGTCAATTAAAACTTTTCGACATACCTCGTTTGCCAAGGTGTTTAAAGTCTGAAAAGTCTCCTCTCGTCTAAGTAGTTGGTGTGTGTCACGGTTGGGTAGTCTGTCTCGCAGTGTGTTGGCGATATCATTGAAGAGGGGACACTCGTAAACTACATGCTCGGGCGTGCCTTCCGGATCGCCACAGTCGCACGCTGGTGTTGCCCTTTTCCCAAATCGACATAGATAAGTCGGGTAGGGTCCATGGCCAGTGAGAAAGTGGATCAATCCTCGCGTAGGCTCAAAGTACTTCATTCCAAGTCGTTCCCTCACATCGGGTAGGAACTGGAAGGATCTTCGTCCAGTCTCTTCTGCCTCCCAAATCTCCTGCGAAAGCTCCTCCCCTCTTTTCCTTATCTCTCTTTTATACCCCACTCTAGTACCCATAATATCAGCAATCTTCTCATGGTTTCCCTTCTTGGCCCAATACCAAGCCGCCTGTTCTCTTATCTTTATGTCCAGAGGGCAGAGCCCCATTATGACTAATAGGGCCTCCCCTGGAGATGTGCTATAGGCACCCACGGATCTTAATACCATGCTTCTCTGTACCCTTCTCACTGCCATGGCGGGCACAACCCTCGTGAGCCTGTGCGCCCAGACTCCCGAGCCATAGCCCACAGCTGAGGTTAAGATACTATTATGATAAAGTCTAATTAGGTGTGGAGGAAGATGGAATCTTTTGTGGCCTATGGAAATTAGGTTATTTAATATCTGAAGGGCTCGCTGAGTGACAGTTTCAATGTGTTTTCCGAAGCTCCACCTCTCATCAATGATAACTCCCAGGTAACGTGTCTTTCGTCGTCGGAGAACTGGTGATCCGTCTATTCTGACAGTCGGGTTTCTAATAAGATTTCCTTTTAGTAGTAAGTAGGTGGATTTACTGGGTGAGATCGTCATTTTAGTCGCGCGGCACCACTGTTGGAGTTTGTCTAATGCTGTCTCTATTTTTGGTTCAATGTCTTCGCGGCTACGGCCGCCAACCAACAGGAGGAGGTCATCCGCGTAGGCTATCACCTCTAGCACCTCATCGCTCTGTTGTAATTTATCTAATAAAGGCTCCATATGGATGTCCCAGAAAAGGGGGCCCAAGACGGAACCTTGGGGACATCCTTTGGTAATTATCTTTCTGATTCTTTCGCTAGATGATGATAACCATACCTCCCGATCGTTACAATAGCTCCTCAGGCAACCATATAGAGGCCCTGGACACTCTTTCTCCCGCAAGCAGGAGAAGAGCGAAGGCCACCAAAGGTTGTCGAAGGCGCCACTGATATCAACCATGACGCCAACCACGTATTTGTGCGGGGTCGAGCCACAGACCTCGGCCGCCAGGGCGATTGCATCAGATGCTGACCGCCCCGGCCTGAACCCGAACTGCCTGTCGCTCACCCCACACAACACTCGATGTGCCGTCAATCTGTCAGCCAGCAATTTCTCCAGTATTTTGCCGAATATATCCAACAAGCAAATCGGCCTGTAAGATTTTACTTCCGCAGGGTCCTTGTCCGGTCCTTTCTTTATAATAATTACATTTGCCGTTTTCCATCTCTTTGGGAATTTTCCCTGTCTGAGGCATTCGTTATATAAGTGTGTTAGTGGCGCAGTCAGCTGAGGCGCCAGAAACTGCACCACCTCCGCCACAATGCCGTCCGGCCCTGGTGCTTTTCCTTTTTTCAATGATCTTATGTGGGTTGCCACCTCCTCCTCTGAAAACGGGTAGACAGCCGTCTCATTACCGTATTCCTCTTGATCTTCGTCTCTGAGTTGTTTCTGTTCCTCTGTATCCCCATCCGCATTATCGTCAGGCAACAGGGACCGGAGGAGGACCCCCGCAGTTTCCTGCCAGGACTCCGTCATCCCGCCCCCGTACCTGACTGTTGATAACTCCAGAGGAGAGCGGATTTTCTCCCTCACCAGCTTGTATGGAAGCCCCCATGGGTCCGTAACCAACTGGTTGAGCACAAAATTTTCCCAACTTCTCATCCTGACTTCGCGTAGTTCCTTTTGGAACTTCCGCTTTTCCTCTCTATATAACACCTGCCACCTTTGGCGTTCCTGCCAGACGACACTGCGCTGGTAGTGCCTTCTCGGCCTTCTGACAGATTGACGTAGTTCACTTAGTTCAGCAGACCATGGTGACGGAGAGGCCGCCATGGCCCTCCTCCTTGTTGGTACGGCTGCCTTCACCGCTCTTGTCACTGCATTCACCAGTTCCTCTGCTCTCTGGTCTACGTCTATGTCCACGGTAATGTGAGTTTGCGTAACACGCAGTGCTAGAGGTGGAAAATACGCGTTGGCTTCGGCAGGTACTACATCAACGACCGTGGAGCATAAATGTATGGTGCGGCATCACGGAAAGTTCCATTTTGGGAAATTACTTCATCCCGGGGGTGTTAAACTGAAATACGTATACACACTTTCTTTTCAACATGCTACCTGTTCTTCTAAAAGAGGTGTGTGTGGTACAAACAGGATGGATGCCCAGCGTAGTCTTCCCGTGTTGCAATCTTCCCGTGTTGCAACGCAAATAGCGAAATAAAAGTTTTACGACTGTTCAATAGCACTTAATGCTGCAGTAATACGGCCGGCCAGGTCCCCTGATCTGACTACTGTTGATTTCTTTCAATGAGGAGCATTGAAATATGCATTCTATGATGAAGCACAACTATGTCACACGATATGACTCGTCGAAACGCCACTGCATGCAACGGCACATCATCCAATGCACTGTCATCTGTTCATCTGTCTCTCGAACGGTGACTGCAGTCATGCCTTGCATTAACTGGTAATCAATTTGAGCTTCGTATGCTGAAGTACAGCGTGAAACTACGTTTCATTAAGAAACGTATTCCTATTGTGGGTGACATGTCGTCAGTCCTTCAAAATAAAATGTTTAGTTTATTGAAAATATATTCCCTCTAATTATAGTTTTAAGTAGTATGGACAGACACATTTGTCCGACAGCAGGCGTTGTACCTTTAAGAAGCATTAAGGCGTCTCCAAGCACAGACAGGACAAGTATTTTTCCCAGTCTAAGAAAGTTAATACTGTAGCTTCTTTTTTCCGTGAATAGCACTGTTTATCATTATGAAGTATGAACAGCCGACATTTCTGTTCAGTTTTGACAATTAAGCAGGAAAGAGAGGGGGGGGGGGCGGGGGGGTGGAGGTGAAGGGTTTAAGTGGGAAACTGCTTGACGTAATCTGGAAACAGACACACATTTGAAACAGTTTTCCTAAGTCTCATCTGATGCGACAGAAACTAGCATATGCCATAGTTACATATACAAAAGTCATGGCTGACAATGTATTTATGTCGCACAAGAAATAAAGTTTTTATCTCAGTATAGTAGGCATGTATTGCTACCTGTAGGGTGTTTATTGGTGACTGAGGAAAGAGTACTGCACAAAATTACATCAGTATTTACTTCAAAGCTCCAAGTTACGTACATGTGGCAATACTAAGCCATTAACGGTTATTTTCCCATAAGTAGCAGGTCAGGTATCAAAGTGTGGATGCGTTGACGCAAAATGGCCCCATTCTACAGTGACAGATGTAGTCCTCTTAGAGAACCCCTTACGACTATGTAAGAACAATAGGAAATAAATTATTGACATTTTTGCCGAAAAACTGTTATATGCAGAGAAAAAAAAACAAATAACACATTTAAGTTCGTACATGTTAAGGTACCAACGACGACAATATTAGCCCGCCAGGCTAGCCGCGTGGTCTAACGCGCTGCTTCCCGAGCGGGAAGACCTGCCGGTCCCCAGTACGAATCCGCCCGGTGGATTTGTGTCGATATCCAGTGTGTGGGCCAGCCTTTGGATGGTTTTTACGGCGGTTTTCCATCTGCCTTGGCGAATGCGGCCTCGTTTCCCTTTTTCTGCCTTGTTTACGCTGTGTCGGCGATTGCTGAACAAACACCATTTCCACATACGCGTACACCATAATTATTCTACTACGCAAATATTTGGGATTAAACTTGGCTGGTATGAGACGTTTCCGAAGGGGGGGGGTCCACTGTGGGCCGAACCGTATAATAACCCTGGGTTCGGTGTGGGGCGGCGGTGGGGTGGGTAGACTGCTGGAATCTGTTGTGAAACACTGAGGGCTACGTCGGGACGAAGCCTCTCCGACGTTTCTACGTTACGGTTTAATACATACATACTTATAAATATACATCACAATATATGCTCTTATATCCCTAACACCCTAAATAATGACAGATCCTGTCATGAACGCTCTGCTTGGCGACCTTTACACAGCGATAATTAACTATGGCCACGCTGCTTTTCTCTTTTCGTACAGTTAAAAGAAAGGGTTCAAAGTCAATATTAACAAGCTATATATAACTGTAATTCCCTTTCAGAGACCTGCTGAATGCAGTTACTAAAATCACATGGTTCCACTAAAAAGAGCCATATTTGCTTCAATATCTCGATTGATACCAGAGTTCACAGCACTGTCTATACAAAATATTACATGCCACTCAACATAATATGAATTGCAGAAAACCTTGTAACGATATCTGGAATCGTTCACGAAATACACGCATCAAAAAAAAGTTTTGCATCACTCCGGTTTCCAGAACTTCTGAAGATAGACGTTGACTGTGGATATTGTATCACAGACACAGTCCGTCTGACTGTTCAGAGATGTCACTAAACCCGCCAAAAGATGTAAACGATCATGCATGAGCAGCGTCTATTAGACGGAGGGGGTCCAACAGCCGACCAGTTCCAGTCATTCCACCAGGAAGAAGGTACACGGCTCATGTTGTCTGTAGTTCAACCATGCCTAGACGGTCATTGCCGCGGTTCTACCGGGTATGCATTGTTACTTTTTGCCAGGAAGGGCTCTCAACAAGGGAAGTGTCCATGCGTCTCGGTGAGCCTAAGCGATGTTGTTCGGACATGGAGGAGATACAGAGAGACAGAAAGAGTCGATCACATGCCTCGGTCAGGCCGTCCAAGGGATACTACTGCTGTGGATGACCGCTACTTACAGATTATGGCTCGGAGGAACGGAACCCTGACAGCAACGCCGCCATGTTGAATACTGCTTTTCGTGCAGCCACAGGGCGTCGTGCTGCGGTTCAAACTGCGTGCGGTAGGCTGCACTCCCATCGTCCATGGCAGGGTCCGTCTTTTTCAGCTACGACACGATGCAGCGCGGTACAGATGGGCCCAACAACATGCCGAATGGGCTGCTCAGGATTGGCATCACGTTCTCTTCACCGATGAGTGTCGCATATGTCTTCAACCAGACAATCGTTGGAGACGTGTTTGGAGGCAACCCGCTGAGGCTGAATGCCTTAGACACACTTTCCAATGAGTGGAGCAAGGTGGAGATGCCCTGCTGTTTTGGGGTGGCACTATGTGGAGCCGATGTACGCCGCTGGTGGTCATGGAAGGTGCTGTAACGGCTATACGATACGTGAATGCCACCCTCCGACCGATAGTGCAACCATATTGGCAGCACTTTAGCGAGGCATTCGTCTTGATGGACGACAATTTGCGCCCCCTTCGTGCACATCTTGTGAATGACTCCCTTCAGGATAACGACATCGCTCGACTAGAGTGGTCAGCATGTTATCCAGACATGAACCCTATCAAACATGCCTGGGATAGATTGGAAAGGGCTGTTTATGGACGACGTGACCCATCAACCACTCTGAGGAAACTACACCTAATCGCCGTTGAGGAGTGGGACACTCTCACCAACAGTGCCTTGATGAACTTATGGATAGTATGCCACGACGAATACAGACATGCATCAATGCAAGAGGCCGTGCTACTGGTTATTAGAGGTACCGGTGTGTTCAGCAATCTTGACCACCACCTCTGAAGGTCTCGCTGAATGGTCGTACAAAATGCAATGTGTGGTTTTCATGAGTAACAAAAAGTGAGAAAATGATGTTTATGTTGGTCTCCATTCCACCTTTCTGTAAAGGTTTCGGAACTCTCGGAACTGAGGTGATGGAAAACTTTTTTTGATATGTGTAAAAGAGGTGTTACATCTTACGGCCAACGGCATGGCCGCAGTGGTAACACCGGTTCCCGTCAGATCACCGAAGTGGTGTTGGGCTTGACTAGCACTTGGATGGCTGACCGTCAGGTCTGTCGAGTGCTGTTGGCCAGGGGATGCACTCAGACCTCGCGAGACTAATTGAGGAGCAACTTGATTGAAAAGTAGCGGCTCCGGGCACGAAAACTGAAAAGGACCGGAAGAACTGTGTGCTGACCACATGTCCCTCTATATCCATATATAGTGACGCCAATAGGCTGAGGATGAGACAGTGTTCGGTCAGTGCCGTTGAGACTTCCGAGGCAACAGTCTGGATGATTGACTGATCTGGCCTTGTAACATTAACCAAAACGGCCTTGCTGTGCTGGTACTGCGAACGGCTGAAAGCAAGGGGAAACTACAGCTGTAATTTTTCCCGAGGACATGCAGCTTTACTGTATGATTAAATGATGATGGCGTCCTCTTGGGTAAAATATTCCGGAGGTAAAATAGTCCCCCATTCGGATCTCCGGGCGGGGACTACTCAAGAGGACGTCGTTATCAGGACAAAGAAAACTGGCATTCTACGGATCGGAGCGTGGATTGTCAGATCCCTTAATCGGGCAGGTAGGTTAGAAAATTTAAAAAGGGAAATGGATAGGTTAAAGTTAGATATAGTGGGAATTAGTGAAGTTCGATGGCAGGAGGAACAAGACTTTTGGTCAGGTGATTACAGGGTTATAAATACAAAATCAAATAGGGGTAATGCAGGAGTAGGTTTAATAATGAATAAAAAAATAGGAGTGCGGGTTAACTACTACAAACAGCATAGTGAACGCATTATTGTGGCCAAGATAGACACAAAGCCCATGCCTACTACTGTAGTACAAGTTTATATGCCAACTAGCTCTGCAGATGATGAAGAAATTGATGAAATGTATGACGAGATAAAAGAAATTATTCAGGTAGTGAAGGGAGACGAAAATTTAATAGTCATGGGTGACTGGAATTCGTCAGTAGGAAAAGGGAGAGAAGGAAACATAGCAGGTGAATATGGATTGGGGGGAAGAAATGAAAGAGGAAGCCGCCTTGTAGAATTTTGCACAGAGCATAACTTAATCATAGCTAACACTTGGTTCAAGAATCATAAAAGAAGGTTGTATACATGGACGAACCCTGGAGATACTAAAAGGTATCAGATAGATTATATAATGGTAAGACAGAGATTTAGGAACCAGGTTCTAAATTGTAAGACATTTCCAGGGGCAGATGTGGATTCTGACCACAATCTATTGGTTATGAACTGCAGATTGAAACTGAAGAAACTGCAAAAAGGTGGGAATTTAAGGAGATGGGACCTGGACAAACTGAAAGAACCAGAGGTTGTAGAGAGTTTCAGGGAGAGCATAAGGGAAAAATTGACAGCAATGGGGAAAGAAATACAGTAGAAGAAGAATGTGTAGCGTTGAGGAATGAAGCAGTGAAGGCAGCAGAGGATCAAGTAGGTAAAAAGACGAGGGCTAGTAGAAATCCTTGGGTAACAGAAGAAATATTGAATTTATTTGATGAAAGGAGAAAATATAAAAACGCAGTAAATGAAGCAGGCAAAAATGAATACAAACGTTTTAAAAATGAGATCGACAGGAAGTGCAAAATGGCTAAGCAGAGATGACTAGAGGACAAATGTAAGGATGTAGAGGCTTATCTCACTAGGGGTAAGATAGATACTGCCTACAGGAAAATTAAAGAGATCTTTGGAGAAAAGAGAGCCACCTGTATGAATATCAAGAGCTCAGATGGAAACCCAGTTCTAAGCAAAGAAGGGAAAGCAGAAAGGTGGCAGGAGTATATAGAGTGTCTATACAAGGGTGATGTACTTGAGGACAATATTATGGAAATGTAAGAGGATGTAGATGAAGGTGAAATGGGAGATACGATACTGCGTGAAGAGTTTGACAGAGCATTGAAAGACCTGAATCGAAACAAGGCCCTGGGAGTAGACAACATTCCATTGGAACTACTGACGGCCTTGGGAGAGCCAGTCTTCACAAACCTCTACAATCTGGTGAGCAAGATGTATGAGACAGCCGATATACCCTCAGACTTCAAGAAGAATATAATAATTCCAATCCCAAAGAAAGCAGGTGTTGACAGATGTGAAAATTACAGAACTATCAGTTTAATAAGTTACAGGTGCAAAATACTAACGGGAATTCTTTACAGACGAATGGAAAAACTGGTAGAAGCCGACCTCGGGGAAGATCATTATGGATTCCGTAGACATGTTGGAACACGTGAGGCAATGCTGACCCTACTACGTATCTTAGAAAACTGATTAAGGAAAGGCAAACCTACATTTCTGCCATTGGTAGACTTAGAGAAAGCTTTTGACAATGTTGACTGGAGTACTCTCTTCCAAATTCTCAAGGTGGCAGGGGTAAAATACAGGGAGAGAAAGGCTATTTACAATTTGTACAGAAACCAGATGGCAGTTATAAGAGTCGAGGGGCATGGAAGGGAAGCAGTGGTTGGGAAGGGAGTGAGACAGGGTTGTAGCCTCTCCCAGATGGTATTCAATCTGTATGTTGAGCAAGCAATAAAGGAAACAAAAGAAAAATTAGGAGTGGATATCAAGATCCATGGAGAAGAAATAAAAACTTTGAGGTTCGCCGATGGCATTGTAATTCTGTCAGAGGCAGCAAAGGACTTGGAAGAGCAGTTGAACGGAATGGGCAGTGTCTTGAGAGGAGGATATAAGTTGAACATCAAAAAAAGTAAAACGAGGATAATGGAATGTTGTCAAATTAATTCGGGTGATGCTGAGGGAATTAGATTAGGAAATGTGACACTTAAAGTAGTAAAGGCGTTTTGCTGTTTGGGCAGCAAAGTAACTGATGATGGTCGAAGTAGAGAGAATATAAAACGTAGACAGCAATGGCAAGGAGAGTGTTTCTGAAGAAGAGAAATTTGTTAACATCGTGTATAGATTTAAGTGTCAGGAAGTCGTTTCTGAAAGTATTTGTATGGAGTGTAGCCATGTATGGAAGTGAAACATGGACGATAAATAGTTTGGACTATAGAAGAACGCTGAAGATTAGATGGGTAGATTACATAACTAATGAGGAGGTATTGAATAGAATGGGGGAGAAGAGGAGTTTGTGGTACAACTTGACAACAAGAAGGGATCGGTTGGTAGGACATGTTCTGAGGCATCAAGGGATCACAAATTTTGCATTGGAGGGCAGCGTGGAGGGTAAAAATCGTAGAGGGAGACCAAGAGATAAATACACATAGCAGATTCAGAAGGATGTAGGTTGCAGTAAGTACTGGGAGATGAAGAAGCTTGCACAGGATAGAGTAGCATGGAGAGCTGCATCAAACCAGTCTCAGGACTGAAGAGCACAACAACAACAACATCAAAAATAAATTAATCATTTCGTGTGTACATCGATCAGTTAGTGATCGTGCGACTACTTTTTTAAATAAGAGAAGTGATAGTCCAGGTAGAGTCTTAGAAGATATACATATAAACATGATTACTACAGATTAGAGCAGTAGCACCCTCATTAACGTCCTTCACAGTATCAACAGCGCAACTTGGATAACAGAAACGATAGCCTCCGTAACTCGCCATGTGATCACAATAGTGGTCAGAAAAAAAGCGTTACATAGCTGTAAAAGGTCTTACACTGTCATGCCGTTTCTACCAAATAATAACAGCAAAATCAGTATCGAAAAAATCTCTAAACGACAGAGTTACGAAAGGCTTTTATGAGAAATCAAAATGGACGATTTTTCAGTGGAACTACCAAATAAATGTTGGGATAAAGTGAACTGAAAAAGTTAAGTAAATCTAGAATTTCTCTAAGTTATCGACATTGAGTAAATTAAACTTTGTAAAGACATTTACAGAAGTTCCCACATCAATATCAATGTCTCAGAAAAGCAAATGGGTAACAACAGATATTAGAAGGACCTTAACCACCTTAATTCAATGAAAAAGAATAATAACAAACTAGAGGTTTTGACTTCGTTACAGACGTACAAAACGATTTACAGCAGGGCACTCATTGCTGCAGTGATTTTATGACAAGATAATATATGTTACACAAGGAAAAGGGAGAGAGAAACAAAACCACGACTTGCAGGTCCAGGACGGGGATAAAGTGAGGAAAGTGTAAACTTTTAATGGAATGCTTATCAGAATCAAAATAAGTTAATATAGCAGTTCTTCAGGCTGTCAAACTAGAACCAATACTTTTTTAATGTACAGCAACGACATTCGAAGTTGTGCTTGTCATGGGGAAAAAATTCGCTTTGCTGATGACAGCAACATTATAGTCACCAAAAACAAGATAACTCCTTGATAGAAATCAGATAAAGCCCTAAGGGAATTTACAATTGTTCAATAAACACTAAAGCTATATTGAACACTAGGAAGACCAACATTAAGAGTTGTAGTTTCAAGGCGGAAAATGCGACTGTTAAACTGAATGTTAATGACAACTCGACAGTCTTCCCAAGAAATACAAAATTTCTAGGAAAGAATAATGATTCTCAGTTGAAGTGGTGTGAACACACAAAGACACTTCCGAACAGAATGTCATTAGCGTATTACGACCTTAGAGTCCCGTCATCAGTGATTAACAAGCAGTGTCTTTTAGTTACATACTGTTCATAAATACATTCAAGTCTTAGCGATGGTATACTTTTCTAGGAAGCAAATGTTCAAATCTTCAGCAAAGGGTAATACGAATAACATCCAAACATTACAATGAAGCTCACTGTAAACAGCTGTTCAAATAGTGCGGATTTTAACTACAACATGTGAGTTCATTGGCCAAGTTATATAAATAAAAATAACTACTATAATTACTGTTCAAATATCTCTGCCCATGACCATAGAACAATATGAGCACTAAGTTATAATTAACAAGAAAAAATGAACATCAACCTCAGAACATCACTTTCTGCCTAGGAATAAAACTGTACAAGAAATTTCCCAAGGAAATTCTACATACGAGCTCTTTAAAAATGCAAGAAAAAAGTACCTCTTAAGCTCTATATTCTATACCGTGAAGGATCACTTAGATAACATGGGATAGATGTATAAATGTAACGCTACAAAACAATAATAATAATAAAACATTATTCTCAACTCTGCTTACAGTAGCTGCCGAATGAACTGAGTAACTCAGTAATTGCTGTTACTGGTCCTAAGCTTGTACAAAGGAGGAAGGTTGATGTACAAAGGATACATTAAAGAATTTCCACGAAAGAGCGTGAGGACACCTCTAACTCTCAATGCCTTACCTGTAATAACAAAATAGGAAAACGTCGATCTCCACATTACCTTTAACTTAGTAGCATGGTGGTAATGTTTGCAAAGAGTGCAACTACCGGAGACTCTATTAAAGTAACTAGCTTTTCTTGGTCATTGGATTCATACGAGAACTATCGAAACTTTCCTAATTTCTTCTTCCCAAAACCTTTTACTGCTACTGTAATCATCAACACATTTTTAAAAGTTTAAAGAAACTGACAGATATACCTGTAGACAAACTCAGCACTGCGAAAAACGAGATACGAAGGCAAAGCCTCTTTGATTCAGGAAATTACAAAATGCACAAAGGGAAAGCAGCAATCTTGGAGCCCAAAAATCACTATACTCTGCAACTGGGTTTTCAGTCAAAAGAGGAATCATATTGAATATTGAACTTATCTTCACCTTCTGAAAGAATATCACTAGAATCAATCAAATCAGGCAACAAATATAATCCATTAATCAGTTTCCATGCATCAAACAACAACAATAATCAAAAGGAGCCACTTAAAGTGAAGGAATTCTGGGAATTACTGGAAGAAATTACAGTCGCTATTCCTTATTAGCTTACTAAAATTTTGATGTGAGACTAACACACAAAACGGCAAAGGAAAGGAATTCAGAACAACTGTAGAAACGCACCCTGTTCACCAAACGACTAAAAAAGGATGGAGACTAATAACTCTTGTGTAGCCTTTGTTCTGAAACGGATGTCAACACATCTTTTTGGCATGTCCTAAGAAGAAGAAAACTCCAATTTCTATTCTTGGAGGATTTTAAATTGATTACAAAGGCATCTCAACGAGAAATCATAAATATATCTTGAATTTGAAGTAAAAAAAAATGAGTCATCGATTCTGATTAACACCTGCCTTTAGTTAAATCCTGGGTAAACAGAAGTAAACCGAGAATATGTGAAAATCCAAGAACTGATCCAGAGTTTCTTTAAGAAAATTCTAATATACACAATGCAAACATCCTGAGCCAATAACCTTCCAGCTGATCAGAACTGAAAGATACACTCGTAAAAACGTCCCACGGTATTGGTACACCTCAAAAATTTCTGTAACAAGGCCACAGGCCAAATAATCAAATCCTGGTAAGATTAGAATTCCTATGAAACCACACAAAATTGGCATGAATTCACTACGATCCAGAAACAGAATTCGAGTATTATTTGACCTTTAGTACGCCATTATAATAAAACTAGACTAGCAAAAATAGAACAAGAGTTCAAGAGGGAGAAAAGTCACAATATGAGGCACCAAGTCTCTGGTTTAGAGGACAAGCTGAGACACTCGAAATAAATAATAATGAGAATAGTAAATTCTTAGCATACTCTTCAGAGATACTGCAAATTGTTGATTACCCTCAGTCGAGTTTACATTTGAGGAACCTGAGTCAAATACAGAATCAGAACCACCAACAATAAAAGAAACTGACAAAGCACTATGGGAACTTATAAACAATAAAACTCTAAATGAAGATGGGATTTAGCAGTAGTGTGGAAAATAGATGGTAAAAGCCTCACGATGAATGTGTATAAAATTCTAACACAAATTTGGCTGCAGGGAGAAAACCCTAAAGAATGCCAGTATACCTACTACACAAAAAAGAAGACAAAAATGATAGAAATAACTATAGAGAGATTTGATTTCTGCCAATTACTTACAAAATTCTTTAAAATCACTCTTAAAAACCTTGAAGTAGAAATGGACCATGAAATTACAGATTATCAAGTAGGTTTTAGGAGAGATGGATCATACGTGGGACAAATTGTCAGCGTCACCACCGTCTTACAATTCACAATGACAGACGAACGATGACCACCACGAATGATGAAAGACGCATATGGTTCAGTTGACAGACGTACGTTTTTTGACGTATTAGAAGAGTTTAATGTGGATAGGGAGACAAGACAGTTGATTTAACAAACAGTAACTCATACCAGCTCAAAAGTTGCGTGCCAAGACGACATATCTGAAACTTATAAAAATACGGCTGAGACAGGGAGACGCACTGTTACCATTACTGTTCAATCTTACAACATAAAATTAATTAAGACATTGGAAAAAGAAGTAAAAGGAATAAATATTAACGGAATAAGGAAAACTAGAATTCATTTACGATGTTTAGCTGATTCAGACGAACTAACAGGCTTTCTAAACATTAGAAACCAAACAGTTAATTTCTTTGGTAAACTTCATGAAATAGCAACAAAAGTGGACTGCAAATTTCTTATGACAAATCCCAATTAATGGAATGTTCTCCACGATGTTTCCATAGTCTGGCAAAATATCTTAAGTATCCAAATTCAAATACGTAGATATAATCGTGCAACACTCTTGATTAAATCGTGAAGCAAACAAAGAGAATATCAATAAATTACAAACGGCTTACAGAGCTATATGAAATACCATACAATATAAAACCAATATCTCGTAACGAAAAATTGAAGTATTGCAGCACAAGTAGTGAAACTTGAAACGTTATGTGCATCAGAGACATCTGACAGCGTCATAGGAGGTAGATCAGTAACTAAAAACATACATAAAGAAGAAAGGAAAAGAAAAGTCACAGTGAAAATATGAAGACTTTTGGCGTAAAAAGATAGCAAGCACATCATCGAAATAGGTTCAATAGCACTCCTAGCTGGGCAAAATGATGTAAAAAAAAACCTATATTTTGATCCATACATTCGTACTGTAATTTTTTTTTCTGTGAAACATTGCTCCAAAGGTATCAAATGGATAATATTAACATCATCTCCGCTTTCTGAGTTCCAGGACACACTCGTTATGGAGGGATGTTGCCTCAGTGTTTCAGGCAAGCGAACCGAAATTTGCATTACACAAAATGACAACCAAATATCTCCACTTTGGTCCTAAGGCCAGCTGATAGTGTGCGTAATGTTGTATTATAAAATAATGTTTGTATAGTGCGTGGGGCGACCGGTACTGAGAAATGAAAGAACAATATAGCACTAGACGTTTACAGTGTTGAATAAATTCCTTGCAAACCAGTACAAACTGAATGACGTTGCACTGTTTTAAACTGACTGGCCTTTTGTTGGGGAGGATGGAGGCTCCATTTCTACCCTGACAACCTCATTTACGTTTACCGTGGTTTCCATAAATTACAAGGGAAATTCTGTGATTGTTCCTATCATTATGTCATGGTCGACTACGTGTCCCATTCTTGTCAAACGAGCTAAGGAAATAACTAAATTCTTATGTATATGAATTTCTATATTTGCAAACTATGATACCATAATTTGTCCAAAACCCTCACAAAAGAGATTTACACACACATACGCCCATCTTAATGCCTTACGCAGAACTGGGACTCATCGGAAAAGGTGACAAATGTCCCCAGTGTAGTCGTTGGGAGCATTCTCTGAAGGAAGGTCTTTCTTTGACGCCGCAACTGCCGATAACTGTTGCTGCTTCTGACATCGTTGCAGTGTCCATGTGAATAATTAACTATCCGCAAAAAAAAAAAAAAAAAAAAAAAAATCTAATTAATTGGGGTAGCTCAACGATCCAGCACTACAGAGCGAACAATACGTCTGTCGTCTTGGGCGCTATTCACGTCAAACTGCTGTGGTTGGTTGGTTGGTTTGGGGAAGGAGACCAGACAGCGTGGTCATCGGTCTCATCGGATTAGGGAAGGATGGGGAAGGAAGTCGGCCGTGCCCTTTCAGAGGAACCATCCCGGCATTTGCCTGGAGTGATTTAGGGAAATCACGGAAAACCTAAATCAGGATGGCCGGACGCGGGATTGAACCGCCGTCCTTCCGAATGCGAGTCCAGTGTCTAACCACTGCGCCACCTCGCTCGGTAAACTGCTGTGGTTCTGCATGTTGTTGAGTATAGTGCTCTCCAACCCACCGATTCCATATGCATATGACTGACGTACGATTCCGACTAAGGCATAAAATAATATCTCGGAGAAAACAACTGTAGCTTCGAAAAGCAACGATTCTACGTCTATCGAATTCAGACATATCTCTCTCATCTTTTCGCGATATTCTTGTAGGAAAACAACATTCAAATGCGACTTCTAAATCAGAGACCAAATGCGTAATCTTTTCTTATACAGGATGATTAGAAACAGTGTGAGAAGCTTATAAGATTGCTGGAGGGGAGGCGGGGAGCTGACAAAAGTTAGGAAAAAAAATTGATGCTTTGCGCCGTTTCCAAGTTATTTGCCATTGAATTTAGCTAATGAGGTCGCTGCGTTCGCAGATTCAAACAGCCTGTAAGAAACAGTGTCACCAACCTTGTTCTTCGTTTGGTTTCCTCAATATAAAAAACCGTAGCTTTTGATCACCTAACTTAAATTTATAACTTCCGAAAAAGGCCTATTTTTTATGGTACTGACGATTTGAACAAGTGGTAATTTACGTACCCACAGATGTCTGTGCATTACCGCATTTTACTGCGTGCAAGACCTATATGCAAGTGCGATGACCTGATTGGTTAACTTCAGCAGTAAACAACTAGTGAACGGCGTAACGTACCGAATTTTTATCTTAACAATTATTTCGTAGCACAATCTCCCCTGCAACATCTTCATAAGCCTTTGGGGCTCTTTCTGACCACTCCATACATAGAATGTCCAGGGGTTGGACAAAAATATGGAAACATTGCGAAACACGCACGTTTGAACATAAATGCTGATGCTAGTCAAGCCTGCAGGTTGTGCTGTTGTATCTAACCACGAACGGCACTTGTGCAATGTCCTCAATACCTTGCAAATAGCAGTCGCATTCGGAACAGAGTTCTGTTTAGTTGGGGGTGCATTACGTCGCAGCTAAGTGAATTCGAACTTCGGTAAGTTGTTGGGGCTCGTATGGTTGGTGCTTCCGTAAACGTAGCTGTAGTGTTTGGCGTTTCAAGAAGCACCGTATCGATGATTTATACTGTATACGGAGAAAGCGGAAAAAACGCCATCCGCTAAGACACAATGCGGACGAAAGTATGCATAGGGTGATCGTGAGAGGCTGTCACTGAAGAGAACTGTGACGAAAAATAAGGACGACAGCTCAAAAAGCCACTGCAGAACTGAACGCTGCAATCGCGAACCCTGCCAGTAACAAACCAACTACGACGGATCCCTTACGTAGGAAATTGCAGTATGATCGGCAATCGCAAAAGCACTCATCAGTGATGAAAATGCCCGTAACACCAAAACATTGTGCCGAAGCTATAAAACATAGACTATGGAACAATGGAAGAACGTCATTTGGTCGGATGAGTCTTGTTGCACACTGCTCCCAACTTCTGGCCGAGTTTGCGTCGCAAGATTGAAACATGGCGGGGTTTCGGCATGATTTGGGCAATGGTATTGTGGTATGGGTCGAATGGTTAATGAGGAACATTGCATTACTGCCAAAGATTATGTGGCCACTTCATGTCCATCCAATGGGACAATGTATGTTGCCCAACGCTCCAACGCTGATTCTGTGTTCTTAGACGACAGGGCCCCAGTTCACACAGGCATAATCGAGGACTGGTTTTGTGAGCAGTAGGCTGAATTACCGCATCTCCCCTGGCCAACACAGTCACCAGATCTCAATACTGTTGAGTCTTTGCGGTCTACTCTGCAGAGAAGGGAGTGTAAGGGAGCGTGTTCGCTGTCCACCTGCACCGTCGTTACCTGAAACTGGCGCTATATTGTCATAAGAAAGGTACAACATTCCCTTGAAAACCATACAGGACCTGTATCTTTCCCTTCCGAGATGACTGGAAGCTGTTGTGCATAGCAACGGTTCTCGTACACCTTACTGGGCATGGTAATGTGTTGCGTTTTCGTTGTTTCCATATTTTCGTCCTACCCCTGGAGTAGGTGTTATCCCAACCACTTTGTGCTATTTCTTTGTAATATTAATCAGTTGTATATCGAAGCCTCTGGTACACTCCATGCCTTTTCAGGTATGTCGCGCATCGTTTTCATGGTATTTCAGTTTTATTGGGCATAGCTGTATCCTACATCCACAAGCAGTATAGCACCATGTAATTCTGTGAGACAAAATATAATAGAGGGTATCTATAAGATACCGAATAGTTCCTTCTGTGTTCATTGTTATTAACCGTTAGTGTGAGAGATTTACTATTTTTATAAATTCTGTTTGCTGTGGCATAATCTCATATACCCCGTTAACATTATCACTTTTAAAATTCCATCTTCAAGAGGGGACGTGAGGAATCAATTTCCCAACAGTGTCACTCAAGATAAAAATTCTTAGTGGTGAGTTTCTAAAGAAGTTTACTATTTCACTCAGTTTGGAAACAAGAAAATGTAACTTGTAATTCTGGCTTGTAAACAGCGACCTACTTAAAAATAGTTCACGTGCATAGCAGCTTACAGATCTTCCATTAGTAGACTTTTATCTTTTTCGTGGAACAAAATACTTTTTAATTGCGAATCACAAATTGCTTAAATACCATAGTCATTTTGGAAAAAAATGGTTCAAATGGCTCTGAGCACTATGGGACTTAACATCTATGGTCATCAGTCCCCTAGAACTTAGAACTACTTAAACCTAACTAACCTAAGGACATCACACAACACCCAGCCATCACGAGGCAGAGAAAATCCCTGACCCCGCCGGGAATCGAACCCGGGAACCCGGGCGTGGGAAGCGAGAACGCTACCGCACGACCACGAGATGCGGGCTCATTTTTGGAAGACTCTCACTGCTCAGCAATATGACGTGTGTATTATTTTAGAATGTGCTCCAAGGGTAAAATCACTACAGGAATACTGTTTCATCATAAAGCGTTGGCTTGACTCAAGAGCATTGTTACTGGTGTGAACCTGTCTGAGTCGAATGTTTGAGGCCGTCTGCTCCATGCTGTAATTTTATCACGCATACCATTGCCCAGACACTACAAAAACCTCAACACCTCAAGTTGCAATGCACACGTGAACCATTTCACTGACGGACAGATAGTTCTACATTGATGGTTGCATAATGTTAAAGACTCCTGTGGGGGCCTCCTTCGATGTAGAGCGGCATAGTAGGCAACGACAAGTGTGATGGTTTGGACATTGCTGGACACAATACGTAATCTCGAATCTTACGTACTTAACAGCAAACCCATAAATAAAATAGTTTCCAGAGCTCAAGAAACTAACAGTTCCATAAATCAATGGACGGATTCCAGTCACAGGTGTATCAGCCTGAACGATAGGTAACACCACCTCATGAACCTACACTTCGATTGACATGTTACCCATCGTGAAAGTCTGTGATGTGGTTCCTCATGCCCCCCCCCTCCCCCCCCCCCCCTTGCAGAGACTGTTCATGTTTTGTGGAATTTCTTTCGAACTCTTTCGCGGAGACTAGGCGGGAAAATTTTCAGTCCTCTTTGATTTAATGCCATATTTTCAGTTCTTAATGACAGCATATGCGTGATGAATATTTCAGTCAGAAATCATATGTAGTTTAATTTTTCTAATCATGAATTTTGAATTTACGCTGTGCTTCTCTAGAGCTGAACATGTATGCCTTGTAGGATACAAATCCCACTAGATCAAATCAGGCGATATAGCTATCAGTGAGATATGGCGTATAATTATAAGCTGCCTACTGTACGCTCATTTGGAGAATTTTTATTATTTCTATGAAATGGTCCTCTTGAGATTCAACGAGAAGTAATAGAAGCCGGTAAATAAATATCAAAGCAATAACATCTGAAGTTCATTCTCTGTTAATTCAATGGCAAGCTCATGGTCAATGAGTTTTATGAAGACAAATTACACACTTAGCACCGTCCGAGCAATAGAGATTACAAACATGAGAGTTTAGAGCCTATCATTTTGAATTTTGGATTGTGAACACACGGGAGGATGGACAACATGAATGGCACTCAACAGGATCAGTTCTTCTGTCACAAGGAGCGAAGTAATCTCCATAGATTGTGCCCCAGTGTGGAGTCTGTTTTCTGTGAACATGTAGACGAGCAGATTTCAGCCCACTTCATGCAGTGTAGTTTATGTCCAGTTTCGTGTATCACGGAAATTTTGGAAAAGAGAACTGCCAATGTAGTTGAGTTTGCTAGGTTCTGGTATTCAGTCACTTAAGATCTATATTTTGTGGTCAATTAAGATTATTTTTTTAATGTTGTGAGTTGTTTTCTTCTGACACGATCAGTAAATATCGTATTTTCATGCTCTCGTTTTGATTTTTTCACAGAATTAATATAATTCATGACTTGATGGTGAAAAATGTCAGTGACGAAACTTGCAAACTAAGTATCTCCTTCTATTTGTAAGTGTTGAGACATTAGATAGTTATGTTACGTGGTAGACGTTTGTCGACTTGCCGTAAGTACTGCTGCGCAGCAGCGCCGTTCTCAGCTGCAGAGGGCTCGCAGAAGCGCCGGCCCACGGCTTTCTGGGTGGATAATTGGCGCCCAACGGATGGATTAGCCGCTAGCTATTGCTTACCAGCAGTGATTAATGACAGTCGATTCCACAATCGATTAGCGGCCTTCGGCTATTGCTGCGCGCTACAGCCGCTCGTGCACACGACGGTGCGAGGTAATATCTACAAGCGGTAGGCCTGCAAAAGGGTCCACTTTCGGCTTGCGGTTAAAGTGACGGATGCTTTCATCTCTGTCTTTCCACGACTGACCAAGGTCAAAACAAATCGTGGATTGTTACAAAAAGCTGTGTTTGTTTAGGCTTAAGTAATGGAGGGTACTAAAAGGTCAATAATCTCGGGGAGAACTAGAAAAAAAAAAACATAATAATATGTTGACGGGAAGAATTACCGCCTGTCTGTTGGCACGCGCTTTAATGTAGGGTGGAGATGACTTCGCGTAAAAATTTGAGACTTGCTATCTTATTCCATTAGTCTATTGAACGAAGGAAAAGTTGCTTACATACTCAGTACTAGCTCTAGTCTCTTTAACTTTAGTCCATTTTCCCTCCACGACAGCAGCACCATCCTTGCAAACTGTCCCCGAATATCAGTTCACGGGATTTCCTCAAAATGATTTCGCGAATCCAATGTCGCCTTTCCTCTTATGATTCCAATTTAAGTTCCTCGAGCACATCTATTACACTTTTTTATAGTTCACAGTGATCTGTTACGATGCTACCAGATCTGTCTGCAAATCTGGTTAGTCTTTGTAGTTATGCTTACTTAATAAGGGGTGCAAACCACGTAGATGCTCTCCACAGTTGATCGTACTGTCCTGTATGCAGTTTCCCTGACATATGCACAGCACGTTTCAGAAACACTTCCGTTAACTCTAAGTCTTCCAATGGTCTTCCCTACTGCAGATTACATGTTTTGGGCCTTTGTCGTATCAGCTCTTCCTGAATGTTTCAATGATTTGATGGAGGCTACAAATTTACGCCAGATTTTGTAATCTAATGTTTTTGACATCTTCTCTTTCTAACGTATATTATCTTCCAATTATCCCAGTTCGAAGAGAGCTGCCATTTAGCATACCGCATTGAAATACTTTCAGAGTAGATCTGCTTCTTCTTACGATCGTACTGACAATATTTTCCTTTTGAAAACAGCATCCTGAGCGAACAATCAACATGTGTCATAAATCATTTGTGTATATTGATAATGTTTCCTTGTGGCAACATATGACGATTTATTCATTTCTGTTCAATATTCGCCGTCCAGTATAGCGTGTTGTGTTTTATTACAAAAATATTCCTTACTACAATGGCGTATCTGTGAAAATAGCCTGAGAGGGGACAGATGGCCGCTCCTTCAGCAGCGTCAGAGCAGGTATACGTGGGAGGTGTTTAATAGTTATCGGGAGCTCCAATAGTTATCGGGAGCTCCAACATTAGGCGTGTTATGGAGCTTCGTAGGCAGACAGCGTTCGGAGTTGGAAAGACAACTAATGTGCACTTGGTGTATTTCTCTGCAGGCCTCATCAAAGATGTGGAGGTAGCCTTGCCTGGGGCTATCGAGCGTGCAGGCTGCAGTCGTCTGCAAGTTGTGGCTTATGTCAGCACCAACAACACCTGTCGCGTGTGTTCTCAGGCCATCTTCAGTTCATACAGGCGACTGGCGGAAGTTTTGAAGGCTGCTGGCCTCACGAGTGGGGTGAAAGCAGAGCTCGCAGTTTGCAGCACTGTTCCCAGAGTTGATCGGGTCCTTTGGTTTGGAGCCGAATGGACGCCCATGCCAAAGGATTCGTCGACTCTGTGACTGTCTTGGCTGCAGATTTCTAGACCTGCGTCATCAGTTGGGGATTCTTAGGTCTCCCCTTGGTTTGTCTGTGATGCACTACACAAAGGAAGCAGCAACTCGGGTAACAAAATACTTGTGGAGTGCACATGAGGATTCCTTAGGCTAGCCAGTAGTTTGAGGTACTCTGATGGACACTCACCACCCGGTACGCAGCAAGGGAATTTAGACCGCGTGCAGAGTAGTGAAACTTCCACTGTCAAAATTTTATCAGTAAATTGTCGAAGAAATCGTGAAAGTACTCGCGCTCAAATTATTATCGGTACCAAGAGCTGACAAACCCGAAGAGAAAAGCTCTGAGATATTTAGCAAGTCATGGAACGTATACCGGAAAGAGAGATTAGAGGTCATACGAGGGGGAGTGTTCACTGCCGTTGACAAAAAATATTCTCTCTATTTAAGTCGAAGTTGAGTACTTGTAATATAGTGAAGTAGTGTGGTCTCGTGTAACAGATCTAGGCGAAACCAAGTTAATTGTTGAATTTTTTACCGGCCATGCGCTTCTTCTGTGGCTGTTCTAGAGCCCTTCAAAGAATGTTTGCGGTCAGTATCGCTTAAATACCCAGATCATGCCATAATAGTTGGAGGCAACGTTAACCTACCCAGTATAGACTACGATGTCTACGGATTCATTACAAAGGCTACAGACAGATACTTGTGCTAAGTACGTACTTATGAACTCATTATCTGAAAACTTTCTTAACAGCTAGTTCGGCAGCCCACACGCACTGAATGTATCTTAGACCTTGCACCTACAAATAGGCCAAACCTTTTTGATAAGTTTAGTATAGAAACCGGTATTAGCGATTATGGTGTCACTGTAGTAACTATGGTTACGAAAGTTAATAAATCAGTTAAGAAGTTTAGAAGACTGTTTCTGCTAGAAACAGCAGGTAAGCAATTAGTAGCATCTCACTTCGACATTGAACTGACATCGATTAGATCCCGTAAGATGGACGTAGAGGAATTATGATCTAAGTGTAAGAAGATTGTATGTCGTGGTCTGGAAAATTAGGTACCCAGTAAGTGTTACTCTATTTACTATGCCCATTCTTCTCCAGATCCAATTGGAAAAGATCAACCATGGTTTAATAACGAGATTCGGAAAATACTGAGAAAGCAGAGGCTGTTGCACACACTGTTCAAAAGAGAAAGCGCAAGTGACGACAGACAAAGGCAAGTAGAGATCTGTGCGTCTGTGAAAAAATCTATGCGCGAAGCATACAAGAACTGCCACCGTAATATCTTAGCAAAAGATTTGACAGAGAACACGAGAATATTCTGGTCCCATGTAAAATCGCTATGTTGGTCTAAGGCTTTCATCCAGTCACTTGTTGACCAGTCTGCTGGGGCAGTTGAAGATGGCGAACGGAAAGCAGAAGTTTCAAATTTCACGTTCAAGAAATCATTCACGCAGAAGAATCGTTCAAACATAGCATCGTTTACCGTCGAACAGACTCCGGTGTGGGCAACATAGTAATAGGCATACCTGGTGAAGAGAAATAACTGAAAGAGTTAAAAACAAGGAAGTCACCATGTCAGGGAGGCATCACAATTTTGTTTTTCGAAGAGTACTCTACGGCTCTGGCACTTTTCTAGCTTGTATTTATTGCGAATCTCTCGCCCAGCGCTAAAGCGTCAAGTAACTGGAAAAAGCGGAGGTGACTCCTGTATGCAAGAAGGGCAACAGAACGATTGGCCAAAATTACAGACAAATATCAATAACATTGATTTGCTGCAGAATCCTTTAACACATTCTCAGTTCGAATATAATAACTTTTCTTGAGACCGGGAATCTTATGTCCACGAACCAGCATGGTTTTAGAAAGCGTCACTCCTGCGAAACTCAGTTTATCTCATCCTCACGTCATGGACTCTAACTATGAATGAAGGGCAACAGGCACATTCCCAGTTCCAGATTTCTGGAAAGCGTTTGTCATGATGCTCCATTGACGGCTTTTAAAGAAGATTAGAGCACATGGAATAGGTTCAAAGGTATATGAATGCCTCGGAGACTTCTTAAGGTATAAAACCCAGTATGTTGTCCTCGACGGGGAGTGTTCAGCAGAGACAAGTGTATCGTCAGGAGCGGTGCAGGGAACTGTGGTAGGGCTGCTCTTATTTTTTATATACATAAATTATTTGGCGGAAACGATGGACAGCAATCTCCACTTGTTGGCTGATGATGCTATTGTGTTGAGTGACTGTTGGAGGACATGAGTTCTTGTTGGAATGAGGAATGGTAGCTGGCTCTAAATACAGAAAAACTTAAGTTAATGAGGATGAGTTGGAAAAAACCTTAATATTCGGACACAGCATTAATAGTGTCCTGCTTGACACAGTCACGTCGTTTAAATATCTGGGTGTAACGTTGTAAACCGATATGAAGTGGAACGAGCATGTGAGGATGGTTGCAGGTAGGCTAGAGGTGGACTTCGGTTCATTGGAAGAATTGTAGGAAAGTGTGTTCATCTGTAAAGGACACCGCATACAGGACACTAATGCGACCTATTCTTGAGAACTGCTCGAGTGTTTGGGATCCGTAACAGGTCGGATTAAAGGAAGACCTGGAAGCAATTCAGAGTCGGGCTGTTAGATCTGTTACTAATAGCTCCGAATAACATGCAAATGTTAATATTCTTTGGGAACTCATGTGGAAGGAGGGCATTATTGAGAAAAGTTTGAGAACCGGCAATTGAAGCTGACTGCAGAACGATTCTACTGCTTAAAACATACATTGCGCGTGAGGACCACGAAGATACGATACGAAAAATGAAGGCTCATACGTAGGTATACAGACAGTGCTTTTGCACCGCTCTAGTTGCGATTGGAATGGAAAGGAAATGGCTAGCAGTGGTATGGTGTACCCTCCGCCACGCGCTGCACTGTGGACTGCGGATTATCTACGTATTAGATATCTAGGTATTTTGTATGTTCGTGTCTTGGTATTTAATTTAGATTGTGATCAATGTTGAACGTTGGAAATCTACATTTACTGCCTACTTCATGTATAAGATTTTGCTGATTTTCCATTGCAGTGGATTGTTAGCAACACAGTATTACCGAAAGTAGCGGTAGATGATGTGTATGCCAAAGACAGAGAAAACTGGATCATTGCCATCACATAAACTATTCTAGAAACTTCCCGAAAGATTAAATCTCTGCCTTTAAGCGTGATTCAGAAACAGACCTGCCGTATTTGCGAAAATTTCTCTTGAAGAAAAGGCTATCTGTGCAAAATAACTTTCATGATCCGATTGTGGCTTGAAGCGGTAGAACAGTAATAATTCAGTCAGTTCCAAAGCTTAAAACTTACGAGAAATGAGAGATATTCAATCGAAATGGCTCTGAGCACTATGCGACTTAACTTCAGAGGTCATCAGTCGCCTAGAACGTAGAACTAATTAAACCTAACTAACCTAAGGACATCACACACATCCATGCCCGAGGCAGGATTCGAACCTGCGACCGTAGCAGTCACGCGGTTTCAGACTGAAGCGCCTTTAACCGCACGGCCACACCGGCCGGCATTCAATCGAAAGAACTAGAACAGTATAGTAGGTAAGTGTGACTAGCTGATCACATAAGTAAAATAGGATGAACCAGCTACCTAGCACCATGCTAAAACCTTGGGCTCGAGTTCTGACACTACAGAAAACTTTTAAGGATTTACTACACTCGTCTCCTCGTTAGCTAAAGTAGAGGACCTGTCGCTAATTACATGTTCTTCTGCCTCACTCAGTTGAACTGTGGCACATAGTAATTTTTGAGCTATAGGCATCAAAGACTATAAGGTCTTCCCCGCAGTACGAAGCCATGAGTTAGTGGACTGTGTCCTTCTCGTATGTGGGTTGGGTGATTTCATCCCATCCAAATGACCAGTACAAGGTTCGTCATGACCCATTCTTGTGAAGGAAAACATGTTCTATAGTCGCCTCTAATGTGGTCAGTTTATCGAAGGTGGAGTGACAGTTTCTGAACCTGCACTAACTAATTTTATGTCTTGATTCGAAGATCCAGACAGGGTGGAAAATGAGAATCCAGTCTAAGCTCTTTTCCACTCATGTGCTATGGGCAATGGTACGATAACTATTCGTGAATAGCGGTCCTTTACAGGTATCAATAGCAGATTAAAACTGATCCCGTCTATGAGTCGATAAACTGTCCTCTCACCTAGAAAGAATTAAAATGTGAGTGAAATATTTCTTTAAGTCTCTCTGTGAAATACAGCCACAGCTAATAAACCGTCAGTTAAAGCCCTACTACTACCGTTCAGCTACCACATGGAGAAAGGGCAGTTCACCTATGGTGGAACTGAAGTCCCAGCTGTCCTCACCAACCGACCTGTGGACTCGAAAAGCTGGATCACAACTGGGGATGGTAACACCTCCGACGAAATATTCCACCATTTTATGGTCTACATCCTGTGGGCAGGGCTGGGCACTTGCATTCCGCACCACAATACATACTAGGCACGCGCCACACTCTCATAAAGTGCTTCTGATATTCGCCCATGGAGTACTGTGTTTACACTTCTTACTCCCCTAATGGCTACAAAAGGATACGAAGTTCTCTGCAATTTTCCATTTCCTGAAGCTATGCCCAGCCGACCGTCTGCCCCTCTTTCCGAAGAGGCTGCCTTCCTAAATGGCCTGAAGACAGTGGTATGGATTCTTCCGCTGTGCGTTGGATCGTGTTGGTAATATGGTCTATCCATTCCTGGGTGCTCTGGCACTGTTTAAGCACAACACATTGGCTGTTCATCTCCCAGTTTACCTTACTGAACACCAGACATGACTGCTTAATTTCGGCCACTGTTCCATGTGTGAGATGAATCCATATGTCGAAGAGGTCACTACCGTGGAAGTTATCGACTATTTCCCGTTGAAATGTGTGTGGTATGGGTGGAGCGCATACTGAGAGGTCTATAGCAATGAAAGAGACCATTGCAGTGCTGGCCCCTATTCAATAGGTTTGTATGTGGGGATATTAATAGGCATCTAATAGCTCTTTCCACGAGATAGGCCATTGATAGCTCCATAATTCATCGTGTTCGTTAAGATCCCCACATAGGAGAAAAGGTTGTGAGAGTTTATTAATGGGATTAGTGAGCGACTCTTGGTCATGCCTTCATGTGGGGACAGGTAAGGGGGACATAATGGTAAGCTGTGATAAATACGTACTGCTTGTGGTGTGGTAGTGATTGGGAGAGTTGTGGAGTGGAATGCACCGTTTACAAAAACCGCATCTCCTTTAACTCTCTCCTCAATACAATGAGGTGACAAAAGTCATAGGATAGCGATATGCGCTTATAAAGATGCCAGATGTCAGCAGTATCGTGTACACAAGGTAAAAAAGGACAGTGCAGTAGTAGAGCTGTCATTTGTACTCAGATGATTTAAGCGGAAAGGTTTCCGACGTTACTGTGGCTGCACGGCGGGAACTAATAGGTTTTGAAGGCGGAATGGTAATTGGAGATAGATGCATGGGACATTTCATTTCGGGAATCGTTAGAGAAGTCAGTATTCTGAAATCCACAGTGTCAAGAGTGTGTTGAGAATTCCTAATTTCAGGCATTACCTCTCATCACGGGTAACGCAGCGTGCGACGGCCTTCACTTAACGACTGAGAGCAGCAACGTTTACGTAGAGCACATAGTGCTAATAGACAAGCAACACTGCGTGAAATAGCATTTGAAATCAATGTAGACGTACGACGCACGTTGCTGGTGGGACAATATGGCTAAATATGGCGTTAATGGGCTCTAGCAGCAGACCAACAACGCGAGTGCCTTTCCTAACAGCACGACACCGCCTCCAACGCTTCTCCGGGGCTCGTGACCATATCGGTTGGACCCAAGACGACTGGAAGTAAGTGACGTGTTCACATGAGTCCCGATTTCCGTTGGTAAGAGCTTATGGTAGGGTTCGAGTGTGACGCGGACCCCACGAAGCCATGGAACCAAGTTCTCAACAAGGCACAATGGAAGCTGATGTTGACACCATAATGGGGTGGGCTGTGTTTTCATGGAATGAACTGGGTCATGTCGACCATCTGAACTGATCATTGACTGAAAATGGTAATGTCCGGTTACCTGGAGGCCATGTGCAGCCGTTCGAGGGCTTCATTTTCCCAAACACCAATGGAATTATTTTGGATGGCAATGTGTCATGTCACCAGGCCACAGTTGTTCAAGATTTTTTGAAGAACGTTCTGGGCAGTTCAAGTGAATGATATGGCCATACAGATCACCACACATGAATCCCATCGAAGATCTTTACGACGTAATCAAGAGGTCAGTTGATGTACAAAGTCCTGCACTGGAAACACTATCGCAATTATGGGCGGATATTGAGACATCATAGCTCAATATTTCTTCAGATGATTTCCAACGACTCATTGAGTCCATGCCACGATGAGTTGCTACGCTACGCAGGATAAAATGATGCCCGCACGAAGTTAGGAGGTATTTCATGACTTTTGTCACCTCAGTATAAAATCGCCCTCTTTGTGAATCACGCAGTACAGCGCCGTCGGTGTCTTTAAAACGTAAACTCGACAACTCAAATATGTGGCCACCTCTGAATTTAAATGTGTAGGACGCACCTGACGGTATGCGACCAACATAGGCTAGCTGTGTCCCAGGTCCTTGAAACGCCTGCTAAACCCGCTGAGCAGAACAGGTAACAGGATTGTGGAAAGGGCCAAGGGTTGAGGTCAGTTTCTGCTTCTAATTGTCATTTATTGTAATTAAATAACCTTTACAATCAAAACGCCACATAGCCGAATCATTACAGAATGCAACTCTTTCACGGCTGAAGGCCTCCAACAAGAAATCTTAACAAGATAAAAATCCAATTAAGAGAGCAGTAAAGTAATTCAAAAAACAACATACGCACTGTGCAATACAAATGGCTGAGGGCCACAATGAAATTCCAAAATTTAAGAATATATTACCATAGACCTTTCAAGGCAGAAGGCCAACAAAATTTTTTGTTAAAATCAAAAATTCAATTAAGATACCAATAAAATAATTTAAAACCCCAAAAACCAACATGTGCAAGGTGCAACACAAATGGCTGAGGGCCACAATTAAATTTCAAAACTTCAGAATATATTACCACAGACCCTTAAAGGCAGACGGCCAGCATGTTTAACAACAAGAAATCTTAAAATCCAATTAAGTTAACAATAAAATAATTTAAAGAAGCAACATATGCAAGGTGCAATACCAATGGCTGAGGGCCACAATTAAACTTCAAAATTTTTAAAATATATTGCCATAACCTTTAAAGGCAGAAGGCTGCAGTGTTTAAGCTTGAAAGATAAATTTAAAAATTAATTTTGCAAAATTTTAAGAAAACAAAACAAATAACCATAAGTCTAAATAAAATTTGAAATAGCTGACAACAGATAATTAAACACCGGTGGCACTCAGAAAGCCTCCAGGGAGGTCGGTCTGCCCTCGTTCACGTAGTTGAGACAGGTGGTGAGGCCGACTATATTTGATCCGTCAGAACCCAACCAGGGGCAGCCACGGACCGACTGACACAACGACTTGCTTCCCGTCAATCAGTACATGATAACTCAAACCGGCAATGTTACAGACGTGAAAATCCACAATGGAGTATGTATTAGCTGTCAAAATTACACACCATGTTGGACAGCGACAACAGGTGAGGAAAGGACGCTGCCTGAAATAACGTTAGTGGCCAGGTCAGGTAACCGGAACACTAACGACCACTAGGCAGAAAATTCCGCTGGTACACTTGAATTTGCAACACGGTAATAGTTAACTTCGCTCAAAAGAACACCGCCTGAATTTATATCAGTGGCCAGGTAACCAGAACACTAACGGCCACAAGACATAAAATTCCACTGGTGCGCTTAAATCTTAATCGACCAAAATAGTTAATTGCACCGCATGGCGACTAAATATCAGCAGTAGAACTCAACTTTGATGTCTTGGTTCGGCGAACCACGAAGCTCGTAGCGATCAGACGGCTCCCCACACGCTCCGACACTGTGCAGGGGCTGCCAGCGGCCCCAGCCGACTGCACCGGCCGGCCGCGGTGGTCTAGCGGTTCTAGGCGCTCCGTCCGGAACCGCGCAACTGCTACGGCCGCAGGTTAGAATCCAGCCTCGGGCATGGATGTATGTGATGTCCTTAGGTTAGTTAGGTTTAAGTAGTTGTAAGTTCTAAGGGACTGATGACCACAGATGTTAAGTCCCATATCTCTTAGAGCCATTTGAACCATTTCTTTTTTCGACTGCACCGGGCGGAGATAACTTCCCTCGTCCGCGACAACCGACCGACTCACTCCAGACCCGCTTGCCGGAAACTATATGCACCAAAGCAAAGATGGTACACGGCGCAAATATCAATACACAACACTGCTGCCACACGTAGAAGGAAGAAGAACCACAACGCGACAAGGGCGGGAAACCAAACACAGATAGACAACGAAGTTCACGAAACCGCATAGTTGGGAGAGAGCACGGATCAGTCCTCTAATCACTCTGCGCTGCAATCGTTTTACTATAGACAGTGGGTACCCCAGCAGACTACTGGAGAACACTACTGCTCATTACGGCAGTCAGTCCAGATGTAACCGAATACTGTCATACAACAAATATTGGAAAACACGTTACTAGTGGTGAGACAGTTCTTAACGCTTGTAAATTAAACTTCATTCCAGTTGGTGACTCTGCAGAAGTCTTATCGAACTCATTAAATGACAAAATGAGTTGTTGTTTGAGATCTGAATTTGAACCCACAAAGCGGGTGTGTCTGATGGACACTCAACTAGGCATAAAGAGATGTTAAAATATCAAAATGTTCACAGTATCAGTTTACAAGGCCGAATGTCCGGACCTGGAAATCAATGACCATATGCGTAGCACGGCACCGGGAACGCCATGAAGCTTACATACATAGCCCATGAGAAATAACAAGAAAAACATTACTAGCGTAAGAAAGCTTACTAAAGGCTGAATTTCTGCAGGCAGCGACTTCCACGTCTGACAGCCAAAGCTAATCCAACTATGTTCCAGTCAGTAGCAAATGGACGTGTTTAATGTTGATGTGGAACCGCGCCAGAGTCCTGCATTCTTTGCTTGGTGTCACTAGAGGTGAGGAAGCTATGTTTGTGGCTGTTGAAAGCTGGTACCCCCCGCGGTAATCGAACCCACACCTTAGCCATTACAAACTAGCCTCAGTACTACCAACCACCGAATTCCACATTTTTTAGCATCATTTTTGTTTTTGTCCAAATGGGATACGCAGCACAAGATACGAGAAGTGTTGACTTCCACTTGAGCTATTGTTGTGACTAATCTGTTTGTGGCCTAGCAGTCAACTTCATGCAGTGCGAACGCAAACCCATCCTTTTCCTTTCCTTTTTAAGCATTATTCTGTCTGTTTACTAAGAGCATCAGTCTGACAGGTCAGAGACTGTTTCATCCATTTTCCAACCAGCCAATAACAGAAAACTCTTGCCGAAATGAATGGGAAAGGGCTTGTGTGTTTCTGTTATGATAAGACCAATTTCAGCGGCATCATACAGCGGCCACTTGATATAGACTGACGTCTGTCAAAAAGATCGCGATGGATCGGGCATAGAGCCTACGGACTTTTCTGCTCTCGAATCAGCAAGTACAACATTGTGTAATGTTCGGTATGATATAATACTACGTCTCAGCATGCTCCGTGGCGAAGTGGTATGGTATGTTGATTCAAGCGTGTGTAAGTATAGCCTTATTTTGTTGAAGTTCATAGTACAGCTCGTGCCATGACAACTTGAATGTTTCTCATTTTTAACATAATGGGGAGAATTGCTCATGCATTAGAAAAGAAGAGTCTAAAATGAAATAATGTCTAACATTTGTGGCGTTGTGTTCTGTCAGTGTTTAATAAAAGGGTGAAAGCAGTTGAGGGCCCTGTGTGAGTGCTATCGAGAAAGTCAAGTTGTATCGTTTCAAGCATGGTCAGGAATGGAAAGAGATGTTGATGAAGGACGTTTCTGCGGTTTACTGCTATAATCAATGGCATTGTATCCGGTAAGTGTCAGGTATGACGACCAATTAACTTTCGTGAGACGCTTGACTTCAGTAGTCATATCGAGCTTAAAAGAAAGGAAGGAGGATTACAGTACAACGTTTCACTGAAAACGAGATTAGGCGTGAAGCAGAATCTTGCACGGGGAAGGATGTTGAGGGAAGCCGTCTGTGCCTTTTCAAAGTACTAGTCCTGGAATTTGCAGTAACAGATTTAAGGAGGTCACCGTAAAACAAAATCTGTGCGACCTGATGGCGATTTGAAGTACCATATGGTAACTTCATAAGGAGGAAATAGTGGGTAAACCATAACAAAAAAAAAATTGTTCAAATGGCTCTGAGCTCTATGCTCAGGTCATCAGTTCCCTAGAACTTAGAGCTACTTAAACCTAACTACCCTAAGGACATCGCACACTTCCATGCCTGAGGCAGGATTCGAACCTGCGACAGTAGCCGTCGCGCGGTTCCAGACTGTAGCGCCTAGGTGTTTTGTGCTGCGAACTGCTCCACTGGGATGTGTCCTTCGCAACTGACATTAGTTGCCAACAAATGGGATGCCTTGTAGTCGCAGAGTAACAAACGCGACTTGGAAGACAGCATCAAGTGCTTGGTTGGCACACACACCTACCGCACCTCTTCTAATCTGGCACACGCATTTCTTTACCTTTCTCGCCCCTTATCGGTCAGCCAGCAACAAAGCTAGTTTTTGTTTTATTTCGTTTATTTTTGTTTGTTTTGTTTTGGTGAATGCGCTTTTAATCGTGGCTTAATTTTGAATCAGCAAGTCGTTACATGGGTGGGATCGAAAAACTACCCGAACATCAACAGACGATTTTCGATAACGAGGTGGAATAAGCTGTCGACAATTTCTCTAATATTTCAGTCTATTTTGTTCAATAAACTAACGTGAAACGCTATTAATAGGCACTACACTTACACAACTGGTGTCTCTTCGTAATACCATGCAACGAATGGCTATCTTAATTAAACGCGAAGTCTTTTACCATACTCAAGTAGTATTACCGGGCTATAACGTAAATACGACAGTGTAGCTGTGACAGTAGTGGTGAACGAAAAACAGTTAACAGTGTGTTCACTGATACGATTTCATTAACACATATTTGTATTTTCAGTAGCAGTTCCGCAGTATTTTGTGTGTGTTATCTTTACATCTACGGGTTACTGAATGAAGCGAGATGTTTTATGATTACAAAATTTCTAAATGTCGTTCTGAGTTCGATATAGTTGTTCGTAACTGTCACGAAAGAGGTAAAAAGTTACTCTCGCGCTAGCTTGGACCTGAATGTTACTGCCTCTTACTCATTACAGTGTGTCGACATTTTCATGAAGCAAGCGAGCGACTGTAGTGTTCATCGCCTCCTCATTGCCATTGTGATGGCAGATACAGATAATTCACAATGTGAACAACGCGATTAGCTGTAGTTGCTGCGTGAAAGTGATTTCCCCCTTCTGTTATCATGTACACTCCTGGAAATTGAAATAAGAACACCGTGAATTCATTGTCCCAGGAAGGGGAAACTTTATTGACACATTCCTGGGGTCAGATACATCACATGATCACACTGACAGAACCACAGGCACATAGACACAGGCAACAGAGCATGCACAATGTCGACACTAGTACAGTGTATATCCACCTTTCGCAGCAATGCAGGCTGCTATTCTCCCATGGAGACGATCGTAGAGATGCTGGATGTAGTCCTGTGGAACGGCTTGCCATGCCATTTCCACCTCGCGCCTCAGTTGGACCAGCGTTCGTGCTGGACGTGCAGACCGCGTGAGACGACGCTTCATCCAGTCCCAAACATGCTCAATGGGGGACAGATCCGGAGATCTTGCTGGCCAGGGTAGTTGACTTACACCTTCTAGAGCACGTTGGGTGGCACGGGATACATGCGGACGTGCATTGTCCTGTTGGAACAGCAAGTTCCCTTGCCGGTCTAGGAATGGTAGAACGATGGGTTCGATGACGGTTTGGATGTACCGTGCACTATTCAGTGTCCCCTCGACGATCACCAGTGGTGTACGGCCAGTGTAGGAGATCGCTCCCCACACCATGATGCCGGGTGTTGGCCCTGTGTGCCTCGGTCGTATGCAGTCCTGATTGTGGCGCTCACCTGCACGGCGCCAAACACGCATACGACCATCAATGGAACCAAGGCAGAAGCGACTCTCATCGCTGAAGACGACACGTCTCCATTCGTCCCTCCATTCACGCCTGTCGCGACACCACTGGAGGCGGGCTGCACGATGTTGGGGCGTGAGCGGAAGACGGCCTAACGGTGTGCGGGACCGTAGCCCAGCTTCATGGAGACGGTTGCGAATGGTCCTCGCCGATACCCCAGGAGCAACAGTGTCCCTAATTTGCTGGGAAGTGGCGGTGCGGTCCCATATGGTACTGCGTAGGATCCTACGGTCTTGGCGTGCATCCGTGCGTCGCTGCGGTCCGGTCCCAGGTCGACGGGCACGTGCACCTTCCGCCGACCACTGGCGACAACATCGATGTACTGTGGAGACCTCACGCCCCACGTGTTGAGCAATTCGGCGGTACGTCCACCCGGCCTCCCGCATGCCCACTATACGCCCTCGCTCAAAGTCCGTAACTGCACATACGGTTCACGTCCACGCTGTCGCGGCATGCTACCAGTGTTAAAGACTGCGATGGAGCTCCGTATGCCACGGCAAACTGACTGACACTGACGGCGGCGGTGCACAAATGCTGCGCAGCTAGCGCCATTCGACGGCCAACACCGCGGTTCCTGGTGTGTCCGCTGTGCCGTGCGTGTGATCATTGCTTGTACAGCCCTCTCGCAGTGTCCGGAGCAAGTATGGTGGGTCTGACACACCGGTGTCAATGTGTTCTTTTTTCCATTTCCAGGAGTGTATTTGTTAAGTCGATGACACACCAAAGTGGAATTCATTTAGAAACTTTGATTGGTGTGCTATGAATATATGAAGTGAATCCTGCAAGATAATTCTCTGTCATTCCAGGAAGTAACAAAACTATCGCAGCGTCTCCAGACATGCTGCAATATGTTGTTATGGCCCTATCATAGTCGTAGCAGGAAGATTGTGTTTCTACAGGCAATGACTTTCTTGAGTGGGCTCACAATTTACGAGTGCATTTTATGCATCAACGATGCTAGTGGTTTTCCTTCAACGTCATGAAGAATATTCTAGTACTTATGGTGAAGGAATCGAACGGAAAGTTGCAGAGACCACCGCAATACATACGAAAGTAAATAAACGTAATCCACAGAGCTACAGATCCATTTCATTGATATCGATATGTACCAGGAATTGTGAACAATTACTTTGTTTCAACGTTATGAAATACCCCGAAATATATAGCCAGCAAGAATTTGGAAAACCGGCCGGGGTGTCCGAGCGGTTCTAGGCGCTTCAGTCTGGAACCGCGCGACCGCTACGGTCGCAGGTTCGAATCCTGCCTCGGGCATGGATGTGTGTGATGTCCTTAGATTAGTTAGGTTTAAGTAGTTCTAAGTTCTATGGGACTGATGATCTCAGAAGTTATGTCCCATAGTGATCAGAGCCATTTTTTTTTTTTTAAATTTGGAAAGGATGTATTTTGAGACACAGCTGTTACTTTATTCCTATGACATGCTACGTGCAGTGGTTCTCAAGCTGATTCCGGTTTTACGGACTTTAAAAAAGGCTTTTGATGTAACTCCTCATAAGCGGCTTCCTGAGTGCTCAGGAAAATCTACGAGAATTCTTCAGCTTATGTTAATATCGGCGAATCAACTATAGAATTCCGCATCATGAGGGGTGTCAAGCAAGGCGATCCCATCTCCCCAAAACTGTTCTCTGCTGTATTGGAAATGGCTATGTCAAAGCTGAGCTGGGAAGGTAAGGGAATTAGAGTTAATGGAAGAAGGCTTACCAACTTGAGATTTGCTGATGATATTGGCTTACTGGACAAAGACTTCGCAGAGCTACAAAACTTAGTTACAGATCTTGCATCGGAATGTCAGCTGGTTGGCTTGAACATGAACCTTTCCAAAACAAAAGTTATGTGCAACAAATGGGTCCCAGCTGGAGATGTGAAAGTCAAGGACAGTCTACTAGAAGAGGTCAGTTAATATGTCTACCTTGGCCAGATTATAAATATGAAGGAAGACATAAGGCCAGAAATCTATCGACGCATCAAGCTTGGCTGGTAAGCATTTGAGAAGAATTCAAAAGTATTCAGATCAAAAATGCCAGTAAATTTGAAGAAAGCAGTATTTGATCAATGCATTCTTCCTGTGATGACATATGGCTGCGAGACATGGACACTGAACTCATTTACAAAAGGGAAACTTAGGACAGCACAGAGAGCCATGGAGAGATCAATCCTGGGCTATACAAGAAAGGACAGGAAAAGGGCAGATGACATCCGGTCTGTGACGAAGGTTAATGACATCTTAGAGACAGTAGGTTCCTTGAAATGGCAGTGGGCTGGCCACGTCGCAAGAAGAAAAGACAACAGATGGACGAAGCTAGTACTGGAGTGGAGTCCGAGAGAGCACCGGGGGCCTAGAGGAAGACCACCAGTCAGATGGGACAAAGACATGAAGAAGATCGCTGGTAACACCTGGCAGAGAACTGCCCAAGACTGTCCCACTTGGAGAAGACTACTGAAAGCCTACCTGAATCCACGACTCGAAGAGGCCACATCATTTAATGACTGAATTGGCTGATGATGATGATGATGATGATAATGAAGCGGCTTCCAACCACATTGTTTTCCTATTGGCTGTCATCTGCGTTGTGCGACTGGATTCGCGATTCACTGTATGAAAGGTCGTAGTTCGCAATAACTGACGGGATATCATGTAGCAAAACGATAAAAAATAATAAAGTGGAAGCAAAGAGTGTGATTCCGCAAGTAAACTGATGCAGACCTTCTGCTATTTCACATATATATATATATATATATATATATATATATATATATATATATATATATATATATATATATATATATATAGGGTGGTCCATTGACAGTGACCGGGCCAAATGTCTCACTAAATAATCATATAACGAAAAAACTACAAAGAGCGAAACTCGTTTAGCTTGAGGAGGGAAACCTGATGGCGCTATGGTTGGTGGGGGACCGAGCGAGGTGGCGCAGTGGTTAGCACACTGGACTCGCATTTGGGAGGACGACGGTTCAATCCCGTCTCCAGCCATCCTGATTTCGGTTTTCCGTGATTTCCCTAAATCGTTTCAGGCGAATGCCGGGATGGTTCCTTTGAAAGGGCACGGCCGAATTCCTTCCCCATCTTTCCTAACCCGAGCTTGCGCTCCGTCTCTAATGACCTCGTTGTCGACGGGACGTTAAATAACACTAACCTAACCTAACCCTATGGTTGGTCCGCTAGATGACGCTGCCATAGGTCAAACGGACATCAACTGTGTTTTTTGAATAGGAACCCTCATTTTTTTATTACATATTCGTGTAGTACGTAAAGAAATATGAATGTTTTAGTTGGACTACTTTTTTCGCTTTGTGATAGCTGGCGCTGTAATAGTCGCAAACATATTGGTAAGTGGTATCACGTAACATTCCGCCAGTGCTGACGGTATATACTTCGTGATACATTACCCGTGTTAAAATGGATCGTTTACCAATTACGGAAAAGGTCTATATCGTGTTGATGTATGACTATTGTGATCAAAATGCTCAACGGGCGTCTGCTATGTGTGCTGCTCGGTATCCTGGACGACAACATCCAAGTGTCCGGACCGTTCACCGAATAGTCACGTTATTTAAGGAAACAGGAAGTGTTCAGCCACATGTGAAACGTCTACCACGAACTGCAAAAAATGATGATGCCCAAGTAGGTGTTTTAGCTGCTGTGGCGGCTACTCCGCACATCAGTAGCAGACAAATTGCGCGAGAATTGGGAATCTCAAAAACGTCGGTGTTGAGAATGCTACATCAACATCGATTCCACCATATTTCTATGGACCAGGAATTGCATGGCGACGACTTTGAACGTCGTGTACAGTTCCGCCACTGGGCACAAGAGAAATTACGGGACGATGACAGATTTTTTGCACGCGTGCTATTTAGCGACGAAGCGTCATTCGCCAACAGTGGTAACGTAAACCGGCATAATATGCACTATTGGGCAACGGAAAATACACAATGGCTGCGACAAGTGGAACATCAGCGACCTTGGCGGGTTAATGTATGATGCGGCATTATGGGAGGAAGGATAATAAGCCCCCATTTTATCGATGTCAGTCTAAATAGTGCAATGTGTGCTGATTTCCTACCTAATGTTCTACCGATGTTACTACAAGATGTTTCACTGCATGACAGAATGGCGATGTTCTTCCAACATGATGGATATGCGGCACATAGCTCGCGTGCAGTTCAAGCGGTACTGAATAGCATATTTCATGACAGGTGGATTGGTCGTCGAAGCACCATACCATGGCCCGCAAGTTCACCGGATCTGACGTCCCCTGATATCTTTCTGTGGGGAAAGTTGAAGGATATTTGCCATCGTGATCCACCGACGACGCCTGACAACATGCGTCAGCGCATTGTCAATGTATGTGCGAACGTTACGGAAGGCGAACTACTCGCTGTTGAGAGGAATGTCGTCACACGTATTGCCAAATGCATTGAGGTTGACGGACATCATTTTGAGCATTTATTCCATTAATGTGGTATTTACAAGTAATCACCCTGTAACAGCATGCGTTCTCAGAAATGATAAGTTCACAAAAGTACATGTATCACATTGGAACAACCGAACTAAAATGTTCAAACGTACCTACGTTCTGTATTCTAATTTAAAAAACCTAACTGTTACCAACTGTTCGTCTGAAATTGTGAGCCATATGTTTGTGACTATTACAATGCCATCTATCACAAAGCGAAAAAAGTGGTTCAACTAAAACATTCATATTTCTTTACGTACTGCACGAATATGTAATAAAAATGTGGGCTCCTATTTTAAAAGACGCAGTTGATATCCGTTTGACCTATGGCAGCGCCGTCTAGCGGGCCAACCAAGGCGCCATCTGGTTTCCCCCTTCAAGCTAGACAAGTTTCGTTCTTTGTAGTTTTTTCGTTTGACGCTTATTTCGTGAGATATTTGGTCCGGTCACTATCAATGGTCCACCCTGTATATAGAAGACAATCATAATATTTCTCTTAGATTAGTGGCAGGTAATGCTTCCGTCTAGTATACTCATCAGAAGAGCAAAGCTAATTGCAAAATGATGTTGAAAATATATCTTCATGGTGAAAAATGTGACAGTTGACCCTAAACAACAAAATGTATGAGGTTCCCCACATGAATTCCGAAACAATTCTGTTAAAGTTCGCTTACACGAGAAATCAGTCACATTTAAAGGTTGTCGACTCAGCTATATATCTAGCAGCTAAGACCACGTACAACTTAAACTGGAGCCGGTACCTGGAAAATATTGAGGGGAAAGAAGCCCAATGACCGCGTCTTATTGGTAGAATACGTAGAAAATGGAACAAATGAAATAAAGTGACCGCCTACAACACACTTGTCTATCACCTTCCTGTGTATACGTGCGCAGTATGGGGTTCCTACGAGGTACAACTGGGGAAGACATCGAGAAAATTAAAAGAAGGGCAGTCCAGTATGTATTGTCACGAAACAGAGGAGATTCTGTCACGGATATGATAAACGAGTTAGGATGGAAATCATTGAAACGTCACAAAATTCACTAAATTCCAATCGCCAACTTCCTCCGCTGACTGCCAAGGTATTTTGTTTCCTCCCAGATACATAGGAGACATGACCATTGCGATAAGGGACATCAATGCTTACACGGTAACGTTCAGTTGTTCAGTATTTCCACGCTCTTTTTGAGAGTGGAGCTGTAGAAAATAATGTGATAGTTGTGCAAAAAACCCTGCCAAGCACTTAACTGTGAACTACAGAGTATTCATGTAGATGTCGATACAGATGTCACGTGAGGGGGAGCAGGAATGAGGGAGTGATCTAGGAATGGATAGGAGTGCTGAAGTATAAAATAAAAGAGTTGAAAGCTTGTAAAGTATTCCTCCCAAAAGAAGACATTACTACAAATGATAGACTTTAATGCGTTTTAGACTCCGTTTTCTAATGCATTAACGACGCTCCCCATAACGTCAAAAATCAGAAATATTTAAAATGTCACGGCATGAGCTATAGTTCAAACTTGAATGAAATAGGACCATAGATGCATACGCTTGTACCAACACGTCATACCAATTTGCCAGGGAGTATGCTGAAACATAGTATTATATCATTCGCAACGTTACATAATGCTATAATTCCTAACCAGAGAGCAGGAATGTTCGCTGGAGATCATAGGCTGTATGCCCGATGCGTCGCAAACACTTTGGCGGACGCCGGTCTGTATCAAGCGACCGCTGGCTGTTGGCGCTTAAATCGGCCTTACCATGACAGACACCCACAAGTTTCCGGAGGAGTTTTCTGTTACTGGTTGGTTAGAAAATGAACGAAACTGCCTCTGACGAAAGTTCTTAGCAGACAGACGGAACACGGCTTAAAAAAGGAAGGAAAAGGATTGGTTTGATATACGACTTTGCGTTCGCACTGCTTGAAGTTGACTACTAGACTACGAATAGGTTATTCACAACAGCAGCTCAAGTAGAAATCAGCACTTCTCGTACCGTGTGCTCCGTACCCAATTATGACCAAAGCATGATGCTAACACATGTGAAATTCGGTAGTTGGTTGGACTTTGGCTAGTTTGTAATGGCTAATGTGTGGCTTCGATTCACGCTGGGGTACTAATTTTTAACAGCCGCAAATATAACTTCATCGCCTCCAGTAAAGACAAGTAAAGAACACAGGACCGTGCAGTGGTTCACATCAACGGCAAACACGTCCATTAGTTACTGCCGGAACAGAGTTGGATAAGCTTTGGCTGTCAGACGTGGAAGTCGCTGCTTGCAGAAACTCTGTCTCTAGTAAGCTTTGTTACACTAGTAAGGGTTTTTTATCTCACGTAACAATCGCCACATAAGGTCACAGTACCTTAATTCATCATTTTAGTGACCTTGAGATTTTGAAAATATTTGTACAGGACTAGGATTCGAGCTCAGATCGAAATTTTTGTCTGGATTTGAACCCTTTGAGATGTTACTGTCTCATCATTTCGTTGTTTCGACACGATGCCAAAGTTCTCCAGGTCTCTAAAATGGTGCGATCATAACTACTGAACTACTGAACGGGAACTGGATAGCTGACACTTCTTCGTGTGAGGTCAACAACGACGATATGCGTAGTGTTGGAGCCCAGGCAGCGCAGAACTATTCGTTGCTTTACCTCTACCAGAGCATGTGCACATCTCGCTACTGGTCAACAAATATTAAAAATGACATGTCTGTTCGTAGTTATAAGATAAATTCGAAAGGTGCCGATTTCAAGTCCCGGCCAGGCAAAAATCATTTGTATTGTCGTTTCAGGTTCCAGTATCATGCTACTATTGAATATATTTAATATCTGATGGTTCAAATGGCTCTAAGCACCATGGGACGTAACATCTGAGGTCATCAGTCCCCTAGACTCAGAACTACTTAAACCTAACTAACCTAAGGACATCACACACATCCATGCCCGAGACAGAATTCGAACCTGCGGCCGTAGCAGCAGCGTGGTTCCGGACTGAAGCACCTAGAACCGCTCGGTCACAGCGGCCGGCTAATATCTGACATCTGATTGTGTTTATTTAACAATTGGTATAAATACTAATTCCCGTTCATCTCCGCTACTGTACTACATTTCGTTTCACACGTGTGCGTTGTTCTTTATTACATAATTTCTGTGGTTACTTCTCAACGTCTATATATGCTTTATGGGATTTCCGGTGCAGTGCTAAATGTCTGGTCATTGATTTCCAGGTTCGGACATCCGGCTTTGCAAATTGACACCAGTGAAAACTTCAACATTTTAGATCTCTTTATGCCTAGTCGAGTCTCGATCAGACACGCAAGCTTTGTTAGGTTAGCAGTGTTTTCTAATTCAAATGACGAACAAAAACTCGTCATGTACACGTTCACACTGGCCTCCCATGCGGTACAGTTTGTAGTTTGTCCACACCTGAACTGAACCTACTAATACACTCTACTATTGGAATTATCCAAAAGGTATAATTCTTGTCATCCTTCTTCACATTATTTCTTCCACTGTGGGTAGTTTGCAGTGGACAAGGGAAGAGTTCTTAGGGTACATTCCAGTTCCCACAGTCATCGAAAGCTATGTCATAATATGTTATTAACCAGGTAGGACCAAGGTCGAATTGTGTGACCCTTTTGTACCAGATGTTTTTGGCCTATTGATTTCGTTCTGTTGTTTGGGCTTTTGAATCGGTATTATGGTTGTTTTAGCACTAGTGAAATAGGAAATCTTGAATGAGCCCCAGCGAGACATCACACATTTCAAAGCAGATGGTAGTACTTACGTAAGATGGTATATTATAATCAATAACGTTAATATGTTTCTGCAGAAACTGTGTCATTTCATCGAGGTCACATGATCTTACGGTTTTGTATGAGATGTTTTTGATCTATTGTTTTTGTTTTATTGCTAGTATTTTGGGAGCGTTGGTACAGCTGTTCGAAGCGTGAGTGGAATATTAAAACTTCGGTGTACCACAGTTAGGCATTACACGTGTCTGAGTAGGATAATATGCGTGAGTAAGATGGTACAATATATTCAATGATTTTAATTTTTCCGCACGATGTCAGTGTCATGACGCAAACTGTGTATAATTCAAACATCTTGATTTCAAACTATTGTATTTTTGTCAGTTATCAATATTACTGCTCAAAACTAACTGTACGATTTAACTTGAGTTCTACTAGACGTTTCCTTTCGTGCAAATTAATTAGTTTTTCGTTCAGTCTGTGTCTATTGTATCACGGAAGTAGTACAGCAAGTCTCACCTTCGACACATATTAAGGCTGGAAGTTCTTGCATTGTTATTTATTCTTTAATTTCATTTACTATTGTAACTTGATCATAAATTTCCATTTATATTTTCTGCTGTTTTCCTTTTTGTTTTAGTGGAATAGCAACATTTTAGCATTTTAAGCTCAGTCCCAGATTACCCGCTAAAGCTTGACCTGAATATAAAAAAAAACTATGTACGTTAGGGCAGATATATCCAGCAGGAACACGTCTGCGCTCATTTTAACCACATTACTTGTAATATACTACAATCGAGTTCCGATTCACGATCCTTTGCATATGAAAACTAGTTCTAGTTTGATCTGTGGCCTTCGGTATTCGAGGTAATCCGTCGTTGATGAAACCATCCTCCAATATAGCAACTGCAAATGGAATGTGAACTGTGTTGCATTCAGCGCGGCAACTTCAGTAGTCGAGCTCTTGGGCACGCAGAGTGGAACGCAAACATAAGGATTCCCATTGGAAACGTTATCCGCTCGAACATCAGCTGTCTGCCTGTGCTATATGTCAGTAATATTGCATGGCACCTGACGGCAGGGGCATACACTGCCAAATACTATTAGCCCGTCGCCGAAGCGCTAGCTTGTGTTCGGCAGATTGCGCCGTCAGCCAGTACATCACCAAGTTCGCCATGGTCCGTTCACCACGGGTATTTACTAACTGGTGTTAAACTCGGTAGGGTTCGACTGTGTATTAGGAAGTTAATTTGTTTAAAGAAGCCATCTTAACTGTCACTGTTAAGTTGAACTGGAGTCTATTAGATATTTCCCGAAAATTTTCAAGCACTATCACTGCGTGTCTCAATAAGGTAGAAGTCATAATGGGGAAACGAATGTGTACATAGGGTTAGTTGAAATGCGCTCACAGCCAGCATATAGTAGTTGTCGTTGTTGTTGTTGCTGTTGTTGTTGTTGTGGTTTTCAGTCTGAACACTAGTGGCATATAGCTCTCCATGCAAATCCGTCCTGCATAAACCTCTGCATCACTACATACCTACAGAAAACTACATCACTTTGAACTTCCTTACTGGGCTCAAGCCTTGTTCACCTTCAACAATTGTTACCCACCACACTTTCGTCCGTTATTGATCCACGAGTAGTTGATGCCTCATGATTTGTCAAATGGTTCAAATGGCTCTGAGCACTATGGGACTCAACTGCTGAGGTCATAAGTCCCCTAGAACTTGGAACTACTTAAACCTAACTAACCTAAGGACACCACACACATCCATGGCCGAGGCAGGATTCGAACCTGCGACCGTAGCGGTCGCGCGGTTCCAGACTGTAGCGCCAGAACCGCTCGGCCACCAGCGGCCGGCCATGATTTGTCCTATCAACACAATCCTTCTATTCGTCGAACAATGCACAGGCTGAATAAAATCTACAAACCTGCCTCGTTCCATTTTCAAACACTGCTTCTCTTTAAGCCAGCATAGCGTAGAAAACTACAGGGTGGTCATAAATTGTCTGAAAAGCTTGTAAGGATGTTGCAGGGCAGATTGTGTTCAGAAGTAATCGTTAAGGAAAAAAATTCGATACGTTATGCCGTTTCCGAATTAATTAGTATTGAAGATAAGCAATAAGGCCGATCCGCGAATTCAAGCGGCCCGCCAGATACAATTAGTGTCCGTTGTTCTCGTAGCATAAACGATACCGTCCGAGACTGCACAGCCATTGACTCGGCTTCCAGCCTTACTAGTGCCGCGTGTCCAATATTTTAAACGCCTTCTTGTTTGGTTTTAGGAAACGAAACAAAGGAAACGTTTGGTGACTTCGTCTCAGGGGCTGCTTGAATTTGCGCTTGCAGCAGCGTGATTGGCTAAATTAAATGATTATTAACTCGGAAACGGTGCAACTAATTTTTTCTTAACAATCATTTCTCAGTAAAACCCTTCCTGCAACACCATTACAAGGTTTTCAGACTGTTTCTGAGCACCCTGTATACTGAGTGACCATTCAGAAGTGTGTAACAGATTTTTGGTCACTATCATACACTGGCTACAAAGTCACTTGAATATAGTACAATGTAAGATTAGCCCGTAAGCGCTTTGCATGTACAGACATAAGCTGTTTACAAGTATAATGAATTTTGTGCACGAGGCCCATGGTCATTTTAGTATGTTGCATTCGATATGTGGACTAACTTGCCTTCCTGCTTTGGGTAAACAAACGCAGCAGCATTTCGCTAATTTGTGACAAGAGTTACAGCCAAATGTCGATATTTTTGTTACAGTAGAAGAGCATGTAGTTACCGTGACTTTTTAAGCTTTTTACCGTTCCTCATCTTATTGTTAAGCCTCTATTTTAATAAATAATGCTACAGTGGCATTATTAACTTGCTTCCTAACACACACAGACTTTGAAATACACTAGTGTGAAAATCTTGAGGACAAAAGTAACATTCACGTGATATGTCAATATCAAGCAAAATATCTCGATGAAACAAGGACCATACATTGAAAGAACTGCAGCAGTGTAGTACGGAAGATATCTCAAAGAATTACGCAATGAAATGAACAGAACTGATACCTTCAGTCAAAGACAATATTTACACTATAGTCACCGCGATTTATGATGGACTTGACGAAAGGCAGGACATGGTTCTTGATAGCGTGTGTGATCCTACCGACTGCAATGCATGCAGTGCAGCTTGCTAACCTGCTGGTCACAAGTTTGTTAAAGAGATCTTGTGATATGGCGTTGCGTTCGTCCACTAGTGCGGTTGACAACTGCTGAATGGTCGTTGTAGCACGTGGAAGTGCTGCAATCCGTCTCCTCAACGAATCCCACACGTACTCTATGGGATTTAAGTTGGAGCAAAGGACAGGCCAGTCCATTCGCCAAATATTCTATCATTGCAAGAGCTCCTCCGGCTGCATTTTTCGATGCAGTCACGCATTGTCATACATAAAAATGAAGTCATTGCTTAATGCACCCATGACAAGACGTACATGGGGTAGGAGTACAGTGTCACAATAGAGCTGACCAGTGAGTGCACCGTGTTCAAGTATTTGGAAGTCAGCATGCACATGCAACATTATGCCTCTGCACACGATGACATCTAGACTAACAAAACGATCATATTAGACAGTGTTCCTGGTTGCATGACATGTTTCAGCATGTCGCCTACGAGGGGGAGGAGGGGATTAGTGTTTAACGTCCCGTCGACAACGAGGTCATTAGAGACGGAGCACAAGCTCGGATTAGGGAAGGATGGGGAAGGAAATCGGCCGTGACCTTTCGAAGGAACCATCCCGGCATTTGCCTGAAGTGATCTAGGGAAATCACGGAAAACCTAAATCAGGATGGCCGGACGCGGGATTGAACCGTCGTCCTCCCGAATGCGAGTCCAGTGTGGCCTACGAGTGTATCACGGCACTGGCTTAGTTATGCAGTTTCAAACCCTACAACTGACGTTCGTATAGATTTTACCTCACAGTTACGTGATTTTTAGCGGCATAAAATTAATAATTAAGTCGTTTTGTTTGTCTGTCCATCTTGAAACTGCTGTGCTTGTATGGGCTACATCTAGCTGGAAATGTAATTAGTTTCTGCATAACATTTACAAAAGCCATATTTCTTTCATTACCGTCAAGGGTATGTTTAAATTAATATTAACAAAGCAGCCAACTAAGCCCATGGCATTGTAGCCCAATCAGCGGAGGCCAGAAGTTCGAGTATCGGAAATATTTCGTGTACTCGCACTAGTTTGTACTATGGCAGGAGGGAGTGCCATGAACATTCATACTGGTGGGAGGTAACTGTGTGGTTGGGCGTGCATTTGAAGGTCACTTCCGTAAATTCTTCTTGAATATCTCGGGAAACACAGCATCTTGCGAAAACGTATCCCAGCACAAAATGTAGCTACGTTAAATTTCCTGCAGAAAAGTTTCTATTTGTTTTTTTTCTGTACGACTGTTAGTTTGTACAGAGAGAGTGAGTGAATACTGAAAATCTCAAATCTCTGAAGCCCACAAAAATTCACATACTTCTGAGTGATTTGTTAGTTCATATCCTTTGACATAAGATCACCATTGGAATGTGTTGTCAGCTGCTGTGCGAGTTGCATGTGTGGTAATCCTGAGCCACTACTCATACAGGGTAGACTGCAAAATGTCTTAGGAGTCATATGCCTCCCACCAGCTCTCCAGCTGACCTGGCTCACTGGCTGATCTTGCTCATCAGCTCTTTAGGCTCACTGCCACTCTCATGGAGCTGATTCAGGAATCACTCTGCTCCCCACAGCTCACAAACTGTAGATTGCAAAGCGACTGAGGCATCTCGCTGCACTCTGCACTCTTGCCTCACTGACTTATTCGACTCGCCGCTCACTTTTTTTACTCAGAGACTCTATACCTGAGTTCAGCTCTACTGGAATTTCTTCATTATCGAATAACAGTATATGTGGTTGCATAAGTATTTGTAACATATAATGGAACATAGACATATTGATTTTATTAATAAATTTATTTTTTTAATCTAATTAGACTAATGCCTTCAATATCCCTTTTACATTTTACCTGAGCCATATGTGTGATTTCAGTACTTATTACATCACAGTTACTTAAAATCGACAATTTTTTAAATTCAAGATGCTTTTGCTTGTTATTGTCTTCTTGGCTGAAATTATTGATCATTCTTCCTTTTGCTCCATTTTCCTAAAGACAGTATGCCCACTTGGCAATTCATCATTAATTTGGGTATTCTGTCATCTTCCATGACAGTCCTTCCAGTCGTTCCTGTATTCCTCAATTTGCTCATTTAATCTATTCATTCCCAATTTTTCTCTGATTTCAGCATTCATCACCCTTTCAGATACTGTGTACCTAGTCACTCTTCTTATAAGTGGATCTCCAATCCTTCTATTCTTTGATCAGTTATTTTTGTTACAGTCCACGACTCACTTCCAAATATCACAGCTGGTACTAACTTAGGTAGGTTTTCCTTTGCTACATTAATTCTGAAAGCAGCTGTAATTTTTCCCGATCTCTACTCGATGGATAAATAATGATAGTATCCTATTGGTTAAAATATTCTGGAGATAAGACAGTCCCCTATTTGGATCGCCCTGTGGAGACTGCTGAGGAGGATTTCGTCATCAGGAGAAACAAAACTGGCGTTTTATGGATAGCAACAAGGAATGTTAGATCCCTTTACCATACAGGTGTGTCAGAAAATATTAAAAGGTAACTGGATAGGTTGAAGTTAGATACAGTTGGAGTTAGTGGAGTTCTAGTGGTAGGAGGAACAGGACTTGGGGTAAGGTGAATAAAGGGTCTTAATAAAAGCTCAAGCAGGGTTAATATAGGAGTACCCCAATAGTACCAAAAGTTTATATGCCAACTAGCTCTGGAGATGATGAAGACATTTAAGAAATGTGTGATGAAATAAAAGAAGTAATTTAGATAGTAAAGAGAGACGAAAAAGACACCTGAAAGTTTGAGACTGAAGACAGAGATTTCGGAAACACATTTTAAATTTTAAAACGTTTTCAGTTGCTGATGCGATCTATGATCACTATTTATTGCCAGTGAACTGTAGATTTAAACTAAAGAAGTTGAAGAAAAGCAGGAAATTAAACAGATGTTACCTGGATAAGTTGAAAAAAACCACACGTTTTTGAGAGTTTGAGATGGAGCATTAGACAACGATTGAATATAGCAGGCGAAAGGAATATGGTGGAAGACGTTTGGATAGCTTTAGGAGATGAAATACTGAGGGCATCAGAGGATCCAGTAGGCAAAAGAACAGGGCGTAGTAGAAATCCTGGGATAACACAAGAGATATTAAATTTAAATAATGAAAGGACAAAATGTGAAAAAGCATCAAATGAAGCTGGCAAAAGTTTATACAAATGTATAAAAAATGTGGTTGACAGGAAGTGCAAAATGGCTAAGCAGGAGTGGCTATAGGACAAATTTAACGATTTAGAATTATACTTCACTAGGGGAAAGATAGATACCGCCTATAGGAATATTAAAGAGGTTCTTGGAGAAAAAAGAATCAATTGCATGAATATCAAGAGGTCAGATGCAAAACCAGTTGTAAGCGGAAAGGAATAGAAATGGAGAGGACGAAGATGAGGATGAGATGGGAGGAATATACTGCAAGAAGAATCTGCCAAGCTCTGAAAGACCTAAGTCGAAACAAGGCCCCACGAGAAGACGATATCCCATCAGAAGTACTGATGGGCTTGGGAGAGCAAGCCATGACAAAACTCCTCCATATGGTGTACAAGAGGTTAAAAAAAAAACCAACATACTCTCAGACTTCAAGACTCGAGGGGGCATGAAAGGAAATCAGTGGTTGAGAAGCGAGTGAGACAAGGTTGTAATCTATCGCAGATGTTATTTAAAATGGTTCAAATGGCTCTGAGCACTATGGGACTTAACTTCTGAGGTCATCAGTCCCCTAGAACTTAGAACTACTTAAACCTAAGTAACCTAAGGACATCACACACATTCATGCCCGAAGCAGGATTCGAACCTGCGACCGTGGTGGTCACGCGGTTTCAGACTGTAGCGCCTAGAACCGCTCGGCCACTCAGGCCGGCGATGTTACATAATCTGCACGTTGAGCAAGCGGTAAAGGAAGTCTAAGAAAAATTCGGAATAGGAATTAAAGTTCACGGAGAAGAAACAAAAACTTCAAGTTTACCAATGACATGTCACTCTGTTCATTCTGTTAGAAACAGCAAAGGACTTGGAAGAGCATTTGAACGGTTTGGACAGTGTCTTGGAAGGAAGATATAAGCTGAACATCAACGAAAGCAAAAAAAGGATAATGGAATTTAATAGAAATAAATCAGGTGATGCTGACCGAATGAGATTAGGAAACAATACATATAAAGTAGTGGATAAGTTTTGTTCTTCGGGCAGCAAAATAATTGATGGCAGTCGATGTAAGGAGGATGTAAAATGCAGAGTGGAAATGGCAAGAAAAGCGTTTCTGAAGAAGATAAACTTGTTAACATCGAATATAAATTTAAGTGCTAGGAAATATTTTCTAAAAGTATTTGTAAGGAGTGTAGCCATGTATGGGAGTGAAACATGAGTGATGAACAGTTTAGGCAAGAAGAGAACAGAAGATTTTGAATTGTGGTGCTACAGATGAGTGTTGAAAATTGTATGGATATATCATGTAACTAATAAGGGTGAACTGAATAGAATTACAGTGAAAAAATGGTTCAAATGGCTCTGAGCACTACGGGGCTTAACATCTGAGGTCATCAGTCCCCTAGAACTTAGAACTACTTAAACCTAACTAACCTAAGTGTGGTATCACCGTCAGACACCACACTTGCTAGGTGGTAGCCTTTAAATCGACCGCGGTCCGTTAGTATACGTCGGACCCGCGTGTCGCCACTATCAGTGATTGCAGACCGAGCGCCGCCACACGGCGGGTCTAGAGAGACTTCCTAGCACTCGCCCCAGTTGTACAACCGACTTTGCTAGCGATGGTTCACTGACAAAATACGCTCTCATTTGCTGAGACGATAGTTTAGCATAGCCTTCAGCTACGTCATTTGCTACGACCTAGCAAGGCGCCATTATCAGTTACTATTGATATTGATTCATGTACCATCAAGACCGACGTTCTACATTAACGGATTAAAGTTAAGTATTCCACCAGCTACGTCCATTTATCTAAATTCTAATTTCCTTGTCCTGTTCCAGACCTCACGCCAGTCTGCGTGAGCTAAAACACGTGCCTTTCGGCCTCCTAGTAACACGGTGTTGGCTCTCCTGCCAACCAAAACATTGGCGACGAGGCACAACCGCGTTCTTATCGATATTGCCCTGATTTACTTGTGTAATGGCTTCGCCACAATCGTCAGATGCACTGTCCGAATTTTATCGCTTACAGAATCAGCAGACGCAGGCCTTACTGGATGCCCTTGGACAGCTCGTCCAGGGTCAACGGAGAACGCAAAACGATGCGGCAGCCGCCGCTCCACCGCTGACGCCGCCACAACACGCTGTTGTACCCACTTTTCGACCTTTTGATGTTGCACTGGAAAGCTGGACGGAGTGGTCACGCCAATTTGGATTCCATCTCGCCACCTACAGAATTCAAGGTAACGAGCGGCAGCCTTTTTTGTTATCATCGGTCGGCATAAAAACGTACCGTATGATAGTCAAATTATTTCCCCGACACGACGTAGCAACTCTGTCCTACAACGAAATTTTGTCTGCATTAGATGCATATTTCAAAGAATCAGTCAATGTAGTTGCGAAAAGGTACACCTTCTTTCACACAAAACGTACGGCAGGTCAGACTAATCGGGAGTGGGTTGCAACTTTGCTGGGCCTTACTAGGAATTGTGCTTTTGAGTGTCAATGTGGACTCCCTCATTCAGATACTATGATACGTGATGCAATTGCACAGAACGTTTCTGATGTTCGTATAGGGGAACAGATTTTGAAACTAGTCAATCCCTCCCTTCAACAAGTGATGGACATATTGGATCGGCAGGACACACTTGACTTTGCTCAGGAATCAATTGAAACTTCACCAGCCATGTGTCAGGTTAACCGGCCCGTCTGGCGAGCTGCACGGAGCAGTAAACAGCCCTCGCGCCCGGCCGCGCTGCTGCCGCCAGGCTCTCAGCCACGTGTGCTGTGCAGGCAAGCTAATGCAGTGCTAAAATCATGCCCGCGGTGTGCTACTAGACATTCGCGTGAGAATTGCCTATCGCGTCAGGCTATTTGCTTTTTCTGTAATAAAAAAGGACATGTTCAGAGTGTTTGCCAGAAAAAGCTCAGATCAGACACACTCAACCATTCCAGGGCCTTTGCTTCAAAAATGGCTCTGAGCACTCTGCGACTTAACTTCTGAGGTCATCAGTTGCCTAGAACTTAGAACTAATTAAACCTAACTAACCTAAGGACATCACACACATCCATGCTCAATTCCAGACTGAAGTGCCTAGAACCGCTCGGCCACTTCGGCCGGCCAGAATAACAGTGAAAAGGAATTTGTGGCACAACTTGACTAGAAGAAGGTATCGACTGACAGGACACATTTTGAGACATCAAGGGATCGCCAGTTCAGTACTGGAGGGAAAGGGGGGAGGTTAAAAATAGTAGACGGAGACCAAGAGATGAATACAGTAAGCATAATCAGAAAGATGTGTGTTGCAGTAGTTATTCAGAGATAAAGAAGTTTGCACAGGACAGAGTAGCGTGCAGAGCTGCATGAAACCAGTCTTCGGACTGAAGGCCACAACAACCACAACAACTTAAGTTCTGAAGGTTCTATACAGTCTTTTGTAAATGTAATTAAATCATTCTACTTTCTTTTGTATACCCATTTCTGTCAACAATTAAATAGTATTTCCTAAGATATTGGACGAAGTTACTCTTTCCATTTTCTGATTATTTATTCTTATTTGGCTGGGAGTTGGCTTCTCTCTCCTGAAAGCCATAACTTTTGTTTTTACTTAAGATACAAACAGACTATGCACCTCAGATGTTGTGGCTAAAATAATACACTCCTGGAAATGGAAAAAAGAACACATTGACACCGGTGTGTCAGACCCACCATACTTGCTCCGGACACTGCGAGAGGGCTGTACAAGCAATTATCACACGCACGGCACAGCAGACACACCAGGAACCGCGGTGTTGGCCGTCGAATGGCGCTAGCTGCGCAGCATTTGTGCACCGCCGCCGTCAGTGTCAGTCAGTTTGCCGTGGCATACGGAGCTCCATCGCAGTCTTTAACACTGGTAGCATGCCGCGACAGCGTGGACGTGAACCGTATGTGTAGTTGACGGACTTTGAGCGAGGGCGTATAGTGGGCATGCGGGAGGCCGGGTGGACGTACCGCCGAATTGCTCAACACGTGGGGCGTGAAGTCTCCACAGTACATCGATGTTGTCGCCAGTGGTCGGCGGAAGGTGCACGTGCCCGTCGACCTGGGACCGGACCGCAGCGACGCACGGATGCACGCCAAGACCGTAGGATCCTACGCAGTGCCGTAGGGGACCGCACCGCCACTTCCCAGCAAATTAGGGACACTGTTGCTCCTGGGGTATCGGCGAGGACCATTCGCAACCGTCTCCATGAAGCTGGGCTACGGTCCCGCACACCGTTAGGCCGTCTTCCGCTCACGCCCCAACATCGTGCAGCCCGCCTCCAGTGGTGTCGCGACAGGCGTGAATGGAGGGACGAATGGAGACGTGTCGTCTTCAGCGATGAGAGTCTCTTCTGCCTTGGTGCCAATGATGGTCGTATGCGTGTTTGGCGCCGTGCAGGTGAGCGACACAATCAGGACTGCATACGACCGAGGCACACAGGGCCAACACCCGGCATCATGGTGTGGGGAGCGATCTCCTACACTGGCCGTACACCACTGGTGATCGTCGAGGGGACACTGAATAGTGCACGGTACATCCAAACCGTCATCGAGCCCATCGTTCTACCATTCCTAGACCGGCAAGGGAACTTGCTGTTCCAACAAGACAATGCACGTCCGCATGTATCCCGTGGCACCAAACGTGCTGTAGAAGGTGTAAGTCAACTACCCTGGCCAGCAAGATCTCCGGATCTGTCCCCCATTGAGCATGTTTGGGACTGGATGAAGCGTCGTCTCACGCGGTCTGCACGTCCAGCACGAACGCTGGTCCAACTGAGGCGCGAGGTGGAAATGGCATGGCAAGCCGTTCCACAGGACTACATCCAGCATCTCTACGATTGTCTCCATGGGAGAATAGCAGCCTGCATTGCTGCGAAAGGTGGATATATACTGTACTAGTGCCGACATTGTGCATGCTCTGTTGCCTGTGTCTATGTGCCTGTGGTTCTGTCAGTGTGATAATGTGATGTATCTGACCCCAGGAATGTGTCAATAAAGTTTCCCCTTCCTGGGACAATGAATTCACGGTGTTCTTATTTCAATTTCCAGGAGTGTATTTACTGTTTGGAGTGTGTTCTCAGCTCCAAGGAAGACACGACTCAGGACGTGCTGCGATTTTCGAACAAAAGTATTAGTTACCTGAGGCATATTTTCCTAGAAAAAGTGATCCCTTAAAATGGTGAAAAACAAAAAAAAAATCAATACACAACACTACATAAGCTGGTTCTTAGGATATTGTGTATCCCATCTACGTCAGTGCCCTGTGAGGGTATAGTTTTAAGAGCTGGTCAGATATGCACCAAGAAAAGAAACTAACTACCTAGTAAAATCATAACACTAATTCAGTTTTTCTTCTTAGGTATAAACATTGTCATACTGATTGTAAATGATGATTATATATACTTATATTAATTGCAAGTGTTCTATAATGTTTATGTTGTATTGTATCTCCAATAAAAGCATGGAAACGTATCGAGAATCAGTATTACTTTTAACATTTTAATCTTGATAAATATTTATAATGTTGTTGTGACATTATTAATTTCTACAGCAGACGAAGTGCAGAACATTAAATCTCAAAATTACTAGGTTCAAAAAAATGGCTCTGAGCACTATGGGACTTAACATCTATGGTCATCAGTCCCCTAGAACTTAGAAATACTTAAACCTAACTAACCGAAGGACAGCACACAACACCCAATCATCACGAGGCAGAGAAAATGCCTGACCCCACCGGGAATCGAACCCGGGAACCAAAATTACTAGGGACGTAACGTTAACTCACTCCTCCTCTTTCTGTTACATTTCGGAATAGGACTTAAACAGACAAAAATACGTTTGCAGTGACCTGAATTAAGAAGGCAACGTGACTTCCTATTATTTATTTTTGTGATTGATTCGGAGAAAGAGCTAGTTCATTCTGGTGAGTGAGCAGTTCTGATGTGATGTCAGAAAAGAACGATTTTAGCCACCTCTACATTACATTCGTTGGCGGCGCACTGGCTGGGTTTTGTGTACACAATACAGCTAGCGCTGAGATGGGAGAATTTTTAGGTGCGAAAAATGTAGCTCTTACATTATGTGCGGTGGACAACTGTGAGGGAGCATCTGACATAGACGGGTATTTCCCTGCGGCAACGGTAGTATAGCTTCATTTACCTTACAACGCCATAATACTTGATAGATTGGATCCTACTCTGAACTTTTCTGTTTATTTCTTGTTTTCTTGTGAAATCCATGCATATATTTTGTCAGTAGCCTTGTGATGAGCAGCACAGAAAATTTATGTAAGAGAAGGTCACATCTGGTACCCTTATGAGGCCCTCATCAATGAAAACATTTAGGATACTACGACACAGATTATTTACATATCTAGCTACCAGAGAGTTCAAACACTGAAAGATGTGTAATATGAAGGGCTTCACTAGGATTTTAGTACGTGAATAGAAACGTACTCTGGTCTTTTTGCTGCTTCAGAGTTATTATCCATACTGGGATAGGCCGTTTCTCCTTCCTACACTAACAAGTTTGGTTTAGCGTTTCACTATTACCACAGGTACGCTGTACTGGACAACCTCCAGAATTGTTCTTCAGACAAAGTGACATCCAAATCTTGCTTAATTCCTTGCCTTTTGTCATTAAAGATGGAATATAAACTTCCATCTTATCATTATGATAAATTAGACTTCCAACTAAAGCTTTGCAGGTTCACCAGTTCCTCCTTTTAATGTAGAAGTTTACCCAAAGATGTTGGATGTAGTGGCACACATTTCTATCCTTTCTTTCAATAAAGACTTGAAAAGAGCCCATGTAAACATAATTTGCTCATTATTTTGAGCTCTGACAATTAGTGAGTCCACATGTGCAGCTTCTCCTTCCATGTGACGACTGGCGGTATCGTTAGAACGGCATCTGCTCTGTTTTCTGTATCTACACGACGGATTTTATCTGACATGCTCCTTTGCTGCTCGTTATCATTGTCGTTCGTTGATCACTTCTGTGAGTTCTTCTCAGGAATCGTCAGCTCGATATCTTCATCTTGTACTGCAGTAATGTTGACGCTGTTCACAGTATTTAAAGCGTCCACTATCATAAAACTTACTGTCGCTGATAACTGACTATTATCATCGTTCAGTTCACTACCACTGGTACTGTCACCATCGCTACCCTCCTTGGTGGCGCCTGGTCGTTAACTTTGCTGAGAGGAACTTGAATTTTGCTTCCTCACCACACACAAAGTAAACAAGAAAACCGAGCTGTTGACGCTAGCCGAGCACTGCTCTTCCACGTCCGTACTCTCCGAAGGCGCACAGCGAACTGGAAGGAAGATTAGTGTTTGCGATCGGAAGTTTTCCCGGCGTATTTCCAATTTGAACAGTTCTCGGGTATCCGACCGGGTAGTGACGCTACCCGGCCGGATATCCGAGAACTGTTCAAATGAGATTAGTGTTTACCCTCCCGTCGTCGTGAAGCTCGTAAGAGACCTCCACACAAGCTCGGATTTAGGTGCAGAATTAACGAACCTATTTCGACAGGCGTCGATTTTCACTGTTTATAGAGAATCTAATCCTATGAACAGACAGTCGAAGTTTTTATGAGGATACACTTGTCACCTATTTCGAAGAACGTGTTCCGGAGACGGTGGCATTGAAACCTGCGTGCTTTTTCAGGTATGCGACCGATGCTTTGGTTGCTTGACCTAGTGGAAGTCAGAATTAAAATGGTTTTTAGGAACATTAGAATTCAGTGTATCAGAATATTTGCTTCACGATGGAAGTGGAAATCGGTGGTTATCTTTCCGTCCTTGATACGTTGGTTAGGAGGAAGGTTCATTGTGCGTTAGGAGGTGCCGTTTACAAGTATTTTGTTAGCTGAATTAGACCATCTTAAAGACGCTGGTCGTCTTTGGTTGGGTGGTGGCGCTAGTGTTCACGGTGTATGTGTGTTATCTTTCCGCATACGCCTCCATACTGAGGTTTTAAATTTCCTTACACAGCGATATCTAGTTGTATTTTTGCTTTGAAAATGAGAGGCTGTGCACCTGTTCAAATATCGGCGGCTGACGGAAATGTCACCCGGCAGCAATCCCGTAACTGGTTCGTACTATTTTTCTGCTTTGGTAGAACGACAGGAAGGTGGCAAGGTTCTAAAAGAGTTCCCAGTGTATGGTCGAAAACTGTTAGAAAGCGAAAATTGAGATATAGTACAATTTCTTCCATCACTCTTTAAATAGGTTTTGATAGAAATAGAGACATTTCAGTGAAAACCTGGCAGCAAGTATTCTTTGTTATTGGAAACTCTCAACAATACTGATTATATTCGGCACAACTTACTAGTGTGAAAGTAATGCAATGAAACTAAAAACGAGCGACACAATAAATTTGGAGACTGACTCGTGACGTGCATAGGTTGAGATTAACCCGAATATAGACGTAAAAGCTTATAAGTATTTTCAGCCATCTCTACGATGCATTATTTATAGCTTCCGAACATGTGAATCTTATTTATTGGAAAAACAATTATTATCAATACTACGTCATTTACGAACAGGAGTGATCAAGAGTTAGTATTTTTAATAGTGTGATGTTGTTAGGTTCTAAATTTCGTTTCTTCCATTTATATATAAAGAATTCGTGTTAGTATTTTGCAAGATGACTTATTAAACTGATAGTTCTACACTATTCACACCTGCCAGCACCAATAGTCTTTGTCCATAGATCTGCTTTAGAAACATTCACGCCCGTAGCAAGATACTAAGTAGGTTGCTGTATGATTTTTTCATATCTTTAACTTTTCTGTTAATTCAGAAGTCATAATATCAGACTTGAAGGCTTTGTCCACCAACAACCGCTTATGTGTAGATGGCTAATGTATGTTCGAACCGATTATGTTTGTTAACCTATTATATGTCTGTGCCTATAAATAAAACTGAGTAAATAATATGTCAGCTACTTCCCTCTGTAGAACGAATGAAGGTTTTCAATTAGCTTTTAGGCGCTACAGTCTGGAGCCGAGCGACCGCTACGGTCGTAGGTTCGAATCCTGCCTCGGGCATGGATGTGTGTGACGTCCTTAGGTTAGTTCGGTTTAATTAGTTCTAAGTTCTAGGCGACTGATGACCTCAGAAGTTAAGTCGCATAGTGCTCAGAGCCAATTAGCTTCTAGACGTAGCAAATGTTTGCGGCAAATGTCATTGTCATTGACATGTCCCATTACCGATTATTGGGTGTCGACGTCAAGAAACAATTGAGTGGCATGGCTGGAAGCCGTTCCGTTAACAGTATTAAATGGATATATATAGCTCACAGGCGCAAGTGGTTATTTGGGGTGGAAATGTTTGGTTCTTCTGTTACTGCAGCAGTACCGGTTTGATCATTTAATTTTGTCCGTTTTGAAACTGAAGAGGCTGTTTGATTACTTACGAATTTGGAAGAGCTTTATGTGCTATATGATTTGTATTTTCTATCGAATCATATGTAACGTGATCTGTCGAGAGCTTAACTGCTTCAAATGATGAATTAGGCGCATCGGATGGACCTAGAGATCATGTGATCCTCCACCATTGATGTAAGTCACGGCAGTCAAGTAGTGTGTATGTATGTAATTAGAGTTGTAAAATGGGTGGATGTGGAGACGTGAAAGGATCTATCGTCTCTAAACACGTACGTGACCACGCAGTAAATGAAGTTGTCCAATTTGTTGGTGTATCAACGCGGACTGTCCAACGTGACTCTCAGTAGTGACATATCAATTGCAGGCATGTAGCACAGCGTAAGAACAATTGTACAACGATCCTCGCCGAAAGGAACCGGAGATGACTGTCACGCCCTTTCATTGATAACTGTTTTGAATCGTGACAGAAACTGCAACTGTCGGTGAATGTATGGCCACCTCAACCAACCTCTGAGAGAACACTGCGATGGGAACTACGAACAATTCACTTTTTATGTCCGCCATCTCACAAGAAGCCATTACTTACAGCGTTGCATAAATCAGTACGATTTCAGTATGTCAACCAATACAGAAACTGGACGGAAGGAGACTGAATATGCGTAATGAGGTCACACGATTCGCGATTTTCTCTCTTTTCAAATGATGCAAAGGAATGAATGCAGCGACATCTCAAAGAGGCGTGAACCAGCAGTGTGTGGAGGATGAAGTTCAAGTAGGAGGTGGTTCTGTGATATTTTTGAGTGTTTTTCGTACTGTTACTTGGATTCACTCATTCATCTTACCGTGAACATGAACCACAATGGTTGTTTTCAACATTCGTGATGAGCATATGATGCAATTTTTTTAGCAGCTTCATGATGAATTTGCTGCGGGCGCTTGCGTCTTTCAAAAGGACAACAACCGAGCTTACAGGATTGTACGCACACGTCTCCGGTATACGAAGACTCAGGCACATATTTAATGTCGGCTGCGCTACTAAGTCACTCAAGCTTTATCCCCTACAAAATATCTGACGGAACAGCGGGCGATACGTGGCAATGAACACTCTCTTCATTTGGTAGGTCTACGCAACGGCATGTGTTCATTAACGTGTTGCTTCAGCCGTATATGTTATACCCTGTTGGGATACCCCTCCCACCGGAGGTTCGAGTCCTCCCTCGGGCATGGGTGTGTGTGTTGTTATTAGCATAAGTTAATTTAAGGTAGTTTAAGTAGTGTGTCAGTCTAGGGACCGATGACTTTAGCAGTTTTGGTCCCTTAGGCATTCACACCCATTTGTGGGGATACAATGTCAATTGTCCATTATCATATAATGTTCGCACGCCACAGCTGAACAACGAGTCGTTACTCGCGAATTCACTGTTGTTGACATACCTTCGGATTAGTGAAACTGCATTCGAAGATCAACTACCGTTCTGATTACAGGGTTGTTTATAGGATGTCTAAATACACCTATACCCGGAGTTTCATGCTCTTGAGAGCAATAGTTCCGGAGTTATAAGTGTTTTATGGAAATTTGTTTGAAATTGAGGTCTGCTCTAGATTAAGACTGGTAACGCCACATTCGGTAAGAGGGTCTACTTAAGTTATATATTCATGGGGATACCGGCGTTTTGTGATCGCAGTACTGGCTTCTGAATTATTCATGCTTCTTTCGTTTTTGATCGTATCTCTGCAGGCTACCTAGTATCAGTTTTGATCGAGGATCAAAAATTATTCACGTCATTGTATAAGGCAGTTGAGATGCGGAAGCTGTTGCGAGTGTGAGGTCCTTCAAGCTGATAACGCCTGGCGTAGATATTTTTGAAGACTCCGCTATTAATCACAAAACAAAATTTTGTTGGTTGGAAAACATCCTCCTTACCCAGATTTGTAGATATGAAAATACGGTTTGCAGTTACGAGAAAGGAAGTAATTCTTTTTTAGGCAAAAATTGCAGAGGGTTGGTTGATGCCAGAGTTCGGTAGTGGGATGTGATTTAGTACTTGTCTATTACAACGTCTACAACAGTTTAAAAATCAACAACCGTTTTACTTGCAGTCTGTTCCTGTTTTATATATATATATATATATATATATATATATATATATATATATATATATATATATATATATATATATATATAAGACGTAGGAATTTGAGCACTGGAGTTAGTGTAAAGCAAAGCTACGCTGAGTTCACGTCGCTTCATTCTATGACCCACAGAAGGTTACAGACTTAGGGCTTTAGAATATTTTTGACCAGGCAGCGACGTGTTGTGAAAGTAGTTTGAAGATTTTAAGGTAAGTCTCTCTAGAGTTACCACTAGAAGAGACTTGGCGTACTTCTGTGGTTCGAACTAAGTAGGCGAACGTTCATTTTTACTTGTGTGTAGATTTTTTATTTGGACTGTTACATCGAGCCGGGGCTTAATTTTTTTTTTTTTTTTTTTTGGTTAGAGGTGTTCTAATGTAATACATCAAGCCTTTTCGTTTTCATTCCCTTCCATGCTTTTAAAGACACATGGTAGCACAAATACATTTCAGACATTTGCGAGGGTTGATGTTTTAAGGTGTTCGAACATTTTGTGTACATTAAGAATTTTTCGTTCTTCAATTGATGGAATGTTGGGATTCTGAAAGGTTTTTATGATGTATTGTTCCGGGTAAGAAATGGTGTATGTTACTGGAGAATATATGAACTATTTTATCAAGAACTATGTTTACCATTACAACCCTACATCATCACCCGCATCCTATTTTTAAAATGTTTGTACAAACGTGAATTTTCTGGCTAGGCATAGTGCTTTTCCGTTTCTTAATATGCCTTTGTTCTAAGACAGCACACATCGCACGCCTATGGTGACTTGTAAATTAACTACGAAACATAAGATTTTGTAATTGCAGCCCTAACCTGAAGAAACTTGTGACCTGTCTTCCTAGCCTAGTAGAGGCCATTGTCAAGGCTAGAGACAGTGTCACCCTATGCTAGAACGATACTTCCCGCTCCGTCGTTCTAACCACAGATAGGCAAATCGGGACCGACTGTCCACCGTGTCATTCTCAGTCAGTGACCTCATCTGGATGCATTTACTGGTGAGCGTGGAGTCAGCACATGACTCTCCCACACAAGGTCGGTTTTGCCGACCTTAAGCCGCTTCTTGTCAATCAAATAGCTCCTCGGATGATGTCCTACCAAGGAAAAATCCCTATCAGTACAGAAACTGAACGCAGGTTCTCCGCATGGCAGTCAACCACGTTGGCCACTCACATACGGGATATCTCCTGGTGGTTACTAATATTTTGTACGGTGTCCTTACGTATGTTGTAGCTACAGTCACTTACTTATATTGTCCTTCTACTGGGTTTTCGGGATACAGTAATCATTGTATATAACAGACGGCAGAAAGTGGTCCAGATATCAGTGCAATCACATCCGGTACTGCTTGTAATAGTGACGCTATCACTGACAACGCAGCTAGAAAATGATATTGTAACTATGTATTACCGACTATTTTTTAAGTAGGAATATCGCAAATGTTATAAAATTGTGAATTCATTACAACACAGCCAGAAAAACTACTTACTTCAATGATATTGATAAATTGTTTATTGTAGCCTTAGACGTCAATCTGGCGACGAGCTAGTAAACCCACCTTGTCCCGGGTGTCGTGGACAATTGACTAGCCGGCCGGAGTGGCCGAGCGGTTCTAGGTGCTTCAGTCTGGAACCGCCCGACCGCTACGGTCGCAGGTTCGAATCCTGCCTCGGGCATGGATGTGTGTGGTGTCCTTAGGTTAGTTAGGTTTAAATAGTTCTAAGTTCTAGGCGACTGATGACCTCAGATGTTAAGTCCCATAGTGCTCAGGACCATTTGAACCATTTGACCACTGACTGCCTACTGCCCACCGAGAGCCTGAATGCTACCCAATGGCGTGGCGGACATGTCACGCGCTAATAAATGTATTTAAGTGGAGCGGATGCAAATGGGGAATCGATCTGGCGAAGATACGGACCTCAAATGAGTAAATCGACTAACATAAGCGACTTTGACAAAGGACATATTGTCATGTCTCGGCTCCTGGGAACGTGCATCTTGGAAACAGCGATGGATTTCGGGAACAGCGATCGTGTGAGACCAAACTCGCTTTATTTGTTCATGAGACCCAGAAAATATTAGATACTGGCTCCCAGGTAGATGCCATTTTCCTTTACTTCCGGAAGGCGTTCGATACAGTTCCGCACTGTCCCCTGATAAAGTAAGAGAATACGGAATATCAGACCAGCTGTGTGGCTGGATTGAAGAGTTTTTAGCAAACAGAACACAGCATGTTGCTCTCAATGGAGAGACGTCTAGATTCGTTAAAGTAACCTCTGGCGTGCCACACGGGAGTGTTATAGGACCATTGCTTTTCAGAATGTGTGTAAACGACCTAGTAGATAGTGTCGGAAGTTCCATACAGCTTTTCGCGGATGATGCTGTAGTATAGGGAGAAGTTGCAGCATTAGAAAATTGCAGCGAAATGCAGGATAGGCACTTGGTGCAGGGAGTGGCAGCTGACCCTTAACATAGACAAATGTAATGTATGGCGAATACACAGAAAGAAGGATCCTTCATTGTATGATTATATGATAGCGGAACAAACACTGGTAGCAGTTACTTCTATAAAATATCTGGGAGTATGCGTACGGAACGATTTGAAGTGGAATAATTATATAAAATTAACTGTTGGTAAGTCGGGTGCCAGGTTGAGATTCATTGGGAGAGTCCTTAGAAAATGTAGTCCATCAACAAAGCAGCATAAATTTCGATAGTGTGACAAAAATATGCACGGAAGCCTTAGAAAAACATAAAACGTACATTGTGTCGTATTTGTATCATCGTAAGCAGTTGTGGGTTCTTCTGTGTAAGCACTCTTTGGTAGCATTTCTAATGTGATTGTCAGTTTCGATGTCTCCATTGCGGATAACTTGCTCCAGGTATCTGGAAAAGAGAGCCTACATTGCTTTTATTTGCAATATAATTGCCTTTAGCGCAGAATTCTTAAGACGTTCCACAACATCCAACGTAAGTACGAGGGTTATTTGGAAAGCAATGTACAATCGGCCGCGAAATGGAGACCACGGTGAAAATCCGATGAAACTCTTAGTATACTCGTCGATCGCGTCACGTCGCTCGTTTCATTTCTGAACGCACAGTGAGAACATAAAATAGCCTAGAAAAAACTAGCTCCCGCCAATTATGCGTGCCTGCTAGAATTCTAAAACTACATTAGGCTTCCATTCACTATCAGAAGTAAGTGTAGAGCGGGGTAGTTTTCGTGGTAGCTTTGGTCAGTTAAGATTGTAAACACGTTGCCGATACTTTAGGTGTTTCATATCGCTCGGGCGTCACCTCATTTTGATCGCTTTTCATGCGTATGCGATCCGTGTCTTATTATATTCTACTAGAAACCGTAACCTGTGAACCCTCTAGAAAGTGAGTGAGCATATATTAAGGACCGTGCAACATACAGATCATTTTTTTTCTCCGTAGTTATCCTCCTCTCAGTTACTTAAAAATAATCAGTATTTATAGCAAAACGGAAACTTTCAATGTTAAAACTGGTTTTGGTCGAGAATTATTGATCTGTAACGAGAAACAGACGGATGTTGTCGTAGACATAGAAACCATACAGATGTATTATATATCCCTAGAAAACGCAGTTTCCTCAAAGGACATATTAAAAAATCTCAAAGCAAAAACATATCATACATCGCTTACATAAAACACGTTCCAGTCAAGCATAAATATCTTTCGTACTTATCAACAAAAACAAGAAGCCTTGGCCTTTGAACGTTCTGCTGAGTAAAAAACAGCAATTATATAGATTTGTTTACGTTTGTCCATGTAAAATGCACTTACATAAAAAGTCATTGCTTTGGTTGCATAATAGCGTAGAAGTTACGTGATTAATTTGTAAGGATAAAGAATACACAGTGGACTAACACTCAACCATCTGCAGTTTTCATTATGTGCAAAATAAACCAACAAAAGACAAAGAGAAGTTGTCGTCTCTCAGTTTCTCTCTCACACATTCATTTATGTTTCTTTCCCCTATAAATTCTACCAATAGTACCGTTAATCCTATCATTTATTACATCATTTATGTACTATACCGAAACTGCAGTACCGTCGTTTTGATAGAGCGCAACTTTAATGCTTACTGAAAGATTTCGCTTGATTTAACGCAACCAAACATACTTAACTGTCATTCATTTCCTTTTCCATAACAATTGTTGGCTGTACACTGCAGGGCCAATGAGGACACTCACATGGCGTTTTCGATCGGAAATGGTTGATCACCCACCACACAGCCAGCACTTAACTCCCACTGAGTTTCTTCTCTGCTCACGTGAACCACTGGCTATGAGGACAACGTTTTGGTACAGAAAACGAACTACAGAGCAGCGAAGAGAATTGGCGGAAAGCATAGGTGGCTGACGTCAATGACGAGTTGGAACAATGCTACGATAAACATCTAATTCGGAGCGACGACTATCTAGAGAAGTAGCTAGAACGTATAACTAACTGTTGCAAATAAAATATCTGTGATTTTCACTGAAGTTTCCATTTCGAGGCGGATCGGACCCTACTTTTTGAATAACCCTCGTTAATGTGGCGACCGCTGTGTCTCCATCCAATGTCGTTTGTTGTGCTGGACAAACGTTGCTGTGTTTGTGGTATGTTGTATCCTGTTGGAAGAAAAAAATATTTTAATTTACTTGTAAACTTCGCAAGCCACCATATGGTGGCGGCGGCGTGGTCTTCATGTACCACTGTTACAATTTCGAACCTGGATTTTTTAGCACTAGCGCATTTCTGCCTTCAGTATATCTATAAGCCATGTTGCTCATTAATGCTTAAACGAAATGCAGAGATATCCAATTTAAATCCAACTTGTTATGAAACTCAAAACAAGCACTGATTCACCTTCTCGTTCCGGAGTTGGATTTACTGTACGTGTATTAGCTGCAGCTATATAAGCTAGAGTATTAGGACTCCCATATGTAATGCAGGAGAGAGGTGTAGATGTCATGAGAAACTGACCTGCCAATGTAAAAGGAGGCGTGAAATATTGTATTGCAGTAGGGAAACAGTAACTGCAGGTCTGATCAATCATGAGAGCTCAGTGGCTTCGAACTTTGACTAGTCATTGGATGTCACCTAAATAGCAGATTGATCAGAGACATTTCAACACTTCTAAACCTACACAAGTCAGCTGTTGCTGATGTGATTATGAAGTGGAAGGAACAATCAAACCTAAAGCAAGACCAGACAGACTTCATGTACTGACAATTAGGGAACGTCGAGTTTTGAATGTGGTTGTAAAAATCGCATGTAATCAGCAGAAAGAATCACTCGTGAGTTCCAGTGTGCTACCAGCAGTCCAGCTAGCATAACTGCTGGGTGTAGGGAGTTAAAAATAATGGGGCACGACAGTCGAACAGCGCCTTACATGCCACATATTTCTGTAGCTACTGCTGGCGACGCTTGTGGTTATGTAAAGACCGACACAACTGGATAGTGAATGACTGGAAACTAGTGATTTGGAGTGATGGATCACTCTACACCCTGAGTGAAACTGATGGAAGTGTTTGGGTTTGGCAAGTACCTAAGAACGTTACTTGTCATCATGTGTAGTGCTAACAGTGAAGTAAGGAGGAGGTGGTGTTACGGTATGGCTGTATTTTTTGTTTGTAGAAGGTGGACCTCTTATTGTGATAAGGAAAATGTTAAATACGGGAGGATATGAACGCATTTTACAGCATTGTGTACTGCGTAAAGTAGAGAAGCAGTTCGGAGTCAATAATTGATTGTATCAGCTGCCATAAAGCAGCATCAGTGAGGCAATGGTTCGTGAGTAATAACATTCATGAAATGGACTGACATACTCAGAGAACCGACCTCAGTCCAATGGAACACTTTTGAGATGAGCTAGACTGTCGACTTGGCTGCAGACGCCGCCGTCCCACATCACTATTTACTCTCGCTTCGGCTCTTAAGGAGGAATGGCTTCCATTCCTTGACAGGCATTCGAACGCCTCACTGAATATGTCTCCAGTAGAGTGAAGTCCGTCATAAAACCGAAAGGGTCCAAAATCCCATATTAATCTCTTCTGATAGATGTGTTTGGTATTTAGTTAAAATACACTCCTGGAAATTGAAATAAGAACACCGTGAATTCATTGTCCCAGGAAGGGGAAACTTTATTGACACATTCCTGGGGTCAGATACATCACATGATCATACTGACAGAACCACAGGCACATAGACACAGGCAACAGAGCATGCACAATGTCGGCACTAGTACAGTGTATATCCACATTTCGCAGCAATGCAGGCTGCTATTCTCCCATGGAGACGATCGTAGAGATGCTGGATGTAGTCCTGTGGAACGGCTTGCCATGCCATTTCCACCTCGCGCCTCAGTTGGACCAGCGTTCGTGCTGGACGTGCAGACCGCGTGAGACGACGCTTCATCCAGTCCCAAACATGCTCAATGGGGGACAGATCCGGAGATCTTGCTGGCCAGGGTAGTTGACTTACACCTTCTAGAGCACGTTGGGTGGCACGGGATACATGCAGACGTGCATTGTCCTGTTGGAACAGCAAGTTCCCTTGCCGGTCTAGGAATGGTGGAACGATGGGTTCGATGACGGTTTGGATGTACCGTGCACTATTCAGTGTCCCCTCGACGATCACCAGTGGTGTACGGCCAGTGTAGGAGATCGCTCCCCACACCATGATGCCGGGTGTTGGCCCTGTGTGCCTCGGTCGTATGCAGTCCTGATTGTGGCGCTCACCTGCACGGCGCCAAACACGCATACGACCATCATTGGCACCAAGGCAGAAGCGACTCTCATCGCTGAAGACGACACGTCTCCATTCGTCCCTCCATTCACGCCTGTCGCGACACCACTGGAGGCGGGCTGCAAGATGTTGGGGCGTGAGCGGAAGACGGCCTAACGGTGTGCGGGACCGTAGCCCAGCTTCATGGAGACGGTTGCGAATGGTCCTCGCCGATACCCCAGGAGCAACAGTGTCCCTAATTTGCTGGGAAGTGGCGGTGCGGTCCCCTACGGCACTGCGTAGGATCCTACGGTCTTGGCGTGCATCCGTGCGTCGCTGCGGTCCGGTCCCAGGTCGACGGGCACGTGCACCTTCCGCCGACCACTGGCGACAACATCGATGTACTGTGGAGACCTCACGCCCCACGTGTTGAGCAATTCGGCGGTACGTCCACCCGGCCTCCCGCATGCCCACTATACGCCCTCGCTCAAAGTCCGTCAACTACACATACGGTTCACGTCCACGCTGTCGCGGCATGCTACCAGTGTTAAAGACTGCGATGGAGCTCCGTATGCCACGGCAAACTGGCTGACACTGACGGCGGCGGTGCACAAATGCTGCGCAGCTAGCGCCATTCGACGGCCAACACCGCGGTTCCTGGTGTGTCCGCTGTGCCGTGCGTGTGATCATTGCTTGTACAGCCCTCTCGCAGAGTCCGGAGCAAGTATGGTGGGTCTGACACACCGGTGTCAATGTGTTCTTTTTTCCATTTCCAGGAGTGTATAAGTAAAATGACGGCACTAAGTACATGTTAACGAAAAGAAATGTTTTATTAAGAACTGAATAAATGATGCTGCGCTGACCTTTCGTTATGAGCGAGCGTGAAACTGCGATTGAGGCTGCCGGCCGGAGTGGCCGTGCGGTTCTAGGCGCTACAGTCTGGAACCGAGCGACCGCTACGGTCGCAGGTTCGAATCCTGCCTCGGACATGGATGTGTGTGATGTCCTTAGGTTAGTTAGGTTTAATTAGTTCTAAGTTCTAGGCGACTGATGACCTCAGAAGTTAAGTCGCATAGTGCTCAGAGCCATTTTTGCGATGGAGACTACGGGCGGCGCCGCTGTTCAGTACACAGTTAATCTTATTTCAACATTCCTAGGAAATAGTTCATTCACTAACAGTACGATGATTTCATATCCATTAAGAAGGAAAACAGCTTAACTGTTTTAAAAAATGGTTCAAATGTCTCTGAGCACTATGGGACTTAACATCGATGGTCATCAGTCGCCTAGAACTTAGAACTACTTAAACCTAACTAACCTAAGGACATCACACACATCCATGCCCGAGGCAGGATTCGAACCTGCGACCGTAGCAGTCGCGCGGCTCCGGACTGAGCGCCTAGAACCGCTAGACCATCGCGGCCGGCTAACTGTTTTCGAAATGGTGTTCGCTATTCCCGAGACTGACCATTTTTCTGGAATCTCCCTGGCGAGACAAAATCTCATCTTTAGTTAAATTTGGCAATAATGAGTTGGTGCTCTTTTTTTTAAATTTCTTCTCTTTAATTTCAAAAAAAGTGTCTCGTTTCGTCAATGTACTGGTTAGGGCTCATGAAAGTACCGTCATTGGTTGTTTATAGGTACAACAAAACATCCAAATTGTACTACAAAGCTCTTGAAAGGAACTGCACTTCAACTAATCTGTTTTACAAAACCTTTATTAAGTTCTTCTCACGCGTCAAGACTTGATAACAGCATGTTGACGAGAATGAGTTGGTATTCGAAATTGCCATTGCAGAGACGTTTATTCAGATATTAAGAGGAATAGGCTGTTGCATTTCGTTATAATTATTCCCTCACCAGTACACTAAAAGATCGATGGGTCTAGAAGAAATCTGCAGTTATCTGAAGGCCACATAATGCATTGACTTTACCATCAAGGAGAAATAAAGAATGGGGCGTGCGTAGCACCGACAGAGCTGGAACCTTTAGTCTACTGGATCGGATAATTCGACGCACATTTTGGTACACTGTGTATGTTGCCACTTGGCGTTAGTACTACGGAACTTACATGTGCAAGGTCACCTGTTCTAGACAGAGTGTTTATTGGATTTGACGCACAGCTTTGATCAGCAGATGCTGGTTCATCATGGAAATTGTGTTTTTCCTGTATATTAGCTTCCAGTCTTCCATTTAATAGGTTTAATAAAGATTTTTTCGTGTTTCGTAGCCACACATATACTGCTATACATTCCCTTTAACTTCTTCATTTTACGCTAATTGTAGATGCTAACTGAACCTGTCTCATACGCAAACGACCTATTAACTACTTTTTGGAAACGCTGCGATTATTTATTTATTTATTTATTTATTTGCAGGCAACTAAGAGAGATAAATTTTAAAAATAACCGTAAGAGAAATATCATCTCTCCAGAACATTCTTTCTGTTTCTAAGGCGTCAGCTTTGACGGAATGGTAAGACCCTCGGGAATATGTGGAACAAGATTCCGTGAAATACAGCCGTGTAAGAGAAGGCACACCATATAGAACGAGAGCTATCACCTTTCATTTTATTAACGGTCGGAAGCAGCTCATACATTCACGACTTCACCGACGTTTCACTTCTGTGAGACCGTTCCTGTTAGACGGCGTGCTGCTTTAATAAGAAACCGAAATCAGTTGGGAGCGAACTCCATGAAATGTGAAGAGTGACTCGGTCGTATTCCACGACGGGTTGTTGGAAAGCGACAGTTCTATTTTTGGTACTAATATTAATTCCATATGCTTAAGACTACGGTATAAATCCATATTTCTTAGGCCAATGTTGACGTTGGTATTGTAATAAAACAACGAGAAGGATTATGCAAAATTATTGCATCGTCCTCAGATTTTTTCATTCGTTGTCCGAGTTTACCGCCGGACGGAGTGGCCGAGCGGTTCTAGGCGCTACAGTCTGGAACCGCGCGACCGCTACGGTCGCAGGTTCGAATCCTGCCTCGGGCATGGATGTGTGTGACGTCCTTAGGTTAGTTAGGTTTAAGTAGTTCTAAGTTCTAGGGGACTGATGACTTCAGCAGTTAAGTGCCATACTGCTCAGAGCCATTTTTCTGAGTTTACCACCCTTTTCTTATAACTAAGCCATATACTGTCAGCCAGAAATTCTTAGGTAATTAGGAATAAAGTAATAGAAGCATAATGTAAAATAATGGCATCATCCTCAGATTATTTTCATTCATTGTCTGTATTTACCATACATTATTTGTCTTACAGCTAAAACGTATATATGTATAGTCAGATCGATATTCTAAAGTTATTAGGAGTAAACTACTTGGAATAAAAGATTATCTGCATCTAGCGTAGAAAACAAACTGCAGTTCTAAGTTTAGAAGACAAGAAAAGAAGGCGGTAATGGAGAACGTCTGGAGAAAGCTTCGTGGTCTATACCTACGTTATTCAGTCTGTGTACAGAATTATCAATGAGGAAAACCAAGGACTAATTTGGAAAAGATATTACAGTATAGTGGGAAGCAATAGAAATATTAATGTCTGTGTCAATGACAGAGACGGCATAGGACTTGGAATAGCAGTTGGATGAATTAGCTAGTGTTTTTAAAAGAGGTTACAAGATGAAGTGAAACTGAGGGAATTACCTTACGAGTTTGTTATGACAAACGAAAGTCAAACATATTGGCACGCACATACGTACTTTTGTATTTAATTAGCATAATATTAAAATGATGCAGTCAGTTACTTGAATTACGTTAAAATAGTGTCAAGTTCAAAGATAATTAAGTAAAACAGCCCGAGATATTGGCCTCTACACACACACACACACACACACACAGAGAGAGAGAGAGAGACAGAGAGAGAGAGAGAGAGAGAAGAGAGAGAGAGAGAGAGAGGCGCGTGCACACGCACAACACACACCACACAAGCTTTTTCATCTCAATTGGTGCCATATTCAAAATTATTTCTCCAAAAGTTCTACAAATCGTTTAAATTGTAGTATTTCGAAGTACCTTATAGAGTGCTCAAAAGTAGTAGAACGCTCTAATTTTTTACGCGATATTCAAACCCAACATTATCTAAAGTGTGCAAAACGCACTGCTTCAAGGTAGATTAAAGCAACCAAAGGGGGCCTTGAATTAACTATTTTTGTAAAACAATTATATTGTACCTATCAAGCGTCAAAAGACAGACAGGCAATACCAAGAACGAACTCACTGAGCATTCTCCATGTTCTGCCAAATCTTTCCTTGCTGACAATCAACACATTTGATTATCGACTCGGCGTAATATGATATCCTTGCCGCATTGCAAAACTCACATCGACTTTACTGTTGATGTAGCTGACAGATTAAAGTCTAACTGTCGACGAGGGTTACCAAAGGAAACAATATTGTTCTTACGTCAAAAACTGGTCTCTCACAACTCATTGCATACTCATAATTTTACGCATATTTCCGACGTTGTACTTACTAGCGAAAGGAATAGGCAAAATTTGACTACAAAATTGTTGCTGAATGGAATCTTCAGCCCTACGTTAATGCATTACTTTCTGATGAAACATCCTTAAATACAGACACAATAATTAATCATGCGTGTGTTTGTTCCGAAAACGTTTTCAAAGATCTCTTGCACCTACTTTGCAGACGTTAGATACCTGAAATCAAACTCAGAAGCGTTTTTGAGGAAAAGATAAGCTGTAGAAAAACTGGTTCATCTACAGAAAACGCTTGGTCTAGAATCAGTGTTAATGAACTGTAAACAATTCGGCATGGAAAGGTCAAAGACGCATATATCAAGTCGTTGGGTCTTGATGCACAGATTTTGTGCCAGATACCTTGTGAGAACTGTGACAGAAAGACAGTTATATTTTATTTTCAAAATTTCCTGAGATCTCTCTTGTTAAGCTCAATTTCATTTTCTAAATGCTATCCATGAAACATAGTAGGTAGCGAAAACTACATGTTTCTTGAAAACGGGTGATTTTTGTTGAATTTCATTTATCACCACATTTATATAGCGAAATCTGTGATATTTGTATTTCTCTTAGATGATAAAAGTATGTAACATTATGATATACGAGGGCAGTTGAATAAGTAATGCAACACATTTTTTTTCTGAAACAGAGGTTGTTTTATTCAGCATTGAAATACACCAGGTTATTCCCCAATCTTTTAGCTACACAACACTATTTTTCAACGTAATCTCCATTCAATGCTACGGCCTTACGCCACCTTGAAATGAGGGCCTGTATGCCTGCACGGTACCATTCCACTGGTCGATGTCGGAGCCAACGTCGTACTGCATCAATAACTTCTTCATCATCCGCGTAGTGCGTCCCACGGATTGCGTCCTTCATTGGGCCAAACATGTGGAAATCCGACGGTGCGAGATCGGGGCTGTAGGGTGCATGAGGAAGAACAGTCCACTGAAGTTTTGTGAGCTCCTCTCGGGTGCGAAGACTTGTGTGAGGTCTTGCGTTGTCATGAAGAAGGAGAAGTTCGTTCTGATTTTTGTGCCTACGAACACGCTGAAGTCGTTTCTTCAATTTCTGAAGAGTAGCACAATACACTTGAGAGTTGATCGTTTGACCATGGGGAAGCACATCGAACAGAATAACCCCTTCAGCGTCCCAGAAGACTGTATCCATGACTTTACCGGCTGAGGGTATGGCTTTAAACTTTTTCTTGGTAGGGGAGTGGGTGTGGCGCCACTCCATTGATTGCCGTTTTGTTTCAGGTTCGAAGTGATGAACCCATGTTTCATCGCCTGTAACAATCTTTGACAAAAAATTGTCACCCTCAGCCACATGACGAGCAAGCAATTCCGCACAGATGGTTCTCCTTTGCTCTTTATGGTGTTCGGTTAGACAACGAGGGACCCAGCGGGAACAAACCTTTGAATATCCCAAATGGTGAACAATTGTGACAGCACTACCAACAGAGATGTCAAGTTGAGCACTGAGTTGTTTGATGGTGATCCGTCGATCATCTCGAACGAGTGTGTTCGCACGCTCCGCCATTGCAGGAGTCACAGCTGTGCACGGCCGGCCCGCACGCGGGAGATCAGACAGTCTTGCTTGACCTTGCGGCGATGATGACACACGCTTTGCCTAACGACTCACAGTGCTTTTGTCCACTGCCAGATCACCGTAGACATTCTGTAAGCGCCTATGAATATCTGAGATGCCCTGGTTTTCCGCCAAAAGAAACTCGATCACTGCCCGTTGTTTGCAACGCACATCCGTTACAGACGCCATTTTAACAGCTACGTACAGGGCTGCCACCTGTCGGAAGTCAATGAAACTAGACGAGACGAAGCGGGAATGTTTGAAAATATTCCACAAGAAATTTCCGGTTTTTTCAACCAAAATTGGCCGAGAAAAAAAATGTGTTGCATTACTTATTGAACTGCCCTCGTATTTCAGAGGAAAAGAAAGAAACACGGTTTTCCCCAGTAACCGATGTCCCCATCAGTAAATTTTCCTGTCAACAACTCCAGAACATATTACAAAGGTAATGAAAGGAATATTTTGAACCACTTGGTTGGTTGGTTGTTTTGGGGAAGGAGACCAGACAGCGAGGTCATCGGTCTCATCGGATTAGGGAAGGACGGGGAAGGAAGTCAGCCGTGCCTTTTGAAAGGAACCATCCCGGCATTTGCCTGGAGCGATTTAGGGAAATCACGGAAAACCTAAATCAGGATGGCCGGACGCGGGATTGAACCGTCGTCCTCCCGAATGCGAGTCCAGTGTCTAACCATTGCGCCACCTCGCTCGTTTTTGAACTGCAAGATGAAGTTAGTGCCCTAGTAAAAATGCCCTAGTCTTATCAACAAATGCACATTAAGCTGGGAGTTACATAATCAGTAGTGACAATGTCTATTCTGCTGTGTTACAGAACAAATATATATTTATTTTGATGAACTTAATGTGTGGTACAAGGATCGAATTACGATTGGCGACTAACTCATAATGTGTCTCACTTGTGCCAGTAAGTGAGCTGTGTATATTTTGATAAGTAGTACAGAGAATTTAACTGTGGAAATGCTTAATATCAGGGCCCATTCTCTTTGGAAAGCGTGGTAGAGGGGTGTGGGAGACAGCATTGGGACACTTGATCTAACCATCGCAGTTTTTGTGTAGCTGACGTATTTTTTCAGACTTTTATGCATGGAAAGGGCATTGTAACACTTGAGAAGGAACCCAGACGTATTTTTGTGGACATAGACACTTGTGTGGCTGACACATGTTTGTAGACACTTAGGGGATGGGAAGAACATTGTGCCACTTCCCAACCACTATAGAACAATTTAGATTTGGAAAATACTGAAGTTGAGTGATTTCTTGTGCCTTACACCAAGCATGATTAATATATCAAAGTACTGACATTACTAGTGCTCCCACCCGTTTGTGATGATGAACAACAGGAGCATAAAGCAGCAGTCGATTTTATTTCACATTTAGAAATTTTGATGAATAATATTTGAAGTAAACCTCATCTTCAACAGCAACATACTTGTTATTCTGTAATTACATTGCTTAAGTTAACATTGGCTTTTAACTGACTATGGAGAGCGTGTTTGGTACTGTTTTTCATATATGAGAAATGCTAATACGACAAACTGTATTATGTGCTTTTGATGACACTTGAAATTCATCACAGATCAAGCACGTTTTCAAACTATAAATATTACTGGCAGTCAAATGAAAACGAGACACATGGAAAAGAAGTCAGTAGTGTGTTTATTATTTTAAAATTGATCGCTATTACTGGTAATACATTTATCCCACTGTGAGACAAAGTGGTTAATGCCTTCATGGAAAAACGTTTGCGGTTGCCTAATGAACAATTATTTTACCCAGGTGCGCACCTCTTCGTCCGAAGCAAATCGACGGCAACGAATATCTACCTTAGGCCCCCAAAAATATGGAAATCGCATGAGGAGAGATCGGGACTGTATAGAGGGTGTGTAAGAACTTCCCAGCAGATTTGTGCAGCGTAGTGGAAAGAATCTTGGCAACATGGGGGACAGACATTGGAGCAAGTAAAAGCTATATGCTTTGTGGTAGTTCGTTCTGCAGTGTGTTGCACATATGATGCAACGGTTGTCTCCAGTGGTGTGCAAGATCAAATGTTCCTTCTGTGAGGCCTCAAACACTACATATGCAGTTTGGCTTTGTAGTTGGTCACGAGATGGAATCCGGTCAGGTACCTAACTTCTCAGTCTGCATTTGCGACGTTAGCCGCGTCATTTCAGTCTTATGGATGTATACCATGAAAGACACATGTTTCGGATTCTACCCGAAACTGTAGATATCCTTTCCCTGACAGGATTATTGGGGTCGATTAAGGGTGCGAAAGGCACCGAAATAGGTTACATTTGAAATAACTTACAAGCAGGTGACTGAACATCCCTCTTGAGAGACTCCGAGCCAATTATGTTTTAAGGAGTCGGTTGTGCTGTTTTATTTACTCCTATGATTCTACAGGTGATCTAAAGGGAAGGAAAGCACTCCATGTGATAAAGCAAATTAATTAAAGGAAATGATAATGTGACCCCACGAACAGATGAGTGACCCAATGAGATAAACAGTTGAACATTTACTATTTGGACAAAGGATTCTATTGATTGAAACTAACCCTGCCACAGTTGGGTGGACGTGATAAAAGATAACATATGCGAATAATACACGAATACGAATAGTGACTGTGAGCATCGTTAGTAAATTGCATAAAGAATATGGCAAAACAGGTTTGAACACTAGTAAGTACGCCAAAGTGAATGTTGAAAGCAAACTAGCGCGTTGCGAAGTATTAAAGCGGAATATTAGCTCTTGAAGTGAATGAGCTAATATCGCATCCCAACGAAACTGATAGCTTTAATGGTGGCCCGTCTCACTAAACTCGTAGCACATTGCGGAAGGCAGTGGGGATAGCGGCTGCATATTCTGAGTACAGGTCTCTCTCCGTACCCAGTGCTCATGAGGAAAAATCCTTCTGTGCCATCACAAAGCTCATCAATCGCTCAGTAGCTTGTCTTTACGCCACAATCTCCTAGAAATCTCTGTCATTACTCCTCTATATCCTAGCAGCAAGTCATTACTCTTCAAAGGCCTTCAATCACCAAACACGAAGTGCTTGTTTCTGGATGCTCTGAAACTTTGCTACCCCAATCAGGGCCAGAAACCCGCCGGCCACTCATAGTAGGCATTGCGAGTTCCATCCATTAAATCTTAAGAAAAGATGTTAAACAATCTCCTACTCATGCAGATTTATACTATGTTTAACCAGTGAGGTCTTGGTGTGGACCGGGCGAGGTGGCGCAGTGGTTAGCACACTGGACTCGCATTCGGGAGGACGACGGTTCAATCCCGCGTCCGGTCATCCTGATTTAGGTTTTCCGTGATTTCCCTAGATCACTTCAGGCAAATGCCGGGATGGTTCCTTCGAAAGGGCACGGCCGATTTCCTTCCACATCCTTCCCTAATCCGAGCTTGTGCTCCGTCTCTAATGACCTCGTTGTCGACGGGACGTTAAACACTGATCTCCTCCTCCTCCTCCTTGGTGTGGGGAGGCAGGCCGAAAATCACTCCCAGCCCATGGTACAATTTCTAAACGGACCTATGAGATGGTTGACATGCAGGCACAGACGAGGAAGGTCGTGCTCTATCAATCAGAAAGCTGGATTAAGAAATTTAAACCAAACTTGATTCAGTGGCGTCGCATTTGAGGTAATGGTGATTCACAAGCCAGCCTCTATGAGACGATACCTGGATAGAGATTTCTTATCTTTCTAAAAGGCTTCTAAGAACAATGCTTTCTTTTCGACATAAAAATAGGATTTTGGGATTAGCCTCTCCTTTATGGATACAGGGCAACACCCAGTTCCAGTACTTGACTCGAACAATAATGCAGATGATACTGATGCACCAATCTGAGGCACTGGATGACGCAATTATTTCCTCTGACTTCTACAAAGGCCACTCCTAGATCATGTAATTTAATTCTTGGATAAAATCGATAAGTCACATGCCGCAATATTCGACCTTAGGGGTGAAAGTAAATTCATATGACATTATTACATGACCATTTACCTTTCAGACTGTCGCACAACATAATTCAGAATACGTTTATGAACGTATCCTCTGATCAAGTAGTCGACCACTGGTGCTGTCTAATAACTGCAATCAACATTCAGTACCTCCAGTGAATGTCCCTTTTATTGTTTCCTCTTTATATATAGTTGTAATTCAGTGTTGGGGCTGCAGAACTGAGAGCCTATGAGCCTGGAGCGTGGGATGTGGGAAGCGAATGCCAGTCTGACTAGCTGAGGTTGCGACTTTCACTTGGACTCTGAACATTTTTATGGTAAGCAGTCTGTTTCTCTTAAGACGGGTCTTATCTTACGCTAACCAGCTCATAGGCTCTCAGTTCTGCAGCCCCAACACTGAATTACAACGATATATGAAGAGGAAACAATAAAAGGGACATTCACTGGAGGTACTGAATGTTGATTGCAGTTATTAGACAGCACCAGTGACCGACTACTTGATCAGAGGATACGTTCATAAACGTATTCTGAATTATGTTGTGCGACAGACTGAAAGGAAAATGGTCATGTAATAATGTCATATGAATTTACTTTCACCCCTTAACGGTCGAATATTGCGGCATGTGGCTTATCGATTTTATCCAAGAATTAAATTACATGATCTAGGAGTGGCCTTTGTAGAAGTCAGAGGAAATAATTGCGTCATCCAGTGCCTCAGATTGGTGCATCAGCATCATCTGCATTATTGTTCGAGGCAAGTACTGGAACTGGATGTTGCCCTGTATCCATAAAGGAGAGGCTAATCCCAAAATCCTATTATTCCTAGTGATGCATTACTGCATTTATAGCGGTAATTAAATTGATAGAAAAATCTACATTGTGGTTCTCAAAATCTTTATCAGCTACACCAAGATCATCAGCAAGATTATCCCGATAAAGGCAGTGGTTCTCCAGCTGAGATAAGCGCATTTCAGGGTCAAGCTGTCCATCATGGAGAGACTCCAGTAGACAGTTCATAATACTATGGTCGAGCAATAATCCAGTGTCGCTGCTCTTTAAGCTTTCAGTTTCAGTTCGTACACAGCGCTGTAAGCAGCTGATATTTACACACCAGCCTGATATGCTAAATGGCTCAACGAGTTTTTCAGATGCCTTTCTAGACCGCTCCTTGCTAGTCTACTTTGTTCTTAGCTCAAACAATATGCTGCCTACCACACTGCCGAGCAGCAGGTCAGAGACTCTTTTGGTGATCGAGGCCCTCCAGTGCGGGTGCTGGTTCCCGCTCATCACTGGAGACAGCAATTGCGTCGTATGTGAAACATCTTGTCTTTTGAGCAGTAGTACACACTGATGTAGTGGGATGCGTAAAAATGCTTATTTTGTAGTTGCAAGATACTAGGGTATAAAGCACAACTTTTAGGATGTGTCAGCATTTCTAAGTTCAGTTTACGTAGATATTACAGCTGTATTTACCTGCCACACTCCTTATTCGCCAGTTTTGGTAAATCTTACAGACATTTCGTTGCATTACTATACTTATAATCGAAGAATTACTTTGGTGTCATAGATATTTGCCAATTTTAAACGCACTATATGCACAAATTTGCCCAGCGAATGGATCTGATGTAAAATGCACTAGACATAAAATACAGGATAGTCATCTGTAAGGTATTTGGAACACGGAAAATAACATTACCTCATAGGTTCGTGATACTAATAAATGTTCATTTAATAAATATAAATATTCTTTTGTTATCTCTTCTATATGTTTCAAAAGGCTAGTTGCAAGATAGTTTCCACATTTGTACCCCAAAGGCTATGAAATCGTTATTCCCGTTCTTGGGATTTCGATTGTGACATCTGAATTTCATCACTTTATAGTCAGTTTAGTTTTTAATTGATTCTTGAATTTAATTTATTCTACGCTCTGAGAGCGTACTGGAAACATACATCTGTGTACTACACGGATGAATGTTTCCAGTAGATTTCGTCATATTTTAATTGGAAACAGTCCTGCATAAATATGTGACGTATTGATGTTCATTATACTTGGTACTTCGTATCAGTAAAAAAGAGTGGCTTCTTTTGTGTGACGCTGTCATCAAGTTTTAGTTTTGAAAATGGGATATGCACAGTGATCTTTCTCCTCATAAAATATCCCATGAAATCGATAGTAATGGATAAAAGATAAAAGCAGGCAAGTGCAAAATGTTATAAGATAAAACAGTCAGCTCAGTTTCTCTGCCAGATTATCGTGAACCATCATTTGTGTAAAAAACTCTTTAGGGTATCACAAGACCGCGAAAGCGATATAAACGTTCCTTTCCTGGCTTTGAGCGTCGAAACAGTTCCTTTAGACGTACTGATTGCCACTATCTTATAGATAAACACTTAGTGAGAAAAGAAAGTGGCAGCTTTAGAACAACTGGTCTGTAACACCCTTACAAAAATAAGTTGGTTCGTAGTGAGCGTCATTTTTAAAGGTATCTAAAACTTACATGCAGATGTTACAGCAACTACTAAATAAAAATGGGATAAGTACGAAACAATGCAGGATGACACAGGAGGGATGATCAATATGCAGGAATATGACAGGACCGATCATTCGAAGCAATATAGGTAAACATGAGCTATAGAATGGATACCTTAAGATATATGAGAACTTCTTCATCTCTGATACTATAAAACTAATCTCGTTCAAAATGGTTCAAATGGCTCTGAGCACTATGCGACTTAACTTCGGAGGTCATCAATCGCCTAGAACTTAGAAGTAATTAAAACTAATCAACCTAAGGACAACACACACATACATGCCCGAGGCAGCATTCGAACCTGCGACCGTAGCGGTAGCCCGGTTCCAGACTGTAGCGCCTAGAACCGCACGGCCACTCCGGCCGGCTACTAATCTCCTCTACTGCTACCTCTTTGATTTCCTTATTTTGGGATGTTGTATTATATACCAAAATCAGAAAAAATGTCCAGTAAACATAAGCTCCAAATGGCCGACCTTAAGACCTATGAAGCACTTGTTCATTTTGACTTCCTCTCTTCCACTGAGCAAATGCCCATATTTCTGAAGGTATCAATTTTACAGTAAATGTTTGCTGAAATTTCTTTTTCTTTTCCCGTCCAACATCACCTCCTTCCAAAATATGGAAAGCAAATAGCTTGCTGTAGAAGAGATTTGTTACACAGTGCCGAGGTTGAAGAAGTCCTCATAGTTGTTACGGTATGCATTTTAGAGTCCATGTTTACTAGGCTTTCTCGCTTCGAATGGTCGTTGCCGTCTTATCTCAGAATATTAATCATTCCTCCTGGGACCCCCTGTATTATTAATAAAGTGATATGTACAGGATGAGTGAAATTGACATAGCCTGGAAAATATTTCACACACCTTAAGATTGACAACCCAACTTATGCCATCCACAAATTGGGCAGATGAAATAAGTTGCAATGCCTACGGTTCAAGACACCGAAACGAGATTGTTTGCAAATGCCAACACGCGAGGAGGAACGTACGTCGTATAATAAATACTCGAAAATTTTTAGTCACCGATATGTGGAAGTAACTTGTCCGCAACAGTGAGAGGGTCGGTGGAAATGAACACGTAAAAACGTCAATAGTGTTTAAGGAAAACACAGACGTTGCGTATAAACACGTCGACAACACTTGTGCAGCAGAGGAGCATGACGAGTTACCTTGTCCACAGCAATCAAAAGGCTAACTTTGGAGCAGAATATTGGGTAATACTATAGAACGTAGTCTGTGAGCTAATACGGAGGACTCCGTCTGCAGGCCACAAGTGGCCCATCGGGACCATCCGACCGCCGTGTCATCCTCAGTTGAGGATGCGGATAGGAGGGGCGTGTGGTCAGCACACCGCCCTCCCGGTCGTTATGATGGTTTTCTTTGGCGAGATATTACAACTGCCCTCAATTTGTCGATGCTGTAAAGAAATGATGGGATGGAAACAGTAAACTAAGAACAGTGAGCTGCTCTGCTACTGTAAATACTGCTTCCTGAAGAAGAAGAAGAAGAGAGAGATCAGCATAGGTTACGGACAATGTTGTGGGGAGACTGTAGAAAAAATGCTTAACATTAAATTGAGTAAACAACATTAAGACGGAAAAATAAGAAACATCCAGAGCCGGATGGAATTCCTGCCGAAGTAATACAAGACTCATGTGACCAATTAGAAATTTACTTGTGAGAACTGTACAACGAATGTCTCTTGCAAGGAAGGGTCCCTGAGCAGTGGAAGAATGCTGAGGTGCTGACTAGTAGTAAGGGGCAAGGCAAAGATTCGGTGACACCCAAAAGCTACAAACCAATTTGTCTTCTGATCGTTCTCGGTAAGTTACTTGAAAAATTATTATGTCAGGGATTACAATATCATATACTACTACACTGGATGAACCCTCACCAGAATGGGTTCAGAAGAGACAAATTAACAGAAGAAGCAATTAATAAGCGACATATAGTCATTACACGTACGCTATAATGATGATTATCATCATTACTGGTGATTTCGATATCCTATTGTAGCCGTGTTTCTAGGGTCGCCTTGGCAGGCTGGAGAATCCGGAGGTGCTGAACATCTGCCTAAGAGACTATTGCAGCGGGAGATAAGCATCTTTAATATGCTCAGGAAAAACTAAAACAGTTCTGGAATGTAGCTTTAGAGGCCATACTATAAAAGTTTATGCAGTCGGTAACGTATATGGATTTGCAGATGACGTGTTTATTCGTCGTAAGTGATGAATCCAAACGAACTGTACAAGACAAATGTAATGTAGAGCTCGGTGAACTTGAAGGAAGGTGTCGAAACGTCAAATTATGACTAGCCCCTAACAAAACTACGTACCTGTCGCAGAAAGGAAACCTAGAAGGGAATCTTAAAATAAAACTAAATGACGTAACTAATAGAAGAAGCGTAGTAAAGAGTTATCGAATGGTATTCTGAGACGAATGGCCGCGCGGAGTGGCCGAGCCGTCTAGGGCTCCTTGCCACAGTTCACGCGGCTCTCCCCGTCAGAGGGCATTATTGTGTGTGTTGCTACTAGCGTAATTTAGATTAAGTTAGACTAAGTCCCATAGGAAATTACCACCACCGAGACCTATGTCATAATTTTGCACATGATACTGAGGAGACAGACATAAAAGGTACAAATGTGGTGAAAAAAATTACAGCCATAGAAAATAACCAATTTCAACTTCCCTTGAAAATTGGCAGAGCACATCACCAGTCTATATTTGCATCAGTCGTATGATATGGTAATAGCATATTGGCTGATAAACTGCACTTTGTGAAGCCAGCTACATCAGTCAGAAGAGTTCAACGAGGAATGCTACCACGATTAATGGGCGCCTACTGTACTATCCCGAAAAATGTATTGTTAGCAGATTCTAGAAATATGGCCACTAGGCATGGAAATCGGTTAAAGAGCAGCCCTTTATTGTTTAAAGAAAGGAAATCAAATGAAAGTACGAAGAATACTTCAAAGTCAGGCCAACCCCAAAGAAAGTTACCACGAGATCATGCATAGTATAACGATGGTAAAATGAATGGTACACTTCAAGCACAGATACGAGCACACAGGAATCTCTCGCTAACATCAGCGAGAGGCCAAAAATGAGATTTCTTAGCCGCTCGAGTCGAATGACAGGTACATGAACGATCAAGGCCCATATGTTACGTATCTGTACAAAATCAAAAGAGAGATGAATGACATTCACGTCTATGGAAATGTGAGAGCTCCATAGGAGACACTGTTGCACTGTGGGCTCTACGGAGCACTAAGGAACGATTCAATCTGGAGCATCTTCGACGGCACTGCAGCCGCAGTATTTACAGGGTGTTTCAAATATGACCGGTATATTTGAAACGGCAATAAAAACTAAACGAGCAGCGATAGAAATACACCGTTTGTTGCAATATGCTTGGGACAACAGTACATTTTCAGGCAGACAAACTTTCGAAATTACAGTAGTTACAATTGTCAACAACAGATGGCGCTGCGGTCTGGGAAACTCTATAGTACGATATTTTCCACATATCCACCATGCGTAGCAATAATATGGCGTAGTCTCTGAATGAAATTACCCGAAACCTTTGACAACGTGTCTGGCGGAATGGCTTCACATGCAGATGAGATGTACTGCTTCAGCTGTTCAGTTGTTTCTGGATTCTGGCGGTACACCTGGTCTTTCAAGTGTCCCCACAGAAAGAAGTCACAGGGGTTCATGTCTGGCGAATAGGGAGGCCAATCCACGCCGCCTCCTGTATGTTTCGGATAGCCCAAAGCAATCACACGATCATCGAAATATTCATTCAGGAAATTAAAGACGTCGGCCGTGCGATGTGGCCGGGCACCATCTTGCATAAACCACGAGGTGTTCGCAGTGTCGTCTAAGGCAGTTTGTACCGCCACAAATTCACGAAGAATGTCCAGATAGCGTGATGCAGTAATCGTTTCGGATCTGAAAAATGGGCCAATGATTTCTTTGGAAGAAATGGCGGTCCAGACCAGTACTTTTTCAGGATGCAGGGACGATGGGACTGCAACATGGGGCTTGTCGGTTCCCCATATGCGCCAGTTCTGTTTATTGACGAAGCCGTCCAGGTAAAAATAAGCTTCGTCAGTAAACCAAATGCTGCCCACATGCATATCGCCGTCATCAATCCTGTGCACTATATCGTTAGCGAATGTCTCTCGTGCAGCAATGGTAGCGGCGCTGAGGGGTTGCCGCGTTTGAATTTTGTATGGATAGAGGTGTAAACTCTGGCGCATGAGACGATATGTGGACATTGGCGTCATTTGGACCGCAGCTGCAACACGGCGAACGGAAACCCGAGGCCGCTGTTGGATCACCTGCTGCACTAGCTGCGCGTTGCCCTCTGTGGTTGCCGTACGCGGTCGCCCTACCTTTCCAGCACGTTCATCCGTCACGTTCCCAGTCCGTTGAAATTTTTCAAACAGATCCTTTATTGTATCGCTTTTCGGTCCTTTGGTTACATTAAACCTCCGTTGAAAACTTCGTCTTGTTGCAACAACACTGTGTTCTAGGCGGTGGAATTCCAACACCTGAAAAATCCTCTGTTCTAAGGAATAAACCATGTTGTCCACAGCACACTTGCACGTTGTGTACAGCACACGCTTACAGCAGAAAGACGACGTACAGAATGGCGCACCCACAGACTGCGTTGTCGTCTATATCTTTCGCATCACTTGCAGCGCCATCTGTTGTTGAAAATTGTAACTACTGTAATTTCGAAAGTTTGTCCGCCTGAAAATGTACTGTTGTCCCAAGCATATTGCAACAAACGGTGTATTTCTATCGCTGCTCGTTTTGTTTTTATTGCCGTTTCAAATATGCCGGTCATTTTTGAAACACCCTGTAGGAGGAACGTGGAAGACTTCACGGTACATTCTGCGACGCGTCAGCATGCTTCCACCACCGCTAAACAACACATTGAACAGATGAAGTCCTGGGTAGCTGCGCGGCCAGCGCTGTGGATTCCTAATGGAAATACGGGAATAACGAGTATACGTATGACACATGGAAGACGACATTCAGAAGTTTGGGTCTGGTTTGGGTAATGCACGGATAGCTGAAACGGTTAAGTTAACAGCTCGCGTAAAGCGGGAAACCCGGTTTAGAGTACCAGTCCGGCATAAATTTTCTATGTCGTCCATCAATTACACAGTTGGAGGTGGTTCATATTCCAACTACCAATGTATTTCATGATTTAACGGAAAGACTTTCCAAGAATTTAAATTACGTGCAAGTGATCAAAAACGTGTGGATTCTGAGACGTTGCAATGGATCGTGAAATCACTTGTTACGCGAACTCTCTACTGACGTGCTGCCCTATGTCAAAGAATGTGGCTGTTGAGTAGGGTTGTATGAGGGCTGAGGGCGGGTCCAATAGTGCAAAAACAGAAATTATAGTCTGAGCACACCCTAATAACTAAAGAAAAACAGAACAGAATCTGCAATACTAATGGCAGTTTGGTAGTTGGGTATTTCGTTAAGGGATTTATTGTAGTTTGGTAGTCATAAAAAGTAGTTGTAGGATTAGCATATTTGTAGTGACTACCAATAATAAATAATGAATATACACATTTGTTATTATCCACTAAAATGTGAATTGTATGGCCTATTTTATATTCTCAGACTATACGCTGTAAGTGTAATGAATAAATAGTTATCTCAAGGTGATATAATATTTTCCGTGACAGTTTTATTTTGCCCACAATCTATATGTGAGTCACGAGTAACCGAGCTTTTAATTTTCAATACGGTTAACAAATTCACCAATACACATTACTTACGAACACATACATTTAGGAAATATCTTGAAAAAGACATTTAAAATTAAGCAACTTGACGTATTAATCGCAGTATTCAGGATCGATTTGCCTAGGTACTTTAGTTTCCCCTTACTTTGAGACTTACTTTGGGACATCAAGAAAATACAAAATACCCATTAGATGCTTCTCTGAGACATTAGGTGTAACATGTTTCAAGGGCAGTTAGGAAAGTTCGTGGAATCATCACCAGACGTCAGAGATAGTACAATAAGATTCCCGTGCAGTATTAGGTCTTCCTTTATGAGTAAACACTTGACACGTCAGTGCCTTGGTTATACATCTATGGTGTAGACGTCTCTATGTTGTTGCTCCCGTGTGAAGTGGAAAAAAATCGAGGTATGGAAAGTGATTAAGTACTTCGTGAAGAAAGGAATGAGAGCAAAGGAAATTCATTACGAATTTCAGAGCACGCTGGGTGACTTTGTTCCTTCATATTCAGTTGTTTCCAAGTGGACAAATGAGTTTAAACTTGGTCGGGAAAGCTTACTTGATGATTCGTGTAGTGGTCGTCCAAAATGAACTTCTGTCCACACGTTACTGCAGAAGTGCACAAAATTGTTATAGAAGATCGTCGACTGACAATACGAGAAATTTCTGAAGTTGTAGGGATATCATCTGGACCGGTGTATCACATTCTAACAGTGGAATTGGATATCAGAAAATTATCTTCCTGGTGGGTGCTGCGATTCTTAACACGATTTCAGAAATGCTTCAGAATGGAAGTATCCGAACAATGTTTGGCACGTTTTCACACTAACTAACCACATTTCTTAGTCCTGTTTGTGGCCACAGGTAAATCTTTGGTCCATTACTGTAGCCCAGAGACGTAACAACAGTCAAAGCAGTGGAAACACGTTGATTCGCCACCAAAAAAAAGCAAAGGTAATACGGTCGGCCGGAAAGTTCATGGCGCCAGTTTTTTACGATTCAAAAGGAATTCTGCTGATAAATTATCTCGTCACTGGTCAAAAAATTACGGGACAATACCACCCAAACGTCGTGGACCAACTACAGCAAAAGATATGCGAAAAAAGGCCAGGTTTGGCAAGGAAGGCTATCATCTTTCATCAAGACAACGAGCATCCGCACACATGTGTCGTTGTCATCCTGTGTACCAGACAGGGCTCGGAGGTGGAAGTGTAGGAAGAAAATCAATGAGACACCCCTTCTGTCACGTGGGATGTGAAGCGGGTTTGGACGGCACAAGCTTTTCTTCTCCCATTCATTCATTCGCATGTCGTGTGCCGTAAATCACAGCATGACGGAACGTCTTCAGAGACACGGGACGAGTCAAGTTATACGTTAACAAAAGAAGTAGCCACTGGAATTAAATTCTGTAAACTACACCAACACCAAATTATGTTTTTTTAATATGTGTGAAATCTTATGGGACTTAACTGCTGAGATCACAAGTCCCTAAGCTTGCACTACTTAACCTAAATTATCCAAAGGACAAACACACACACTCACGCCCGAGGGAGGACTCGAACCTCCGCCGGGACCAGCCGACCAAATTATGACTACTGCTTAGTTAGTCATAGTAATAATTATGGGAAACACGTCTATGCTACTCTAATACGCAAATGTGCATTAGGAGGAAATTAGGTACTTAAAAACTAGTCGCTTTTCCCTCATCTGTAATACAAAGTTCGTGATTTAATCTACTGCTTCTAATTAAGCATTTATATAACTGTACAAAGGATATTATTTGGTGCCTATATACTGGCGGTCCAAATCTGTTTTATCCGAGCATTAGAGTTAGGCAGAACTTAATTCCTTGAGCCTAAATATTCTGATAAGTTATAGAACAAGGGTCTGCTCAGGTTTCCTTTTCATTTCTTTGTATCTGAGATGTTTTAGTATCCTGCCTGACGTCTACAAGCAACTTTTATTACCTTTTGCAGCATACTGTAAAATTCCATTCTGAACCCTATAATGTAATCCATTGTCTCTATGGATATTATGTTCCTTTCTGGTGTTGTCATTGTAGATTTCACAGCTAATCCTAAATTCGTCATTATTATTAAACACTAATACCATTAACGGGAGAATACAGGGTGATCAAAAAATCAGTATAAATTTGAAAACTTAATAAACCACGGAATAATGTAGATAGAGAGGTAAAAATTGACACACATTCTTGGAATGACATGGGGTTTTATTAGAACCGAAAAAGAAAAACAAAGTTCACATAATGTCCGACAGATGGCGCTGGACAGCAAAGCTCTTACCGTGACGGCTGAGAGGTACTCCGATATGTTACAGAATCGCATCATCCCCAGCCTGGCTGATAAACACCTGCTGGAACGTACGATTTTTATGCAGGATGGCGCTCCACCCCATATTGCTAGACCCGTGAAAGATCTCTTGAGCTCATCGTTTGGTGATGATCGTGTGCTCAACCGCCACTTTCGTCATGCTGGGCCTCCCAGGTCCCCAGACCTCAGTCAGTGCGATTATTGGCTTTGGGGTTACCTGAAGTCGCAAGTGTATCGTGATCGACCGACATCTCTAGGGATGCTGAAAGACGACATCCGACGCCAATGCCTCACCATAACTCCGGATATGTTTTACAGTGCTGTTCACAACATTATTCCTCGACTACAGCTATTGGTGACGAATGATGGCGGACATATTGAGCATTTCCTGTCAAGAACATCATCTTTGCTTTGTCTTACTTTGTTATGCTAATTATTGCTATTCTGATCAGATGAAGCGCTATCTGTAGGACATTTTTTGAGCGTTTCTATTATTTTGGTCCTAATAAAACCCCATGTCATTCCAAGCATGTTTGTCAATTTGTACCACTCTATCTACATTATTCCGTGATTTATTGAGTTTTCAAATTTATACTGACTTTTTGATCACCCGGTATGTCAGCACGTAAGTGTGAGAAATACTTGGTGCGTGAACAGGCTTCTACAACATGTTCAGTTATCAATTTACTGCACACCTCTATGGAGTAAACACTTTGTTCAATTCGCGTGTATTGCCCTAGAAGACTTTGACGCAGGACAGTACGGAGTGAAAATATCTAAAATGTGCTAGAAATCCCCTATATAGGTCAAAACAATGATATATCTAAGGGCAAAAGAGGCAGATCAGAGCTTTTCGGTTAATATATTCAGCTCCAGGTGCCACATAAGTTTATTAGTGGATGCCTGGAAGATTCACACTTTCAGCTTCATCCAGTGTTAGCCATTTCACGTCTGCTTTTGGTAGTTGTGTTTGCAGGCGCTGTTTGCTTACCTGCCCTGACCTGCACGCGGCGGCTGACGATGGTGCCGACAATGTTGGAGGCGGCGCAGCGGTAGGCGGCGCTGTGAACTTCCGGACGGTACTCCTCGGCGGAGAAGGGTTCCAGCAGAAGAGTGCCGTTGGCGAGCACGCGCCGCAGCCCGGCCACGTCGTCAGCTTCGCTCCCGTCCGACAACAGCCACGAAATCGTCTGCAAACCAACGACATCCTTTCTGAATGGACTCCAACGTTTGTCTAGCAGTTCATACAGTTGTCATTTTAATATAATTTAGTAATTTGGTAAATCATTTAGGTTCTACAGCGAAACGTTATTTTGTCGCATCCCGCCATCCCAGGGATACGGAAACCAATTTGGTGAAAGACAGCGATAAAATTAGTGTGACACACAGTGCCGTTTTCGGTGGCCGCGACTCCATAATTCGTAGCACATAGCGACGGTTGTTGGTTCACTACTGGACACACACAACCATCCCGGGGCGAGAGACGGACTGCATATTGCTATCCATATCAAGTACCAGCTCATACAACTCCCGCAACTCCTTCGTCTCTCCTGCGTCTCCTCTAAACCTGGATCCTAATTTACTATACTCTTTCCTATCATTGAGGTCCTTTGCCTATTGTCGTGCCCATATGAACACTTCCAAGCTTTTCTCCTCCATCCCCATCCTCCTTCCATAGCGTATTTTAAATCCCCATTCTCTCCTAGAGCATGAATTATTCGCTAAAATTTGGCATTACTTCCCACCATAGCTACGCTTTCCATCCTATCTCAAACGATGCTACAGCCTCACTCCTCATTCCTCTCCAAACACCTAAATCATATCTCCAACCGTTATTTAACACGTAAGTATTTCACTCCTATTCCTTATAAATACATTGCAAAAACAGGAAAGTACGCAAGGGACATGTTCGGAACTCAGTGTAACTTCGTACACACCATCGGAGCGTGTGAAAATCATCATGTTTACCATTCTCTGCGGTAAGTAGAATGACCACAGGAGTGCATTCGTGTTTTTGTGTTTAGTATTGTTACGACGTGTGCAAGGGGCGTAAACACCGCCACATGAGTGATCACTGTGAAGGACACGGAGATGCTGCGTATTCGTACGTGAGAACGTTATCACCACCTGGCAGTGTGTGAAAGTGGTATGATCGTAGTCTGCATTTGGCCTGCTGGTCGAATTGTGCAGTATCTCTACGTGTAAGACATTTGGATGAGACCGTAGCGAGATGTGGGACAGCATGGGAACGTGAGGGCAGGCGTTCTTGTTTTTATGGTTCTGGTCGCCCACGTCGGACCATCACAACGAAGGATCGCGATATTGTACACTAAGCACAATCGGAACGCATTCGCATTCGACGCCTGTAGATGTAATGGACGCTCTGCCACATTCTGTGTCATCCCGCACTATTAGTCGAAAACTAGCAGCAGCTAGACTAAGGAATTAACTAGCATGCGGAGGATGCCGTTAACGTTGTGACACAAACGCTTGAGTTTAGAGTGGTCCCGTGACCGGAAAGCACGTACTGCTGATGAATGGCGTCACTTTGTGATCATTGATGAAAAGTGGTTCTGCTCCTCCACAGATGACCAACGTCAGTGCGTATGGCGGCGAGCTAGGTAACTGTTCCATTCTCATATTATATTAAGCTTGAACAAATTATATAATTGGATGGATGAAGAGCGGAAACTGGGCCGCTGTTATCGCACCTCCCGTTTGGTAATGTACACTGAAGTAACAAAAGTCATGGGATACCTCGTAATATCGTGTCGGAACTCCTTTTGCCCGGCGTAGTGCAGCAAATCGACGTCGCGTGGACTCAACTAGTCGTTGGAGGTCCCCTGCAGAAATAGTGAGCTATGCTGCCACTATAGCCGGCCATAGCTGCGAAAGTGTGGCCAATTCGGGATTTCGTGTATGAACTGACCTCTCCATTATATTCTATAATGCTCGATGGGCTTCATGTGGGGAAATTTGGGAGGCCAAATCATTCGCTCGAATTGTCCAGAATGTTCTTCAAACCAATCGCGAAAAGTTGTGGCCTGGTGAAATGACGCAGTTATGAATAAAAATTCCGTTACAGTTTGGGAACATGAGGCCCCCACATAGCTGCAAATGGTCTCTAAGTAGCAGAACGTAACCATTTCCAGACAATTATCGGTTCAGTTGAAAAATAGGACCCATGCATTCCATGTACACACAGCCCACACCCTTATGGAGCCTTGTTAACAACTTGGATCTATGGCATCATGGAGCCTGCACCACACTCGATCATTATCATCAGCTGTTACCGACTGAACTAGGTCACAGTTTTCCAACCGCCAGGGGTCGAACCGATATGGTCACGCGCCCAGGAGAGGCGCTTCAGGCGATGTCGTGCTGCTAGTAAAGGCACTAGAGTCGGTTGTCTACTGCCATATAATATTAAGGCAAAATTTTGCCGCACACTCCTAACGAATACGTTATTTCATGCAGTGCTGCTTGTCTGTTAGCACTGAACACTCTATGCAAACGCCGCTGCTCTCGGTCGATAAGTGATGGCCGTCGGACACTACGTTGACCGTGGTGAGAGGTAATGCTTAAAATTTAGTACTCTGAGCACGCACTAACATGGTGAACCTCGAGATATTGAATTTCCTAACTACTTGTGAAATGTAATGTCCCATGCGTCTAGTTCCAATTACCACTCTGCATTCCGAGTCCGTTAATTCCTATTGTGCGGCTATAATCAAGTCCGCAACCTTATCTTATGAATCATCTGAGTGCAAATGACTGGTCCGCCAGTGCACTGCCCTTTTATACCCTGCGTATGCGAAAATACCGCCGTCTTTATATGTGCATATCGCTATGCCAGGATTTTTGTCTGCTCAGTGTAGTTATTTGTGTACACCGTCACGGAGTATCATTGGCTAAGGTAGTTCCTCGAAGCCTGAGAAAGAAAAAGGAAAGCAAAATATTTTGAACAAGATTATGAAGTAATGTTTCCTAGCAAGAAGTATAACATCGTGAATATAGTGTTTGGCAATCAAGTTCCGAAGTAATCTCTCTGAAGTTGAATCCTCCTGCTCTGAATCTCGTAACACATCAGCTGTTACTTTGTCTGCTAGTAAAATCGTTTCAGCTGAGATAACGACATAGGGGACGAGACTTGTTAAGCAAGGAATATTATAAAGTGATTCACAACAAAAACAGTCCCTACGCTAACCTTGTTCTTGGCCCTCTGTGAGAATAGTCATCTGCCGACAGAGTTTTATTCCAGATTCAAATGTTTTCCCTCTCTTCAATGTGATCTCAGAATTAATAAAATACAGCGAATGACTTATTCCCCACGTTGTTGAAAGAAGTCTGATGATTTTAATTCTGTCACCAAGTCGGTCACATTTAGATATTTCATGAAAATTCAGTTCTTTAACTCGCTGATATAAGTTCATAAAAATAAGGAGGAAATGTGAGTCTTTTGACAACCGACCTTCCTATCATTGTGCTTTTTCGACTACAATCAATATTTCTTGCGTTTAAAAAAATTGGAAGATTAATTCCAGTCCAGTTGTCTTACTTGATCAGTTACAGAATTTTCAGTTAAGATATAAAATTAATAACATGTCTTTATTCTCTTCGTAATTCAATAATTACTATCAATACGATCAATAACAACCAAAACAGCGACAAGAAAGCCGACGACGTATTTTCTCTAATGTTATTCAGACTTATATTGAAAAAAGTAATAATTATCTTGGAAAAATAAGTAAACTGAATAGTTATACGCTGTTTAAAATTCATTATCATCGTTTGATCTTCTTATATGTTCATCAACCTTGTACAGTATGGATATCCATAACATCCCATTGACAAACCGTTGAAAACATTTCAACGAGACTGTTGAAGTAACTAAATTCTGATACCTAGGAGCAATTACTGAATCCTCAGAACGTGACCGTGAAGCTAACAGACAAATAAAAACCACAAAAATACCATAGACGTACTTGTATCTCATACAAAAAATATTGTATCGCCGAATGCAGATTAAAATACTAAATAATTGCAGTTAACCGTGAGGCATTATATACGTGGGTCGTTGGTCACTGGAGGTAGGTTGCTACTTAGAGATATAGGAAAACGAGGAAGAAAATTATTTTACCTCAGTGAACACAAAGGAAATATGGCTCAACAGAAAATCGTAAGAAATATAAAAACATAATGAGAAAATCTTTGTCATTTTTCAGAAAGAGGTGACTGAAATTTTAAGGTCGCATTACTACAGTGAAAAGCTGTAGTCTGAAAAAAATATTCACAACTTTTCTTGCTTAGGGAAAATTAAGAACAAATGGTTATTTCAAACTGAAGATACCATTAGAAATGTTTATTGCGGAGGACAATATGGATGAAAGAGCTTAATATCAATTCTGACAGTCACCGATTTACAGTAAAACTTGGCAATGCAATTGAAGACGTAAGAGCAGCTTCAACGAGACGACGATAACACTGTTCGAACAATACTGTAAATACTCCATCTAATTAAATATATTAGCACTTATCGTCAGGACATTGCGACGCAAAAATAATAGTCATATGAGTACAATAATAGCTTCACTACGCTGTACAAAATACCGGAGCTGTACATCGCAAAAGTCGTGGCAGAGCATAAAAGTGAATAAGACTCGAACAAGAAGATAAGGGAAACATGATTCTGTTGCAACACTGTACTATAGTGCAGTATCTGTGTTTTACTATGTAATCAAAAGCAATGATCCTTCGGAAATGAGTGCATGTCCGAATGAACAGACCCTGCGTTGACGATCAACGGCAGCATTCAATTAAGAAATGATTCGCAAATTGCAGTTATCCTTTCTCATTAGCTGGAAAATATTCGGAACATATGAAAATTTATGCCAGATCAGTACTCCAACACGGATTTCCCGCTTATCGAGAGTGGTCACCTTAACCGCTGTTTTTTCCTTACTTTTTCACCGCTTGTCGCGAACAGTTCTACAACCATCTTTTACTTTTTTATATTATTTTCACAATATTCAAACAGTTATCAATTACTAGTTACAGGTGACTGATACAACTGAATTTAACTACAGTTCCATCAGAAATATAACCTTTCTTTTCTTTATCAGGGTACTAACTTACAATAGGTCGATTCAAGATCCGGGAACATCATCAGAATAACAAACGACAAAAATTAACATACGAACGCCCTCCTGTGAAGGAACACAAAACGGCGACCATATGTCAACGAGAGATACGTATGTTCACATTTATCCCCAAGTCCCAGCAGACGTGAGTCGGTCACGTCATCTCTAAGATTATTCCATAGTTCTACGAAATGGGTCAAGTTCCGGTACAAACGCTAAGAAACAATTCACCCTCTCATACCCTACCCATCTCAACAGCGGGAGGATCCATAAAAACACTTTCCAAAAATTGGCATAATATTGATGTCTCCAAACTCCAAAGGCGCGTAATAGAGGTACGGCGATCTTGGAGAAAGGCTCAGAAATCAAGGACTCTCCTGCTGCCATCTTGAAACAAATAATGAGTGAGAGTCCTTTCACCCAATTCAGCCGGCCACTATGACCGAGCGGTTCTAGGCGCTTCAGTCCGGAAACGCGCTGCTGCTACGGTGGCAGGTTCGAATCCTGCCTCGGGCATGGATGTGTGCGACGTCCTTAGGTTAGCTAGGTTTAAATAGTTCTAAGTCTAGGAGACTGATAACCTCAGATCTTAAGTCCCGTAGTGCTTAGAGCCATTTGAACCATTTGATCCAACTCAATGCGCTTGTTTTCGTGTGTGGAAAAAAAGTCGTATCTGGGAAAAGAAGCGACTGCGGCGGCGTGTGAACCAGCACGAAGAAGAAAAGGTAACATTTCTGTACCAACAGCTACATCTCTGCAGAATGTCCACTCACCAGATGATATTCATTAGAGTCTAGCGTATGACACTGACGTCAAAGTGAAGACTCTGCCATATTAATGGTATGAAGCCGGAGTCGTGTCATATGTTTCTCACTGACAATCAGGTAGCAGGTCACACGAGCCTCCTTGGAAAACAGGACACGGTGCACGAAACGCCACACGACGGGCCATGCGATGTCAGGATGACGGCTTTTCAGCACCTTCCGGATATGACCCCAGAGCATTAGGCAATAAACATCACATGCCATTGGAGTAATGGGACGAGGCAAGTCTGCGTGGACATGACTGCATTTGACGAAAAAATTCTTGAGGTGCAAGAGGGAAGTAGAAATATGCGCTATAGCAACGAGCGACACTCGGTAAAGAGGAGCAAGTTCATCAATTAGAGCACCCGACAAACAGGTCGAATGGCGCGTCCACAACTTAACTGTAGTGCAGACAGAGGTCAGCTGCTCTAAAACGTACCTTGACAAGACCAAGGCTTCCTTCCTGAGGCGGAAGAGTAAGAGTTTTATAACGAACTTTAAAAACAAGGCCTGCACTTACGAAATAGTGAAAGGCTGCCACCAACTTGCTCGTCATCGCCTCCGGAATTTGTAAGGCGTTGGCCAAACGCGGTAACCTAGACGCCAGATGAGAGTTGACAAATTCAACTGTTTGTACCTTCAACAAAGCTCGCAGTAGATTATTACGGACGCTCGTACGGATCATTTAAAGGAGCTATTTGTAGTTAGCTGTCACTGTTCTTACCATGTAGCACGTGAAGGAAATTCCCAAACAATTGGGCGTGTCCATCGACCGTAACTGAGCTGCGTTCCCTTCAGGAAGACCCCCGACAATGTTCAAAGTACCAGACGTTGTAAAATTCATACAACGGTTCGCAGCAGTTTCGTTTCGAGTGATCCGTTCCAGCCCCCACACACACCTCATCCTAGACCAAGCCAAAAAGACCAGGTCATCCACGTACGCCCTACAGTTAACTGGATCCAAAATTCGTGTGAAACTGGCTCAAGAGCAATGGCAAAACAAATTATAAACAATAGACATCAGTACTGTCACTTCGGCTATTCGAGCACGTTTGCAGGCGCGATCCAAACTTCCATTTGTCCTGTTGTCTACATTCCACAGTGCTCGCACTATCCTGCCGTGATTCTGTCAAAGGATAAGACAGAGTTGTTCGATCGTCGCACTGCCGTGATATGGCGTGACGTGCTGTACTGTAGTGCAGTGCTTGTGTTGAACTGTACAGCCCGCAGCATTATTCCTTCTGACATGGCAGACAACAGGACAAACGGAGGTTTGAGTCGCTCCTACTCGGATAGCCTAAGATCTTAAAGCGACCGCTCACGATCCGTGTTCGGGCCCCGGTCCAGCACAAATTTGTTCTGAAATATTCTACATCTGATGTAAAATCATAATCGCACTCTTCGAATCATTTCTCAGTAGTAACAGCCGATAAGGGCCCCCTTTTGATTCAAGTCAAAGCCGTCAACACCACATACAGGCAAAGATGTCCAAACCTAAAGGACGGTGAAAAGCCCTATTTGAGTCTAGCTTCAGAGTTGAGACAACCCACTTTGTGTCTGTCTAGCAGCAAGCTGAAAGTGACCACTGTCCGTGCGGTAGGGGAGCATCTAGAAACAGAGTGTTATTTTATTTCATAATATTTTGTGATACAACATTACTAGGCTTAATAAATATACAGATTTCTGTGAAAGAGAATACTTTAGCATAAATGTAACTCCAAAACACGTCCCATGGTTCGAACTTCCACAGATGGTGAAGGAATTCGACACTATGGGACTGGTTTAGAAGGCGTTTGTGACAATAATTCAGCTACTTTATAAGTCTCTGAACCATCTACACCTTCAAACAAATAACAACCAAACTCTTTGTGGATGGCTATTTTCAAAGATTTCCAAACTTTTCTATTCTGAATTGTCCTGTACCAAAATACTTAAATCAGAGTCAAATCACACGCTAAGATGAGCATGAACAGCGTCTATTAAAAATATTATTTGGTAATAGAAATGTATTGAAAGCTTATACAAAATTACGAGGGGGTGCTGAAAAGTAATGCCTCCGGATTTCTTATGCGAAAACACTTACAGCTTTTTAAATAAAACAAAAGTTATTAACATTCTACGTCTTTATTTTTCACGTCTACATATTTGCAGCCCTCTGCCGCTGGAGGGCTCCGAATCGTAGCGTGTAACATGGCTGTGTGTAATGTAACTATGTCAGTGGGTGAGGAACAGCGTGCTGAAGCCAAATATCGAATTCGAAGGGTTCGTCTACACATGGAGCATTCTCTCCTTCAGCGTAATGCCAGACCACACACGAACTTTGCGAAATCGGTAATAATTCGACGCCTAGGGTTCACTGTCGCCGATTATCTTCCATAAAATCGTGACTTGACTCCATCCGATTTTTATCTGTTCCCAAAACTTAATGAACAACTTCGAGGACTTCAATTTGATAGTGCCGAACTGGTGTGAGCAGAGGTGAGGTTTAGGCTCCTTCAATAATATCAAATATTCTAGTGTCGATATCAATAAACTGATCTCTTGTGGGGGAGATGTGTTCGTTGCCAGGATGACCATGCTGACAGATAAAGTTTTAGAATGTTAATACCGTATCTTTTATTTAGAAAGCTTTAAGAGTTTTCACCCAAAATATTCGGAGGCATTATTTTCCATCATTCCCTCGTATTAATAAATATTGTTTTCTGACGTTGTCAGGTTGGACATAATCAATCTATGAATGTTCAAAGTTATAGATTCCTGTAAATAAGCCTATATTAGTCAAGATCGCTAAATTTATCATGAAAATGTGTCTCCTACCGGCCTGATCATTACACTCTGCAATGTTTGTCGTAACTGAACTGGAGATAGCCAGCTGTTCCAGGAGAAAGTAGTTATCAATGATTCTGATGTCTTGACTAATAACAGATTACTTTTGTGCATTTTAACAACTGCAGCCTACATACTTAAACGTGGAATTTAAGAGTAAAAGAAACGTGTTGAGAGCAACTGAACGGAAAATGTCAAGGAAAGTATTTCAACTGACCGGAGTCGGAGTTACTAGTGACGTTAGTATACTAGATAATGGTGAAGTGTACAATTTATAAAGTAGCCACACACTCTGGCAAAAATGCAAATCAAAAACATGCAATAGAAAATGCATTTATTAGAGCATTCCCAAATAGGATCATCAAGAGAATGAGAGAAAAGCTTCTCACTGGAAGACACCCACTATGAAACGCACTTAAAAGATACTTTGACAATATCCAAAGTAAATACGGGAAGTTAAGACAGTTTAGGGACAGGAAAACTACTCGTGTGGGCAGTACAAAGTGATTCTACACTGAAGCGCCAAGGAAGCCGGTATAGGCATGCGTATTCGAATGTAGGGATACGTAAGCAACCAGAATACGGCACTACGGTCCGCAACGCCTATGTAAGGCAATAAATATCTGGCGCAATTATTAGATCGGTTACTGCTGCCACAATGACAGGTTATCAAGATGTAAGTGAGTTTGAACGTGTTATCATATTCGACGCAAAAACGATGGGACACAGCATATCAAAGGTCGCGATGAAGTGAGAATTTTCCCATACGATAAATTCCCAAGTGCACCATGAATATCAGAAATCCGGTAAAACATCAAATCTCCGACAAAGCTACGGCCGGAAAAAGATCGTTTAAGAACGGGCCAAACGACGACTGAAGAGAATCGTGCAATGAGACAGAAGTGCAACCCTTTCGCAAAGTGCTTAATATTTAAATACTGACTGATCAACAAGTGTCATCGTGCGAACCGTTCAACGAACATCCTCGATATGGGCTTTCGGAGCCGAAAACCTACTTGTGTACCCTTGATGACTGCAGGACACAAAGCTTTACGCTTCACCTGGGCCCGTTAACACCGACATTGGACTGTTGATTACTGTAAACATGTTGTCTGGTTGGAGGAGTCTCGTTTCAAATTGTATCGAGTGGATGGACGTGTACGGATATGGAGACAACCTCAAGAATCCATGGATCCTGCATATCAAGAGGGAACTGTTCAAACCGCTGGAGGTTCTGTAATGGCGTGGTGCGTGTGCAGTTGGAGTGATATGGAACCCCTGATAGGTCTAGATACGGCTCTGACAGGCGACATGTACATAAACATCCTGTCTGGTCACTTGCATCCATTCATGTTCATTGTGCACAACGACGGACTTGGGCTATTCCAGCAGGACAATAAGACACCCCACTCGTCCATAGTTGCTACAGAATGTCTCCAGGAACACTTTTCTTAGATTAAACACTTCCGATGGCCACCAAACTCCCCAGACGTGAACAGAACTGAGCATATGTGGGATGTCTTGCAACGTGATGTTCAGAAGAGATCTCCACCCCCTCGTACTCTTGCAGGCTTATGGACAGTCCTGCAGGATTCATGGTATCCATTTCGTTCACCACTACTTCGGACGTTAGTCAAGTGCATGCTAAGTCGTGTTGCGGTACTTCTGCGAGCTCGCTGGGGCCCTACACGATGTTAGGCAGGTGTTTCTTTAGCTATTCAGTGTATATTGATCATTCTGCTGCGAAACGCCTATAATGACTTGTACATATTAATAATAATAGCAGTAATAAAAGTAATATTAATGAGAATAACATTTGTGAGAATATCAACTCTAAGAAGGAAACGTGATGGAAATTAACTATACAAAACGTATGATGCCCATACATGATCAATCATGTCTGCACTTCTATACATTCTATCTGACTTGTAAATGTTGTGTCATAAACGCAATTAGGGCTACAATACATTTAATGGGGTATTTCCATCTAAACGTTGGTGCATGCGACCCAAAAAGGGAGTTACCATCGACCAACCGCATCGCACACATGCTGGATGGGCGAGAAGTCGGGGAGAGCGTGCCCACCAGAGGAACAGTAGGACCTGTCAATCTTAGAAGCCACTTCGGATATTCGTGATCGCATAACTTCGCACTTTGTACTGTTAAAATACGGATTTTTTATTCACTTAACGGAAGGGTTGTATTTGAGTTTCTGAAGTTCCCGTGATGTCGTCGTTTCCGTCTATACTGCTGTCAACATGTAGGAATCAAGAACGCATATCACATCCAATGACACCACAAATCATCACAGCTAGCGGCTATGCAGCAGGTAGCTCAAGAGTGCTGGCTACCAAAGTGTTCAAACGAAAACATGAAATTTTCATTTTGCATCGAGAGGAATTTCTCAGGTGTCAAGTATGAAAGGGATGCCACCACCTCATGCCTGAGGGACCCGAACAGGCAACTGTGAGTGGCTTGGCAGCTGCTGGTGCATGCTGACTGTGGTGTCACCGCTAGACACCACACTTGCTAGGTGGTAACTTAAATCGGCCGCGGTCCTGTAGTACATGTCGGACCCGCGTGTCGCCACTGTGTACTCGCAATCCTAGCGCCACCACATGGCAGGTCACAAGACACGGACATGACCTCGCCCCAGTTGTACGGACGACATAGCTTGCGACTAGACCTACCAAGTATTCCTCTCATTTGCCGAGAGACAGATTAAATAGCCTTCAGCTAGTCCATCGCTTCTACCTAGCAAGGCGCCATGTGTATCATTGCTAATTGCTTACTACTATGCAAGAGATGTATTTCAACAAGAACAAGACTACATTAAAGTTAAGTATATTAAAATCTCTCTTCTTTTCTTTATAGTTTTCATCCAGTCTCCTGTTTCAGAATTTACGCCCGTCTGCGTTAGTTTCGCGTGCACCTAGCCACTCATTGTGTCGAGACCTTAGGGAATCGACACAACAATATTTTGGCGCCGAGGAGTGGTGCCGCGCCCACGTTGCAGTCTTTGTGTTATATTTGCTCTAAATTGCTTGTGTCATGGCTTCGCCACATTCTCCAGATGTACTGTCCGAATTTTTTCGCTTGCAGAATCAGCAGACGCAGGCGTTATTGGAAGCCCTTGGACAGCTCGTCCAGGGTCAACGTGCGCTGCAAACCGATGCGGCGGCAGCCGCTTCATCGCTACCGCAGCCACACAACGCTGTCGCACCGCCATTTAGGCCCTTCGAGGCCACAACCGAAAGCTGGACTGAGTGGGCCGATCAGTTCAACTTCCACCTCACTGCTTATGGAATTCAAGGTAAAGAGCGGCAGCCGTTTTTGCTTTCTTGTGTCGGTGTGTCTACCTACCGGGTGATAGTGAAATTGTTTCCCCGACGCGACGTAGCAACTCTGACCTACGAGGAAATTTTGTCGGCTTTAGATGCCTATTTCAAAGAAACAGTTAATGTTGTTGCAAAACGGTATACGTTGTTTCGTACAAAACGTACGGCCGGTCAGACTAACAGGGAGTGGGTAGCAACTTTGCAAGGCCTTACTAGAGACTGCGCGTTTGCCTGTGAATGTGGCCTCCCATATTCAGATACTATGGTGCGTGATGCAATTGCACAGAACGTTTCTGATGTTCGCATAAGGGAACAGATTTTGAAGCTAGTTAATCCCTCCCTGCAACAAGTGATAGACATATTGGACAGGCAAGACACACTTGACTTTGCTCAGGAATCATTTGAAACTTCGCCAGCAGTGTGTCACATTAATCGGCCCGCCGGGCCCGCTGCACGGGACGCTAAGCGGCCCTCGCGCCCGACTTCGCAGCGGCCGCCTAGCTTGCAACCACGTGCGCCGCGTAAGCAAGCAACTGCAGTGAAATCTTGCCCGCGGTGTGCCACTAGACATTCGCGTGAAAATTGCCCGTCACGCCAAGCTATTTGCTTTTACTGTCAAAAGAAAGGACATGTACAAAGTGTTTGCCAGAAAAAGCTTCGGTCAGACAATCACACCAATTCCAGGCCCTTTGCTTCGCGCCGGAATCGAACCCAGGACAATCAGGCTCGTGGACCTTCGCCCATGGACATTCATGTAGTTCATGCCCACCCGTCCAGTGACACTTTAGCTAACAGTGCCTGTGTTCGTCCCACCCAAAGTGTGCGTCGACGTCGCCGGAAATCCCGTAAAGTCGCAAGTGCTTCTGTACCTGTCTCCGTTCAAATTGCACGAGACAGTCGCTCTTGTCGTCAACAAGACAATAAACTTTTTGTGGACTTAGACTTTGCAGGAAAAGTGATACCATTCCAGCTCGATACCGGAGCTGCAGTTTCATTGCTCAATCACGACACGTACAAACAGCTGGGCGCACCGCCATTGCGTGCCGCAAATGTTACGTTAACTAGTTACTCACGACAGCATATACCTGTGTTAGGACAGTGCAGCCTTCTTGCAACATACAAGGGACAGACAAAACTTGTGTCATTTTATGTTCTTCGTTCCTCTAGTGCAGTGAACTTGTTTGGCTTAGATTTGTTTCAATTGTTTAATATGTCTATTGTAAATCAGGTCCTATCAGTGAATCAGACTGTGCCTTCCGCCAGTGTTTCTAGTCTTTGTGAAGAATTTGCAGACATTTTTGCTCCGGGCCTTGGTTGCGCTAAGAACTATGAAGCGCATTTGGAACTGAAAGATAACGCGCAACCAAAATTTTTCAGAGCGCGCAATGTTCCCCACGCATTGCGTGATGAGGTCGCAAGAACATTAGCCGAATTAGAATCTCAAGGTGTCATTGAACGTGTGCAGGCTTCTCTCTGGGCCTCACCCTTAGTCATTTTGCCAAAACCTTCCGGAAAATTGAGACTTTGCGTGGACTTCAAGGCCACTGTGAATCCACAACTTGTGACTGCTACTTTTCCTTTGCCCCGCCCGGAAGATCTTTTTGCCAAACTGTGCCCGGGAAAATATTTTTCAAAATTGGACCTAGCAGATGCGTACTTGCAAATACCTGTGGACGAAGAATCCCAGCGCGTCTTAGTGGTTAACACGCATCTTGGCTTGTATCGCTTCAAAAGACTGCCATTCGGGTGTGCATCCGCCCCTGCTTTATTTCAGCAATATTTACAAACTATTTGTGCGTCGGTCCCTACTGCTGCGAACTATCTGGACGATATTGTGATCTCAGGAAAGACAGAAGCCGAACATTTGCAGAATCTCCGGACCTTCTTTCAGGTCTTGCGTCGGAATGGTCTTCGCTTGAGGAAGGACAAATGTGTGTTTTTTGCTCGTGACTTACCGTACCTGGGGCATGTCATAAATGCCCAAGGAATACATCCGAGTCCAGAGCACCTTCGTGCCATTCAGGACTTGCCGTCACCGCAGAACTTAAAACAGCTACAGAGTGTGCTGGGTAAGGTAAATTATTATCACCGATTTGTGCGCAATGCTTCTTCCATTTCAGCTCCGCTTCATCGCTTACGCCGTAAAGGTGTTCCGTTCGTCTGGACGACGGAATGCGAACGCGCCTTTCGCCAGTTGAAATCGGCGTTACTATCAAATACTTGCCTTACGCCATTCGATCCCCGAAAACCCCTTTTGTTGATGGTCGATGCATCGGATTTCGGGATCGGTGCTGTGCTTGCGCACAAGGATGGCTCGCATGATCGCCCTATTGCCTTTGCGTCCAAATTGCTCTCATCTGCGCAAAGAAATTATTCACAAATAGAGAAAGAAGCTTTAGCTCTCGTGTTTGGTGTTACCAAGTTCCATGACTTCTTGTATGGTCGTCACTTTACAATCATCACGGACCACAAGCCTTTGACATCACTTTTTCATCCGAACAAGCCTGTACCTCCACGTACAGCGCAGAAATTCATTCGCTGGTCACTTTTTCTCTCGCAGTACCGCTACGATATCTTGTATCGGTCCACTGCTCAGCACGGCAACGCTGATGCGTTGTCCCGTTTGCCTGTTGCTGAGGATAAAGCATTCGATTCTTCCGAACTTGCTTGCATGTTCATTGATTCGGAAACCGATGACGTGGTCGCATCGTTTCCGATTGATTTTCGTCGTGTAGCTACTGCCACAGCTGCTGACCCTGTCCTTGCTTCCGTTTTGCGTTTTGTTGCTACGCAATGGCCCTTATCAAAGTCACGGATCGAGGATCCTTTGGTTCGCCGTTTTTTTGCTCACAAGGAGAGACTTTTTGTACGACGTGGTGTGTTGTTGTTGCGTTCTGATAATGATCAATCCAGAGTCGTCGTCCCACGTTCGTTACAGTCCTCTGTCTTAAAGCTTCTTCACCAAGGACATTGGGGTATAGTGCGTACGAAACAGCTTGCTCGTCAGCACTGTACTTGGTTCGGAATCGATGCTGCGATTACGAATATGTGCTCCTCTTGTGTGGCGTGTGCCGAACAACAATCCGCACCGCCGCGGAAATTCTTTGCATGGCCGAAAGCCACTTCCCCTTGGCAACGCTTGCACATCGATTTTGCTGGTCCATTCTGGAATGCTCGATGGTTGGTTGTGGTCGATGCTTTCAGTAATTTTCCTTTTGTTGTCCGGATGTCTTCCACGACGTCTTCTGCCACAATCCAAGCCTTGTCTGCTATCTTTTGCATTGAGGGTCTTCCGCAGACTATTGTTTCCGACAATGGCCCACAATTCATGTCCGCAGAATTTCAGTCATTCTGCCAGGCCAATGGTATTCAACATCTGACATCCGCGCCGTTTTCGCCTCAGTCAAACGGTGCCGCGGAAAGATTGGTCCGGACTTTCAAGTCGCAGATGTTGAAGTTGAAAGAGTCGCATTCTCGGGAGGACGCTTTGTTGCTCTTTTTGTCCTCATATCGCTCTCAGCCCCGCGATGGTCGCTCGCCGGCTGAATTGCTCCATGGTCGTCCTCATCGAACTCTGATGTCTTTGCTGCATCCGCCACATCAGGTTCCTGTGCAGCGGCAGACTCCTGCTTTTGCTCCTGGCGACGTTGTCTATTATCGCAACTATCGCGGTTCACAGCGTTGGCTCGCAGGGCGCATTCTTCGCTGCCTCGGCCGCGCGATGTATTTGGTTTTGGGGGCCTCTGGTGAGGTGCGTCGGCATCTCAATCAGCTGCGCCTCTGTCGTCGCCTGGGTTCTGCCGCTCCCCGTCTGCTTTCAGCGACGGAGCCGTCAGGTCAGCGCCCTGGGGACCCATCTACTGGCTCGCCTCATCCCCAGGTGTTACCGACGATGCCTTCCATTTTGCCTCATGGCGTCGCGCCGCCGCAGCCGCCGCCGGCGCCGCCAGCAGCGGACGCTTCGCTGCAGCCGCCTCGCGCCTCCCTGGGTCACGCGCCGCCGCTTGCTTCCCGTGACCAGCCGTCCTCCGCCATGGACCTCTTGCCCGCTCCGGACCAGATGTCGTCTTCGCCCGTCGGGTGCTCCGACCACATGGAGGTCGACCCCGCGGCTCCTCTTATATCATTCCGTGCGCAAACACCTCATGTTGACGTGCACCCTGGACTAGGTTTGCAGGCGTTTCCTAGCTCCCCTCGGACCGAATGGCCGGGTGCGGGTGGCACAGCCTCGCCTGTTGTTAGGCTCCCCACCTCATCGCATACGTCAACATGGGGTCCTCCCCACGGCGGGCGGAAGCCTTATCTCACGACCGTTCGCCGATTTGCGGGGGAGGAATGTGGTGTCACCGCTAGACACCACACTTGCTAGGTGGTAACTTAAATCGGCCGCGGTCCTGTAGTACATGTCGGACCCGCGTGTCGCCACTGTGTACTCGCAATCCTAGCGCCACCACATGGCAGGTCACAAGACACGGACATGACCTCGCCCCAGTTGTACGGACGACATAGCTTGCGACTAGACCTACCAAGTATTCCTCTCATTTGCCGAGAGACAGATTAAATAGCCTTCAGCTAGTCCATCGCTTCTACCTAGCAAGGCGCCATGTGTATCATTGCTAATTGCTTACTACTATGCAAGAGATGTATTTCAACAAGAACAAGACTACATTAAAGTTAAGTATATTAAAATCTCTCTTCTTTTCTTTATAGTTTTCATCCAGTCTCCTGTTTCAGAATTTACGCCCGTCTGCGTTAGTTTCGCGTGCACCTAGCCACTCATTGTGTCGAGACCTTAGGGAATCGACACAACACTGACTTCTGGGAGTGTGTGCGGTAGCCTCCTGTGCTGTCCAGTGCACAAGGGGCAGCGGGCAGAGCCTGCGCACGTTGTCTGTGTGTCTGTTGCATTATTTTGCAAGCAGGTCTGTAGGCTATGTTATGCGTTATTTGGACAGTTTACGAGTTGATTTTGTGACTGCACATTAGCACACTGCGTTATTTAGGAGAAGTTTTCATGTCTCTGTGCTGTGTACTGATATTATTTTGGTAATTTAGGAGCTGTTTGCATGTCAGTAGAGCATTATTACAGTAATTTACGAGTAGTTTTCAGGTCTGTTGGCTGTGTGGCGTGACCCCAAGCATGTCAGAGCATGTGTTTTGTATCAGTGTGATAAATATACTATCCAAAATCCATCACTAAATAAATTATCCCTAAAAATATAAAGTATACCCCTCCTCTTCCAGCAGCCTAATGGAGGTTGTGAGGCTGTGTCATTTTCCCCTCCAGACAGCCATCGTGGGTTACATCAAGCAATGGACGACAGTGCCCTCTGGTGGCAGTATTGTGTACTACGTCAGTTGGACTCTGGACTCCATGGTGACCATACTGTTTCCCTCCATTTCCCCCACCATCTAGGATTATGTCACAGAACGGAATGGACGAAATTTCCCTCTGGTGGTGGTACTGTGTTCTAGGGCAGTTGGACTTTGGACTTTGTGGTGAACAAACTGGATGGCAGTAATGCCTCAGGTTGTTTAATTAAAGACTGATTTATGATTTTGACAGTTGATGATTAGCATGCGTGTCTGCAGAGTCTTTTGGTAGTATTATTATTTTGACAGTTTAGGAGTTGTTTGGCTCTCTGGACATACAATAATACATTATTTATGAGTCGTTTGCAAGTCGGTCGGCTGTGAAATGCGTTATTTTGACAGCTTACAATTAGCAAGTGTGTCTGCAGAGCATTATACGTGGGTTATTTCGGTAATTTAGGAGTAGTTTACAGGTCTGTAGGCTGTGTGGCATAACCGCAATCATGTCAGAGTGTGTGTTTTGTATCACTGTGATAAATATACTATCTCTCAAAATTCATACCTCAATAAATGAAGTACACCACTCCCTCTCTCCAGCAGCTCAGAGTAGGCTGAGTCATTTTCCCACCAATCCCTAGGAAGAGGTGGTGGTCGGGTGACTTAGGTTAGTGGAAGTAGCACAACTGACCTATTTTTTCGCCATTTTGTTAGGTTATTAGATGTGTGTTCCAGTATCCTGACGTAATTTGAAAGTCCCACCTTTTTCTGGGGGAGGGGAGAGGAGGGGGGGGGTAGGTTTGTGGATGTAGCCCAATTTGCCTGTCTTCCCTCCAAAATCGGCCATCTTGGATGACGTCATCGTTACCATCTTGGATATATCTGGTTACAATGGAGAGTGGGGCCACACCCCCCTTGTCCCACTACTAGCTTGTACCACAATACAATGTGTCAAACAGCTCACTGTGGACATGCATGGTTCAACGAGCACCACGATGAGCTTAGCGTATTCTCTGGCTATCCGACCCTCTGACTTAAAGCTAATCAAGAAACTGATGGACCAACTCGATCTTACTGTTTTCTTCGTTGATCCTCAGCTGTGAAACCTAGCGCAGCTGGCCATGGCACTCGAGCTGGCATGGCTCCACATGCCTGTCAGTACCTTTCAGTACCTTTCAGAAACCTCACTGACACATGCTGCGAAAAGTGGTTATTCAAGTGTTCAGATGTGATCACATGAATGTAACAGGACTGTGTACATGCTCAGAGTCTTAAATATTATGGCCCCAGCAACAGGAATAAAAGCCACAGATTCATGTTCCTTTACATGTACCTCTGGAGGTGGTCCAAACTCCATAGCCAGATTATGTGATTCTCAGATTATCAATTTTCCTTACACAATGCCATCAAGTATGTAAGTTCCTGGGTACCAGAGTCCTAATCAGGTCACTGCATTGGTACAGTAGATGAGAACTCTCAGCATGCATATACTAGTAAATCACTATGTGTCGGGTTGAGGTAAACACTGTGTTACAGAGTGCCACAATAATTTTTTATGAACCCTGATTTCCTAAAATTGCAGCTTATCATCACTTTCAACCTCCATGATCAATTTAATGCTGCAACGTTCTTCATCCCAACATTAAATAATTGCAAGGAGGTGAACTACTCATGCATCAAAAGGTCCCGAGTTCGAGTCTCGGTCCGGCACACAGTTTTATCCTGCCAGGAAGTTTCATATCAGCGCACACTCCGCTGCAGAGTGAAAATCTTGTTCTGTCTACTCATGCATCAGTTAGTAAGTAGAGTAATAATAGGGGAAATAACTATTCATGTATGAATTATGTATTGTGCGCGCCCCACGTTTTTCGTTTTAAATCTTACAAGTATCTTCATAGCTATAAAAATTATTCCGTCAGTACTTTCACATCTGCCGGGTATGCGATTAGAAATCCGTATGGGTCTAGGAGGAACTACATTTTAGTCCAGTTTAGAAATGTGGTATACTAAAAATCAATCTTTATATAAATAATTATTTTCTGACTTTTAATCTTGTGGTGTGATATGTTTCGATCTATTTCAAACAATTCGATAAGATCACAACAGGGTACATGGTAAATTTCTAGCTCATTTTAGTTTCTCTTCACCTGAATCAAATACAATAATCCTTCTTCCGAAATATATCTAGCGAGAAGATCGCGAAGGCAAAAGTTAGAGAGATTATAACGCACATGCTGGCCCACCAGCAATCGTTTTTCCCACAAACCATTTGTGAACAAGAGATGGGGCAACCGACGGTGGCATACAAAGTACCCTCTGCTGTATGACAGACAATAGAGCGAGTTAATATGGCACTGTAGTGCAGTTGTGAACTATTAAATTCTTCAGGTCTTCTGCTCATAAGGAAATTAGAGTCGTAAACGAAGTACTCTCCACCACATATCGGGCAAGAAAGCGCTTTAATATTTCATTGTCATCCAGTTCTGATATATTGAAAATTTCTAGTCTTTAGCTCAATTTAAAGAAACTATGTTAAAACAAAATTGAAAAGCGTGTACCGAAGAGACAGATAGACGATAAAACAATATCCATCTCCTCCTCCCCTCTTTCTGCTCATCCATGCATGTCCACTCACATACTGCCGGGAACGCGTTGCGATGCTACTCACTCAACACGCCAGTCCCGTATGGCAGCCGAGATGCTGGCGTTACAAAGCTTTATCAACCACCCATACCGAACATACGGAGAAGAAAGCGAGTTAACATTGCATTGTCATCTAGTTCTGAGATATGTTTAAAAGTTTAAGTCTCTAGCTCACTGGAAAATTAGTTTAAAATCAGTTGCAAAATTTGTATCAGACAACAGATGAGAAAGCGATCTAATAAGAATTAGGTAATATAATATCAGAGTAATGTGTGAAGTAGAAGGCTATAGCACAGCTTTTAAAGTTTATTAACTCTAAAACAAAATTGTTATTCAATTTACGATCTGAATAAGTCATAACTAACTTTTTTAACATTTTTAAGAATAGCGTCTTTGTTAGGTAACTACGAGATAGCAAAAGAAATGTAAAAGAGCAAAACTTAAGATTCGTTTAATTTAAATACATTAATGTGACAGAAGTCATGGAATACCTCCTAATATTGTGTCTGACGACATTTTTCCCGGCATAGGCAGCAACTCGACGTGGCATAGACTCAAAAAGTCACTGGAACTCCCCTGCTGAATTACTGAGCCATGCTACCTCTATTGTAGCTGTTTTTGTTGTCGTGAGGTACAGCTTCACGTCACATCTGTAGCCCATAACCTCAACCTTCTCTGGGAGCGTATCCCTGTCAAAAGCCACAATGAAGGCACCAGCATGGGTGTGGTTGGCTTTGTGATCCTTCTGCAAATATTGAACACAATGAATGCTGCGTCGCTTCAGATTAGCCCAGAATTCCTAATCACTGTGCAATATGAGGTCCCTATGAAAAATCTCTCTCTGGACCATATTCTGAGATCGTTGAGGATGTAAGTAGGCTGTTTAGGTTTTTATGTTGGTAACGCCACGTAGCGCTCTACATGAAAATCACTGACTGTGCTGTGTGAAGTCTGTGGCTGGTTTGCATTGTTTGACTATTTGCTATTGTAGTTTTGGGCAGTTGGATGTGAACAGCGCGTAGCCTTGCGCAGTTGGAAGTGAGCCGCCAGCAGTGGTGGATGTGGGGAGAGAGGTGGCAGAATTTTGAGAGCGGACGATCTGGACGTGTGTCCATCAGAAAGAGTAAATTTGTAATACTGGATATTATGGTTCAAATGGCTCTGAGCACTGTGGGACTTAACATCTGAGGTCATCAGTCCCCTAGAACCCAGAACTACTTAAACCTTACTAACCTAAGGACATCACACACATCCATGCACGAGGCCGGATCCGAACCTGCGACCGCAGCGGTCATGCGGTTCCAGACTGAAGCACCTAGAACCGCTTGGCCACTGCGGCCGGCTACTGATGCCTTTTGAATATTATTAAGGTTAATACATTGTTTGTTCTCTATCAAAATCTTTCATTTTCTAAGTATGCCTATCAGTAGTTAGTGCCTTCAGTATTTAGAACCTTTTATTTAGCTGGCAGTATTGGCGCTCGCTGTATTGCAGTAGTCCGAGTAACGAAGATTTTTTGTGAGGTAAGTGATTCATGAAAGGTATAGGTTATTGTTAGTCAGGGCCATTCTTTTGTAGAGATTGTTTAAAGACAGATTGCGTTGCGCTAAAAATATTGTGTCGGTTTATTGTTGATCAGAATAAGTAAAGAAAGAAAGTCTGGGTACGTTCGGTTCTGCTCAGCTGTTTGAAAATCAAATAATGTAAGAGCTTTATCAGCACAGTAATTCATTAATTTTTCTAAGGGGACGTTTCAAGTAGTAACAGACACTGGAACGTTGCCAAGACCATCACAAGCACGAAGAGCTGTAGATTGGGCGATAGGAGAAACTTTGATCAACAGGAAGCCCGACAGTATATTACTGAGAGACTCCACCAAACTTGTCCTCGATATTCTCCAGAAGAAACAATGTCTTTGTAATGATGAATGTGTCCCCATTCGTCCTAGTACAGACGAGGTGGCGCTGAAAGTATTGCATCCGAGGACGACGAGCCTGGTCCTCCTCCCATGGTGTAGCCAGGGAAGGAAAGACTGCTGGGTCATACAAAGCACCATTCAGTTGTCCTTCAGCGTTCGAAGAGATGGCTGTTTGAGAACCACCAGATTTTTGTAGCTTGATACGCCTCCTGCATAAGCATCCACTCTGATACCACCCACTTTGATCATGGTCTCTCCCCATAGGCGCCACCCAGCCACAGCAAGGGCCACCTGGAATGACAGACGTTGCCGGGAGTTTTGATGCTCCAAGAGGTCAAGAAACCACTCCTCGGCATACATGGGGAGAGAACAGCTCAGGATCAGTAGTGTGATCCCTGTGTTTTAAGGGGCTCAGCCAGATGGGTATATAACAGCCCCACCACATGGACTGGCTACACGTGCTGGTGACTTACCAGGGTGCAAGGTGGCTACAGCAGGGAAGGGAGAGGGGAAGAAAAGGGGGGGGGGGGAAAGAGAAGTCCACACCATAGACGCTAGGGAGGGAGTTCTTCCCCAAATGGCTCACACTGAAGACAGAAAATTTAGAAGATGAGGATAGACCTCAAGTGGGGACCTAAAGGCCTAAAATAATGAAAGAACATGCAGAAGGAACAAAATTTCAAGCAATACAGGGGACCAGGTGGACAGGCAAGTCGACATAAATCATAACTAAGAGAGGGGGTAGGAGGGGGCAACGAGGAAGGGGCGACGGCAGGGAGGGAGGGCAGGGTGAAGGAAATGCAGCCAGGAAAGGAAGAATTGGCTGCAAGCAAGCACGAACTCACCAAAGAAGCGTGAGCCCCCTGGAGGAGAGGGGGTCTTTCAGTGCTCTGTCAAATTCCTTTCGCAGTATCGTATCTCATTTTCCTCTACCTTCTATTACATTTCTGTAATATTACCCCCAAATTCATTTCCCATGTATAGGTTCTCTACATACTCCTTTCCCCTTTTAGCTTTCCCTTCTTTCGTTAGGACTAGTTTCCCCCGTGAACACTAGACATGCATACAACTGCTTCTCTTTTCCCAAAAAGCATCTTTAATATTCCTGTAGGCGGCATCTACCTTTCATCTAGCGATGTGTGCTTCTGAATTCTTACATTCGTTCTCTAATCATTCCTGCTTAGCAATTTTGCAAGATTTTGGGCATGAACTGACCTCTCAATTATGTGCGATAGATCTTCGATGGGGCCGGCCGTGGTGGCCGAGCGGTTCTAGGCTGTACAGTCTGGAGCCGCAAGAAATACAGCAATACAGCTTTATGGCAGCAAGAGAGGGGAAGAAAACCAATGTGCACTCCGTGTGCATACCGGGGGGAGTCATTCCAGATGTGGAAAGGGTCCTTCCGGATGCCATGAAGGGTACAGGGTGCACCCATCTGCAGGTGGTCGCTCATGTCCGCACCAATGATGTGTGTCGCTATGGATCGGAGGAAATCCTCTCTGGCTTCCGGCGGCTATCTGATTTGGTGAAGACTGCCGGTCTCGCTAGCGGGATGAAAGCAGAGCTCACCATCTGCAGCATCGTCGACAGGACTGACTGCGGACCTTTGGTACAGAGCCGAGTGGAGGGTCTGAATCAGAGGCTGAGATGGTTCTCCGACCGTGTGGGCTGCAGATTCCTCGACTTGCGCCATAGGGTGGTGGGGTTTCGGGTTCCGCTGGATAGGTCAGGAGTCCACTACACGCAGCAAGCGGCTACACTGGTAGCAGGGGTTGTGTGGCGTGGACTGGGCGGTTTTTTTTAGGTTAGATGGCCTCGGGAAAGTACAGAATGGGCAACAGCCTCAAAGGGTGCGGAGCAAAGTCAGGACATGCGGGGACCAAGCAGCAATCGGTATTGTAATTGTAAACTGTCGAAGCTGCATTGGTAAAGTACCGGAACTTCAAGCGCTGATAGAAAGCACCGAAGCTGAAATCGTTATAGGTACAGAAAGCTGGCTGAAGCCAGAGATAAATTCAGCCGAAATTTTTACGAAGGCACAGACGGTGTTTAGAAAGGATAGATTGCATGCAACCGGTGGTGGCGTGTTTGTCGCTGTTAGTGGTAGTTTATCCTGTAGTGTAGTAGAAGTGGATAGTTCCTGTGAAATATTATTGGTGGAGGTTACACACAACAACCGAGCTAGGTTAATAATTGGCTCCTTTTACCGACCTCCCGACTCAGCAGCATTAGTTGCAGAAAAACTGAGAGAAAATTTGGAATACATTGCACATAAATTTTCTCAGCATATTATAGTCTCAACAGAGGAAAGTCCACTGGACCTGACGGGATACCAATTCGTTTCTACACAGAGTACGCGAAAGAACTTGCCCCCCTTTTGACAGCCGAGTACCGCAAGTCTCTAAAGTAACGGAAGGTTCCAAATGATTGGAAAAGAGCACAGGTAGTCCCAGTCTTCAAGAAGGGTCGTCGAGCAGATGCGCAAAACTATAGACCTATATCTCTGACGTCGATCTGTTGTAGAATTTTAGAACATGTTTTTTGCTCGAGTATCATGTCGTTTTTGGAAACCCAGAATCTACTCTGTAGGAATCAACATGGAATCCGGAAACAGCGATCGTGTGAGACCCAACTCGCTTTATTTGTTCATGAGACCCAGAAATTATTAGATACAGGCTCCCAGGTAGATGCTATTTTCCTTGACTTCCGGAAGGCGTTCGATACAGTTCCGCACTGTCGCCTGATAAACAAAGTAACAGTCTACGGAATATCAGACCAGCTGTGTGGCTGGATTGAAGAGTTTTTAGCAAACAGAACACAGCATGTTGTTATCAATGGATAGACGTTTACAGACAAAGTAACCTCTGGCGTGCCACAGGGGAGTGTTATGGGACCATTGCTTTTCATAATATATATAAATGACCTAGTAGATAGCGTCGGAGGAAGTTCCATGCGGCTTTTCGCGGATGATGCTGTAGTATACAGAGAAGTTGCAGCATTAGAAAATTGTAGCGAAATACAGGAAGATCTGCAGCGGATAGGCACTTGGTGCAGGGAGTGGCAACTGACCCTTAACATAGACAAATGTAATGTATTGCGAATACATAGAAAGAAGGATCCTTTATTGTATGATTATATGATAGCAGAACAAACACTGGTAGCAGTTACTTCTGTAAAATATCTGGGAGTATGCGTGCGGAACGATTTGAAGTGGAATGATCATATAAAATTAATTGTTGGTAAGGCGGGTACCAGGTTGAGATTCATTTGGAGAGTCCTTAGAAAATGTAGTCCATCAACAAAGGAGGTGGCTTACAAAACACTCATTCGACCTATACTTGAGTATTGCTCAACAGTGTGGGATCCGTACCAGATCGGGTTGACGGAGGAGATAGAGAAGATCCAAAGAAGAGCGGCGCGTTTCGTCACAGGGTTATTTGGTAAGCGTGATAGCGTTACGGAGATGTTTAGCAAACTCAAGTGGCAGACTCTGCAAGAGAGGCGCTCTGCATCGCGGTGTAGCTTGCTGTCCAGGTTTCGAGAGGTTGCGTTTCTGGATGAGATATCGAATATATTGCTTCCCCCTACTTATACCTCCCGAGGAGATCACGAATGTAAAATTAGAGAGATTAGAGCGCGCACGGAGGCTTGCAGACAGTCGTTCTTCCCGCGAACCATACGCGACTGGAACAGGACAGGGAGGTAATGACAGTGGCACGTAAAGTGCCCTCCGCCACACACCATTGGGTTGCTTGCGGAGTATAAATGTAGATGTAGATGTAGACCGCTACGGTCGCTGGTTCGAATCCTGCCTCGGGCATGGATGTGTGTTATGTCCTTGGGTTAGTTAGGTTTAAGCAGTTCTAAGTTCTAGGGGACTGATGACCATAGATGTTAAGTCCCATAGTGCTCAGAGACATTTGAACCATTTTTTTGTTCGATGGGATTCATGTTGGGCAATATGGATGACCAAACTATTTGCTTGAACTGTCCAGAACGTTATTCGAACCAATAGCGCGAACAATTGTGGCCGGTGACATGGCTCAATGTCATCCCTAAATACTCCGTCGTTGTTTGGAAACATGAAGTCCATGAACGACTGAAAATGGTCTCCATGTAGCTGAAAATAACAATTTCCAGTCAGTGAACGGTTTAATTCTGTCAGAGGATCCAGTTAATTCCATGTAAATGAAGCCCACGCCATTATGGTGTCATCAGCAGCTCTCACAGTGCCTTGTTCACAACCTGGATCCATGTATTCGTGGGGTCTGCACGACACTGGAACCATTATTTTAACTCTTACCTACTGATATTGGGACTCATCTGACCAGGCCACGGTTTTCCAGTCGTTGAGGGTGCACGAGGCCAGGAGAATCGCTGCAGGCGATGTCGTGCTGTTAGCAAACACACTCCCGACGGTCGTCTGCTGCCGTAACACATTAACGCCAAATTTCGCCTCAGTGTTCTCACGGATACGTCTGTCGTACGTCCCTTATTGATTTCTGTGGAAATTTCAATCAGTGTTGCTTGTCTGTTAGCACTGCCAACTTTACACAAATGCCACGGTTCTCGGTCGTTAAATGAAAGTCGTCGGTCACTGTGTTGTCCGTGGTGAGAGACAATGCCCAAAATTTGGAATGATCGGCACAATTTTGACTAACGATTTGCGAAATGGAATGTCTCATGCTTTAGATTCAACTACCATTCCGCGTTGAAAGTCTGTTAGTTCCCGTCGTGCGGTCATAATCACGTCAGAAACCTTTACTCATGATTCACCTGAGTCCAAATGACAGCTCCGCCAATGCTCCCTTTGATACCTTGTGTACGCGATACTACCGTCGTCTGGGTATGTGCACACCGCTATACCATGACTTTTGTCATCTCGGTGTATAATACTGTCCCACAAAATTTTGGTAATCATGTTATCTGAAAATGGTTTTCCCTCTCAAAAATTCCCGTCCGGCAACAGGAAACAGGAAGTAACATAAATAAAAAAATATAAAAATTATACGCTTGCTTGGATAAAAATGAAATACGGAAGAAATAGGTTTTATGAGAAATCGCATGGTTGATTTTGCACAACGAGGAATCAGACACGAAGCATCTTGTGGTCTGAGATGTGAATATAATAACATCTACGTGTTTTACGTTATTAAGAGGGACCACAGCACAATACAAAAATGAAGACATTGTTGTATTTTATATTTCTGTGATGTGGGCAGCTAGGCTGCAGCCTATAATATGGTCGGCGAAAGAAGATCTCTCACAGTTTGGGGTGAGGTTGGTGTAACTGGTTAGGGCACGTAACTCAGCATACCACACAACGCGATTTTTTCTCTTCATGCTCGTTCCTACCCGGAGTTAATGTCTCGAGTTAGCGGGACACCGTTAACTGTTCGTCTAGCATATTGAATATGTGAATCCTTGTAATCGTTTTACTTGCTCTTTGTACTTTTGTAATCATTGTTGCTGTAACTGCCTCATGGTCACAGATACCAGATTCAGCTAGACATCAAATAGTAGATGCAAAAATTAATGACAATGAAAGCTTGTGTGAGCCCCAAATGTGTTCTAGGATAGACTGATGGTTAAGGTGACTGCTCGCAGAAGACAGGAAATCCACGTTTGATTTCCGGTGTGGCATACGTTAGTCGCAATATATTCATTCCATAGCAATCGCATCCTGAGAGTATTACCGAATAGAACCCGCAGAGGTTAAGACAATTTACATGTACGGTAGAGACGCGTGCTTCTACAACCTGCCCTGGTTCCCTTATTCAGGTTCCCTGTCGTCTTACTGCACCATTTCACGGCGAATGACGTGCCGGCGCGTTCAAAAAACCCCGAGACTTCGCCAGACTCCATGCTTGTCTCACTGAGCTAAAGCTCCGTCTCTGGTGACCTCGATTTCGACAGAACGCTAAACTCCGATTGTGTTCCCCGTGCTCCTCGCCAGCGCGGCTGTGTCCTACATTCGACATGGCGCTGGCGGAGGAGGCGTGGCCTGCGGCGAGTGAGCAAAATTATGCATAACTATAGCCCATCATGGATTATGTAAATTGGGGCGAGCGAGAAGCATTGAGGCTACATGGCACTGCCAGACACCGTACACGAACACAGGCTGCCTACATATCCTTAGCAAGTACTACGAAGTTTTTTCTCATAGAACGTTCTGCCGGCAGAGCGTCTGAAATTGAACATTAAAAGACCTGGAAATAATCTAATGGTATGAAATGATATCCTAAAGGATTTTTGGAGCAGATGAGTAACAGAGATACAAAATAAAATGTCAATTTTTATTTGTTTAGCCGGCCGCTGTGGCCGAGTGGTTCTAGGCCCTTCAATCTCGAACCGCGCGAACGCTACGGTCGCAGGTTCGAATCCTGCCTCGGGCATGGATGTGTGTGATGTCCTTAGGGTAGTTAGGTTTAAGTAGCTCTAAGATCTAGGGGACTGATGACCTCAGATGTTGAGACCCATAGTGCTCAGAGCCATTTGAACCATTTTTTTATTTGTTTATTTGTTGCTGATACCATTTAATCTCCAGTCCTGTAACCTAATTTGGATATTGTTACCGTAACAATAAATGAATCAATGCGTTTATAAAACTACTAAATAATATTAAATATCATTATACCAGTTAGAATGATCTCTCGTAACATCCCACTACTTAAGCTCTTAATACCACAGAAAAGTTTTACCTAACTTTAAGTAAATGTGCTGTTCTAGAGTGCTGTCCACACTGACTCAATTTTTTTTCTCCATGTGTGAGGTGATACCTGGGTCATAAGAATATTTCCATTGCAGGCGTACATTAACTGAATTTTTAAGCCGGTAGTGTGTACTGAAAATTGATAGTGAATAATTATTTCAGCAAACTGATCACACTTTCTGGACATTTGTTTATGAATGATCTGGCACTGTTTTCTTTTTTTTCTTTTTTTTAAATCCAGGATGTCTTTACCGAATTCTTATCTTGTGCTGACATAAGGTACACATCAACTGTGTGTACACATCTTGTATCCATACATTTTGTATAAGAGGAGATAATGAGAGACAGATGAGGGAAAAACAAACTCACAAGCTAGCGAATATACTATATATACTGTATATACTGTACAGCAATTCACTAGATCCACTGTGTGTCAAATGTGCTTCGTCATGTCGTTAAATAATCATCTTCATGGTGCATTGAAGTGCAAAATCATTATGCTAGAAGACAGGAGAGGAAGAGGAAATATCTCCATTTTGGAAGCAGAAGCAAACCTATCTTGAGCTTTTATACCGACAAATATTTATCTCATACTGATGTAAGACTTTAACGTTTCCGCCAAGGCTGTAGAACGAGGTATGGAGGAGAAGCATTCGCTACTGTCTGCTAATTATCACAACTGTCGACAGTACGGTTTACGACATACACTCTACGGTAGACTACTGGATGCCAAAAGGAATTAACACATCCTCTTAATTATGTTTTAAAAATTCTGCATAAAGCAAGTAACGGAATACTTGCACAATCACCGTAAAATGTTCAGCTACAGAGAGCATAACTGAGAGGATCTATGCTTAAGAGTATCATTCAGCATGCATACACAGTTTGTTTGAATAAATAATTTACTTATGCCATCACGATGTTGAAAAGAAATTATAGATCGGTGGGCAGTCAAAAGTGATTCAAATGGAAACCTACTCAAGAAAGTATATACTTGAAGCATTAGAAGCTTCCGAGAACAAATATTTTTGAGCATAATTAACTTGATGCATCAAAACGTTATGATCATGGGTGTAATCAGTTTGTTGGTAATAGTTTCTTACCTGATTTGTTATTAATCTCGGCTGTGCTGCATATTAAAGTTAAAATTCTAAACAGGACGAGGACACTTTAAACTATATCCAAGCTTAACCTTTGTTTCGATTTTGTGTTTTTTCCGAGAATATAATGACTAAGGAATATTGCCCGCCTCATTTCTGTGCAAGAGAGGGAAACTCAAGACTTTTTAAAACAATTAGCGAAGGACACATTCTCAAAACAACTGCCTCAGTGGTAGTTCACTATTGTTAGTCTTTCGTAGAATTCCAGCTTGTGAATCTCAGGTAGCTCTCTCCAGTTCAGATATGTAGAAGGCTGTGATAAGGAACTGTCATAATAATATTGTGCTGGTGGATTTGAGATAAGCCAGTGCTATGCAGTTACGAGACTGTGAGGCCTTCCGAGAGATTTACCAGCACAGCTTTGTAATTACTTTAAAAAACAAAGCATCCAGCCATTGCTTCTTTAACGTAAGTTATGCAACGAGAAATTTCGGATTTTCACCCTTCTTCAGTTTCCGTAATACGTTCTTGGTCAACCCCATTCACAATAAGATTTTTTTCCCTTTTTCTTTCTTGCATGCTGCCCTGCAATAGTTGTTGTGATACGTACAATACGAAACCAGAAACTACAGGATACAGAATAAAAAGCTGCTTCTACATTCAAAATGCAGTCGACATTTAACTAAATTATTCCAGCAAAGGAATTGTGACAACCCAGTTGCTAGAACGAAGAGCAAATGCGATACAACGTATATCCGGACACAGATAACCCTGATGTCACTGAGTACAACAGAAGCAGTCTCGAGTTTGAGCCGTCGCTAAAATAAAATATGCTTAAAGAACCGTACTGAACGACGTGAGCTGAAACGACGATACGGAAGCTGTATTGAGAATAGATACGTCGCGCTGTATTTTAATGAAAGGATTCTAATGAAGTCCAGCCTATATACAGCAATGACCAGAATTAAATTATGTTCGGGGAAAAGAGGAATCTGAAAGAAGAAAACGAATAAGTCATCGTAAACTACCGTCAAGATTTTGCCATAAACAGAAATTGAGCTGTTTCTATTGCAAGGGAAAACTTCCGTTGTGAGAAGGGTATCGTTCCATAGTAATTTTTGAAATGTAATTCCACTTATTCTCAATACGCACATATTTTTGCAAGACGCACTAAAGCGGACATAGGTTGTAGTCATAGTAACTCAGGATTTGTATGACGGTTCCAAAAGACAGACAATTTTTATCATAGGTAGTAGAAGTTGCGCCAGTAGCAACCGTTGCATAAAAGCACTGGTATCGGGAATTAAATCCAGTGTCTAAAGAGCTTACAAACGACTCAGTAGTTGTAGATTCCCTATGGAGTCGCTAAGAGCAATTGGCCTCTCTGTTAAATGTCCATCAGAATTCCGCCCCCGTTTCGTCTATGATTCTTCTCGCACATTAGCCAGTAGGGTAATTGGTAGATTATGTAGAGACCAAAACATCTTGTTAACTGGTCAGTTCGCCGGCCGCTGTGGTCTACCGGTTCTAGGCGCTTGAGTCCGGAACCACACGGCTGCTACGTTCGCAGGTTTGAATCCTGCCTCGGGCATGGATGGGTGTTATGTCCTTAGGTTAGTTACGTTTAAGTATTTCTAAGTCTAGGGGACTGATGACCTCAGATGTTAAGTCCCATAGTGCTTAGAGCCATTTGAACCATTTTTGAACTGGTCACTTCGGTAGCGTCGATTCCTGGTGCTTGGAAGAATATCATTAGCATCCAATGGTAACACATAATACGTTACAACAACATATGGCACGTGTCAGAGGTGTTGTTCGTGCACACTTACACCCCATGGTCGATAATATTTTTTCACAATGAGCTACTATGGCGTAATAATATGTCACTGTTGTATAGATGTTCACATCAAGTGTTAACAGCAAAACTCTGCATTTGATTCCTACGGGGCAATTGTTCACAACCCTTCTGATACCATTATCTCTACTGTCATCCTATAACCCAACAATGTTCAGACCATAACTTTAATTTATATTAAAAAATAATAGGCACTCCCGTTTTTGAAAGGATGAACAGCAAATAATATTTAAATAACGGCGAAAAAATCTACATATTCCTTATCTGTTTCATGAAACCGAAAAGTAGTGAATTAAAAACACATATGGTACGGCTTATTTCTTACACTGTCTAACACGTGTGAGACTTTTTCTGATCTATCTTCTACCACAGTTGCAGAAGTACGCTCTATGTGTGTCTTAAGAATTTGTTGTTGAACCTACGGCCTGCAAAGTAGGGAGATACCATCTCACACATGCAGAGTTAAGAAGAGTGCAGCAGTACAGACACTAATGTAATCAGACTATGATCTTAATGTCGGTTCCACTACACTCCCCGTAAGGGAACGTTATCGGTAACAGAAATTAATATACGGGTTCAGGAGTAACTATATGTTATCAAAAATGAAAATCTTAGATTTTCGATATTAAGGTTTATTTTTTACTCTAAGTATGACTTCATGACGAAGTAATGTTAGCCAAGTTACATTCAGGTTAGTAAAATATTGATACTGGTTGTTCACAAATGTGCAGCGAAATCCCTAACTATTATAATGTTCCTTAATGGTAAGATGGTTGATGACCATGTCTGGAGGGGGGGGGGGGGGAGTTGATAGCAATATAAACAAACACATGAGTTACGCAAAAACGCACAATGAAAATAACCAAAATTGAGTGAGGATCGGTAAAGAGCAATAAAATAGACATACTCAAGTAACGTGGAAATTTGCCCTAAAAAATTTTAAAATAACAGAACGTCGTTAAGGCTAAGCATTATAACAATGAGACGCTGTATAAGAGAATTTCAAACAGAAACAGAGGGAACTATACAGTCAGAGGAAACTAGAAGAGGGCATCTGTCACTTAGGAACACCAAATGCACAGTGATAAGTATTTGCTCCGTAGCACGCCTCTACCTCGCGTAAGGGGAAGGGAAATAGGACTCATTGCCAAATTCTACACTTGTGTTCAGTGGAAGCGATGCAACTGCCCAGAGTGATTAACCAGGGTCTCTCACTTGCCAAAAAGTTAGGTTTACAAAATGAGTCTCCTACTCTACTAAACCCTCTGAATACTCTGGGGTGCATTTCAAACCACTTGTACCCTCCCAGTTATAAATGCAAACACATTTTCGCTTACGAGAGGGAATGTGAGTGATTCTGAAATTAAATGAAAAAGAAAAAAGAAATGGGCATGAACTCATCGCTGATAAGAAGTTAAGGCACAAGCTACTCTCAACTTTTGTGGCAGTGGGTCTTATTGACCCTTTTCAGCGTATTCCCCGTATTTACGTGAAGGCCTACGAGAGACCACGAGAGCCGAAAATTACGAATTTAGCTATTTCTGTGTTGTCATCATAATTAATTTTTTTAATTGCTTTCAGGTTTTTCTATTAACAAGGTGTAGTCCCGCGTTCTCGAAACTGTAGTGTAGATTCAGGCAGTCCATAGCGCAATTATCACTAATTTGTTTTTAAGATCTAGCAAGCATTTGTTTCAGTCTAGTCGGCGAGTCAGGTCCCAACTGTCGCTTGTGACAGATCAGGAGAGCAGCAAGTTACGCATTTAGCTTCCAATGTGATTTCTTCATGGTTTAATCCTTAAATTCTGTTCGTGTTTATCTATTTAGGAGGTGAAAAGTCTAGTTTTTGTAACTTTTGTAGATTGACGCTCTCTGTAGTGTATGTGTCATTAGTTTTTGGCAGCCAGCTACAAAGTTTCGTAAAGCATCAGCCTCCATTGGTGGTACGTCAGGACGATATCAAGTTACGTATTTAGTTTCCTCTATGTGCTTTTACAGATTACTACTTCTGTTTGTTGAGTTGGGGTAGACAGGACGTGTGCATATTGTGGGCGGACTCAGAAACAGCTAGGCGCATTTTCTGAACAGCTAAAGGCACTTTTGGCTACGGTCAGTTGTCTTCAGGCTGGTGCCTCACGATATAGCGGCAGTGCAGTGTCCGGTACGTCGCATGTGAAACGTCCGGCGTTGCTTGTTTCGCCCTTGGGCTTTGCTACCAACATACATTCCAGTGTACCCGTCACAGTGAATCCGCCCTCACAGCGTGAGGAGCTGGTGGTAACGCGTTTGCGTCACTCGAGCCCTTGGGTCAGTGTGGAGGGTGGTCGTTTGGCGTCACCCATTCACCCTGTGAGTGGACACTTGGCCGCTCCTTCAGCAGGGTCCGAGCAGGTACATGGTGGTTGGGGAGTTCTGAGGCCAGATGTCGCGAGCTCCTAGATTAGGCATGTTATGGAGCCGCTTAGGGATATTGTGTTCAGGCCTGGAAGGAAATCCAGTGTGTATTCAATGCCTCCATCGCAGGGACCTCATCCGAAATGTGGAGGATTCATTTCTTATGGCTAATGAGCATACGGGGTGTAGTCATCTGCAAGTTGTGGCTCGTATCAGTATCAACGACGCCTGTATTTAGCGTTCTGTAGCCATTCTGATTGAGTAGGGGCATCTTGCGGAAGTGCTGAAGACTACTGGCCTAGCACGTGGGGTGCAATTGGAGCTCACAATTTGCGGCATTGTTCTCAGAGTTGATCAGGGTCCTTCGGTCTGGAGCCTAGTGAAGGATCTCAACCAAAGGCTTCGTTGAATCTGTGACGGACTTGGCAGCAGATTTCTGTACCTGCATTGAGGGATGGAGACTTGTGGGACTACCCTTGATAGGTCAGGGACGCACTGCACAAATCTACAAACAGGGCTGAACTTATCGATGATGTTAGTATAGAAAAAGATATAAGTGATCATGATTTAGCGACGATGGTTACTAGAGATAATAAATCAGCCAAGGAGTCTAGGAGAGTATGTTTGAGAGAAAGAGCAGATAAGCAGTTGTTAGCATCCAACTTAGACAATGAATGGACATCGTTTAGTCACTATGATGGACGTAGAGGATTTATGGACAAAGTTTAAACTAATTGACTGTTATCATCAATGCCTGCATCATGGATCCTTTCACCATGCGACCGCAGATCACGTGTCTCACAGCCCACGGCCAGCGATACCCGGCTCATGCGCAGCGCCACCCATCTGGACAGCGCAGGCGCGGCCAATGCACATAACTGCCTCCGCTGTAACGTAGCAACGCCAGGCTTGTGTACCCACGCCAAATAACTGTACGACGGTACCGTACCAACCAAGTGGGGCAACGCCATCGTAGGTTCATCAACGGCGGGCGTATTCCTACGCTGCCAGGGCATTATAAGCGCACGCAGCACTTCACACCGGCAGTCTCGTCTTGGGCTTCACTACTGCTGATACCTCGCCGCTACACCTTTCGGTTTGCCCTCATCTGGGTCTCAACTACGCTTAGAACTGGACTATTCAGAGATTCCTACAAGTCTGCACTCCAGATACCGTATTAATTCATGGATCTTGTTGATCACCATCCCATTGGCAGTGCTACCCTTGTCAATGAAGTATTGTATTATTCTGTCCTCTGTCTTCATTAGTAAGGGAATATACCTTGTTTTACTCATGCCTTCAACTATTCGTTGTTCCATACTTGACGAATAAAACAGATAGTAAATCGCGCTTTGGCGACGTATCCGCCGAGTAAGTAGATTAAGGGCGGTAAACGAACAACTTGATTTAATAACAAAATTCGGAAAATGCCGAGGAGACAAATACTGTTGCACTCTCGTTTCAGCACAGAACGCGCAAATGATGACAGGAAAAACTTAATTAAGATTCGTGAGTCTGTAAAAAGATCAATGAAAGTAGCATACAACAGCTATCACCGTCATACCTTAGCAAATGATTTCGCCGAGAATCCGAGAAACCACTAAGGATGACGACAGCTTCTATCCAGTCACTAGTTGACCACTCTGGTGTCGCAACAGAATCTAACAAATAAGCAGAAGTTTTAAAGTTTGCGTGTAAGAAATCGTTCACGCAGACGATCGTATAAACATACCGTCGTTTGACGGTGTCAAGGACTTCTGTATGAAGGAAATAGTAAAAGGCATCCCTGGCATAGAGAACCAATTGAAGAAATTGAAAACAAATAAGTCGCCAATTCCGGATGCAATCCCAGTTCCTTTTTACGAAGATTAGTCTACGGCATTGACTGCTTATTTAGCTGGCATATATCGCGAATCATTCGCCAGCGCAAAGTCGCAAGCAACTGGAAGAAAGCATAGGTCATAACACCATAACGCAGTGTATTATCGATTTTTCGCTTTGTTATGTGGTTAGGTTTGTGTACATTTTTTCTATAATGGTTATGCTCTGAATATTTTTATTAACGTTATTTAATTCAGTGAGCTAATTGTCAATACGTTAATGATAAATGTTTGGCTCTGAGCACTATGGGACTCAACATCTATGGTCATCAGTCCCCTAGAACTTAGAACTACTTAAACTTAACTAACCGAAGGACAACGCACAACACCCAGTCATCACGAGGCAGAGAAAATCCCTGACCCCGCCGGGAATCGAACCCGGGAACCCGGGCGCGGGAAGCGAGAACGCTACCGCACGACCACGAGCTGCGGACTGATAAATGTTTAAAGTACTGTATGTAGACACGCTGGAATAGTCTAGGGTAACATTATCTGTAAGAGTATTGATCGGTAGGCTTCATTAGTGTCTTTGGACGCGCCTAAGCGCAAAACAGTTGTTGTAGAGGCAGCCAGTGCAATTGCGTTACTAGACTGCTTCTGGCTGAGGCGAAAAATGTATTACAGTCAAAGTGCGCTGAGATGTGTGTGTGTGTTTATTATGGTGCTGTAATGTTCATCGTTATGCTACAATGAGAAGATTTTCTATGGACAGAAAGTATTTGAAATTATGAGGGCACAGCACAAAACATCAAGAGCTTAAATGGAAACAAAACGTGCTGTGGCCCAATGCTCTATATTCTAAGTAGACGCCATGAAGGACGTGTGCCATTTATTCCTGCAAAATGTTATCCACCGAAACACCTAAGAAGATTCAGCACAAAATAAAGTCTAACCCGTTTATCGTACGAGTTTGTACAGATATTTCAGCTTTCAGAACTGATTTTGTTCTAATTATAATTTTTCAGTGTGATAGTAATTTTTTATGTTTCAACCTGGACGTTTTCCATGATAGGCTCCTTCCTTTTCTTCAGTGAAATTCCGAGTGGTATTAAGAGACAGAAACTTATTTAAATGAGTGAACACTAATATAATAACGTTTTTGGTGATCACTATGAAACAGTCGAAACTTTGTCAATGCCTTATGTTAACTGTTGACAACTGAACAAAAGTTAAACAATAATGACAGTGGGATATGTGTTTTCTGAAATCAAAAGGTAATAACCTTATTTTCTTGGAGAGACAATTAAAAAAGTATTTTACAAAACTAACTGGTCACGCTCAGATTAAATGATTTTAACAGTCGTGAGTACTATCACGTTTCCGGTGATAGTTTTCAGATTTTTTTATCAAACTTTGCTTCTGAAATAGAAAGAGCACTCCGTTTCAACTGTCAATACATGAATGTCAATTTTCGATTTCACATTATTTGTTACTGCTTAACGAAATTAACGTCTTGAGCATTGCAGTGAGCATTACGCTACAGTTATTGCTAAAACCACTAAATTAGAAAATATATTCAATTATTTCTCCATTTTCGAAGCTAATATACACGAACAAATGCAAACATATTCCCATACACGTATACCACAAGCACCCAACAATAAACATTAAGGTGAGTAACGTCGTATTATTCTGCTGGACGCTACACTTTTGCTTATGAGAATATAGTGGGCAGTGCCAGTGCTTTGAGCAGCTATTCTGTTTAACAGCCAGAAAATAAACCTTCCTTTCTTTGTAACATTTCCATTTCACATCTGTGTCAGTGAATTGTGAGATGTTGACTGGCTGACGACCGTAATTTTGTTTCAGTTAACTGTGCATATTAGTTGACAGGAAATTAGAACACCTAACTACTGAAATTTCAGATCGACCATTGAATAATACTTCAGTTAACCGACGCTTTGTTTATCGTCATTATTAGAATACTGGGTTAATGACTAATGTGTTGTAACACCCGCTACGTTACTACAGGATAATTTTACTTTGGGTCAGGTGCCTTCTTCCATAGTTTAGGAATCCTTAGGAACACGTGCCATTACAAACAAAGTGCAGTACGGAAGTGGCGGGGTTATAGGGTGACCTCTGTATATGAGGAGGATAAAAGTAATTACCCTCAAATTTACATACCAACTTCCTTAATATCGATTTGTTGCATAAATCGTGAACATATTCTCAGTACGAATATACTAAGTATCCTTGATATAAAAATGCTACCGTCCACAAATCTGGATGGTTTTAGGACGCTTCACTTGTGCGAAACTCAGCTTCCACTTTTCTCACATGATATCCTGCGAACCATGGACGAAGGGCAACGGACAGATTCCGCAGTGAAAAACGTTTGACACGGTGCCCCAATGCAGACTTAACGAACGTACGAGCATACGGAATTGGGTAGATGAGTGGGTCGAAGACTTCGTAAGTAGTAGAAGCCAGTTCAAATGGTTCTGAGTACTATGCGACTTAACGTCTGAGGTCATCAGTCGTCTACAACTTAGAACTAATTAATCCTAACTAACCTAATGGTATCTCACACATCCATGCTCGAGGCAGGATTCAAACCTGCGACCGTAGCGGTCGCCCGGTTCCAGACTGTAGCGCCTAGAACCGCACGGCCACTCCGGCCGGCATAGAAGCCAGTACTTTGATTTCAATGGCCAGTGGTCATCAGAGACGTGGATATCGTCAGGAGTGTCACAGGGAAGTGTGATAGGACCACTCTTACTCTCTGTATACATAAATGATCTGGCGGACAGGGTAACCAGTAGTCTGCGAATGTTTCTTGAAGATGCTGTGGTTTACGGGAATGTGTCGTCTTTGAGGGTGCAATATGATTTAGATAGAAGTTCTGGTTGCTGTGATGAATGGCAGCTAGCTCTAAATGTAGATGTATGTAGATATATGTAAATTAATTCAGACGAGTAGGCAAACGATTAAGTAATGTTCGAACAGCTTTAGTAGTGGCCTGCTTTGACAGAATAACGCCGATCAAATTTCAAGTTGTGTAACGTTGCAAAGCGACATGAAATGATTTGAGCACGTAAGGATGGTAGCAGGGAAGGCGAATATTCGACATCGGTTTATTCGAACAATTTTAGGAACTTATAGTTCATCTGTGAAGGAAACAGAGAATAGAACCTTATATCGACCCTATATTGAGTACTGCTCCAATGTTTTGGATCCACACCAGTTCAGATTAAAGGAAGACGTTGACGAATTCAGAGGCGGGCTGTTAGATTTGCTACCAGCATGTTCAGCCAACACGTAAGTATTAGGAAGATGCTTCGGGAACGTCAAATGGGAATCCCTGGGGGAAAGCGAAGACCTTTTTGAAAAACGGTATTGACAGAATTAAGAGAACCGGCATTTGATGCTAACTGGAGAGCGATTCTACGGCCGCCAACGTTCTTCTCCCGTAAGTAGCACGAAGATAAGATCCCAGAAATTAGGGCTCATACGGAGGCCTACAGATAGTCGTTTTTCCCTCGCTCTATTTGCGAGTGGAACAGGAGGGGAAATGACAATTAGTGGTACAGGCTACCCTCCGTCAAGCACCGTATCGTGGCTTGCGGAGGATCTATGAAGATGTAGATGTAGAAATTTAATTGTGGTCACCATATAATTTCCTCTTCGGGCTCAGTACTCCTTGTTCATTATTATCTTCTTTGTTTGATTCTGTGACCGTCTTGGGACTCTCGTTAAATTTTTCTTCACTCTAAAAATACTGGCATCCACACAATAATTTCACAAACATGCACCAAAATGCATTACAGCCAGTCTGTCTTATTTGGAGAATTTAAGTAATTATTGGTTTCTAGTCTAAAAGAAACATTGAGGTAACAAAATTGTTGTAATGGAGATGACTCTTTTAGAATAAAATGATTTACGAATTACCAATAGGAAATAAGCAACTACTAAGCGAAACATGAGAAAGTAATACAACAGAAGACGAATGGGTAAATTAGGAACATGAAATATTGAAAGCAGGAGAGGGTCGAATTGGCAGAAGACCCCAAATCCTTTGATGAAAAACTAGATATTGAATTTAACTGATTATATATACACTCCTGGAAATTGAAATAAGAACACCGTGAATTCATTGTCCCAGGAAGGGGAAACTTTATTGACACATTCCTGGGGTCAGATACATCACATGATCACACTGACAGAACCACAGGCACATAGACACAGGCAACAGAGCATGCACAATGTCGGCACTAGTACAGTGTATATCCACCTTTCGCAGCAATGCAGGCTGCTATTCTCCCATGGAGACGATCGTAGAGATGCTGGATGTAGTCCTGTGGAACGGCTTGCCATGCCATTTCCACCTGGCGCCTCAGTTGGACCAGCGTTCGTGCTGGACGTGCAGACCGCGTGAGACGACGCTTCATCCAGTCCCAAACATGCTCAATGGGGGACAGATCTGGAGATCTTGCTGGCCAGGGTAGTTGACTTACACCTTCTAGAGCACGTTGGGTGGCACGGGATACATGCGGACGTGCATTGTCCTGTTGGAACAGCAAGTTCCCTTGCCAGTCTAGGAATGGTAGAACGATGGGTTCGATGACGGTTTGGATGTACCGTGCACTATTCAGTGTCCCCTCGACGATCACCAGTGGTGTACGGCCAGTGTAGGAGATCGCTCCCCACACCATGATGCCGGGTGTTGGCCCTGTGTGCCTCGGTCGTATGCAGTCCTGATTGTGGCGCTCACCTGCACGGCGCCAAACACGCATACGACCATCAATGGAACCAAGGCAGAAGCGACTCTCATCGCTGAAGACGACACGTCTCCATTCGTCCCTCCATTCACGCCTGTCGCGACACCACTGGAGGCGGGCTGCACGATGTTGGGGCGTGAGCGGAAGACGGCCTAACGGTGTGCGGAACCGTAGCCAAGCTTCATGGAGACGATTGCGAATGGTCCTCGCCGATACCCCAGGAGCAACAGTGTCCCTAATTTGCTGGGAAGTGGCGGTGCGGTCCCCTACGGCACTGCGTAGGATCCTACGGTCTTGGCGTGCATCCGTGCGTCGCTGCGGTCCGGTCCCAGGTCGACGGGCACGTGCACCTTCCGCCGACCACTGGCGACAACATCGATGTACTGTGGAGACCTCACGCCCCACGTGTTGAGCAATTCTGCGGTACGTCCACCCGGCCTCCCGCATGCCCACTATACGCCCTCGCTCAAAGTCCGTCAACTGCACATACGGTTCACGTCCACGCTGTCGCGGCATGCTACCAGTGTTAAAGACTGCGATGGAGCTCCGTACTCCACGGCAAACTTGCTGACACTGACGGCGGCGGTGCACAAATGCTGCGCAGCTAGCGCCATTCGACGGCCAACACCGCGGTTCCTGGTGTGTCCGCTGTGCCGTGCGTGTGATCATTGCTTGTACAGCCCTCTCGCAGTGTCCGGAGCAAGTATGGTGGGTCTGACACACCGGTGTCAATGTGTTCTTTTTTCCATTTCCAGGAGTGTATATATATGCAGCAGTTGTGGCAGATAAAGAGAATGTTGGTGTTTAAAAACTGAGAGTGACAGAAAGCAGGAATGGCTAAAGGAGAAGTGAATACTTTAGGATAAGGAATTCCCTGTCAGATCAGAACTATGTGTCTGACCGAGACTCGAACTCAGGACCTTAGCCTTTCGCTTGCTTACAAACTATGCTACCCAAACACGACCACATCCTCACATCTTTACTTCTGCCGCAATCGCAGTCTGAATAATGGTCGAGCATCCCTTGCTCGGTTTTTGTGCAGGTTAAAAATTAATATGTTCTTCCTGCTGAACCTCTCGCTGTGGTGCTATATTTTACCTGACTTTCTGGATTGGCCTCAGGTAATATGGAGATGATTGTCGTCAGGCTGTTGCAGAGAAAATTATTCTCGCACAGAGGGGCCCACGTGTTGTCAGCCTGTGGTGGCCCATTTCCGTGATGAGCCGATTGCTAGATTGACCTGACGTTCAATAGAAGACACGTGCAGACTGCCGGAGGCTGCCCTGCAAAAGCGGATGTCTAGCGTCTTTGTGCAACAAACGAGTTGAATACAGCAGCCTCGGGAGGTGCAGAAGTGGTTTCAGAGGTCAGTTCTGCACTCTCTGCAGAACCGCGAAGTGTTTGTCAGCGACGTTCTCCCTCACCGCCGCCACGTACTCCAATATTTGCCTGACCAGTGTTAGGTAGAGCGTAACGCCGTGGTGAAACGGCGGCGACGTCAGTTGATTAAGCAGCGCATATAGGGAGCGGAGGCGCCCCACTGCTCTCTTCTGACGTCACGAATATGTGGGGCCAAGGTGAGCATTTGGTCGAGTATCACCCCGAGGTACTTCGCCGTCTTATTCCAGGGGTTTGGGCTTCCCACGATGTTCATAGGTGGCATATCTGGAAGACGGGGTGACGAGTAGTGTCTGGCTCTTGGCGTGATTGAATCTAAGCCGCCAATTTGTGGCCCATCACACCCGAGGTGCAGGCCGCGTCTCATTGTCTGGAGCTTCATGCTGCAGGTTGAACAGCGATGTGTCATCGGCGTAAAGAACCAGTTCTAAGGGCGCCAACTTAGGTATTTCGGTAGTGTACAGTGAGTACAGCAAGGGAACATGTACCGACGCCTGCGCCACCACTACACGTATCTTACGGTCAGGAGATGACTCGTCGTCTGCCCTCACATGGAAGTTCGTCTCAGTCAAGTAAGACAGAATAAGTATCACGTGTGATGTCGGTATCCCGTGTACAAAGAGTTTTTACATGTTTCCGTCGTGCCACTTGTAGTCGAAGGCCCTGAAGAGTCGAAGACACTGCTCCAAGATACTGTCTCGTTTCCATTGCCATCATTGCAGGTTCCACCAGTCTCAGCAGCTGGTTTGAGTGGAGCAGCCGCTCCGAAACCCAAACTGTTCGTCTGGCATGCTACTCTCTTGCGTGACGTATAGCATGAGCGTCCTGGCGTACAGCCTCCCAAAAATTTCAGACGGGAGTAGGCTGAAGGGCCCGTAGCTGGCTGTCTGGAGTGGATCCTTATCTGTTTTCGAGATAGCCACGATTTCCGCATGTTCCCATACGGAGGAGTAGACGCCCGACCGAAGTATCTGATTGAAGATGTCACCTAGTGGCCGATGGACTCACGGTGGAAGGTTCTTCAGCAGATAGTTGTTGATTCCATCGCTGCCTGCAGTCATCCTGGTTTTTACAGCTCAGAGTAGTGCTGCGATGCGACTTCTTCCTCCGCGATTGTCTGTGCGACGTCGTCTTCTTCCCTGGCAACCAGGAAGGTGGGCAGTTGCACTTCGACCTGAAGGATGTGATTCTTGTCGACGATGTGGGCCACCACCGTGAAGTTGTCCGCAAATGGATAGGCCTGCACGCCGCCCTTGTCATAAGGTTCGCACACAATGTCGTCGCCGACATGCAACGGTGGAATACGCTGATGGCGGCGCAAGATGCTTTTGACGGCTCTCGAGGGGCTGCCAACGTCAGGGCTTAGCGTGGACACTAGGTCCGCCCAGTCACAGTTCCTGTGCCCCTCTTTAACTGCCTTAATCTCCCGACGTATGCAGATGACGTGGTGTTTCTTGTCTGGTTGGCGAGTGAGCTGCCTTTCACGGAACAGCTGGTTCTCCTCCATGATTGCCGCCATAATGTGCGACGACCATTGGCGTGAGGCGTTGCGGTCGTATGGGAGTAACTGCGTCTGCAGATTGAAATATTCTGCTACTGAAGAAGTTCAGTACTACGTCAGCCACCACTTCCTCGGGTTCAGGTACCAGTAGGTCTATCACCTCTATTAGGTAGCGCTTGCAGTCCTTGCGTCGATAACTTGGACGACGTTGGCATCGTCGTGTCATATCGATCACGTCCATTTCAAAGATCACTCCGACGCTTTCGGATGACAGGGCATTTCTTGTCGTGGCGGTCGTGAATTTACCAACGCCTTAAGAAGGGCGATGTCGAACACGTCCTGCAGATCTCTGTTGTCAGGGTGTCGTCAAAAGCACCCGGAGTGCCGGCGCCGTTATGTGCAGTGCTGTCCAAGCGACGCACACTGGCATGGGTGAGGCAATAATACCATTACGAGTTCTTAACGTTGAAATCACCGTCAATGAAAAGTCACCCCCCCCCCCCTCATAGAGAGAAGGGAGTGAAAGTCTCTTTCCTTGAGCAGCCCCTTTGGCTGCCGATAGGACAGGACGAAGACAGTGTTCCTGGCAATGATGTTGACAGCTACCCATGTGGCTTCCAACGTGGGAAGCACCGGCAGTATGACTTGATAGTGCCACAGCGACGTTTTGACGTAGATTGCCGTGTCGCCTTCAGTCGTCTACCTGTCGGTGTGTTAGCAACTATAGTTGGCTACCCACATGTTGATCCTGGGTTTGAGGAAGATTTCCTGCGCAAGAAAGACGTGTACCACCTCGTCCTGTAAAAATTGATGAAATTCGCATTGCTGCAGTCAGATACTCCTTGCAGTAAATATGCAGACGGTTAGACCATGTATGTGGCCGCTATCCATGTCTGTGTAGTTGTTTGCGGCGTGGGCCTTTGGGGCCGCCGTGACTGCGTCGACGACGACTGGAAGTAGACGCATCAGTTGGTTCAGTGATCGCAAGAGCTAGCTGAACTCATTTGCGTTTTCCCTCGGGGTCGCGGCTGCCATGGTGACTACTTCCTGTCCTGGAGCAGAGGGCTACGACCGGGCACCTGTTTGCTGGCTGCGGAGAAATACGCTGCGTGTGCTGTGGCGGCATGCAGTATTAGGACGTTCAGAGAGACGTCTGCACCCACGTGCTGAGACCTGAGATGCAGACTGGGGTTCAGTCGTTTGCTGGCGATTTATGCTGCTCTTCTGAATCCTTCTGTTATTAGGAACGAGTTGGTGCCTTATCCATGGCGAAGTCAACCTAGCTAGTGCCTGGCTGAGCTCTTCTTGGTGCCTTGCGTTTCCTGAACGCGTTGCAGCTTCTGTAACTAGCCAAATGTGGCTCGTTGCAGTGACAGCAGTGTGGGGAGTACTCCTTCGTCTTGTTGCACTCCTTTCTCTGATGCCGACCAGTGCATTTCACCCTCTGCATCTGCACGGAGCAGTGGCGTGATCTGTGATCCATACCTTGCCAAGAATAGCACTGTGGCCTCCTGCCCCTTGCATGGTGAGTTCCCCCGTCACCCTGATGTCACATATCATCTGGTAGCTGAAATATGTATCGGTTTCAGACACTGTCAACCAGGACGACGAGGAACAAGGGCATCTGCCTGCCTGCCTGTTCTGGGTGACTTCATGACGCTCACTGAGCAGTCAGTGACTCCCAGCTCCTCCTGTTGGTGCTGCGGATTCATATTCAGTGGCAGGTGGCGGAAAACCTCCTTTAGCTGCTTGAGAGGATTGGCAATTTGTGTGTAGCAATGCAGCCTACCCTTCTCGACGAGCTTCATTACGTTCCGATGGTCGTTGATTGTTGCCATTTGGACTCTACACAGGTGAGTCCCAACAACTCGGATCAATGAATACTCCCTCCAGTACCTCATCTCCCCCTTCCTAACTCTACATAAATTCTCCTGCGAAACTTACGGGACTAGCAATCCTGGAAGAAGGATACTGCGGAGATATGGCTTTGCCAAAACCTGGAGGATGTTTTCAGCATGTTTCATAATGTTTCATTCTGGAACCTAAGAATACATTTCGCTAGTAAGAATCTTTAGTCCACCAAAGGCTGAGTCAATGATTAGCGTTCAAGAGATTGGACAAACAAAGTGAAGTCACACAGACCAGGTGTTCAGCTATCAAACGCTTACAGCAGCGGGGGTAGTGTGAGTAGCCCTTTCACTGCTGTGGACGAGTTAATTCGTGGTGCTACGGCGCTCCCCAGATGCTGAGGACGTATTTAATCACGCCCTTGTGGTTTTCCTTAAGATCTATTGAAGCGCTGACACATCGAGTTCTGCCAACGTTCAGACTGCTGCGGAAGAGCTACTTCCGTATCTCGGTGAATTAAAAAGTTTCAAGTATGTATTTTATCTTCATTTCATATGCAGCAATATATGAGCTAAGATAAACCGCCCAGAAGCCTGCGCAGTGCGTTTTTATCTCTACAAACTCTTTAAAACTTCGTGCAATTACTTAACTTGATGCAACACACTAACTACGACGAATAATGAAAAGAAAGTCAGTGATTTTTACGAGTGATGGATGAGTGTCCGTATGTAATCGTGGTAGATCTGTCTGGTGTGTTCGCTGTACATTGCGTCAAGAAATATTGGGCACTTATGACCATTAAAAGGCCCATTATTTACAAAAAACCGATTATGAGCTAATAGTTAGATTCTCTACTTGAAGTTTGCAACAACGCACAAGTAACTCCGATTTCTTACGCGATGTCCCAGTAATAGATGAAACGTCTCTTACATATGGTAGCATCTGTAGTGGCTGACACTCTGAATCAGCTTATGCACTGCTAACTGCTCCTTGTAATCTCTGTTGATTGTAACTTCTGAGACAGAAAATGCTGTTATCTAAACACATTAAAGCGGGACTCATTTATGAGGAGATCTATCCCCACTTTTGGCAAAGCAGTTCAACGTTTCTTAGACAGTAGTAGGCTACTCCAGACAAATTGTTGGACCATAACGTATCAGTCATGTGACATACAAGGTTCATGATATGAATCTGTTAGGATTTCATTTATGGGATCATCTCAACTTGCTATTAAAGCTGACAATGAAGTGGTGAGACTAGTAAAAAATACTACTTCTCCTCGCAAGGATGCCTGTTAATGATCAGCACTCCAGCGTTTTCTATGAACTTACTGAATGGCGACGGCAACAATGGCCACCGGTTCCATCTGTTTACATTTCCTACCATTAGTCTATGAATATGGAATTCTTGAAGTATTTTTATATGAATCTAATATGCTATCACAAAATAGCTGCTTAAATGGAATTTACCTTCAATTTTACCACTTATTCTAGAGTATATTAGCAGAAATATTTGAAAAATACAGACATATGTCATTCTAACGCGTTTTTAATGAGGTTTTCCGTCGATTAATGTCATTCTAGCACTACTGTCAATGTAAGTGCGTAAATGTGCAAGCACCCACCATTAGTTTTCTCCTACAAAAATGACGACCCTGTCACAAATTCGTAAAATGACTCATCCTAGATATCCCCTCCGGCCAATAGTTATGCGTAGAATGCATATTACAAAGTCACGTTCCCAAGAATTCTACTGGACATAATGAACCTATATTTTGTGACATCGCACAATAAAATTTAAAAACAAAACAACAACAGAACAATTCCACATAAGTCCGAAAATTCACTAGAACTGATCTCTTATTTTACCGTCGGTTCCCTGTATAGGCAATGAGACCTACATGTCATATGCGTTCTCTGAAATAAGTCGGAATTCCAAAAATTTGTTATTGTCTAATTAACAAGAACTGCCCAGATTCAGCAGCAGGATTTTAATCATTATGTGTACATTAATACACAAAGGAAAGCCGATAAAATCTGTCTACGCCTACGCCTGCCTACTGTCTCTCTGCACTGCGTCACACTCAATAATCGTAGATACTGGGGGAATTAGTCCTTGTCTAAAGTGGAAAATAATCTGTTGCTTACATTTCAGAAACTGTCCGAAGGTATGAAAATCGATAGACTGCCCTCCAGAGATCCTCTGTACTTAAAAGGTAAGAAACTACATGGCTCACACTTATATTATTTTACTTCGTTTTACGCATCAATGAGTACAATACAAAAGTTAATAATGCACAGTATCAAAAAATTTACATAATAACGGGAATTATAAGGCTTGCAGAACGATTTTGTGTTCTTCTATATGTGAAGAAAATATCAGCTTTCGGAAAGATTAAATGACAATGTGAAACTTATTAAACGATGCACACTGAGGTGGTTAAAGTCATGAGACAGCGATATGCACACACACAGATGGCAGCAGTATAGCGTACACGAGGTATAAAAGGGCACTGCATTGGAAGAGCTTTTCTCTGTAGGCTGCAGAGCGGCGTAGTCAGCTGCTGCCAGCCCGCCCCCTTCGGGGGGAATTGAAATTCAATAAAGAAAAAGAAAAAAAAAGAAGAGCTTTCATTTGTACTCAGGCGATTCATGTGAAAAGGTTCCCGACGTGATTACGATCCCACAATGTTAATTAACAGACTTTGAACGCGGAATGTTAGTTGGAGCTAGGGGCATGGGACATTCAGTTTTGGAAATCGTTAGGGAATTCAATATTCCGAGATCCATAATGTCAAGAGTGTGCCGGGAATATCAAATTTCAGGCATTACCTCTCACCACGGCCAACACAATGGCCGACAGACTTCACTTAACGACCGAGAGCAGCAGCGTTTGCTTAGAGTTGTCTGCGCTAACATACAAGCAACACTACGTGAAATTAGCGCAGAAACCTATGTGGGGTGTACCACGAACGTATGCGTTACGACAGTATGGTGAAATTTGGCGGTAATGGGTATGGCACTAGACCACGGACGCGAGTGCCTTTGCTAACAGCACGACATCGTCTGCAGCGCCCCAGCAGGGCCCGTGACCGTATCGGTTGGCCCCTAGACGATTGAAAAACTTTGGTCTGGTCAGATGAGTCCAGATTTCTGTAGTTTAGAGCTAGAGGTACGGTTCGAGTTCGGCACAGACCCCACGAATCCATGGATCCAAGCTGTCAACAACGCATTGTGCAAGCCGACCATGGCCCAATAATGGTGTGGGCTGTGTTGGCAACCAGTGGCCTGGGTACTTTGGATGTTTGGCTACTTAGAGACCATTTGCAGCCATCATTTACAGGACGTAATCGAGTGGTCATATCGAGCACAAAATCCAGCACCAGCATCGGTTGCGCTATTATGGACAGCTATAAAGGCAGTATGGAGAAGTATTTCAGCAGGGGACTTTCAGTAACTTGTTGAGTCCATGCTTCGTTGAGTTGCTGCACTACGCCGTGAAAAAGGAGATCTAACGATATTAGAAGGTATCCTATAAATTTTGTCACCGTCAGTATTCAGTGGTGATCTGGAGAGGAATCACTAATTAATATTTCCTGTAATTCCAGAATTAAATTTCGTGGGACGCTCAGTTATGCAACATGTAATAAGTATTCCATTTATTTTCATGGTAGGTGAAAAATTGTGGTAGGTGAAAACCTGAAAATGTGAGCGGCGTTTTAGTTCCTGAACGCGTGGGATACAGTAAAACCAATAAACTCATAATTATGGGTGACGGCTTGTTTCTACAAAATATCATGATGTAAGAGATATAGTCACGCGATGATCACAGACGAAAATATCAGTTTTGAGCAGGCAGTAAAGGAAACGAAAGAAAAATTTTGATTAGGAATTAAAGTCCAGGGAGAAGAAATAAAAACTCTAAGGCTTACCGATGACACTGTAATTCTGCCAGAGAGAGCAAAGGACTTGGAAGAACAGTGTAACGGACTGGAGATGTCTTGAAAGGAGGATAGTGGAATGTATCGAATTAAATTAAGTGGTGTTGTGGGGGGGGGGGGGGGGAATTAGATTAGGAAATCAGACACTTAAAGTAGTAGGTCAGTTTTGCTGTTTGGGGAGCAAAATAACTGATGATGGTTGAAGTAGGGAGAATATAAATGTAGACTGGCAATGGCAAGAAAAACATTCCTGAAGAAGAGAAGTTTTTAGGACTGAATATTGACTTAAGTGTTAGGAAGTCCTTTCGGAATGTATTTGTATTCAGTTTAGCAATGTATGGAAGTGAAACAGGAACGATAAATAGTGTAGACAAGAAGAGAATAGAAGCTTTTGAAATGCGGTGCTATAGAAGAATGCTGAAGGTTATATCGATAGATTACATAACTAGGCATAACACAACGTGACTAGAAGAAGGGATCGGTTGGTAGGACACATTCTGAAGCATCAAGAGTTCATCAATTTAATACTGTAGGGGACCTTGGGGGTAAAAATATTTGAGGGAGACCAAGAGGTGAATACAGTAAGCAGATTCAGAAGGATTTAGGTTGCAGTAGTTAGTCGGAGGTGAAAAGGCTTGCACAGTATAAGGTGGCATTGAGAGCTGCATCAAACAAGTCTTCAGTCTAAAGACCACAACAACAATATTAATAGAAATCATCTGGAAAATGCGTAACTCAATAAAGAACCAGGTAAACCGCTTCAACGTCTAGCGTGACAGAAAATGACGTATAAGGGGAGCAGTTTTTTAATCAAACGATATCGTTGCAATTTATGATAATCTTGTGACCACAACCGAAATTAATTGGTCAAAATTGAGATATGTCCAATTAAGTTCAAAAATGAATATAAGAGAAAAAAAAGACTGTACAAACAGCAGACGACTGAAAATTTTAGTACAGAATGGAAATTCCAACTAGTTCTGTGGATAGATGCAAACAACTCATAGAAGAAAATCGCTTTGTGGAAGAAGAAAGTGGGAAGGTCTTATTTGTTAAGAAAACGTATCTGCAAGAAAAGGTTCATATACCCGACTGCCAAAATCGGACAACATTACACCTTCAAAATACTAGGAGTTATAACACGTCAGCTTGGAACAATGAGGTTCCTACCAAGTTACCCCTATTGTGAATTTTATGACTTTACCGAGCGGTAATCTGTTACTAAAGTATATATCCGCAATGGCTGTGACAAGTAAACGGAATTCGACTAGGTTTCGATTACGGCACTGAGCCAAATTCAATTACATAACGTCTTTGCAGTCAAAACCAAAAAGTCCGCTCATTCTACACAGACAGTTATAGCTTCAGATTCCCCGCCACCCCCCACGATAATATGACTGTACTTTCCACCTCTGTCAACAGGCCAGTGAGGTTACCCTTTGTTTCCCTCTCTACTGGAATCTTCCAGTTCTCACGATCTTCCGTGGCGTATAGCTCTGACTCGCCGCAGGTTAACTTGAACTGTGAGTGTGACACGTTTAACGGCAACGCTGGAAAATTACTCTCAACATCTCGGAAAAAGTGGAGAACAATTAACGTCAGAACAAAATGTGGTAAATATTATCTTCTGAGGCTAGTAACTAACATCCACGCAAATTGAAACAGGTAAATAGCCACCTGTGATCTAGCAGCGTTCAATACCGCAATAATATACACAGACTGTGTAGGCAATAGGTCATTTTACAGTTAGTTCGAACTTAAATACAAAAGTAAAATCACACAAAGCAATAATTTATTTCATATTTTTCTGTAACATAATTTTTAAGGAAAAAAGTAAATTTAATAAAATTGATCATCTGTTGTCTCTAAAACAAGCAAAAATCCATTTCGCTGTTTCCAGTTAATAAATGTGAAATGAATCAAATGGAGACTGTATTGTACAATGAAACAGAATAAAATGCCAAATAGAAGCCGAAATAAATAAAAGGAGGAAGTGGAACTGAATAGCGCTGTAAATCATAATATGAAGTGTTATTTTACGTGTTGAATGCATTTTAACTTAATAATTCGTTTTGCCATGTTCCTTCAAATTTTGACTGCCAGTTTTCTCAGAATGTCGTTTTTGCATGTAACACAATGCAGCATACACAGGAACCACAGGTTTAACTATAGAATAAGATACATGAGTACCATTATCGACTAATATGTTTATTCACATTATATTTAATCTACTCCCGTATTTAGTAACAAGCAGATGGCTAGCATGTAGACATACAAGTAAATCATATGTACGTAGCCTGTGAACTGTCTCGTTCCACATAATTTCGATAAAATTTGTGCAAATGAACTACAGAATAAGTAACTACCTAGCTAACTGACACGGACATTTACCTGGCGCAGTAGCGCTCCCGGTATTCTGTCTAACAAGCGAGGATGTGGCATGTTGGTCGTTGATTTTGATCAAGTTTTGCAAGAACGTCCTATATTGACAATCAAGAGGCAAGTATTTCTGCTTTTTGTTAGACGCTCCCTAGTTTTTGAAAAGAAATAGACGTCAAGGGTGATGACGAGAAATCGTATTTTCAATGGTGTACATCAGAAGATTGTGTAAAAGCAATCATTGTTACTGATACGTTATATGGGATCCAAAGTTAATAATGTTCGAGTTATTAACCTTTTATTAATGAAATAAGTATATATAATGTAATGACAGCTATTTTGATCGTGATAAATACTACAAAAGTCTTGTAATTATCTTCTGAGCTGTGATGTCGCATGATTTTTAAGTCGTGCAATAAAATTCTTTACCTGTTGGACCAAGTAAACGTCACACGGTTGACAAAGAGAGGTACATTTCGGCGGAGTCACTTTCACGGTGTAGGTCGGTTGAGCATCATCATCGATGATATTCTTATTGTAGCAAGATATGTATCACGACGAAAATAACTTTCAATACGTGGAACCTACTTATCTGATTACTGATCACACCTCCCGATATTTTACTTCAAAGAAAGGATAGAAAGCTTCTCCCATTATCATAATATTATCAGATACACCGAAAAATATCGAGTGAAAAAAAGCCACGACCAAGAACCGAACACGAACAGCAGTTTCCTAGTCTAATGCTTTGGCGTTTCTTTTTCATTTTTTTCATCTTGTTGGTTGTTCTCGGCATTTGGTCTGGTTAGATGTCACGTAACACCTCTTCAAGTTCATCATCGAATAACTTACTGTTTTTATTTCATTGTTTTTTTTTATTTTTATTATTTTTTCTTAATTACGGAGGGCAGCAGTCAGCCCTCTGGCCGAACTCGCTGAGGGTCCGTGCCAGCGACTGCTAAGCCGCTGACTCGCACATTTAGAGGTGGATATGCAAGCTACGGCATGAAAACATAAAAAAGTTAATAACTCCAACATTATTAACTTTGTGCCTCATAATGTCTTGATAAAAGTGTTTGTGTTTTGACAATGTTTCCCTGTATACCATTGAAAATACGATTTTCCGTCATCAGCATTGATCTCGGCTTTTTCGCAAACTAAGGAGCGACTAGAAGAAAGGCTGAACACGTATCTTTGTATTTTCAATTTTGATCAAAATCGGTGACGCACATGTCAGATCCTCCCTTTCTAAGAAATTTGCACCTATTTATAGATTATACATTAGGTTATACATGGTGGGACAAAAAATATGGCCAGGACTAGTGGAAAGGATTGGATATGAATGTATGCATATAACCTCACAGGTGTACAACATGTGTACACCCGCCGCATCATCCACACCGGTTGCTTGGAGCACATTTACACAATCTTCAAGCCTGACGGAGTTGTTAGCAGAGGTCAGTCTGGTCGCGGCCATAGCTGGCCACCGCAGGTCACCTGACCGCTGAAGTCTAAGGTGTAAGGCTACAACCCTCATATTCAAGAATAACAGAAGAATATTTCGGGTGAGACTGCAGCATTTCCAACTGTCCATCTTCGATCCGCATTCGGCAACTTGCTGACCAGGGCCCAGAATTGCCAAGAAATGAATGGTGGTCACATTCAACGTCTGCTATTGTCAGGTTAGCAATATATTTCCTCTCCTCTACTGTGTTCCTTTGTACCCTGGAACTTCGTTCTCGGGCCACATTTTATTTGCACCACCCTTTGCATTGGCATACGTATATCTGTAAGTACAGAATTCTTTAATACCGTGATGACAACAGCATTTGTGTCAAAGTCAGCGCTGCGAAAACAGAAAGACATGCGGCAGATAACACGAGCTCGAGAAGTGCACAGAGAGTCAGGTTTCCTCCCGCTTATTGTCCTTCTTCCGACTGCAACGCCAGCCTCGTAGGTGTTTGTTCCACTTCACCCGTAGCGCAATTGGCTGATGAGTGTCAACATGAATGTGAAGAGGACAACAGATGGCATCGGGAGCCGAGCGAGAGAGCAGCCGTCATCATCGAAATAAGCGGATGCAGCCAGCTGCTGCTGGAGAGCCACATTAATGCATGAGATTCTAACGCATGCTGCTCCGAGCGCGCATTTGTACCGAGAGCAGGTTATTAGAGATGAAGCTCCCGTTGACATGTATAGGCTTTATTGGAAGGTCGTGATACATGCAGCGTAATACACAGCACAGGCTAGAGCTACAGAGTACTAACGCTGCATCCCCGGGCAAATTGCAGGTGGCAAAGGGACGTGAAATGAGCGAGAAGGCTTTCACGTTGCACTTTACGAACGTTGTTCGCAAGTAATCCCACGTTATCATTGTAAATCAAACGGGAATTACGAAAACAGATTTCCTTTCTGTAACTAATAAGTACCAGTGTTACAGATTTTTCTTCTGGATCCGGTGCATCGGAAATGAAAGGGAACGGCACCTTACAGTTCACATTAAACGTTTCTTTTCGTGGAAACTCCAATTCTAAATTACATAAAAAGGAGTTGTTGTGTAATTTTCGTCTGTTTGATTCTACCTGAAGATACGTAATAGCGCGTACTCATGCAAATGATTGCAAATACTGTTAGCGACGTTTCATCAGTAACTTAGAATAATTTGGCTTATTTGCGGCCAGTGATGTGCCGTGGGATTATATTCTAAGTTAGCCCATCTCCAATGAAGAAATTATTCATAGCAGAGAAATATGGAATAAGAATAAAAATGCGTTCACCTTCTACGGCCCTGTAGGCAAAGAAGTTAAAACAGTCTCTGATCGCAAAAACCTACGCTTATTTTATAACTCGGTTTGATCTATACATTGCTATCAGTTATTTATGAATTGGTAGACTAGGACATTAAACATAAAGAACTTGTAGCGAAAGCGAACACCATCAAAAGATGTAAGCATAATAAATGTGTATGACAAACAAACAAAAACAACCCGTATTGTAGGGACACCGTCAATATATTTACTGTCAGATCAAAAGTATCTGGACACCACTGTGTATTGTGGAACTGATCACTAGACGTCACGAGAGGGGGACTGGCCTGTATGGAAGGAGGCGGGGAGTATTGTGTTGTCAGTAGTGAAGCAGTAAGAGCTAATTGGATCGATCAGGAGAGTTCAGTGCCATCGAAAATAGACTAGTCTTGGGACTTCGTTTGAATAATAAGAGCATCAAGGATATTTCAACTCTTCTAAAGGTGCTCGAATTGACTGTTGGTGATATGACTGGAGTGGAAAATCGAACGAAGAGCCACAACTAAACCAAGACCAGGCAGTCCCCATGTACTGATGGACAGGAACTGTCGAACATTGCGAACGGTGGTTGTAAAAATACACATGGAATTATGGGAACGAGTCACTCTTGAATTCCACTGTGCTACCAGCAGTCCAGCTAGCACTATTATTGTGCGTACGGAGTAAAAAATAATGGTGTACGATAGTCGAACAGCTATTTATATGCCACAAATTTCTGTAGCTAAAGCTAGCGCCGCTTGTGGTCATCTAAAGAGCGGCGGCAGTGGACGGTGGTTGACTGGAAACGAATAGAGTGCTGGATCACGTTATACACTGTGGAAATCCGGTGGGAGGACTGCGCTTGGTGATATCCTAGACAAAAACCGAGCAAGGGGGTGCAGTGGTTTGCACACTGGACTCGCATTCGGGAGGACGACGGTTCAAGCCCGTCTCCGGCCATCCTGATTTAGGCTTTGCGTGATTTCCCTAAATCGTTTCAGGCAAAAAAGGGATGGTTGCTTTGAAAGGGCACGGGCGGTTTCCTCCTTCTACATCCTTCCCTAATCCGAGCTTGTGCTCCGTTTATAATGACGTCGTTGTCGACGGGACGTTAAAAACTAATCTCCTCCTCCTCCTTCTCCTCCTCCTGGACAAAATTACCTGCCGGCACACGTAGTGCCAACCATGAAATACAAACGAGGTGATGTTTAGGTGTATGGGTGTTTATCATGTTTAAGTTCTTGTCTCCTGACGGCGCTGAAGAAAACGCTAAATGTGGAAGGATGTGAACACATTTTATAGCATTGTATACTGGCTACAGTACAAGGAAATTTCGGAGACGATGATGGTTTGTTACAACATGACAGTGCACACTATCATGGAGGAGGAGTTTAGTGTTTAACGTTCCGTCGACAGTGAGATCATGAGTGATGCAGCACAAGCTCGGATTACAGAAGGATGGGGAAAGAAATTAGTCGTAATCTTTAAAGGAAGCATCCAGGCATTTGCCTCAAACGATTTAGGGAGATCAAGGAAAATCTAAATCAGGATCCCTGGATGCCAGTTTGAAAAATTCAAATGGCTCTGAGCACTATGGGACTTAACTTCTGAGGTCATCAGTCCCCTAGAACTTAGAACTCCTTGAACCTAACTAACCTACGGACATCACGCTCATCCATTCCCGAGGCAGGATTCGAACCTGCGACCGTAGCGGCCGCGCGGTTCCAGACTGACGCGCCTAAAACCGCTCGGCGACTCCGGCCGGCCAATAGTAGTCGATCTAGCGAAAGAAGTTAAGGAGAGGGGAAATCTTTCAGATGTTGCAAGATATGGGGGAGTAAAGGAATTAAAGGGATTCTTTATTTAGTGTACGACGCAGAGGGCTGATATAGCGCATGCAGCTGGGATAATTAGGGATAATTATAGGCTTATTGCAGAGTACAGGCGGTGCTCATTCACTAAACAATCGGGCTGTTCACGAACCTCTCTCTTCACATACGTTAGTTTGGTCCCCTAAAAGTTAATGAAATGCGTAGCCGGCAGTACACGTATTTTCCTTGGTAGCGGTAAGTAGTAAGTTAAAAGAGTGGACTTTTAGAAGATGATACGGGCAGGAGTCAATAAGAGCAAAATCAGATCAAAGTGCTAGGAAGCTGCCGTGATACCTGTTGTCACCCAAACAGTGGATCCAAAAGCTGATCACCAGTGAGAGAAAATATGATAATTGATAAAGTGAACTATTCAGTGACCTCTGTGAATTAGGATAGAAAGTGTAAGTAGCTCAAATGACAGAGTGACACTGTGAGTGCAGGTAGAAATGTGAAGCGCAACTCTACGTGATTACTCTGTTATTCATAATAAAGTGCCTGGCAGAAGGTTCAATGAACCACCTTCAAGCTGTCTCTCTATCGTTCCACTCTAGAATGGCAACGGCAAAAGCGAGCACTTAAATTATTCTGTGCGAGTCCTGATTTCTCTTATTTTATCGTCATGATTATTTCTCTCTACATCTACATCTACATGACTACTCTGCAATTCACATTTAAGTGCTTGGCAGAGGGTTCGTCGAACCACAATCATACTAGCTCCCTACCATTCCACTCCCGAACAGCGCGCGGGAAAAACGAACACCTAAACCTTTCTGTTCGAGCTCTGATTTCTCTTATTTTATTTTGATGATCATTCCTACCTATGTAGGTTGGGCTCAACAAAATATTTTCGCATTCGGAAGAGAAAGTTGGTGACTGAAATTTCGTAAGTAGATCTCGCCGCGACGAAAAACGTCTTTGCTGTAATGACTTCCATCCCAATTCGCGTATCGTATCTGCCACACTCTCTCCTCTACTACGTGATAATAAAAAACGAGCTGCCCTTTTTTGCACCATTTCGATGTCCTCCGTCAATCCCACCTGGTAAGGATCCCACACCGCGCAGCAATATTCTAACAGAGGAAGAACGAGTGTAGTGTAAGCTGTCTCTTTAGTGGACTTGTTGCATCTTCTAAGTGTCCTGCCAATGAAACGCAACCTTTGGATCACCTTCCCCACAATATTATCTATGTGGCCTTTCCAATTGAAGTTGTTCGTAATTTTAACACCCAGGTACTTAGTTGAATTGACAGCCTTGAGAATTTTAATACTTATCGAGTAATCGAACTCCAACGGATTTCTTTTGGAACTCATTTGTATCACCTCACACTTTTCGTTATTTAGCGTCAACTGCCAACTGCCACAACATACAGCAATCTTTTCTAAATCGCTTTGCAACTGATACTGGTCTTCGGATGACCTTACTAGACGGTAAATCACAGCATCATCTGCGAACAACCTAAGAGAACTGCTCAAATTGTCACCGAGGTCATTTTTATGGATCAGGAACAGCAGAGGTCCCAGGACGCTTCCCTGGGGAACACCTGATATCACTTCAGTTTTACTTGATGATTTGCCGTCTATTCCTACGAACTGCGACCTTCCTGACAGGAAATCACGAATCTAGTCGCACAACTGAGACGATACCCCATAGGCCCGCAGCTTGATTAGAAGTCGCTTGTGAGGAACGGTGTCAAAAGCTTTCCGGAAATCTAGAAATACGGAATCAACTTGAGATCTCCTGTCGATAGTGGCCATTACTTCGTGCGAATAAAGAGCTAGCTGCGTTGCACAAGAACGATGTTTCCTGAAACCATGCTGATTACGTATCAATAGATCGTTCCCTTCGAGGTGATTCATAATGTTTGAATACAGTATATGCTCCAAAACCCTACTGCAAACCGACGTCAATGATATAGGTCTGTAGTTGGATGGATTACTCCTACTACCCTTCTTAAACACTGGTGCGACCTGCGCAATTTTCCAATCTGTAGGTACAGATCTATCGGTGAGCGAGCGGTTGTATACGAGTGCTAAGTAGGGAGCTATTGTATCAGCGTAATCTGAAAGGAACCTAATCGGTATACAGTCTGGACCTGAAGACTTGCCCGTATCAAGCGATTCTAAGACACTCATGCTAGCAGCTGTTCGTGTTTCAAATTCTGGAATATTCCATTCATCTTCCCTGGTTAAGGAATTTCGGAAAACTGCGTTCAATCACTCCACTTTAGCGGCACAGTCATCGGTAACAGTACCATCGCACTGCGCAGCGAAGGTATTGACTGCGTCTTGCCGCTTGTGTACTTTACATACGACCAGAATTTCCTCGGATTTTCTACCAAATTTCAAATAAGATTCAAGTTTTCTTTGAACTGTTCAGCAAATATATCTTCCGAGTCAAGGGGTCTATATAGATGGGTGCTGACGGAATGTTTTCGCAGTCGGAGGCGAAAACTGATGACTGAAATATCATGAGAAGATCCCGTCGCAACGAAGAACGCCTTTGTTTTAATGATTGCCACTCCAGTTAAGGTATCATGTCTGTGGCACTCTCCCAATTTCGCTATGATACAAAACGAACTGCCCTTCCTTGAACTTTTTCGATGTCATCCGTCAGTCCTGCCTGATGCGGATTCCACACCGCACAGCAGTACTCCAGAATAGGGAGGACAAGTGTTGTGTAAGTAGTCTCTTTAGTAGACCATTGCACCTTCTAAATGTTCTGCCAATGAATCGCAGTCTTTGGTTTGCGGTACCCACAACATTATCTATATGATCGTTCCAGTTTAGGTTATTTGTAATTGTAATCCCTAAGTATTTATATAAATTTACAGCCCTCCGATTTGTTGACTTATCGCGTAATCGAAATTTAGCGGATATCTTTTAGTACTCATGTGAACAACTTCACAATATCCTTTATTCATGGCAAATTGCCACTTTTCGCTCCATACAGGTTCCTTATCTAAATCATTTTGCAATTCTGTTTGGTCATCTGGTGACTTTACAAGGCGGTAAATAACATTATCATCTGCAAACAATCTAAGACGGCTACTCAGATTGTCTCATATGTCGTTAATATGCATCAGGAACCATAGAGGGCCTCTAACACTTCCTTGTGGGACGCCGGATATTACTTCTGTTTTACTTGATGACTTGCCGTCTATTACTACGAACACTATTCAGACTATAAGCACGTATCTCTCAGCTGCCGTCGATGCTTCCTCTTTGAAATCATTCCATATTTTTCTACGTTCACATGATCAGATCGGAAGAGTGAATATTGTCTTTTAAAAAGGCGTTAAGAGCATTTTTATCAGCTTTTTTAAATATATATAGTATGCATTTCTTTTTGATGGTTGTAGGTGTTACGGGATTCAGCCTAGCAGCAAGTATCTTGTGTTCGCTAATCCCTGTATTTGTCCAGGATTATTTGTTGCTAAGATGTTAAGTATGCTTTCGCAACCATTTATGCTTCGAGTGGGCTCTTGAACTAATTGTTCAAAATGATTTTCTGAGAAAGCATTCAGTATAATTTCGGATGACGTTTTATGCCTGCCGCCGTCTTTAAACGTATAATTTTTCCAGGATATCGAGGCTAGATTGAAGTCACCTCTGACTATAACTGTATGAGTGGGGTACCCATTTCAAATAAGACTCAAGTTTTCTTTGAACTGTTCAGCAAATATATCTTCCGAGTCAGGGGGTCGGCCAAACGATCAAATTAATAGTTTAGTCCGATTTTCAAGTATAACCTTTACCCATACTATTTCGCAGGAACTCTCTACTTCAATTTCACTGCAGGGTAAACTACTTCTGACAGCAATAAATACTCCACCACCAGCTGTATTTAACCTACCCTTTCCGAACACTGTTAGACTGTTTGAAAAAATTTCGGCTGAACTTATTTCCGGCTTTAGCCAGCTTTCTGTACCTATAAATAATTGAGCTTCAGTGCTTTCTATTAGGGCTTGGAGCTCTGGTTCTTTCCCAACACAGCTACGACAACATGCAACTACAATACCCATAGTTTGTTCAAAAAAATGAAATGGCTCTGAGCACTATGGGACTAAACTTCTGAGGTCATCAGTCCCCAAGAACTTAGAACTACTTAAACCTAACTAACCTAAGGACATCACACACACCCATGCCCGAGGCAGGATTCGAACCTGCGACCGTAGCGGTCACGCGGTTCCAGACAAGCGCCTAGAACCGCTCGGCCACCCCGGCCGGCCATCGTTTGTTCTACCTTACTGTGTTTTACCTGCCCGCTTTTAGACGGACGCCCTTTCGGAGATCCTCTAATCTAAAATACCACCCAGTCCCTTCCACACAGTTGCCGCTACCCGCGTAGCCGCTTCCTGTGTGTAGTCGACTCGTGACCTATTAAGCGGAATCCAGAAACCCACCATCCGATGGTGCAAGACAAGGAATCTGCAGCCTGCTCAGTCACAGAACCGCCTGGTCCTCTGATTCATACCCTCCACTCGGCTCTGCATTAAAGGACCACAGTCGGTTCTATTGACGATGCTGCAGATGGTGAGCTCCGCCTTAATCTCGCAAGCAAGACTGGCAGTCTTCACCATTTCCGCTAGTCGCCCGAAACCCGAGAGATTAACCTCCGACCCTAAGCGACACACGTCATTGGTACCGACATGGGCCACCACATGCAGTTGACAGGTAAGTGTAAGCAATCCAGTGTCTATGTTTTGGCAAAATCCGGACGCGAATTTTTTATACAGAAGGATGGAATTGCAAAAGGGCAAAGTTATAACTGAACTAGGAACCACAGATGAGGCGCCAGGACGGTAATCAGGCCATGCTGGAACAAGCCAGGCTCAGCCAGCAACCCATGTGCTCTGTGGACCCCTACCTTTCCTGCATCACAGCCCTTTTCGTGACGAAACCAGGTCGGCCACTAGGATGTAATGCGGCCCAATTCGCTGTTGGTTACGACAGCCGATCATGGCCCCTTCTCCAGATAATCAGGCAATACAGACAAACACGGTGACTGTCGCAAAGTCAACAAGAGCAGCAGCAGTTAAGCCTGCTCCAAACAGCCTTTCAGTATTCGAAAAGCTGTGCAGTTATATAACGTCGAGCCTGTGCTGTTCAGCTACGTGCCGGTGTCGCACACGCGTTTATCACCACCGGAACGTGAATCGCTGCTTACCGCCTAAGCACCTGGGGGGCCATGACAGCCACATACTTCACCCAGTTCCTGTCCTCACTGGAGCATCAGCAGAAGACCTCTACCCGTTGGGTACTGGTGAGCGACGCAGCCTGACGTCCTCGCAGCAATCGCCGGCGGCCACACCGTCTCCAACCGGGCAATCCGGCGCCGCAGCTGCAGAGGCAGCACGGGCGCACAGTCAGCAGCTGGGGCTCGTCGCACTGGGAAGAGCTGTCATATTCACTTCGCTAGCTATTGTCAATAGCAGTACCATGCCAATAATAGTAAACAAGCAGAAATAAAGGTGTAATTGTAACTCTTTTCGAACGTTTGTCGGCTGAACAACTCATCCTTCTCCAGAAGAGAACCACTTCATAACAGAAGTGTTGTAAAATTTTTAAAACTGGCCCATAGAAGCTGGAAACCGACGATGATTTAATTCAAAAGTAGTTTTTCTCTAGTAAATGAATATTTATACAGGAGCGATTACTAATCAGAGAGGTACTGATTACAAACGTTCATCTTCCATCAGTAAATTGTGATTTATCTCTGAACTTTACTGCCGATCTATTTAAAGGTCAAGTTCTTATGTTACACCCGATATCGGTAAACGACTCGTATGTGGCATGATGGTGTGGCATAGAGTGGCAGTCCCTTCTGCAGTCGGGGCACGTGAAACGTGAGAGACTTCAAAGGAAGCCACTCTCCACTATCGGTAAACAACTCATACCTAAATAGAAATACGCACATGTTGTAAAATCGATAAGAAACAAGACAGCGAACGAACTAAGGGGGTATTATAAAGTACGCACAGCTTTATTTTGGTGAAACGTAATTTCGACATCAAGGGGTTTATAGTTTGATACTGTTTACTAAAGGAATACTTCTATATCGCTTATGCTTACTACAACGCTGAAGTGGATTTCACTCGTGTTAGAGTTCACTGTACAATTCCTGTAAATGCATTATCTCAGTAGCTATATTAATTTAAGATACACTGCAAACATTATCACGGGCATCCAGTATGACACTGCACGGCGACGGTTCATTACCTTATAGTTAATGATTCAGGAGTGAATTGTGCAAAACCGTTTGTAACTGTTGCCAGACGAAATACTGCGAAGTGCTTCAACATACAAAAAGACAATAACTTTAACCTCAATATATTTTGGTATGTATAAGATCAAATAAATTCTTTAAAACGGTTAAGAACGACAAGGTGATGTTACCCATTATCCACTTGAAGTTGATGAACGAAATGTTTAAACTTGAGCTCACTAACAAGACACAAAGTGATACTGGTAAAATCAACGAAAGTGACTGATATTGTCATTAACTGGCAACAGCAGATATTTACACAATAACGTGGTGATCCAGATTGATGTACATGCCGGTACCTATAATAACCAGCAGCACATCCTCTTGCATTGATGCATGCCTGTTTTCGTCAAGGCATAACTATCCACAAGTTCATCAGGGCATGTTGGTCCAGATTGTGCCACTCCTCAATGGCGATTCGGCGTAGATCCGTCAGTGTGGTTGGTGGGTCACGTCGTCCCGAAATAGCCCTTTCGAGTCTATTCCTGGCATGTTCGATAGGGCTCATCTCTGGAGAACATGATGGCCACTCTAGTCAAGTGATGTCGTTATCCTGAAGGAAGTCATTCACAAGATCTGGACGATGGTGGCGCAGACTGTCGTCCACGAAGACGAATGCCTCGCCAATATGCTGCCGTTATGGTTGCACTATTGCCTTCCATGACGACCAGTGGCACGTCTTCCCCCCATAATGCCACCCCAAAATTGCAGGGAACCTCCACCTTGCTGCACTCGCTGAACAGTATGTCTAAGGCGTTCAGCCTGACAGGGTTCCCTCCAAACACGTCTCCGATGATTGTCTGGTTGAAGTCATATGCGACAGTTATCGGTGAAGAGAATGTGATGCCAATCCTGAGTGGTCCATTCGGCATGTTGTTGCGCCCATCTGTAACTCGCTGCTAGGTCTCGTGGTTGCAAAGATGGACCTCGCCATGGACGTCGGGAGTGAAGTTGCGCATCATGTAGCCTATATTGCACAGTTTCAGTCGTACCACGAGGTCCTGTGGTTCCACCAAAAGCATTCTTCAACATCGTAACGTTGCTATCAGCGTTCCTCCGCGCCATAATCCGTAGGTAGCGGTCATCCACTGCAGTAGTAGCCCTTGGGCGGTCTGAGCGAGGCTTGTCATCGACAGTTCCTGTCTCTCTGTATTTCCTCCGTGTCCGAACAACATCGCTTTATTTCACTCCGTAATAAGTGGACACTTCCCTTGTTGAGAGTCCTTCCCGGCACGAAGTAACAATGAGGACGCAATCGAACCGCGGTTTTCACCGTCTAGGCATGGTTGAACTACATCCAAAACGAGCCGTGTACCTCCTCCCTGGTGGAATGACTGGAACTGATGGGCTGTCGGACCCCCTCCGTCTAATAATCGCTGCTCATGCATGGTTGTTTGTATCTTTAGGCGGGTTAAGTTACATCTCTGCAGAGTCAGAGGGACTGTGTCTGTGATTCAGTATCCACATTCAACTTCTATCTTTAGGAGTTCTGGGAATCGGGGTGATGCAAAACTTTTTTGTGTGTGTATGTTGCCGACTCTAACATTAGCTATGTTTGCTTTTAATAGTCATCTACCTATGTGAAGTTATTATGACGAAGTAAATAAACACATGTGTTTAATATTTTAATTTACTCGGCTGTTATGCAGGGTGTTTACTTAAGAGCGTGAAAAAATGTAAGACCACATAGAGAATGTTCCACAGAACAATTTGAGGTAGCGAACCAGAGGTCAGAGAAGCCATCTTACGGAGATATGGATGTAAACTTGTTCACCGCATTGTCTAGCATTCCTGTTTTCCAACTTACTTACAACTAAAATGCGTACAAGTTCACACATACTGTGCTGTTTATTTAGATGTACATTCTTTATTTCTTGCAAGGAAACAAGGAGGATGAGACTGGTTACTAGGATGTCATGATGCAGGTTTTGCTTACTTGCGGTTCGTGCAAAGAGTTCTGCCTAAGTTGTTGGAGAATGTACCTTTGGTTGTTCGTGAGGGGATGTGCATACAACATGACGATGCGCGCCTCGCTTCAGTGTGAATGTCCGCAACTATCTCCGTGCTATATTTCCTGGTCGCTGGGTTGGAAAGGTAGGTCCAAGTCCATGGCCTGGAAGGTCACGTGACCTGAATCCCCTTGAGTATTTCCTATATGGATATCTAAAGTCACTTGCGTATGAGACCCCAATGGATACGGAAATGGAATTAGTTGCCAGAACTGTAACTGCCTGTGATTTGATTCCAGAAACTCCTGGCATATTTGACAGGGTGCGTCAGAATCTTGTTCGCCGATGTCTTTCTTGCATTAATGTTGATTGCCGTTAGTTTCAGCACATTTTGTAAAATTGAGTACAAATGGTACGTTCATGATTTGGATGGTACTTGCAGTTAACTGTAACTAATGTAAACAAAAAAGTACAAAGTAATGTGATTTTATTCCTATTATCTCCTTCAGCTTGCTTCTTCGACCCCGTATTGCGCAACTCAAAATTGTTCAGTGGAGTATCCTCTACGTCCTGCTAGATATTTGCACGCTCTTACATAAACACACTGTATATATGGTAAGGAAGCTGAGACAGGCAACTGCAAATACATTCAGAATCAACAAAAATATATAGAGGTGTGGTTTTCACCAAGTTATAGCGGACTTCATTGACGTTCTTATGTAAATTCGTATCGTATATAGTCGCTGAACCACGACACCGGCTGTTTTTCTGTGGCATTTGTGAGAATATCCTAAGAGAACTTCTACATAACGTGAATGGAACTTGATTAAACAGTATCAAAACAACAGCGCCGCACAGCACTGTCCCGGCGTGAGGAGATGTTCCACTGATGTCTGCCCTATTATACTAAAGTAAGCAAACACGTAACCCAAGTATGATGCTTGTGTTTACCTGTGCGCTTGAAGCCCATCAGTCTGCATTCTGCTGTAGCAGCCGTCAGATAATTTGTTCGTAGAACTTTTAAGACACTTACAATGTATAAAACAGTCGAAAAAGCGAATATCTGTTATGGAAAATGTCGTCAAACTGTTAGAGCATCGGTTCAGTTGTATGTTGAAGAATATCCAAAACAGAAAAAATACTCACCATCTGTCTTTGAAAATAACACTAACAATGTCTAGAAATTGGTAGCGTGGAGAATAAAATACGTCAACGGAACAGAAGAGCACCTGAAGAAAGAAATGAAACTACTATTTTAGAATCAGTAATACACAATGCAAATATCAGTAAGAGGCATCATGGAAGTACTAGGGGGATCAACCAAACGAATGTTCTGCAAACGCAACGTTCTACCGCGTTTCATCCTCTTCACATTTCCGTACATGTACAGCTTCATGACAATGACTTCCAAAACTGGATTACAATTCTCCGAATTTTGTTTACAAAAAGTTCAAAGTGATTTCGTACATCTATACAAAATCTTGCGTAGGGAAGGAGCATCGTTTACGAGCAATTGGAAAGTCAATCTTTGCAATACTCACTAATCGTTAGCTGAAAATCCTCACTGGCCAAAAGAAGTAAACTATCAACGCTCGGTGCTTGTTTTTAAGACCCGCATCATTGATCCCTGTTTTATTGATGGCAATTTAAATACAGTCAAGTATCTCATGTTCCTAACAAGGGAACCTCCCCATCGCACCCCCCTCAGCTTTAGATATAAGTTGGCACACTGGATACGCCTTGAAAAACTGAACACAGATCAATCGAGAAAACAGGAAGAAGTTTTGTGGAACTATGAAAAAATAAGCAAAATATACAAACTGAGTAGTCCATGCGCAAGATAGGCAACATCAAGGTTAGTGGCGCTCAGAAGCGCCGTGGTCCCGTGGTTAGCGTGAGCAGCTGCGGAATGAGTGGTCCTTGGTTCAAGTCTTCCCTCCAGTCAAAAGTTTAATTTCTTTATTTTCGCAAAGTTATGATCTGTCCGTTCGTTCATTGACGTCTCTGTTCACTGTAATAAGTTTAGTGTGTGTTTTGCGACCGCACCGGTAAACCGTGCGATTAGTAGACGAAAGGACGTGCCTCTCCAATGGGAACGAAAAACATTTGATCGCAAGGTCATAGGTAAACCTATTCCTCCACAGGAAAACGCGTCTGATGTATTCTATACGACACTGGTGACGGCATGTGCGTCACATGACAGGAATATGTTCTCGACCCACCTAACTTGTACACTTGGCGAATGGGTAAAAAGATTCTTCTACCTTACCCGATTTCGGTTTTCTTGAGGATGTGATAATCACTCCCAAAAAAGTGATGAAAACATAAGAGTTTGTCACATAAACTGGAAACAAAAAAATTAAAATTTTCACTCGAGGGAAGACTTGAACCAAGGACCTCCCGTTCCGCAGTTGCTCACGCTAACCACGGGACCACGGCGCTTCACAGATTAGATAAGCCTTGATATTGCCTGTCTTCCGCATGGACTACTCAGTTAGTATACTTCGCTTATTTTTTCGTAGTTGCACACAACTTCTTCCTGTTTTCGCGATTGATCTGTGTTCAGTTTTTCAAGGCCTATCCACTGTGCCAACTTATAACTAAATCTGAGGGGGGGGGGGGTGCGATGGGGAGGTTCCCTTGTAACATATGTCGCTGCCGCAGTTATTGGAGGACGTCCCCCCACTGGCCATAAGGCAGTCAGTGCGATACTAATACGACGGATGTCCAGCACATTCCGCACGCTTAGTGACAGGCCCTCTTAATACAACATTTAGAGTGTTTTAGAACGGTTGTTCAGGAAACTCCAAATGGTCTGCACACTCACCAAACTTAACTGATCTGTCCTTTTATCTATGGCTAAAGTTAGAACAAGACGTCTGTTAGGAAACAACGACGACTTCCGGTGGAATGGAAAGCCTAATAACACGGACTGTGCTGCCATTAACTTAAGACGAAATTCAACGTGCAGTATTGGGTCTATAGAATCGCTTTATAGCGTTTGGAAATCCTCAGGGTCAACATGTTGAGTACAGGAACCTTACCTCAGTTACGTGTTTGTTTACCTCAAGTATAACAGCGCAGGCGTTTGTGAAACAGTGGTACTGAAACTGAAAACGGCAGAGACAAAACTGACATACAAAATTTCGTGTAAAATACAAATATGCCAATGTGTCATCGCCGGACAAATGACAGGTATAGAAACGGGCAACACCGACACAGAAAAAAAATTAAGACTACTCATATCGCATAGGGAATTAGACCCTAAAGGAATATGCGTTCCTCATTAAGTACACTTTCCTACACTCTGTTCAAAATAACTTTAGGATTGACTCTTCGTGAGCAGGACGTTGCAGGCGTAGAGCATGGTTACCATATTCTGCATGGAACACAGACGTAATGTATCACTTTATTCAACTGGAAGACTCTCGCAAACTATTCAGTGTGCAAAGATATAACTTATATCAATGTATTAATTATTTTTGTAAACATTGCTGGGAATACCAACGATCAAAATACAATCTGTGAAGTAATTACAACAGCCTAGATCGCAAGGCGCATCCTCATTCAGCGTTCCTGCTCCATGCACAGCCATTGTCCATTAAAATCGCTGTAGGTCTGATGATTATCGTGTGATGATAGAAACCGGTCACCTATGAACAAATGTGCCTTGCGATCTATACTGTTATAATTATTTTGAACGACATCAGTGTGTTTTGTAAGAACTGCATTGTTTTTTGATTTTTCTTTTATTTACAACGTTTGTTTAAGCCGTTATGCCGAAAGTGAACGATTATGCTTTTTCTGATGATTATACCGAATTTGTGGTACATGAAAAACTCTTTTGTGAGGAAATTTAGGTAAACACATTATGCGAATGAATTCTTGAGAGTATCGTTTTAGGAGTACATTCACCAACTTCAGACGAGAATTCTGTCAGAAATCTCCAATATCAGGTAATATGCGTTAAATTTGACGCATAATAATGGACGGCATATTGTACGAGATATTCCACGACTGTGAAGCTAGTATTCTTTTTTTTTATTACACTCCCAGCTGCACACATTCGCACTTGATTACTGTTCGATCAGAAGCAATTATCATCTTCAGTTCTAAAAATAAAATGAAACGAATCGTTAATGAATAATTATTTCCTTAGATGGCACAGGCAGAAAATTATTTAAACTTGAAGACATAAAAACTTACCTGCATCTTAAAAATTACATAGATTGACACTGTTTAAAACATCAAATTCATGAAACAGTACCTGATGAATCACGAGTAGTGAAAAGCCAATTCTTCAAAAAGAATAACGTAGTCAAAGTTGTACAATAGGATGAAAGTATGCTTGCGAGCACATTTCTTGGCATTTAATGAACTCAAAATGCAGGATACAAATCCGTACTTCTTGAATGAAGGGTGTGGGAGGGTGGTATGGGAGAGAAAGTACTGATATCTGCCTTACTAAAATTTAACAAAGAACTGTATAAAATCGTTACATAAAAAATTTGACGTTAAGAATCCAAATAGATAATGCACTTAATATTCATGCAAGAGACATCCTACTGAATTTTATAAATAAAATGAAACATTGAAATAAAACGTAAGAGTAGCACAGTTTCCACCAGAGCGCGCCTGACGTGTGTTGCGCTCGTGTACTTAGGATTCTGTGCCTGTGGCGACGCTGTGCTCAGCCACGGTACGACTGAGTGCAGCGAGCTGCCAAGATGATGTTCTTCGGAGTGGGGCTGTAGCGAAGGTAGTGAGCTGCTGCTGACTGGATTGTCTAAGCACGTCATCAATGTTCTTGTAGTACACCGAATTCCTGAAGTCATAGTGGAGATTACGTCATTTAACTGGTTCTTTCAGGTGATGTCCATATATTTCAAGTCCTTCAAAAACGTTTAAAAATACGTCCCTACTGAGTGTTTAGTTTCATCTAGATCATCTCGAGACACTACCTTATTATTTCGTACTGTTGTGTGTTGTTTAAGCCGGGTCTCAAAAGTTCTATCAGTTTGACATGCGAATAAACGTCCTGTATAGTGGGTTCAGTACGCTGATGTGACAACAGTAATATGCACATATAGACTTGGCGGTGGTATCGAGTAACAAGGTATAAAAGGGCATTTGTGCTCAGTTGGTTCATGTAAGAAAGTGTCCAACTCTATTAAGACCACATAATCGGCATTAACGGACTTTGAACGCGGAATGATTGTGGTTACTAGACTCACGGGACATTCCGTTTCGGAAATCGTTAGGGAATTCAGCACTCCGAGATACGCTGAGTCATGAGCGTGTTCTTGTTTTTTAAGAATAGTGTCTTTGCACAACTCGTAAAGTTATCAGGTACTGCTTTCTGTATTTTACGAGGGTTAGTAGAAAATTAATACCTCTTTTTCATTTTTCGAGAATTTGAAATGCAACTACTTGGATTGCAAACCGCAACATTCACGGTTAATTTATTACTGTTCAACATAATCTCTGTACATTTAAATAGGACATGTATTCCAGTGTAGTAAACCGCACGCTCCTACTACCGAAGCCATTGACGCATGAACATTTTCACGGCCTTCTCATCTTGACAGTGAATCCCACGATGAGCTTCATTTAGCGGTCCAAACTGATGAAAGTCTGACGGTGCCAGGTAAGGCGAGACCTGCCATCCAATTTTCACAATCTCGTCATTGGTGTGACAGCTGGTGTAGGGTCTTGCACTTTAATGCAAAAGACCTACATCTACCATAGATTATGATGGGCGAAGTCGCTGAAGATGTGCTTTAAACTATTTGCAGTTTTGGCACATTGAACAGAATTTACTGAGCGCCCCTGCCCCAAAAAATCAACCATAGTCACACCCTCTACATCCCAGAATGTCGTAACAACAACTTCCCCTGCCGATTGCACAGTTCTGAACTTTTTATTCTGCGGTGAGTTTCTGTGCTGCCATTTCAATTACGTGCTGTTTGATTGTGGTTCAAAAAAATTAACCCATATTTCGTCTCCGGTCATAACTCTTTCCAGAAACTCCTCTCTCTGTCTGTCTGTCTGTCTGTCTCTCTCTCTCTCTCTCTCTCTCTCTCTCTCTCTCTCTCTCTCTCTCTCCAAACGGAAGAGCTGCAAGAGTTGACAGGCAATTGTATTTTAATTGTTCCTCTATTCTGGTCGGTTAACATTATTGGTACCCAAGTTTCACAAACCTTTGAGTATCCCAGCTGTTGAATAATCGTCACCACACTGCCATTACTGAGGGAACAGATGCGACACAAATCATCTGCAATCACCCGGCGGTCATCACGAATAGTGTCATCGGCTCGCTCAATTTTGTGCGTAGTCGCTGCGGTCACCGGCCTGTTGCTCTACGTTTCGTTAGCCAGCGGTTTTAGCTCTTCACAGCTCCGTTACAGTAACGAATCCACCGTCTAACAGTGCTGATATTTATTGCTACATCACCGCACAAATTATTCAGTCGTTCAAGAATGTGAATTAACGTTTCACCTTCCGCAGTCAAGGATTGTATTGCAGAACACTGTGTAACACAAACATCGATGTCGGCTATTTTCGGGTGACTGTAGTACTGGTATCTGTTGACGTAGAAAGTTACTACTGGATTGGGTCGGAGAAGAGTATTGGGGAATAGCGACAAATTAGAATTTTTCACAAAACAAACTTTATTTAAGGAAGAAAAAATCGGAGGCTTTACTTTTTGACCGACTCTCGCGTATTTTAAAGATAGTCAATCTGTTACGGTATATTGATAATTTTTACTTTTTGGACCATCTGACCACAACTGAATGAAACACAGTTTTCGTGCCATACGCGTTTCGCCCTTACTCTCTGCAAGGCACCTTCAGTGGCCTGGAATATGTACGTATTTTTACTATTTAGTCAAAATTTTGGGGCAATGTACCTATAGGTTATAAACAGTTTGCGTACGCAAATAGATCACATGTACTTCAAAAATTATACTAGAAAGGTGGTGATAATAGTCGATCTTTGGAAATAACATCCGACAGTCGACTACACAAACCAAAACATTGCATCAAAACAAGTGTTCAGTTCCTAGTGCTATGAAATGTGGAAAAAACCTCAAGTGGCAATTAAAAGCAGAGGAACGGGACAAAAAATGGAATAGAAACATAATATGTAGAAAATCGTCCACGCAACCTGTAAGTAGAATTTAAAATATTACTACATAATAGCAAAAACCAACCACCAGAATTGTTTATAACCCATAAATACATTGCCACAAAATGTAAGCTAAATAGTTAAATATATATATATTCCCGGCCACTGAAGGTGCCTTGCAGAGAATAAAGGTGAAATGCGTATAGCACAAAAATTGTGTTTCATTCAGTTGTCGTCAGACAGTCCAAAAAGTAAAATTTATCAATATACCGTAATATTAATTACACGCAACTGAGGAAGACAGGACTAAAAAGTTCAAAAAGGGTCAATCTATGTAATTTTAAGATACAAGTGTAATTTTGATGTCCGTAATTGTGAATAATTTTCTATCTATGTCACAGAGGAATAGTAGTTTATTAATGTTTCATTTCATCTTAGTTTTAGATCAAAAGATGATCATTACTGACGATCGAAACTAGTAACCAAGTTTGAATATGAGCAAATTAGACAGTCACAATAAATATTATTTAAAAATGTATTGCACATAATCTGTCAAAAGCTAAACAGATGACTGTTTGGTTTCATTACGAGAAGCTGATAATTAGGTATATTATTAATGTGTTGTTACGTTTGTGATCAAACATTGTATTTATTTATAAAATGAAAACAAAAAATTATGACTCTTAGTTCAAATGAGGAAACATATCTTATCAATTTGAAAGAAATAAAGAAAAAGCAATACAGGGTACACTACTTCAGTGCAGCAACGATTGTATCACAAAAAGGTGAGAGAGATATCTCCTGTATGATAAAGATTAAATTCTTAAGATGAACTAGATTTAGGCACAGTTGATGACAAAAACCTTTCTGTTTAACACTCCAAAGATATACTCTAGCTATGCAGGTATTAATTAATTCACATATTATAAAAATGTGTCAGAATCAGCCTGTACATCTTTTTCTGGTGACAACGGAAACACTGCGTGTTAATGACGGCTTTCCTCTAGTCTTCAGAGGTGTCTTTCCTAACAACTTGATGGTTGTGTACACCCCATCGCTGAAGACAGAGCAATTTTCTTATAATACCAGGCAGCAGTACGTTTGCTTTACGACCATATCACCTGTACCGGCCCGGGTTCGTGCGGTTAAAGGCGCTGCAGTCTGGAACCGCAAGACCGCTACGGTCGCAGGTTCGAATCCTGCCTCGGGCATGGATGTTTGTGATGTCCTTAGGTTAGTTAGGTTTAACTAGTTCTAAGTTCTAGGGGACTAATGACCTCAGAAGTTGAGTCCCATAGTGCTCAGAGCCATTTGAACCATTTTTTGGCCCGGGTTCCCGGGATCGATTCCCGGCGGGGTCAGGGATTTTCTCTGCCTCGTGATGACTGGGTGTTGTGTGCCGTCCTTAGGTTAGTTAGGTTTAAGTAGTTCTAAGTTCTAGGGGACTGATGACCATAGATGTTAAGTCCCATAGTGCTCAGAGCCATTTGAACCATTTGAAGCTGTACTAAGTGAAAATAGCAGTGATAAGGGAACATCATAATAACTTTGTGCCCACATGTTTCTGTCAGCTTATCGACTGCTTTCCAGGGAAACTGTGGTTTATCGAGGTATATTAGTTCCCTAACCTTCTCACTTACTGTACTTCATGCGAGTCCAGTCATCTTCTCTCTACACTTTGCTATGGCAAAAGTCTTTCAGACTCATTGGGAGCTTGATCCAGAACAGTTACTGATGGTGTAGGAATAACGCGCAAATCATTTCTCGCGATTGATTTGGTAAGGTAGTCCACTTGCAAAGAGAGCGAAACTTGTTCATAACACTGTTCATTACCAAACAACAAATAATAACAACAGATAACAAGTTATTCCCGTAATTGTCTAATTATAACAGTACTTATGATCTACGAATATAAACTCTATATGTATGTATTTTTCCAGGTGTACGTTTCTAATTGTTTATTTCACTTTTTGTACTAGATGTAGTTTAACATGCCTACTAACACATATGAATGTAAAATAAGTAGAATGCCTGGTTAGATGTAAGAGAGGGCCTCATGGCCCTAATCTTGCCAGGTTAAATAAATCAATAAATAAAAAATAAAATAAATAAAAAATAATTGTAAAAAATTGAAACAAATAAAGTTTCAGCCCCACGGAACAAATGGCTCTGAGCACTATGGGACTCAACTGCTGAGGTCATTAGTCCCCTAGAACTTAGAACTAGTTAAACCTAACTAACCTAAGGACATCACAAACATCCATGCCCGAGGCAGGATTCGAACCTGCGACCGTAGCGGTCTTGCGGTTCCAGACTGCAGCGCCTTTAACCGCACGGCCCCACGAAACAGAAAATGGTGAAGTAGTTGGGGTGAAAGTTTGGAAAATGTGGCTGGTTGCTGCCGGTGCGAGTCTTGTGAGATTTGTTGAATGCGAGTAGTGACTGCCTTTTGAGCCTCTGTCAACTACTTACTTCATAGCTGTCAGTTCTAAGGGAATTTCGAACAGACTGTAGTTTAGATTTATTGATAATGTTCACCGTAGCAGTTAGTCCCACATTACAGTGTGTGAGTGCAGGTTACTCCAGTTTATAAAGAAACCTCGCTAACATTCCTCTGTCGGTCTTTACCACAGCATATTTTCAGCTCTCTGGAGAAGAGGACTTTCAGAGAATCAACACTGGTTCCGGAAAAACCAGGCGTGTGAGCCGCATGTTGCTTCATTCACACACAGTGTATTAGGTAGAAGCGAACAAACAATTCCGTTTTTGTAGATTCCACATAGGCGTTCCAAACGGCATTATACTTTCAACTACCTAAATCTATTTTCACTTACGCTGGATCGGCTCCAAGAATGTCTGAGTGACAGAACCTTGTACGTTATACTGGACAGCAAATTATCAGAAGAGCTGAGAATAACATGGGATGTTCCCCAAAGGAGCGTATAAGGACAGCTACGGTTATCCACATTAGGAAATACTGACAACTTAGGGATAAGATAATTACAGGTCTGTTCATTGAAGATGCTGTCGTCTGCAAGAAAGTTTCGTCGTTCGACAATGGTCAGACTGCGCGAAACGACTTCGGCAGCATTTTTATTTTATGTTAAGACTGACAGCTCTCTCTCAACGTAAACATTAGATAATGCCAATAAAAACGGTCAGAACTAGATACTGTACAATTAAAATGTTAGTAATACATGTCTGAGAACATCATCTCGTTTAAATATGTCAGAGTAACGACGGAACGCGATATGAAAGGGGATGAAAGCGTGAAGTGTAGAGCAGCGTGTAGATAGCTTACCAATTAGAGATGACGGCAGATATTAAAGTAATTCTGTTTCCGCCTTCGTATATTTCGGTTACGAAAAATGAGAATGAGGTAAGAGAAATTAGGAAGCGTACCGAGGCATATACTCATTTCATACCCAGTAAAATATGCGAATTGGGTAGGAAAAAAATCACTAGCCAATGCAGAATCTGTCAAACAGACAATTCCTATAAACTTTCCTCGAATCAGTTAGTATTTGAAATGACTTCCATCCTTAGAAACACACATGTTTTGTCAATGGGTGATAATTCTCAAAAGGTATAGTTTCAGTTATTTAATAGAAACGCAAACCAAACTACATGTTTCCTACATTTGAAAGTTGTACTGGAACCGGTGAAAAAATGTCAATTAGCAAACCTTTCTTCTGTTTGGCAGAAACGCAGCAGTTCATTCGTCTCACCCTTTTAGAATGATTTAATGGAAATCGCCTCGCCCTTGAGGAGCGGACCGGGACCACTAGGTCATCTGACTAATGAGAAAAGTGCAGTGATCAAAGCAACGTCGCAATATTGCCCTGCAACGTGGAAGGCTGCGGCCCTTGTACAGTATGAAAGGGCCACGGAGATGGGGGCTGTCAGCGTTTCGAGGCGCATACGCTAGTAATATGCCAGCAAGTAGTAATCGAGTGAATTACAAGCAGTTAGGAATGTCTGACATAATCGTGCTGTAGGTAAGCGTGGATGAAAACGTCGGCAGCTCGCGCAGCTATGGTGTTCTGGGCTTTCACGTTACGTGGAGCGGGCACTTCATTTCCTGCATAATATAACAAAGAGACAAGTTCGCAACATTGGAGAATGGCGCCTCGAATACAGACGGTCTACTGACCAGAAGGCCTTTGTTCCATTTCTAGGACTTCACACAACCGTATGCTGTCCTTTGCAGGAATTCGGTCTCCCAGAAATTCCTTCTCTGCACAATTTACTACCTACTCCTCGGTATTTTACTACTTGTAACTCGAAGGACCGTAACAAAAAGGACGGATTGGTGTGACGCAATACGTTCTCTATGAATCACACTTCAGTCTGCTTGTAGGTAATGGTCACCACAGAATTTGAGACTGTACCACTGACCTTTGATTATAACCTCATACGTCTCGGACAACAGATAACATGGATTTTACATCTGAATATATACCCTGGGCATTACTATATGCAGTTCACGAATTATATTTGTATTTTAAAATCTCCGCTTCCTCAAACAGAATGTTTCTTCTTTTTATTCTTTATGCAGTGTATTCACTATCTTTTTGGGATCTAATCGTATTTTTGTGATATGTTGTACGAAACATTTGATTGGTTTTCTACTTCACATCAACGTGTGTCTTTATTTTTTATAATACCTTATACGAAACTGCATTGATGCATTTCATTTCTTGACAGTATGTCATCTGTAAAGTATCAGAAAGAATATGCTTCTCTTTTCATAGAGAAAGTGTTTTTTATATACTTACCCCTAAAATTACATTAGTGGTGACATCAGTGGATGTTGTGTACTTTCGTTTACCATCGTATTCTATATCCTTATGAACTGAAACTTAATATATTATTTTTCACACATTTTTCACTTCACTCTTACGTGGTATCGCACGTTTTGATACATGAAAACGAGATTTAGAATAATATACGTAGCTGACTGTCGTTATTATGTTTGAAAATCTGTGACACCATGTAAGAGTGATACGAGAAAGGTGTAGAAAATAACTACATTATTACAAATACAGAAAAAAGAAAAGTAAAAAGAAGAAAACCCTTAGATTTTTTGCATATGGTGCTCTTGGCTTGTAAAGTCATCAGATTATCAAAACCAACTGCAAAATAATTTAAACAAGATATCCGTATGGTGCTTGAAGTGGGAATTGACTATAAATAATGAAAAGTGTGAAGCCATTCACATAAGTACTAAAGGGAATTTGCTGAATTTCGGTTGCAGGATAAATCACAAAATTCTAATGGCTGTAAATTCAACTAAATACTTATGGATTACATTTACGAATGGAAAGCAAACCAGAGTCACAGATTGCACGTAAAGATATACAAACCGATAAGCCGAAGTATTACGACCACAGCCCACCACGGCATTGGATGCCACCTGATGGCGTAGTGAGCACGTGATGCGGTAAAAAAACGTAAAGGAAGCAAATACTGACGGAAAATCATCCTAGCGAAGATATGGGTTGCAAATTGGAAAATCCATTGAGATATGCGATTCTGACAAAGGACAGGTTATTATTTTACAGTGTTTGTGAACGAGTAGCTCGAAAACGGTGAAACTGGTCGCATGTTAACGTGCTACTGTCGTGAGCATCTATGGAAAGGAGTAGGTGGACAGTGAAATTACCATTAGGCACTAAATGGTTGGACCTCCACGACTTTTCACAGAACATGGGGTTCGGAGGCTTGTCTGCTCTGTAAAGTGAGATAGATGGCGATCTGTGCCATCTCTGCCCAGAGAGCACAATGCTGGTGCACGCGCAAGTGTTTCGGAGCACACCGTTCATGATATATTGTTGAACATGAAGCCCTATCACAGACCACTTCTACGTATTCACATGGTGAACCAACGACATAGTCAATTACGATTGCATGGAGCAGGGGACCATCGGGACTCGACCGTCGATCAATGCAAACATGTCAGCTCTTTGGATTAATCACTTTTTTGCTACGCTAGGTCGATGGTAGTCTCCACAAATGCCGTCATCGGTGTCATCGGCAGCTCGAAACGTTCAGCACGCGACGGACACATGTTGGTGAAAGCGGTATGATGCAATGGGAGACATTCTCCTGCCCTTGCATGTGACCTGTGGTAATAATCGAAGACATGCTGACAGCTGCGAAGCACTTACATCCCTTCAAGCTTGATGTCTTCCCAGACGCAATGTCACTCTTCAGCAGTATAGTTGTCCGTATTTCGAAGCGAGAATTGTGCTTCAGTGACTTAAGGAGCATTAAAGTGGACTCAGGTTGATGTCTCGCCGACCAAATTCGCCTGATGTAAATCCTACGAGACCCATCTGGGTCGCTGTCGGGCGCTATCACCGAGTGCGCAGATCGGTGGCCCTTTGTTTACGGGAATTACATGACTTGTATATAGACATCTGATGTCACATACCTTCACAAGGCTTCGAACAAACTGACGGATAAGTGGGACGGTAGAGAAACAGCTTGAAGGTGGTTCGATGAACCATCTGCCAGGCACTTTGTTGTGAATTGCAAAGTAATCATGCAGATGTACATGTAAAAATACAGAACATAACGGATAAAGTAAGTACATAGCATCCACTAATGTCACTCTAGAATAAGTATGCTAAAATTATTATTTTCTGAACAACTACATCTGCAGTTTATGCGGTGTCATCCCATAAAACACAAAAAGGAGGACATCTTCTACAATCCAACCTTTGTAAATAGCTCAGTTTCAGAGAAGAAATTAAAACTAAATAGAAATCCACGTGTTACAGCTTTAAGGTTTGAAACACAACATCAGCAAAATTTTGTACTACATTGAACAGAAACAAAACAATACCAAATGAACATGACACATAGGTATCGAAACTCATTTGGATAACAAATATAGAAGGGAAAAAATTTTGTCTGTAGAAGGAATAATTGAAACCTCAAATTTTTCCTCAGCTGACAGATGTTTGAAGAACATCTTTACTAACTACCAAGAAGCAGCTGGGATGATATATTCCTTATTGTCGAGAGAAGTTTCGATACTCTTCAGTCGATGAAAGCTATCGTTACGAATAACCCTTGGAACAAAGGTCCTTAGAGTAAAAAGTTATAATAAATTACTGTTGCGAGCACAGAAACTTGTCATACATGTTATATAACATGTTTGATTCGTAGCGTTAGCAGCAGATATCAACTTCACAGCAACAGATCAGTCAAAAGTGTGCCTACACCACCCTCAGACTTAGTCACAGTGCTCGAGTTCCTATTATCCTTACTTTTCTTCACAGACTCTACTCTACGTAGTCATGAGACACTTGCTTTCGGAACGGGTCATTACATAATACATACACTGCCTGACAAAAACTGAACCTGTACAAGAGCGCCCACATTAACGCATGCTGGTTAAGGAAATAATATCTTACTGAAAAAAATTCTTCTGTCTAGTCTTGGTTGAGTGAATACCTCAGTTCATTTTGAGTCCATATTATTAACAGCTAAATCCCATGATAGAGTACGCATATCCGGACGGCAGGGTTAGAGTGCAAACACACTTTTATAACAGTCTGAACCAAGTTATGAACAGATACCACACATTGCTCTGATCGCCCTTTTACTAGGCTTAGAATTTTTCTTGCGAATGCTTAGTACTTCCCCACCATAAGACAATAGAGGGGATGATAGCCCAATCAAATAAAAATAAACTGTCTCTTTTTCCAGGTAAGGGAGGATGTAGATGTTTCTTCTAATGAAAATAGCTTCATTCAATTTTTCCACTAGATAGAGAATGTGATGCTTCCAAGTACGCTTGTCATCTGTCGGCAGTCATAATTTACTGTCTTGAGCTTCATGCTTTAATTCAAAATTCTGTAACAATAGGATTTCACTTTGATAAGAATTTTATAGTCTGTTTCGTGTTGGAGTTAAGTGACAACACGAAACTATTGATGAAGGTTTCTCGGATCTCAAGCCGGGTGGTAGCGCTGATAGACTACTGGCCATTAAAATTGCTACACCACGAAGATGTTCTACAGACGCGAAATTTAACCAACAGGAAGAAGATGCTATGATATGCAAATGATTAGCTTTTTAGAGCATTTACACAAAGTTGGCGCCGGTGGTAACACCTACAACGTGCTGACATGAGAAAAGTTTCCAACCGATTTCTGATACACGAACAGCAGTTGACCGGCGTTGCCTGATGAAACGTTGCTGTGATGCCTCGTGTAAGGAGGAGAAATGCGAACCATCAAGTTTACGACTTTGATAAAGGTCGGATTGCAGACTATCGCAATTGCGGTTTATCGTATCGCGACATTGCTTCTGGCGTTGGTCGAGATCCAATGATCCAATGACTGTTAGCAGAATATGGAATTGGTGGGTAATACGGAACGCCGTGCTGTATCCCAACGGCCTCTTATCACTAGCAGTCGAGATAACACGCATCTTATCGGCATGGCTGTCACGGATCGTGCAGCCTCGTCTCGATCCCTGAGTCAACAGATAGGGACGTTTGCAATACAACAACCATCTCCACGAACAGTTCGACGATGTTTGCAGTAGCATGGACTATCAGCTCGGAGATCATGGCTGTGGTTACCCTTGACGTTGCATCACAAACAGGAGCGCCTGCGATGGTGTACTCAACGACGAACTTGGGTGCACTAATGGCAAAACGTAATTTTTTCGGATAAATCCATGTTCTGTTTACAGCATCATGATGGTCGCATCCGTGTTTGGCGACATCGCGGTGAACGCACATTGGAAGCGTGTATTCGTCATCGCCATACTGGCGTATCACCCGGCGTGATGGTATGGGGTGCCATTGGCTACACGTCTCGGTCACCTCTCGTTCGAAATGACGGCACTTTGAACAGTGGACGTTACATTTCAGATGTGTTACGACCCGTGGTTCTACCCTTCATTCGATCCCTGAGAAACCCTACGTTTCAGTAGAATAGTGCACGACCGCATGTTGCAGGTCCTGTACGGGCCTTTCTGAATACAGAAAATGTTCGACTGCTGCCCTGGCCAGTACATTCTTCAGATCTCTCACCAATTGAAAACGTCAGGTCAAAGGTGGCCGAGCAACTGGATCGTCACAATAACCCCAGTCACTACTCTTGAAGAACTGTGGTATCGTGTTGAAGCTGCATGGGCAGCTGTACCTGTACACGCCATCCAAGCTCTATTTGACTCAATGCTCAGGCGTATCACGGCCGTTATTACGGCCAAAGGTAGCTGTTCTGGGTACTGATCTCAGGATCTATGCACTCAAATTGCGTGAAAATGTAATTACATGTCAGTTCTAGTATAATATATTCGTCCAATGAATACCCGTTTATCATATGCATTTCTTCTTGGTGTAGCAATTTTAATGGCGAGTAGTGTATCTCGTGACGTTTCGGGAAGTGTCATGCTACCCATCTTCTGGCGAAGTGTCGAGATTCGCGGAGAGCGGGCTATTTGAATGCGCGGTCGCCCCCCTCCATTAGACCTCGGGTGGCTGCGGTGGACCAGCGGCGTGCGCGCGGTGGTGGGGATGCCGGTCACCTACGGCGGCCGCGTTCGCTTCTCGGTGTAATCATTCTGTCTGCGTCCACTGCGGAGGACGTTGAGCGGCGCGCTCCCGACGGATTGCCGCTATCGCAGGGTTCCATGCTGCTCTGAGTTGGTATCCCTCCTATCTGTTGACCAGATTGTCGTGAATCCTTATTTCTATGGATTCTTTGATAACGTTTTCCCAGAAGCCGTAGCTCGGCACCAGTACCTTCGTGTTTTCGAAGTTGAAGGTGTGTTCTTCTTTTATGCTGTGTTCTGCTACGGCTGATTTTTCTGTGTGACCTAGTAGCACACATCTGATATGTTCTTCGCAGCGTTTAGATATACAGCGCTGTGTTTCCCCAATTTATTGTTTTCCGCATTCGCAAGGTATGCTGTATACTCGTGGTGTGTTAAGGTTCATCGCATTTTTGGCGGAACCTAGGAGCTCCCTCGTCTTCGGTGGTGGTCGGCGAACGGTTTTGATATTGTATTTGTCCAGAAGTCGTGGAATTTTGGCCGAGAGCGGACCCACGCACGGAAGGAACGCGAGTCGTGTGTCTTCTTTTTCTTCTTCATCATCTCCTTCTGGGGATCTCACTGCTTCCTGCTTCCTTTTAAGCGCCCTGTTGATCTGCGTTTCACTGTAGCCATTTTGTTGGAAGACTTCTCTCAGGTGTTGCAGCACGGATGGTAGGCTGTCTTTGTCACAGACGGGGCGCGCCCTGTGTACCTAGGTGGTCAGTACTGTTTGTCTGTGTGCTGAATGGTGGCATCTTGTTGCATGATGGTATAGGCCTGTCTGTGTCTTTTTCCTATGTACTGCATGGCCTAGTGAACCATCTGCCTTCCTCTTAATTAAAATATCAAGGAAAGCGAGGCATCCATTTTCCTCCATTTCCATTGTAAATTTGATGTTCGGATGGCTGCTGTTGAGGTGTTCCAGAAATTCATCTACCGCCTGTTTTCCATGTCCCCACTCGACATAAGTGTCGTCGAGATAGCGGAAGAAGTGCTTTGGTTTCTGTCTGGCAGTTTGAAGGGCCACCTCCTCGAAATAATTCATACAGAGATTTGCAATCGCAGGAGCCAACGGGGAGCCCATTGCCACACCGTAGATCTGCTCGAAGAATTCCTCTTCCACTGAAAGTAGGTGGTTGTAACACGCACTAACTGCTGTAGTTTTCAGCTGACGTTTCATATTGTTTCTAGTAAAATATTTCAGTAAAATTTTAATTCAATGTTTTAACTTCGTTGAGTGTTCCAGAGCCTCTAGAATTTTTGTTTTTAACTAATAAATTGTGTGAGGTTTTGTTGGTATTGGTATTAGTTGTTGTTTAGCAGTAGTAATAAAAGCTGTTGCTTTCTTAGGGCAGAGAGAATTTCGAGACCACTATTGTTGGTTCTATAAATAGTTCTACTGATATAATTGATCTTAGGTAACGTAGACGTTTAGTTTTTTTCAGTAAGTGTAAAATTTTACCATCTACATCTACATATATACTCCGCAAACAACCAAATGGTGTGTGGCGGAGGGGACTTTACGTGCCACTGTCGTTACCTCCCTTTCCTATTCCAGTCGCGTATGGTTCGCGGGAAGAACGACTGCCGGAAAGCCTCCGTGCGCGCTCGAATCCCTCTAATTTTAAATTCGTGATCTCCTCTGTAGGTATAAGAACGGGAAAGCAATATATTCGATACCTCACCCAGAAACGCAACCTCTCGAAACCTGGACAGCAAGCTACACCGCGATGCAGAGCGTCTCTCTTGCAGGGTCTGCACTTGAGTTAGCTAAACATATCCGTAACGCAATCACGCTTACCAAATAACCCTGTGACGAAACGCGCCGCTCTTCTTTGGATCTTCTCTATCTCCTCTGTCAACCCGACCTGGTACAGATCCCACAATGATGAGCAATACTCAAGTATAGGTCGAACGAGTGTTTTGTCAGCCACCTCCTTTGTTGATGGACTACATTTTCTAAGGACTCTCCCAATGAATCTCAGCCTGGTACCCGCCTTACCAACAATTAATTTTATATGATCATTCCACTTCAAATCGTTCCGTACGCATACTCCCAGATATTTTACAGAAGTAACTGCTACCAGTGTTTGTTCTGCTATCATATAATCATACAATAACCTTCCTCCCTTTTTTTATATTCCTATTTACTTCCATATTCAGGGATGCTGCAACGGCCTTATGATCACTGATTCCCTGTTCTGCGCTTACAGAGTCGAAAAGTTCGGGTCTGTTTGTTATAAGTAGGTCCAAGATGTTATCTCCACGAGTCGGTTCTCTGCTTAATTTTCGGATAGTGCACTCAGTATAATGTCACTCGATTCTCTGTCCCTACCATCCGTCCTGAACATCTTAGTGTCGCAGTCTATATCTAGTAAATCGAAATCTCCACCTAAGACTATAAAATGCTGAGGAAATTTATGTGAAATGTATTCCAGATTTTCTCTCAGTTGTTCTGCTACTAATGCTGCTGAGTCGGGAGGTCGGTGAAAGGAGCCAATTATTAACCTAGGTCGGTTGCTGAGTATAACCTCCACCCATAATAATTCACAGGAACTATCCACTTCTATTTCACTACATGATAAACTACAACTAACAGCCGCAGACACGCCACCACCGGTTGCATGCCGTCTATCCATTCTAAACACCGTCTGTGCCTTTGTAAAAATTGTGGCGGAATTTATTTCTGGCTTCAGTCAGCTTTCCGTACCTGTAACGATTTCAGCTTTGGTGCTTTCTATCAGCGCTTGAAGTTCCGGTACTTTACCAACACAGGTTCGACAGATTACAATTACAATACCGATTTCTGCTTTGTCCCCGCATGTCCTGACTTTGCACCGCACCCTTTGAGGCTGTTGCTCTTTCTGTACTTGTCTGAGGTCATTTAACCTAAAAAACCGCCCAGTCCACGCTACACAACCCCTGGTACCCGTGTAGCCGCCTGCTGTCTGTAGTGGACTCCTGAGCCATCCAGCGGAACCGGAAACCCCACCACGCTATGGCGCAAGTCGAGGAATCTGCAGGGCACACGGTCGCAGAACCGTCTCAGCCTCTGACTCAGACCCTCCACTCGGCTCTGTACCAAAGGTCCGCAGTAAGTCCTGTCGACGATGCTGCAGATGGGGAGCTCTGCTTTCATCCCGCTAGTGAGACTGGCAGTCTTCACCAAATCAGATAGCCGCCGGAAGCCAGAGAGGATTTCCTCCGATCCATAGCGCCACACATCATTGGTGCCGACATGAGAGACCTCCTGCAGATGGGTGCACCCTGTACCCTTCATGGCATACGGAAGGACCCTTTCTACATCTGGAATGACTTCCCCCGGTATGCACACGGAGTGCACATTGGTTTTCTTCCCCTCCCTTGCAGCCATATTCCTAAAGGCCTCATTACGCGTGACGTTGGAGCTCCCAACTACCAGTAAGCCCACCCTCTGTGACCTTCCGGATCTTGCAGACTGAGGGGCAACCTCTGGAACAGAACAAGCAGCCATGTCCGGCCGAAGATTAGTATCAGCCGGAGACAGAGCCTGGAACCGGTTCGTCAGAAAAACTGGAGAGACCTTCCGTTCAGCCATCTGGAATGTCATTCGCCCCCTGCCACTCCTCGACACGACCTCCCACTCTACCACGGGTGAGGGGTCAGGCTCAATGTGGGCAGTATCCCAGGCCGCCAAAGCCGTAGTCCGATAGGGGGATGCATGGGGCTAGCTGGCCGTCCCCGAGAAACCGCCGTCCGGTCATGCCCATTGGCTACAGCCTCAAGCTGTGTGACCGAAGCCAACACTGTCTGAAGCTGGGAGCGAAGGGATGCCAACTCAGCCCGCATCCGAACACAGCAGACGCAGTCCGCACCCCGAATGTCAACCTGGCACCCGCCTTACCAACAATTAATTTTATATGATCATTCCACTTCAAATCGTTCTGTATGCTTACTCCCAGATATTTTACAGAACTAACTGCTACCAGTGTTTGTTCCGCTATCATATAATCATAGAGTAAAAGAGCCTTCTTTCTATGTATTCGCAATACATTACATTTGTCTATGTTAAGGGTCAGTTGCCACTCCCTGCACAAAGTGCCTATCCGCTGCAGATCTTCCTGCATTTCGCTGCAATTTTCTAATGCTGCAACTTCTCTGTATACTACAGCATCATCCGCGAAAAGCCGCATGGAGCTTCCGGCACTATCCACTAGGTCATTTATATATATTGTGAAAATCAATGGTCCCATAACACTCCCCTGGGTGTGGGCTTTGTCGTAGGTTTGTGAGTAGTGGGTTAGGGTGTATGATTTGGTCAAAGTATTTCCATTGGGGAGAATGCAGTGGGAAAGCCAGTGGGCATTCTAGCGATATCCTCTCCTAAGAATGCAGACTCTGTTGTAGAAATAAGTTCATAGAGGAGAAGGATCTGTGCCCTTCAGGTGCAGTTACAATACGCAAAACAGGAACCAGATAGAATGAGGAGGGTGGAGGGTGTTGGGAATGGGAAGTGGCAGTAGGCAAGAAGGCAGCTAGGAGGAGGAGGTAGTCAGACAATTTTACATTGCATATATGTAATAGATTTGATCAACTGTCGGAGATGAATGGAGAGGTGCCTCTTGTAGCTCTAGGTGTAGGAAACATGCAGCAGTCCTCAGTAGTTAGGAGGCCTAAGTCAGTTGCCAAGTCTAATATAAAGAAGAAGGTTCAGCTGTTTGGCAGTTCGTATGGTAGAGGTGTGGGCTAGCAGTTGAAGGAAGTATTGGGGTGTGAGTACCAGGTCACCACTATTGTGAAGCCTAGTGCAGGGTTGGCTCATGTGACAGAGCTTAGGGGAGTAATGCAGGAATTTTACGAGAGAGAATAAGATAGTGACTGTGGGTGGAGCAGGGAATAGTCTTGATGCAGACAGGGAATATGATGTAGGTGGTGACCTGGTAAATATAGCTACTCAAACTGGTGGCACTAATAAGCATTTCGTGCTACTGTTTGAGTGTCATAATCGGCCTCATCTCAATGCGGCTGTTAGGCGTGTTAACATGGGGCTGGGGAAGGCACTGGTGGCGTAGGGTATTGGACACATTGCAGTGGTGACAGTTGAGTCTGTCAATATATCGGGTATCAGAAATCAGTTATATGTGGTGACTTAAATATTAATTTTGTATATGATTGTTGAAGAAAAAGGATGTTGGAAGATCTCCTAAACTCATATACACACTGCGTTTTTTTTTTTTTTTTTTTCCAACTAAGGTGCTGGGAACAGTAGCACAGCCATAGACAATATTTTTATTAAATCTTCACTACTAGAAGGGCATTGTGTTAGTAAAAGGGTGAATGGCCTTTCAGACCATGATGCACAAATTTTAACACTAAAAGGCTTTTGTACTCAAACAAATGTCACATATACGAGGGGCGTTCAGAAAGTAAGCTCCGATCGGTCGCGAAATGGAAACGACTATGAAAATCCGATAAAGCTTTGCACAGATGTGTTGGGTAGTGTCTCTAGTATAACCCCAGTTAGTATCACGTCGCTCTTCTCATTTCGGAGCTCGCAGTGAGTGCGTAAAGGTGTCTAGAAAATAGTGTCTGCCGCCAAGTACGAGGGCCTGGTGAGAAATTTCGCCTGAAGCTATGCAGCTAACATTACATAACTGTCGTGCTGTTTCTTCTTCAAGACAATTCTCAGCCGCATTCTGCAGGGGCAATGAAGATGCTCCTGCATCGTTTTCAAATGGAAATGTGAGATTATCCACAATACAGTCCGCAATTGTCTCCCCCTGAGTTTCATCTCTGGTCACATGAACCGCTGTCTTTGAAGACAACATTTTGACACAGACAACGAGGTGTAGGCCAGCGTGGAGAATTGGCGGAAAGCACTGGCGGCTGCCTTCTATGATGAGGCTATTGAAAAGTTGGTACAACGCTATGACAAAAGTCTAAGTCAGAACGGCGACTACGTAGAGAAGTAGCTGAAGGGTGTAGCTAATTGTTACAAGTAAAACATTTCTGATGTTCATTGTGGTTTCAATTTGGCAATCAATCGGAGCTTACTTTCTGAACAGGCCTCGTAATTACAAACTATGTAGGAAAGCTAATGCAATGCCAATATAGAGTTTTTTAAACCTCGTTGAGGAATAAGAGTGGCAGGACATTTATAGTGCCGATAACATAGATGGCAATTATAATGCTTTCCTTAACACATTTCTCATACTCTTTGAGAGTTGCTTTCCATTATAACGTTCTAAACGGCGTACTAGCAGTAAAAGGCAGCCTGGGTAGCTGACTAGTGGAATAAGGATATCGCATAAAACAAAGCGGGAATTATATCAGAATGTTAGAAGTAGTCACAATCAAGCTTCAGTAGCCCATTACAAACAGTACTGTAAGGTGCTTAAAATGTTATTAAGAAGGCAAAGAGTATGTGGTACGCAAATAGAGTAGCTAATTCACAGAACAAAATTAAAACCATATGGTAAGTTGGGAAGGAAGTGTCTGGTCAGCAGAACAAGGTCGACGATATGAAGTCAGTTCGTAGTAAAAATATTTCTGTTACTGATAAATCAGATATCTGTACAGTATTTAACAATCATTTTAGTTTCTACAGGGAATCATATAACTCCCTTGGAAAATACCTTTCTGAGACTGATGTCTGAAATACTCCTCTGTGGTACTGACAAGGGGGAGACTGAGTCAATAATTATATCACTGAAGACTAAGGACTATCATGGATATGATGGAGTGCCTAGCAGAAAGTTAAAGTACTGTGCTGCACATATTAGCCCTATACTTATCCATATTTGTAGTTTTTCCTTTAAGAATGGCTAGTTTCTTGAACGATTGAAGTACTTAGTAGTAAAACGGCTTTATAAAAAGGGAAAAAGTGATAATGCATTCAATTTCTGACCTATTTCTATGCCATCAGTGTCTGCTAAAGTTACTGAAAAGGCTGTGTATGTAAGTACAATTGATTATTTTATATCACTTAATTTGCTATCAAATGTACAGTTCGGCATTAGAAGTCGTTTGACAAATGAAAATGCTATACTCTCTTTTCTCTGTTTGGTGCTGGATCGATTAAACAAAAGGTTTCGAACGCTAGGCATGTTTTTTTGATATAACTAAGGCGTTTGATTGTGTTGATGACAAAATATTGCTCCTGAAGTTTGACCATTACAGAATTCGGGGCGTAACTCACAATTGGCTGACCTCTTAACTTAACAACAGACAGCAAAAGGTCATTATTCACAGTGATGATAATGTCTATGATGTGGGGTCTGAGTGGGTGCAGTCAAATGTGTGGGAGGGGGGGGGGGAGGGGGGGCTGGGCGCGCGTGGTATCAATGTTGGGGCCACACCTATTCCTTATTTATACAAGTGATATGCCCTCTATTATTACGGGTAATTCTAAAATATTTCTGTTTGCTGATGACACTAGCTTAGTAGTAGGGGAGGTCGTGTGCAACATAGGCTCTGTTTCAAATAGTTCAGTTCATGACGTAAGTTCATGGCTTGTAGAAAATAAACCTACGGTAAATCACGGTAAGACTCAGTTTCTAAGACACAATTCACCAAAACCCGACGTTTTAATTTCACAGAATGGGTGTATGGTTAGTGAAACTGAACAATTCAGATTTCTAGTGTTCAGATAGATAGTAACTTGTCGTGGAAATCCCACGTTCAGGATCTTGTTCAAAGACTTAATGCAGCCATTTTTACTATTCGAACGGTACCTGAAAAAGCGATCGTTCGACACGAAAATCATTCTACTTTGCTTATTTTCATTCACTTATGTCGTATGGTATTATATTTTGGGGTATTTTTACCCATTCTAAAAGGACATTTTTCGCTCAGAAACGGGCAGTTTGGGCAGTAAGTGGAGTAAGTTCGCGGACCTCTTGTTGACCCCTGTTCACTAGTCTGGGTATTTTGACATTGTCCTCTCAGTATATATATTCTTTACTGTTGTTTCTTCTTAACAATATCAGCTGATTACTAAGAATTAGCAGCTTTCTTTCAGTTAATACAACGAAAATCCAGTCTGCATTAGGATCGCACTTCCACAACTCTTTGGCAGAAAGGTGTGTAGTATACTGCTGCAATCATTTTCAATTAGCTACCACAAAAATTCAAAAATCTTTGTGGTAATCCATGCGCTTTCAAATCAAATCTGAAGAGTTTCCTCATTTGTCACTCCTTCTATTCTGTTGAGGTGTTCCTTGATAAATTAAGCTTATTCTTATATTATGTTGTTGACTGCGTTTACTTTAGCATACAGCTTGGCTTTTTTGGGTTCATATCCATTTTATTGTATGTTATTACTTTTATGTTGTAATTTCATGTATTGACTCGTTCCATGACTTTGGAGATTCAAAATGGTTCAAATGGCTCTGAGCACTATGGGACTTAACATCTGAGGTCATCAGTCCCCTAGAACTTAGAACTACTTAAACCTAACTAATCTAAGGACATCACACACATCCATGCCAGAGGCAGGAGTCGAACCTGCGACCGTAGCAGTCTCGCGGTTCCAGACTGAAGCACCTAGAACCGCACGGCCACCGCGGCCGGCCTTTGGAGAATTGCTCCTCAATTTGGTCCTACGGAATTAGACGTGTAAATAACTAAATAAACAGATAGGTCATGCTGCATAGATTATATTCACTCAACTGTTACTCTGATCATTATCAGCACCCATGAAATGTCCATATGACATGTCTGCTAATAGTGATGAGTGGATCAGATTTCCTCATCTGTATGCCAATGACATTACTGGTACGTTTCTGAAACATTTTGTGTGCGTGTGTGTGCGTGTGCGAGAGAGAGAGAGAGAGAGAGAGAGAGAGAGAGAGAGAGAGAAAGGGGGGGGGGGAGGGGTGCTGACTGAACCAGAACCACTAAGCAATGAAGAAGGTGATAATAATTACACCTCTTTACGAGTATGTTATGCTTTTTCCCTATCGCTATTGAATGATGTGCGCAGGAGATGGATTAACATATTACAACTGAGCGCAGTCCACTGGCTGCAGATCTATGCAAGTAACATGATCCTCTCTCTTCACAAATTATATGCACTCTAAGGGGAAAAAAAAGGTCACCATGAAGGAATTACCAGAATGGGACGGAAATCGTTAGACGTGATGTACATATACATACAAACGAATGATTACAACTTCACAAATGACAAGTTCAAGAGAAAGAGCTACACAAATTGAGCAAGTGAAGGCAATAACACATTGGGGAACCTGTCCAATTGTTACGTTACATCGTCAAAATCCTTAGCTGGTTGGACGGCCCTGCTAATAATGCTCCAAACGTTGTCAATTGGGGAGGGATCCTGGCCGTGCGGTTCTGGCGCTGCAGTCCGGAACCGCGGGACTGCTACGGTCGCAGGTTCGAATCCTGCCTCGGGCATGGGTGTGTGTGCTGTCCTTAGGTTAGTTAGGTTTAAGCAATTCTAAGTTCTAGGGGACTTATGACCTAAGATTTTGAGTCCCACAGTGCCCAGAGCCATTTTTTTGGGGAGGGATCCAGAGGCCTTGTTTGACAAAGCAGGGTTTGACAAACACGAAGCCGAACGGTAGGAACTCTCTCCGTGTGCCAGTGGGCATTTCCATGCTGGAGTGTAAGCCCAAGATGACTTGCCATAAAAGGCAACAAAACGGACCGTAGAATATCGCTGACGGAACGCTGTGTTGTAAGGGTGCCGTGGATGGCAACGAAAGGGGTCCTGTTACGAACAGAAATGGCACCCCAGGCCATCACTCGTTGTCTGTTCCTATCACATTGCTATCCGGGGCCTGTCATTGCCTGGATTGGAACTATCTTCAGTAATGTGCCCCACTTCGAACTGAATCCCGTTGACCAGGGAAAACATATATGGAGACGCCCCAGACAGTGGTGGAATACCAACCTGAATGTCGCCCGCCATAAGGCTCGACAACGGGGAGTGATAGTACGGGGTGCCATTTCTTTTCATAGTAGGACCCATTTGGTTGTCATCCGCGGTACCCTTACAACATAGGGTTACGTCAACGATTTTATACGCCCCCTTTTGTTGGCCTTCATGGATAGCAATCCTGGACTTACATTTCAGCAAGATAGATTTCGCCCCCACACAGTGAAAGTTTCTATCGCTTTTTCTCTTGCTTGCCAAACCCTACACTGGCCAGCAACGTCGCCGGATCTCTCCAGAATTGAGAACGGTTGGAGAATCATAAACTGAGCTCTGCTACCAGCTCCGGATTTTGACGATCTAACGCGCAAATCGGACATAATTTTTGCATAATGTCTCTCAGGAGGACATCCAAAAACTCCGTCAGTGCCAAACCGAGTAACTGCTTGCGTAAGGGCCAGAAGTGGACCAACGCGTTATTGACTTGCTCCTTCTTGAATAAGTCATCCAGTTTATTTGAATTTGTAATCATTTGTTTGTACGTACATGTGTATTACATCTACCGATTTCCGTCCCATTTGGATAATTCCTTCGTGGTGTATCGTTTTTATCTGTGTTAAGCTTTCATAATCAATGCCGTCAAAATATACGGCCATACATGCTACATATTTTGATGCTCGCAAGGTCACTCAACGGAATCTATACACCCGGAATAAGTGCTTGCAAAACAGCGGGAGGTGGACCAACGCGTTATTGAATTGCTCAGTTTGTTACGCTGTCTCTCCTGAATTTATACACTTCGGTCCTGGTGTTGTAGCTGTAGCAGTAAAGCTCTTGCCAGAAACCGAAAGACGGAAGGATCAAATCCCGGTTGGACTACGGAATTGTCAGCCTTCGTTTTAGGCTAGCCGTCACCTCAACGATATAAGGTATCACCAGTAGTAACATGTGGTACGGATTCCACATTAAACTGTAGGTCCCCTTTACCTGGTTGGATAACGAGGACTGACAAGTCACCGAAGTGGCGCCCATAGATAGACCCGCTTCAGGCCACTGAGCCACACGAAATAATAATAATTATTATCGATATACATAAGTAATCGTTAGTAAACAAACTTTATTGTCGATTACCGTTTTCGGTGAACATGGTTACCACCTTCAGATCTATGATTGCATGTACACCATGTGAAATTTTACAGCGATAAAATTAAGTTCAATAGCAGGAGCATCGTAATAGAAAAACCATGTTAAAACGTATTTCGATAGCAAATTATTACATGTGTAGTATAGCAGCTGAACAAGTACCCTTTCTAAAGCATTGTCAAGTAGGTGAGGGACGAGATGAAGACTTCATCGGCAATTCAATGTTAAAATCAGAATATACAGAGTAATTTACCAAATGCTCATGCCCCATACCACACACTAGACTGGCAGGTGATGGCAGGTACTGGCCGGAAAATTCACAACTGGCACCGACAGTCATCATTCATGTACTTCTCACTTGAAATTATTTATGTATTTTAATTACAGCGCGATTACTGTTGCGTGTCGATACAAGATACCTAAAATTACTGTAAAATAGCTATTAAATATTTGCCAAAATTGTTTCTTTTTATGTTCACTTGCACAAGTGCGCCTATGTAGAAACTGCTTTAAGACTTGGTGCAATTCCCACAGACTGATAGATAATAAATTGCTGTATGGCAATATTTTGTAATTCATTAAAATCTACTGACATTATTGTCAACTTACTGGAATTATAAAAATTATAAAAACAGGGAGAAGTAGCGTTACAAAGAGACCTTTCACTGTGCAAGCTACAGAATTAAGTTCGTATTAAGCTCGCTCATAGCGAGTCCTATTCGCATATGTCCTGGTTTTTCTTTTTCTTCTTTTTTTAATTCGGGCTAACACAGTAGGATACAGAAATAAGTATAAATATGCACGCAATTATGTAGCGAAATTAAGTAGTGGTGATGCCGATGTATAATGAATACTGTGTACTGAAGCAAAACGGGTATCGTAATAAGTTGCAATGACTTCCTCTGAAGTGTTCTGATGCTAAAGTTCTTTTTTTCGTTTTTTCCAAAAAAATAACCCTTATACATAAGGCCACCACCGTAAATACTGCACACTTGGTTGGTTGTGGGGAAGGGACCAAACAGCGAGGTGATCGGTCCCATCGGATTAAAGAAGGATGGTGAAGGAAGTCGGCCGTGCCGTTTTAAAGGAACCATCCCGGCGTTTGCCTGAAGCGATTTAGGGAAATCACGGAAAACCTAAATCAGGATGGCCTGACGCGGGTTTGACCCGTCGTCCTGCCGAATGCGAGTCAAGTGTGATAACCATTGCGCCACCTCACTCGGTGCACACTGGATGGCTGACCAAGCACATATCACGTTCCTGAATGCTGGATGTAGATTCCTGAAAGTGAATGTACTGTGTGCTATTCCCGATGTTGCATATTTTGACCATTCTTGGATAGTCCGCAACATATATTGTATGACAATCGAGTAACACTGGATGCATTTGAGCGCTGAACGATGCAGTTATCTGTGCTAAATTCTGACATAATTCATCCAACACTACTTTCATGTGACTAAATTGTGGATAAAAGTTGTTGTGTGACCTGCTCTGATAAATGAAGTGGCCAGTGTACTTGGGGAGACATAATAATAAATGAAAACACATATACCTATAAAATAATAATGGTGAGAGTGTGTGGTGTTAAGGACACTTACGTTCCATTGTGCGAGTCACTTCCTTTTTTATTGTTCGGTCTTGAGGTAGTGGCTAATCCCTGGTGATGCTTCATGATGATGATCAACCTTTCACTATGACATACAGAGAACGAGTGATTGTTAGCATGCCTGGACGAGTGGTAGGGGTAGTTGACAGCAGCACCAAGGAAACTGGATAGCTATTCTTTTGTAGTGGGGGGAAAACTCATGTGTAATCACTTTACGTTATAAATTATAGTAATAAATTTGTGGTTGATGTAAATATAGGGGCTCCAAGTTTTGATAGCGGTATACATATTGGTCATACACTATACTAATTAGACTAAGGTTATATACATCTATCAGCAATTAAGATGATAAAATAGACTATAAGTCTGAATTAAGTAAATCTAGCTAAGAGCACAAATGGACAAGTTGTGGAGAAGGGTGGGATGGGGGAGGAAGAGAGGGAGGGTGGAGGGGAGATAAGGATGTCAGACAGTGTTTGTTTACATAATAGTTATAAATCACTGTGCCGGAACAGCCTCTGTTCCCTTACTCGTGTCTTATTGGCCTCTCCGAGCAGCCATTTTTTGTGAAGGATTCGTGCAGATGCTGTAACTAGATACGCATACTTCTCTTATCGCACATGGCTCACATTCTGTGTACCAGGGCGTTAAGAACAAATTTGTGTTGCACTGGATGGTGGTAGCTATTCGTGTTTATGCACAAGAATTCCTGTGCTATCTAAACAGCATACACAACAATTTCAGGTACACTAGAGGAGAGGTATGAGACGGATGAGTGCCATTCTTAGATAGACAAATACGGAAGAACCGTGATGAAACGCGGAGATTTTCTACCTTCAGAAAGAAGATACATAAGGACCTGTAACTAAACACCAATAGCTGCCACCAACCAGCAAATTGCACATCTGTGCTCACCATCCTGGTACAAAGAGCACAAGACATATGAGACAAGGAAAGACTGTATACTGATCTACAGCATCTGCGAAAAATCTTTCGTAAGAACGGATACTTGGAGACACAAATAACAAATCTCCAGTCGAACAAAAAGAAAGAAGAAACAAAACCACAAGAAGAAACAAAGCTCCTCGCGTTACTTCTGTATGAAGGGCCCTCAACAGCCATAATTGCTAGGATCGTGGAAAAGCATCACTTAAGAAAAACAAGTGATCAAATATTTTGTGAAATGATGTGTCTAAAAGTAAGGTATAAAAACGGTTAGAGGAACATCTGAAGCGTCTTCATGTGGTGCACACAGTCGGGTAGAGCATAAGTGATGTAAGGAGACCACTTTATAAAATTCTACAAGATTAGTATCGTATACCACTCTTTAGAATTATCAGATTCTCTGTAAGAAACTGAACTTCAAAGAGTCAACCGGCACCTCATTTTCAAAATCACTTCACAAAAAATTTGGTTTTTAATCTTTTTATTTTCAAGTTTTGTTCAGAAAGTACGAAATATATTTGAACAACGACCCGTATTCTATTGGGACCTGTTATTAACAGTATATAGATCAAAATGCAGCAGAGAGGTATGTAATAAAGTAGTAATTTGAAGTTTTTTGAAATTTCATTTGCAAAGCTTGCATAGGTGTTTCGTGAAATATTTCAGCTTTCCTTCAAATCAGTAGTTAGATTTTTCTTAATTATCGTTATTACTATCAAGCAATTTTTTTAAAAAGTAGCCCTCACCCTGCTCGATGGATACCACATTTGTCCGTTTCTCACTCGTAGTTTCGCTATGAAAATTCTCTTAACAATCCGTTGTGTAATGTCTGCGAAGTGTTGTTCTCGCTGTGCTCAAACATTTGACAATGACTCATTTTTCGCTCGGCAGTTAAAATCATGAACATGGTTGTGTCAGTTAAAGACCAAATATGGGGAATATTGAATGAATACGGAGACGGGCAGCACGAATGTTAAAACGTTCATCTTATGTGAGGGGGAGTGTCATATAGAAGTTGAAAGAACTGGTATACTCTTGAAGACAGAAGTAAATATTCCCGAGAAAGCCTATTTACTGCGTTTCAGAACCCACCTTTGAATAATGACTGTATGAATATACGAAAACCACTTCATAACAAGCCTATAGGGATCGTGAGGACAAGATCAAACTAATTACAGCAGACACAGACGCATTTAAAAACTCACTCTTCCCACTCTCCATACGTGAATGGATGGGGAAAAGCCCTGGTAACTGATACAATGGGATGTACTTTCTGCGATGCTCTTCACTATGGTTTGCATTGTATTGATGTAGATGTCGATGTACATATAGATGTAGAGACGTATCGCACCGTCTGGCCGATGTACTGCATAATTTTACGTTTAGGAAAATTTAAAACAAGTAGCTAATCTTTGTCCCATTCTGGAATCTTATCTCGATTTGACTGAATATTTGTGCAGTTTCTTTCAGACTACACTTCTTTATAGATAACTACATCATCTGCGAAAAGACTGAGGTTAGTATTAATGTTTTCCGCAAGTTCATAATTATGTAACATGAACTTCAAGTGAAGCAATGCACTTCCCTGTGGTACATCCCGACATCTGTCGATGATTCCCCACCTAAGACAACTTGCTGCGTCTTCCCCAACTAGACATACCCAGACCAGTTACAAATTTTGTTTCGTATTCCATACGATAGTGCTGTTGATAATAATTGCAGCTGTGGTACTAAATTAAATGCTTTAGGGAATCGAGAAACACCGCATCTACTTGACTGCCTTGATCCATGGCTTTCCGTATGTTATGTAAGAATAATCTGACATATGTTTCACTTGATCTGGGTTTCCAAATTCCGTGCTGCTTGGCATGGAGCAGGTAATTGTGTTTAAGGTACCTCACTGTGTTTGAACTCAGAACATACTCTAAGATTCTGCAACGAACGAATGTCGAGGATACTCGACGGTAGTTCTGTGGATCACTTCGGTTACCCTTTTTGTATACGTGTGTTACTTACGCTTTCTTATAGCTACTGGGCACAGTATTTTGATCGAGGTGTCTACGACAGATTCCAGTTAACACAGGGGCTAACTTAGCTGTTAATTGAGCGATATGCACATATACAGATTACGGTAGTGTCACGTACACAAGCTATAAAAGATCAGTGCACTGGCATAGCTATGATTTGTACTCGCGTAATTCATGTGAAAACCGTTCCGACGTGACTGCGGACGCGCGACGGCATGATAATTGGAGCTAGGGGGATGGGACAGTCCATTTCGGAAATCGTTTCTGAATTCAATATTTCGAGACGCACAGTGTCAACAGTGAGCAGAGAATACCAAATTTCTGGCATAACCTCTTGCCATGGGCTACACAGTGGCCAACGGCCTTCACTTAACGACCGAAGACAGTGGCACTTACATAGAGTTGTCAGTGCTAACAGGCAAGCAACACAGCATGAAATAACAGCAAAAATCAATGTAGGACGTACGACGAACGTATCCGTTAGGACATTGCGGTGAAATTTCTCGTTATTGTGCTATGGTAGCAAACGACCAATGCGAGTGCCTTTGTTAACAGAATGACGTCGCCTGCAGCACTTCTCCTGGCGTTGTGACCATATCGGTTGAATCCTTGACGACTGGAAAACCGTGGCCTAATCAGATGAGTCCCGATTTCATTTGGTATGAGCTGATGCTACAGTTGGAGTGTGGCACAGACCCCACGAAGTCATGGATCCAAGTTGTCAACAAGGTACCGTGCAAGCTGGAGTAGGCACCTTAATGGTGTGGCTGTGTATACATGGAATGTACTGAGTCCTCTGATCCTACTGAACCGAACATGCTATATTCTGCTACTTGGAGATCATTCGAAGTCATTCATATACTTCATGTTCAAAGACAACGATGTCATGGCGCCGGGCCCCAGTTGTTCGCCGCTGTTTTTAAGGACAATCTGGACAATTCGAGCGAATGATTTTTCCACCCAGATCGCCCGACATGAATCCCATCGAATATTTATAGAACATAATCGAGAGGTCACTTCGTGCACAAAATCATGCGCCGACTATACTTTCGCATTAATGGACAGCTGTAGAGGCAGCACCGCTCAATATTTCTGCAGGATACTTCGAACGACTTGTTGAGTCCATGCCTCGCCGTATTTGATATACTACGCCGAGCACAGGGAGGCCCGAAGATATTAGAAGATATCCCATGAATTTTGTCACCATCATCCTATAATTATAGAATTACATTTCGTACGATTCTCAGTTATCGAACATTTAATGAGTATTCCATTTATTTTGACGTTAGGTGAAAAATTATAGCAGGTGTAAGGCTGAAACTGTGAGTGATGTTTTAGGTCCTAAACGCGTAACGCGTAGGATATAGTGAAACCAATAAACTTATAATTACGGTGACGGCTTGTTACTATAAAATATCGTGATATTAGAGATACAGTCGCGGTATGATCACGGAAAAAATATCAGTTGATAATGTTAATACAAATCATATGTCAAATGCAAGAAAGAAACAGGTCCGACACGTTATTATGACGTCTCCCATAACTTTTGTCACCTTAGCGTACAGTGCTTGATACCATTGAATGTGCTCACGGGTGTAGTTCTGTGCTATTGCAGTTGTTGTACAACTTTGACTATGTTCTTATTGATGAAGAATAGTGACTTTTCACTACTCGGAAAGCAATCCGGTGCTGTTTTCTGTATTTTATGAGGGTCAGTCAAAAAGTAATGTTTTTTTTTAATTTGTCAAGAATTTCAAATGCCACTACCTGGTTTGCTGACTACAACATAGACGATTAATTTATGACTTTTCAACAAAATTTCTGTCCATCCTCGCAGTTTTGGTCCATCTTTTAACAAGAGCATATATTCCAGTGTGGCAAACCATACGCTCCTTCTACCGAGGACATTGACGCATAGACGATTTCACAACCAAACTGACGGCACTGGCCAGTTGCTAGAAGAATGGATGGAAGAGAATAACTTCTGTCTCCTACATGGCTCAAAGCTGCCCTACTCCTTCGAGAGCAAAATTTAGAAACGATGCTACAACCCCGACAACTGCTTTGTCGGAAGCAGCATCCAAGACAGATGTGTTGTAGATGTATATGAAGCTATTCTTAAGGGTCAACATAGGCCCATTGCAGTTCAGATCATCTCTGCAGTAAAATCTGTTAACCTACCATTTCGAAGAAATTCAATAAAAAAAACTGATCGACGGATTTCTCTAGGGAATTAGACAAGGGAAATAAGAACGTACATCCTGCACCCGAAAACTGCAAACTTTTGGTCAATTTCTCTTTAAAGTGCCAATAAACCACATTACAAGATTCCGTAGATGGAACTTCATTTCAGAACTCTCCGAGGGTACAAAAACTTCTTACAGAAATATGAAGAATTGTATTGAAACGAACCTTCCAGTGACCAAACAATGTTGTGTTGCAAAACTCGTATGACAGTACTAGGTGAAAGATGGCAAAAGGAATGAGTCGAAACCTTGCAGAAAATGGACATGTCCGTCAGGAGCAACACTGCATGGAATCCGATGAGAAAGCTCAGTGGGGACCCAACAGAGAGCAAAGAAATGGCTAGAGTAACCTATTTAAATTGCGTATGAACTACAAATAACTACAAGCCCAACAAAAAATGTGCAAAGGCAAGCTACAACGTGATGCCTACACAGAAATCCATAACGTCACCTCTCCATTCATAATGAGGGATCCAATGACGGTATAAATTTAATGAAAAACGTAATGGCGGCTGGTGCTGGTGATGTGTGTGTGTGTGTGTGCGCAACTGCTAAAGCATTTAGGAGCGAATGCCAAATTTGGGTGTTAAGCCTATTTAAACACAATCGAAACACCTTAAAATCCCTAATTGGAGGAATTCCAAGGTAATAGCACTCATAAAACTAGGAAAAGGGCCTGACTCATCTAACAACTATCGGCCCATATCGGTTCCGTGCCACCTCTTCAAACTTTATGAATGGCTGATCTTTAATCGAGTCAATAGCATCACTGATTGGAAGTTAATCCTACAAAAACCTGGCTTCGGGCAAGGCAAATCTTGTACTGAGCAGATCTTGGTACTTACAGATCATATAGATGCGGGAAATATGAAAATACAAACATCTAAAAAGGTTTGCATCACTCCAGTTCCCAAAACTCATGTAGACAGACGGTGAATGTGGACATTTTATTACAAACACAGTCCCTTTGACGGTTCAGAGATGTTACTCAACCCACCCAAAGATGTAAACAGCCATGCATGAACAGCGCCTATTAGAAGAAGGGGGTCCGACAGCCGATCAGTTCCAGTCATTCCGCCAGGAAGGAGGTACTCGTCTCGTGTTGTCTGTAGTCCAACCATGCCTAGAGGGTCAATGCCGCGGTTCGATTGCGTCCACATTGTTACTTTGTGCAGGAAGGGCTCTCAACAAGGGAGGTGTCCACGCGTCTCGGAGTGAAGCAAAGCGACGTTGTTCGGACACGGAGGAAATACGGAGAGACAGGAACTGTTGATGACAAGCCTCGCTCAGACCGCCCAATGGCTACTACTGCAGTGAATGACGGCTGTCTAATGATTATGGCTTGGAGGAACCCTGACAGCAACGCCAACATGTTGAGTAACGCTTTTGGTGCAGCCACAGGACGTTGTGTTACGACTCAACCTGTGCGCAATAGGCTGATTGGTGCGCAATTTCACTGACAACGTCCAGAGCGAGGTCCATCTTTGCAACCACACCATGCAGGGGGGTATAGATGAGCCCAACAACATGCCGAATGAACCGCTCAGGACTGGCATCACGTTCTCTTCACCGAAGAGTGTCGCAAATGCCTTCAACCAAACAATCGTCGGAGACGAGTTTGGAGGCATCCTGGTCAGGCTGAATGCCTTAGGCACACTGTCCAGCGAGTGTAGCAAGGTGGACGTTGCCTGCTGTTTCGGGGTGGCATTATGTGGGGCCGACGTACGCTGCTGGTGGTCATGCAAGTTACCGTAACGGCTGTACGATACGTGAATGCCTTCCTCCGACCGATAGTGCAACCATATCGGCAGCATATTGGAGAGGCATTCGTCTTCACGGACGACAATTAGCGCCCCATAGTGACTACCTTCAGTATAACGATGTCGCTCGACTAGAGTCCCCAGCATGTTTTCCAGACATGAACGCTATTGAACATGCCTGCGATAGATTTAAAAGGGCTCTTTAAGGGTGACGTTACCCACCAACCACTCTGAGGGATCTACGCCTCATCGCCGTTGAGGAGTTGGACAATCTCGACCAACAGTGCCTTGATGAGCTTGTGGATAGTATGCCACGACGAAAACAGGCATTCATCAATGCAAGAGGACATGCTACCGGTGTGTACAGCAATTTGGACCACCAACTCTGAAGGTCTCGCTGTATGGTGGTACTACATGCATATGGACACACGCCTAGCGTACAGAAAGCAGTACGTTATTTGGAATGTATTTACCCTTGAGCCGACATAACTCGGAGCGACGCTTGACAGACTTCTAACATCACTGCGAAAAAATCCGAACTAGGGTAGCATCAAGGAATAATATCCTTAAAAAGCTAACAGGTAGTAAGTGGGGAGCCAAAGCTACTGTCCTAAGAACCACCGCTTTAGCACTTAGCTCGTAGGGTAGCTCATGAACATAACTAGGAGTTCAAAACGACATTTGATGAGCGCCATCCACTACACCGTAGCCTTTTGTGAATATAAAGATTAAAATGAAGATATCGGTTCCACCGTTTCATCTTGGATGAATCCATGTCGGCTACACTATTTTGGAACATCCACCAAGAGGTCCTGAATTAAACCACAAGTGACGGAAAATGCTAAACTCTATCAGAACTGGTGTAAACCCATGTAAAAATAAATCTGATAAAAATGGAGCCTTTTTAAAACCTGATTACGGTAAGTGCGACTGTGGAGAAAAACAAAACGTGGAACATCTTCCAACACGCCGAAACTGTTCGGCACGTTGCATCCTAGGTGACCTCTGGCTAAGCAAGCATGAAGCCTTATAATTAGCCCAGTACTGGGCCGAAAAACTGTACAGCTTGCGACACGAAAAAGTAAAAATGTTTATTAGTTTACGCAACATATTAATCTTTCTACTTGTTATCACTGCTTTCTGTACTTGAGTTATCGTTGTTCCTATGACAGTGCTGTTTAGAACTTGTGAGGAACGTTCTCCCCGGCCAGATTGACATACCTGCAGTGGCAGAGCAGAGCATCGGCAGATGTCTGCATTCTAACGAACGGAGGCGCTGATCCTCGCCACCGGTTTCTGGGATACCGTTATCAACAGACTGTACGGGACTTCTGCTGAGAAAAGTGGAGAACAGTCGCGCTACTGTATGAGTCATACAACTGTAGAGCATGGTTGTTTCGTGGTGGGACATTTTAATGAACAGTGGCGAAGAGTCGTTAATTACTAAGTAATAGTTTAGGCACATCTATTTTAAGGTTTCTTTTTCTCTTTAACGAACGATAACGCTCCTAGTTTATATATCGCGTGTTGAAGTTTAATATGAAAGGAAAATCCGCATGTATGAATAAAGTGAAAATAATAATATTTTCGATTGTTCCTACATATACCACTGCAAATGTAGAGGCCTATTTCAGAAAAGTTTTTGATTTGCAGTTAGTTTTAACAAATTAGCAAACCATATACTGGTGGAATCAGCTAAAACTAGCGCCGCAAATATTGTGCAAATTGAAAGTGGTATTCATGTGCCGTTTCCACATAATGGATTGATTATCAGTGGCTCCTATTGATAGGTAATCAACAGAATGTAGCAATATTTAGAAAGTGTACATTTTGTGCTAACATACAGTTACTGAAATGGAACAATGCTTATTGACATTAACAAACTAAAAGTAAGGTAAATTAGATGTCAGTAGTGTTCGTCACAAGGTTCTAACGCAAGTCGTTTACGAGATACCGCATTTTCAGAAGTTTGTGCCATTCGGTCTGCGTAGTTACTGAGTACGATGTTGTGAAGTATGCTTAGAGTGTCCTTGTGTGTTTCTGGAGTGCATTGCAACTTGGTAGTCGGGTGTGTGTGACAGTCCAAGCAGCAGGCGTACGATTTACCAAAACATAAAAAGCCGACATTCTCGTTGAGTATAGAGAGCGTAGAAAGGTGCAGTTCATTCTTGTACGGTTTATGTGGCAAGAGACATCGTAACAGAAGGAAATTAGCGACGACAGAAGGCGAAGTTACCGTTTTTGCAGTTTTTGCAGTTGATCCGCACGTTAGCTTACACGTAATCGCAAGAGGAAGTGGCACGAGTCAGGCAAGCATCCTAGTCATTCTCTATAAGTTTTTTTTAGTCTTATGGGACTTAACTGCTAAGGTCATCAGTCCCTAAGCCTACACACGACTTAACCTAAATTATCTTAAGGACAAACACACACACCCATGCCCGAGGGAGGACTCGAACCTCCGCCGGGACCAGCCGCACAGTTCTTCTCCATAAGTTCAATCCCTATTACATCTCTCTTCATAAATAGCTGCATGGAAATGATTAAGAGAACCGTGTTAACTTCTGTACATGGGCATGAAGACAGGATGCCCCAGATGTATAATGTATTTTGTTTAGTGATGAAGCCAAGTTTACCAATCATGGCCAGATAAACCACCGAAATATTCACCATTGTTCTGTTGACATTCCCCGTTGGCTTCGTCAGGTGGAACGTCAGCGTTGTGGTTCTCATAATGGGGAAGGCTGCCAAATTTATCGATCGAAACTAACCTTGAACATGGGCTACGCTGCAAATCAGTCCGTCACCACAACCAGAGGGATGGAGGGGGTGGGGGGGATGGGGGAGGGAGGAGGGGCAAAATCACATTCTAGCTATACGTTTACGTACTGCATCGTCTTTCCGTTTCATAATGGACTACTAAATAACATCAAAAGCTAGCTGTAAGATAAAATTTATACGTCGGTTATTTATCATTCAACGTCATATTTTCCCAGAGTTTACCACAGCAAACCTTACTAAAAGACACGTTTTGGAGAGATGCTTAATGCGGTGTACGTTAGTTTCGCTGCATGCTCAGTGTTCGTGGTATTTTCATTTCTAAGCTTCAGACTTTTAAGGTTTCGTGAGTTCAAATCACGGCGTTTATATTGCCATGACGCCACGGATCTTCTGTATCTACATCTACATGGATACTATACAAATCACACTTAGGTGCCTTGCAGACCGTTCATCTAACCACATTCGCAATAAATCTCTATTACTCCAATCTTTAACAACGCACAAAAAAGAACATATATATATTTCCGTGCGAGCTCTTATTTCCCTTATTTTATTATGTCGATTTTTTCTCCCTATGTAGGTCGAAGACAACAAAGTATTTTCGAATTGGGAGGAGAAAGATGATAATTGAAATTTCCTGTGAAGATTCTGCCGCCGTGAAATACGTCTGTTTTAGTGGTGTCGATCCCAAATCCTGTGTGTATATTGTCAGTGCAACGCTCTTCTCTATTCCGCGATATTACCAAACATGTTGCTCGTCTTTGATTTTTCTGGATTTACTCCGTTAATCCTGTCTGGTAAGGATCACAGACCGCGCAGCTGTACTCCAAAAGCTGACGGACAAGTCTAGTGTAGGCAGTCTCTTTAGGAGGTCTGTTATATTTTCTAAGTGTTCTTCCAATAAAACGCAGTCTTTAGTTTGAATTCGCCCACAACATTTTCTATTTTTTCTTTCCAGTTGTACGTAATTGTTATTCCTAGGTATTTAGTTGAATTTACAGCCTTTATATTTGACTGATTTATCGTGTAACCGAAGTTTAACGGACCCCTTTAAGCACTAATATGGAAGACCTCACATTTTTCATTATTTAGGGCCAATTACCAATTTACGCACCATTCAGATATCTTTTCTAAACTGTTTTGTAATTTGTTTTGACATTATGATAAGTGTACTTGACGATAAACGACAGCATCATCTGCAAAATATCTAGGACGGCTGCTCAGATTGTATCCTACATCGTTTATACAGATGAGGTACAGCAGAGGGCATATAACACTACCTTAGGGAACGCCAGAAATCACTTCTGTTTTACTCAATGGCTTTCTGTCAATTATTACGAACTGTGACCTCTCTGACAGGGAATCACGAATCCAGGCACACACCTGAGACGATAAGCACGCAATTTCACTACAAGCCGCTTGTGTGGAACAGTGTCAAAAGCCTTTTAGAAATCTAGAAATACGGACTCAATTTGAAAACCCTTGTCAATAGCACTCAACACCTCGTGTGTGTAAAGAGCTCATAGTATTTCACAACAACGATGTTCTCTAAATACATGTTGACTGTGTGTCAATTGACCCTTCTCTTCTAGAAAAATCATTAAGTTCGAACACAATATATGTTCCAAAATCCTGCTGCATATCGACGTTAGTGATATGGGTCTGTAATTTAGCGCATTACTCCTATTATCTTTCTTGAATATTGATGTGACCTGTACAGCTTTCCACTCTTTGGGTACGAATCTTCCGACGAGCGAGCGATTGTATATGATTGTTAGGTATGGAGCTATTGCATCAGCATACTCTCCTCACAGCTTTACATCTGCCAGTATCTCTAAGGACGGGGCGAGAGTCGTGCTTGGGTAGCTCAGTTAGTAGAGCACTTGCCCGCGAAAGGTAAAGGTCCCGAGTTCGAGTCTCGGTCCGGCACACAGTTTTAATCTGCCAGGAAGTTTCATATCAGCGCACACTCCGCTACAGAGTGAAAATCCCATTCTGAATTTCTGGAAAATTTGTGGGTTACAGTATTCAGTCTCGCTACGAGTGCCTTGTGTTCACTACTCCTTATATCAGTTTTGATGATCGTTATTAACTCAGAATCATTTGTTGCTAAGAGGTCAAGTGTGTTTCCACAACAGCTTACTATTCATGTGGGCTCGTAAACTAACTGCTCAAAATAATTTTCAGACAATGGTGTAGCACAATTTTGGAGGCCGGCCGGAGTGGCTGAGCGGTTCTAGGGGCTACAGTCTGGAACCACGCGACCACTCCGGTCGCAGGTTCGAATCCTGCCTCGAGCATCGATGTATGTGATGTCCTTAGGTTAGTTAGGTTTAAGTAGTTCAAAGTTCTAATGGACTGATGACCTCAGAAGTTAAGTCCCATAGTGCTCAGAGCTATTTGAACCATTTTTCAACAATTTTGGATGATGTTTTATGTATACCTCCGGATTTAAATATGTATTTTCGCCAACCTATCGAGGGTAAATTAAAGTCAACACCAACTGTAAATGTATGATTCGGGTACGTGTTTGAAATTAAGCTCAAGTTTTCTTTGAACGTTTCAACAATTGTGTTATGTGAGTTTGGAGGTCGGTAAAATGACCCAATTAATATTTTACTTGGGTTGCCAAGAATGAACTCTACCCCTAGTAACTCCCAGGAACTATTTGCTTCAACTTGGCTACATGATAAACTATTTGTAACAGCAACAAATAACTATCTTTAGCCTATCTTTACCGAACACCGTCAGGTCCTTCGGCTTAACTTAACTCCGACTTAAGACTGCTTTCAGTGCCTATAACGATTTGAGCATCAGTGCTTTCTATTAGCGCTCGGAGCTCTGGTACTTTCCCAACACAGCTACGAGAATTTAGAAGTGTTATACTGATGGTTCCCGCATCTACGTTCTTCCTATGTTCGACCTGCGCCCTTCGAGGCTGAAGTCTTTTTTGTATTTCCCCGAGACCTTGTAACCTTAAAAAAAGCCCAGTTGACGCCACACAGCCTCTGCTACAGGTGCAGCCGCCTTCTGTGCGTAATGAACACATGAACCCGAAACCCCACCAACCTACGGCGCAAGTCTAGGAATCAGCATTGTACACGGCCGCAGAACCGTCTGAGACTCTGGTTCAGACCCTCCACTCGGCTCTGTAGAAAAAGTCCGCAATCGGTTCTGTTCACTATGCTGCAAATGGTGAGCTCTGCTTTCATCTCCTTAGCATGACTGACAGCCTTTACCACATCTGTTAGTCGCTCGAAACCAGAGAGAATCTCCTCTGATCCAAAGTGACACACATCATTGGTACCCACTTGAGCCAGCACCTGCAGTTGGCTGCACTCTGTGCTCTTCATGGCATCTGGAAGGATTCTTTCCGTGTCTGAAATAATTCGACCCAGTATGCACACGGAGTGCACATTGGCTTTCTTCCCCTCCTTGGCAGCTGTGTCCCTAAGGGACCCCATAACGCGCCATCAGTGGAGCTCCCAACTACCACCCACAGTGATTTCCCGTATCTTGCCGGCTGAAAGGTTCCCTTTGAGAAAGGGTAAGCTGTGGTGTCACCGCCAGACACCACACTCGCTAGGTGGTAGCCTTTTAAATCGGCTGCGGTCCATTAGTATACTTCGGACCTGCGTGCCGCCACTAACAGTGATTGCAGACCGAGCGCTGCCACACAGTAGGTCTAGAGAGACTTCCTAGCACTCGATTTTGCTAGCGATGGTTCACTGACAAAATACGCTCTCATTTGCCGAGACGATAGTTTAACACAGCCTTCAGCTACGTCATTTGCTACGACTTAGCAAGGCGCCATTATCAGTTACTATTGATATTATGAATCATGTACCATTAAGACCGACGTGCTTCATTAACGGATTAAAGTTAAGTATTCCACCAGCTATGTCCGTTTTTCTAAATTCTAATTTCCTTGTCCTGTTCCAGACCTCGCGCCAATCTGCATGAGCTAAAACACGTGACTTTCGGCCTCCTTCTAGTAACACGGTGTTGGCTCTCCTGCCAACCAAAACATCGGCGACGAGGCACAAACGCGTTCTTATCGATATTGCCCTGATTTACTTGTGTAATGGCTTCGCCACAATCGCCAGATGTACTGTCCGAATTTTATCGCTTACAGAATCAGCAGACGCAGGCCTTACTGAATGCCCTCGGACAGCTTGTCCAGGGTCAACGGGGAATGCAAAACGATGCGGCAGCCGCCGCTCCACCGCTAACGCCGCCACAACACACTGTTGCACCCACTTTTCGACCTTTGATGCCACACTGGAAAGCTGGACGGAGTGGTCACACCAATTTGGATTCCATCTCGCCGCCTACAGAATTCAAGGTAACGAGCGGCAGCCTTTTTTGTTATCATCGGTCGGCGTAAAAACGTACCGTGTGATAGTCAAATTACTTCCCCAATGCGACGTAGCAACTCTGTCCTACAACGAAATTTTGTCTGCATTAGATGCATATTTCAAAGAATCAGTCAATGTAGTTGTGAAAAGGTATACCTTCTTTCATACAAAACGTACGGCAGGTCAGACTAATCGGGAGTGGGTTGCAACTTTGCAAGGCCTTACTAGGAATTGTGCTTTTGAGTGTCAATGTGGACTCCCTCATTCAGATACCATGATACGTGATGCAATTGCACAGAACATTTCTGATGTTCGTATACGGGAACAGATTTTGAAACTAGTCAATCCCTCCCTTCAACAAGTGAGGGACATATTGGATCGGCAGGACACACTTGACTTTGCTCAGGAATCATTTGAAACATCACCAGCCGTGTGTCAGGTTAAACGGCCCACCAGGCGAGCTGCACGGAGCAGTAAACAGCCCTCGCGCCCGGCCGTGCCGCTGCCGCCAGGCTCTCAGCCACGTGTGCCACGCATGCAAGCAAATGCAGTGCTAAAATCATGCCCGCAGTGTGCTATTAGACATTCACGTGAGAACTGCCCATCGCGCCAGGCTATTTGCTTTTTCTGTAATAAAAAAGGACATGTTCAGAGTGTTTGCCAGAAAAAGCTCAGATCAGACACTCACAACCATTCCAGGCCCTTTGCTTCAAAAATGGCTCTGAGCACTCTGTGACTTAACTTCTGAGGTCATCAGTCGCCTAGAACTTAGAACTAATTAAACCTAACTAACCTAAGGACATCACACAGATCCATGCCCAAGGCAGGATTCGAACCTGTGACTGTAGCGGTCGCTCGGCTCCAGACTGTAGTGCCTAGAACCGCACGGTCATTCCGGCCGGCCCCTTTGCTTCGCGCCGAATTCGAAGCAAGGATACTCAGGCTCGTGAATCTTCGCCCATGGAAATTCATATACTTCATTCCACTCCGCTCAGTGCCACTCTCTCTAACAGTGACTGTGTTCGTCTCACAAATAGTGTGGGTCGACATCGCCGGAAATCCCGTCAAGTCGCAAGTGATTATGTACCAGTGTCAGTTCACGTTACACGAGACAGTCGCTCTTGTCAGCAGGACAATAAACTTTTTGTAGACTTGGACATTAACGGCAAAGTGATACCATTCCAGCTCGATACCGGAGCTGCAGTTTCACTGATCAATCAAGACACGTACAAACAGCTGGGCACACCTCCGTTGCGTGCCGAAAATGTTAACTAGTTATTCAGGTCAAGATATCCCTGTGTTAGGACAGTACAGCCTTCTTGCAACATACAAAGGACACACAAAACTTGTGTCGTTTTACGTCCTTCGTTCCTCTTCTGCAGTCAACTTGTTTGGTTTCGATTTATTTCAGTTGGTTAACTTGTCTAAAGTAAATCAGGTCCTATCAGTGAACCAGACTGTGCCTTCAGACAGTGTTTCTCGTCTATGTGAAGAATTTGCAGACATTTTTGCTCCGGGCCTTGGTAGCGCTAAGAGCTATAAAGCACATTTGGAACTGAAAGTAAACGTGCAACCGAAATTTTTCAGATCGCGCGAAGTGTTCCCCACGCATTGCGTGATGAGGTCGCAAAAACATTACACGATTTTGAATCACAAGGTGTAATTGAATGTGTGCAGGCTTCTCTCTGGGCATCACCCTTAGTAATTTTGCCAAAACCTTCCGGAAAATTGAGACTTTGTGTGGACTTCAAGGCAACAGTGAATCCGCAACTAGTGATTGCAACTTTTCCTTTACCCCGCCCAGAAGATCTTTTTGACAAACTGTGCCTGGGTAAATATTTTTCGAAGTTGGACCTAGCAGATGCGTACTTGCAAATGCCGGTGGACGAAGAATCCCAGCGCGTTTTGGTAGTTAACACGCATCTTGGTTTGTATCGATTCAAACGACTGCCATTCGGGTGTGCATCCGCCCCTGCATTGTTTCAGCAATATCTACAAACTGTTTGTATGTCGGTCCCTACTGCAGCGAACTATCTGGACGATATTGTGATCTCCGGAAAGGTGGAAGAAGAGCGTTTAGCCAATCTCAGAACATTATTTCAGGTCTTGCAACAAAAAAAAAATGGCTCTGAGCAGTATGGGACTCAACTTCTGAGGTCATTAGTCCCCTAGAACTTAGAACTAGTTAAACCTAACTAACCTAAGGACATCACAAACATCCATGCCCGAGGCAGGATTCGAACCTGCGACCATAGCGGTCTTGCGGTTCCAGACTGCAGCGCCTTTAACCGCACGGCCACTTCGGCCGGCTTTGCAACAAAATGGGCTTCGCTTGCACAAGGACAAATGTGTGTTTTTTTACTCGTGAATTGCCCTAACTGGGATATGTACTCAATGCTCAAGGCATACATCCCAGTCCCGAGCACCTCCGTGCCATAAAAGACTTGCCTTCGCCGCAGAATTTGAAGCAGCTACAGAGTGTGCTCGCAAAAACCAACTATTATCATAAATATGTGCCGCATGCCTCTTCCATTTCAGCTCCGCTTCATCGCTTACGCCGTAAAGGTGTTCCGTTCGTCTGGACGACAGAATGCGAACGCGCCTTTCGCCAGTTGAAATCGGTGTTGCTTTCCAATACTTGCCTTACGCCATTCGATCCCCAGAAGCCCCTTTTGTTGATGGTGGATGCATCGGATTTCGGGATCGGTGCTGTGCTTGCGCACAAAGATGGATCGCACGATCGCCCTATTGCCTTTGCGTCAAAATTACTCTCGTCTGCGAAAAGAAATTATTCACAGATCGAGAAAGAAGCATTGGCTCCCGTATTTGGTGTTACAAAGTTTCATGATTTCTTCTATGGTCGTCACTTTACCATCATCACAGACCATAAACCTTTGACATCACTTTTTCATCTGAACAAGCCTGTTCCTCCACGTACAGCGCAGAAATTCATTCGCTGGTCTATTTTCCTCTCCCAGTACCGCTACGATATCTTGTATCGGTCCACTGCTAAGCACGGAAACGCCGATACGTTGTCCCGTTTGCCTGTTGCTGAGGATAAAGAATTCGATTCCTCCGAACTTGCTTGCATGTTCATTGATGCGGAAACTGATGACGTGGTCGAATCGTTTCCAATTGATTTTCGTCGTGTAGCTACTGCCACAGCTGCCGACCCTGTCCTTGCCACCGTTCTGCGTTTTGTTGGTACGCAATGGCCCTTGTCAAAGTCACGGATCGGGGATCCGTTGGTTCGCCGATCTTTTGCTCACCAGGAGAGACTTTTTGTACGACGTGGTGTTTTGCTGTTGCGTTCTGATAATGATCAGTCCAGGGTCGTGGTACCACGTTCGTTACAGTACTCTGTCTTACATCTTCTCCACCAAGGACATTGGGGTATAGTGAGGACGAAACAACTTGCTCGTCAGCACTGTACTTGGTTCAGAATCGATGCCGCGATTACGAATATGTGCTCTTCTTGCATGGTGTGTGCCGAACAACAATCAGCACCACCGAGGAAATTCTTTGCATGGCCAAAAGCCACTTCCCCTTGGCAACGCTTACACATCGATTTTGCTAGTCCATTCTGGAATGCTGGATGGTTGGTTGTGGTAGATTCATTCAATAATTTTCCTTTTGTTGTCCGGATGTCTTCCACGACGTCATCTGCCACCATCCAAGCGTTATCTGCTATCTTTTGCATTGAAGGTCTTCCACAGACTATTGTTTCCGACAATGGCCCACAATTCATGTCCGCAGAATTTCAGTCATTCTGCAAGGCCAATGGTATTCAACATCTGACGTCCGCGCCGTTTTCGCCACAGTCAAACGGTGCCGCTGAACGATTGGTCAGGACTTTCAAGTCACAGATGCTGAAGTTCAAAGAGTCGCATTCTCAGGAGGACGCGTTATTGCTCTTGTTGTCCTCCTATCGCTCTCAGCCCCGAGATGGTAGCTCGCCGGCTGAGTTGCTCCACGGTCGTCATCATCGAACCTTGATGTCTTTGCTACATCCGCCGCATCAGGTTCCTGCGCAGCGGCAGACACCTGCTTTTGCTCCAGGCGACGTTGTCTACTATCGTCACTACCGAGGTTCACGGCGTTGGCTCGCAGGGCGCATTCTTCGCTGCCTCGGACGCACTATGTATCTGGTTTTGGGGGCCTCTGGTGAGGTGCGCCGGCATCTCAACCAGCTGCGCCTCAGTCGTCGCATGGGATCTGCCGCTCGCCGTCTGCTTTCAGCGACGGTGCTGTCCGGTCAGCGCCCTGGGGACCCATCTACTGGCTCGCCTCAGCCCCAGGTGTTACCGACGCTGCCTTCCATTTTGCCCCATGGCGACGCGCCGCCGCCACCGCCGCCGCCGCCGCCTGTTCTCCAGCCGGCGACGCCCGCAGTGGGCGCGTCGCTGCAACCGCCGGGCGCCTCCCTTGGTTACGCGCTGCCGATCGCTTCCCGTGACCGCATGTCCTCCGACATAGAACTCTTGCCCACTCCGGACCATATGTCGTCTTCGCCCGTCGGGTGCCCCGACCCAATGGAGGTCGACCCTTCGGCCCCTCCTGTCTCTCTGCGGGCGCATACACCGCATGTTGGCGTGCACCCTGGAGCAGGTTTTCAGGCGTTTCCTAGCTCCCCGCGGTCCGAATGGCAGGGTGCGGGTGGCACAGCCTCTCCTGTTGTTAGGCTCCCCACCTCGTCGCATACGTCAACATGGGGTCCTCCCCACGGCGGTCGGAAGCCTTATGCCACAACCGTACGCCGATTTGCGGGGGAGGACTGTAGTGTCACCGCCAGACACCACACTTGCTAGGTGGTAGCCTTTTAAATCGGCCGCGGTCCGTTAGTATACGTCGGACCGGCGTGTCGCCACTATCAGTGATTGCAGACCGAGGGCCAGGTCTAGAGAGACTTCCTAGCACTCGCCCCAGTTGTACAACCGACTTTGTTAGCGATGGTTCACTGACAAAATACGCTCTCATTTGCCGAGACGATAGTTTAACATAGCCTTCAGCTACGTCATTTGCTACGACCTAGCAAGGCACCATTATCAGTTACAATTGATATTATGAATCATGTACCGTCAAGACCGACGTTCTTCATTAACGGGTTAAAGTTAAGTATTCCACCAACTACGTCCGTTTTTCTAAATTCTAATTTCCTTGTCCTGTTCCAGACCTCACGCCAACCTACGTGAGCTAAAACGCGTGCCTTTCTGCCTCCTTCTAGTAACACGGTGTTGGCTCTCCTGCCAACCAAAACATAAGCGACTGCATCTGACTGAGGGACAATGTCAGCCACTGACAGCACCTGGAACCTGTTTGTCAGACTAACCGGGAAGGCCTTACGTGCGGTCCCTGGGAAGTCTTTCGCCGCCTGCAACGCCCCGAGGCGACCTCCCACTCGGCCACGGGTGAGGGGTCAACCTCAATGTGAGCAGGAACTTGGCTGGTCACAGGTGCGTACCGATCGAAGGACTCAGACGTGCTGGACGTCAGTTGGATCCGCACGGCTGAACCACAACAGTGATGAACCTCCACTGCAGCTTCAATTGTGTAACCAAAGCCATCATAGCCAGGAGCTGAGAGGGAAGTGTCACCAGCTCGACTCGCATCCGCACACAGCAAACACAGTCCCTATCCATACTAAAGACCATGGAAAACTAAACTACACTGATAAACAAATACAATCGACAGGCGCTACCGAACTCTATTGTAGACTCTAAGGAAAAGCCAAGAACTGTGTCCAATAAATTAGATTAACACCCAGAGATTTAAAAACTGAGCTACCACAGCACTCGGGTGAGACTAAATAATTCGCTGCTGGTTAGGAACTTCTTACCAACTCGGTTTACTTTATGATGGAAACAAAAACGCGAGAACTGTGTCTATTAAATATTAAATTAACACGCAGGAACTCAAGAAACAAGACTACCAAAGCACACAGGTGAAACTTTACAATTCGCTCCTGTTTCGGATCTCTTAAGATCTTACAGAATCTGTTACCTCGCTGTGGCTGCGTGTATCTCGTCCGGTTGTTGAGCTTTGACTGGCTGACATAAGCAACCCAAGAAACCGCCATGGTAATTTACACACGTTGTTTGTCCCATTTATACTTACATGTTATGAAAATATTCATTTTAAGTGATACAGAGAACACAACCACCCAGCTGCATTTTGTACGTTGCTATGTTAAAATTGACCATAGATGTTAAGTCCCATAGTGCTCAGAACCATTTGAACCCTTGCCTGTTTTTGTTCTTGATTCATGTATACATCGGGTCTGGGAGCACCAACTTCCTTTACTTTCATCGTAATCGCATGTTCCTAAATTGTACTGATAAATTTCTCACTGCATTCATGTTGTATTGTTTTTGAACTCGTGTTGTGGTGCTGTTATTCGCAAGAAAGAATAACTCACAAAACTCATGCCACATACACTCAGCAAAAGAAATTTTTTACGGGGTATATTTTGCGCACGGATTTCATTTCGCACGTTTTTTCCTCAAATCATTCGTGAAATTGTCAGTAGGTGGTGTGCTTATGTTACCGTACTGTAGTGTAGTTTGACAGGATATTTGTAAACTTATTCTTATGACGGATAGAATAGCCAATGGCAGAATGGAGGAATAAAAGAAGAACTGTGTAGAACACTATCAGAACAATCATGCCAAATATCTAGTAATGATACATCAAAGTATAATACACTTATACAGAGACAGAGGTTTGATAGCGAAATTACAAAAAATGGTTCAAATGGCTCTGAGCACTATGGGACTTTACTTCTGAGGTCATCAGTCCCCTAGAACTTAGAACTAGTTAAAACTAACTAACCTACGGACATCACACACATTCATGCCCTAGTAGGATTCGAACCTGCGACCGTAGCGGTCGCGCAGTTCCAGACTGTAGTGCCTAGAACCGCTCGGCCACCCCAGCCGGCGCGAATTTACACCAACTCTGCTGACTCCCTGTTGATGTGAGCAATGGAACGTGAAAATAGATTGCAGGTTGGTAGGACACTATTAGGCTGAAAGACCAGAGCCTTTGGGACGCCAATAAGAGCTATATTCCGGGGAAGCTACATCCACAAACCGCTGATATATATAGATAAGCGCCGCTCGGGATTAGCCGAGCGGTCTCAGGCGCTGCAGTCATGGACTGTGCGGCTGGCTCCGGCGGAGGTTCGAGTCCTCCCTCGGGCATGGGTGTGTGTCTTTGTCCTTAGGATAATTTAGGTTAAGTAGTATGTAAGCTTAGGGACTGATGGCCTTAGCAGTTAAGTCCCATATGATTTCACACCCATTTGAACATATTTTTATTGATAAGCGGAATTTCAAGGAGCAGCCTGAAGACGAGCTACCACCTGTTCGAAAATGATCGCTTGGTCTCACATATCAACGGTTCCAGAAACGTTGACCTGCCTTATTTAAATACGTGTGGGGAAATATGCAGAATGCGTTCTGTAATTTTAATTCTGTAATACGTTATGGAGCAATTTATTTTCATATATATTTTGAGGCTGCTCCGGTTCATAGCCTTTAATTACGAGCCACCCTGAGTGTTGGATAATGAACCATCAGTTCGTAGGTCCGGTTTTTCACATACGAAACACAGAACGCACAAAGTATCGGAGTCTCTTAAGAGACCGTCTTCCACGGTTGCTAGAAGACGTTCCTCTCCAGACTAGAAGGAACCTGTGGTACCAACATGACGGCTGTGCGCGAAGTTATGGAGTATGTCTTTACGAATTTTTCCTAAGTCGTTGGATTGGACGCAGCTGACCTGTATCTTGGGCGGCCCGATCCCCGTATTTGACGCTTGTAGACGTTTTCCTGTGCGGAAATGAAAAAGACTGTCTACAAGGACATACCAACTACAACCAATGATAAACAACAATATATTGTTGCCGGCTGCTCGAACATGTCTGCTCAAATATTAGCACATATTCAGCAGTCGTTCCATACCAGAGTGGAAGCGTGTACTGCCGCTGCCGGTGCTCATTTAGAACACAAGCTGTGATGGTCAGTTGTCTCGTTACTGGACAGAATCCACATGAATAGTGTATGCGCTGGTGCTCTTCCTCAACGTGTGCTACCACAAGTATTCCAGAAGTGTCGGTGAGGGAAGATTTAAAAATACTACATCTCGTAAACGACTCTCACTAAAACCCTGCAACAAACATCACGGACGTTCTCATTTAGCCTACCTATAGTTTTTTAATGTCAATAAACACTGTTCCATTTAAAGAAGTGTACGTTTGCACAAAAGTATTATTACAATCTTTTGATTGGCTAACAATGCGAGCCACCGTCTACTAACCCACTCTGTAAAAACCTCACAACAGTAGCGTTTTCCAGTTCCGAAATGTTTGCCGTGCAAGTTTTAGGTGATTCACTTTTTGTAAGCTACGTTATCTGTAATTGTATTAATGTATCATCCGAGTAATTTTGAGTGGAGAATGATCGATTTTGTGTCGAACGCTCCCATATCACACTCAAATAACCGTAGGATATTAATAAAAGCAAGAGAATACATTTAAAAAACAAAGAACGTTCTATCGGTTAGTTCTAAGAATAGAAAGAACTGAGCCCACAAGTGAATATCTAAGACATCTTAAATTCTGGCTGGAACAAAACAAAGACTGTGAAGTAGCACGTATGCGCTGTACCCAGCGCTTACCTGTGGCTAGCAGGCTAATTCTGATCACCGTGTATGCTGTTGCCTGTGCCTCCTACAGGTACTGTAGAAAATCACGTATCGGTTTCAGCAGTGTGATGAGCTTGTAGTCGTCAATGATGGATGGATATCCGAGAAAATAGTTACTTCACTTAGCATCCTAATCTTATTTGTCAGTAGCATCTGCTTAGTGAACGGTATTCAAAAGCAAACTACAACTTTACGAAGTAACGGTCGTACATTGAGTGACCTATTCAGATACTGTGCTAATGTTAGCACTGCAAGTGGCTACTACAGTGTTTTTGATGACAGGAAGTTAATAGTCTACCCACATTACCTAGTCAACTTCATAAGGTAATAACCAGATTTTGGAGACGTGTGCACCTTAGATTAACACTGTAGATAGTTACTTGTGTAATACATAATTTAGGTCAAATACTATTCCCTAGGTAGTTCTAAATACTCAATAGTGGAGCCTCTACACAAGGAAGTCTAAAAGAAAATCTTGTGAACTATCAGCTAACGTTTTTGCTGCCATAAACCTCCAAACATTTACAAAATGGCAAAGCAAAATTTAGTATTTCTGAATTTTTTTAAGTACACCATTTGGAACCGACCGGGATTTAGAAGATTTAGATATACTGGGAGACATATTCGTTCATGCATAAGGCAGTGGAAGAGAGCGACTAAAAACTGCAGACTTTTGGTATCTAATGTGTTTTGGCTTATTCAGCAGTGTGATGAGCTTGTAGTCGTCAATGATGGATGGATATCCGAGAAAATAGTTACTTCACTTAGCATCCTAATCTTATTTGTCAGTAGCATCTGCTTAGTGAACGGTATTCAAAAGCAAACTACAACTTTACGAAGTAACGGTCGTACATTGAGTGACCTATTCAGATACTGTGCTAATGTTAGCACTGCAAGTGGATACTACAGTGTTTTTGATGACAGGAAGTTAATAGTCTACCCACATTACCTAGTCAACTTCATAAGGTAATAACCAGATTTTGGAGACGTGTGCACCTTAGATTGCAAAATACACTGGAGATCCAAAGAAACTGATACATTACCTAATATCGTGTAGGGCCCCCACAAGCACGCAGAAGTACCTCAAAACGTGGACTCGAATAATGTCTGAAGTAGTGCTGGAGGGAACTGACACCATGAACCCGGCAGGTCTGTCCATAAATCCGTAAGAGTACGAGGGGGGTAGTTCTCTTCTGAACAGCACGTTGCAAGGCATCCCAGATATTCTCAGTAATGTTCTTGTCTGGAGAGTTTGGTGGCCAGCGGAAGTGTTTGAACCCAGAAGAGTGTTCCTGGAGCCACTCTGTAGATACGGTGGACTTGTTGGGTGTCGCATTGTCCTGCTGGAATTCCCCAAGTTCGTCGGAATGCATAATGGACATGAATGGACGCAGGTAATCAGACACGATACTTATGTACGTCTGACCTGTCAATGTCGTATCTAGACGTATGAGGGTACCAATATCACTCCAACTGCACACGCCTCACACAATTAACAGAGCTTCTACCAGCCTGTACAGTCTCCTGATGACATGCAGAGTCCATGGATTCATGAGGTTGTCTCCATATCCGTACACGTCCATCCGCTCGATAATATTTGAAAAGAGACTCTGCCGACCAGGCAACTTGTTTCCAGTCATCAACAGTCCAATGCCACTGTTGACTGGCCCAGGCGAGGCGTAAAGCTTTGTGTCGTGCAGTCATCAACGGTACACGACTGGGCCTTCGTCTCCGAAAGCCCATAGCGATGATTTGTTGTGTGCTTCACACGCTGGCACCTATTGATGGGACAGCATTGAAATCTGCAGCGATCTGCGGAAGCGTTGCTCTTCCGTCACGTTGAACGACTCTCTTTCAGTCGTCGTTGGTTCCGTTCTTGCAGGATCTTTTTCCGGCAGCAGCGATGTCGGAAATTTGATGTTCCACCGCATTCCTGATATTCACGGTACACTCGTGAAATGGTCATAAGGAAAAATCCCCACTTCATCGTTACCTCGGAGATGCTGTGTCCCATAGCTCCTGCACTGACTGTAGTACCACATTAAAAGTCACTTAAATCTTATTAGCCAGCCACTGCAGTAGCAGTAACCTATCTAACAACTGCGCCCGACACTTGTTGTCTTATATAGGCGTTGCCGACCGCAGCACCGTTTTATGACTGTTTACATATCTCAGTATTTAAATACGCATGTCTATACCAGTTTCTTTGGCGCTTTTGTGTAAATACAAACACTATGTTTGAGAGAGCCATATTAAGTTGCTGCCAATCGTTGTAAGGCAGAAAACAGGAGGACGTTTCTCGATACTGTCACACAAGAGGAAATGAGGTACCATCTCACTAGGTTCTTGTAAAGATGTTCCTCAGAGTTCTACGTAGTTCTGTTCCTCATTCTGATGTGCGTTAATGACTTGTTTTGAGCTATGGCACGTAACTTGAAAACCGTTTAACAAGGGACGATACGAGCTCTATTACAGATATGAACCATGTGTTGAGCGTTTAACCAAATTTTTTCAGATTAAAAACTGCTCTTGGTTCACAGCTACGAGAGTGATCCAATTTAAATGAAACGCAGTACATGAAATTTCGTAAACACAATACACCCTGTTTCATAAGCTCGATACATCCCATTCTATAAACACAATTCTACTCTTGCTCTCCTTCACAACTAGCACGATTATTGGACAGCAACAAACCACAGTTATGTGGTTCAAATGGCTCTGAGCACTATGGAACTTAACTTCTGAGGTCATCAGTCCCCTAGAATTAGAACTACTTAAACCTAACTAACCTAAGGACATCACACACATCCATGCCCGAGGCAGGATTCGAACCTGCGACCGTAGCAGTAGCGCGGTTCCGGACTGAAGCACCAGAAACGCTCTACCACAGCAGCCGGCTCACAGTTATATCATTTATATATTCACGTACTAAGTGATTGCGAATCTTTCGCCTAGCTCAGTGGCCCAAATGACTGGAATTAGGTGCAGGTGACACTTGTATATAAAAAAGTTAGAAGTACGGGCCCGCACAATTTCAGGCTAATATTCTTAACATCGGTTTGCTGCAGAATTCTTGAAGATATTCTCATTTCGAATATAATAAATTTCTATGAGATCAAAAAAATTCTGTCCACGAATGAGCCGGCCGAGCCCAGTTTTAGAAAGCATCTCTCGTGCGACACTCAGCTCGCTCTTTCCCTTTGAGAGGGCACCATCGTATGCAGGATGAATCACCTAAGACTTGTATCCCAAATATTGCAGAAATGGAAAGTGCTTTTGATGCATTGTTTTCAAGGAATGGATTTGTAGTCAGAGGACTGTATTGTTAGCCAAACAACAGATTGTAACAACACTTAGAAAGTGCATTTTTGAGCAAACAAACACTTTTTAAATAAAGCAATGCCCATTGACTTCAACAAACTAAAAGTAGGGTAAAGTAGAATATCCGTAGTGTATGTTACAAGAGTCTATTGATTCTAGGATCCGTGCATGATGGTCTGTAAAGAGGTTGCGATACTGTGCGCGTTCAGTGTTCCATCCATGAAAAACAGTCATATGCGCCGATGGTTCACTATCTCATACGGCACGTTTGCACTCCATGGAAGCTGGTGTTCTACCTGATGAAGCCAACAGGGATTGTCGACAGACAGACAGTGCATGTTTCGGTGGTTTATCTGGCCGTGGTTGGTAAAAAAAGACTTCACCCCTAAACAAAATACGTGATACATCTGGAGTATCCTGTCCGTGCCCATGTACAGAAGTTAATACGATTCTCATAATCGTTTCCATGCATCTCTTGATAAAGAGAGATGTAATACTGATTGAAACTATGGAGAAGGAGGAGGACACTCGTCTGACTCGTGCTACTTCCTCGTACGTTCATGCGGAAGGTAACGTGCGGATCAACTGCAACAGCAACAAAAACCTTAGCTTCCCCTTCCGTCGTCACTAGTCTCCTTCTGTTACGTTGTCTCTTGGACACATACACGGTACAAGAATGAACTGCACCTTCCTACGCTCTCCATACTGCACTAGAATGTCGCCTTTTTATGCATTGGTAAATCCCATCGTCCACTCACGACCTCTTGCTTGGACTGTCACACACTGACTGACTTGTAAGTCGCAATGCAGTCAGGTAACACACAAGTACACTGTAAACAAACGTAACAGCATCTTAACTAGTAGATACGCAGGTTGAATGGCACAATAAAGTGTCGGTGTGGAAACTATGAAAAATATTGTTTGTTGAAGTTTTGCGCAATGAACAACTGCTTCCATATAATTACACGTCAACTCAACACCACCTGCCAGATGGCCGCATTCGAAGAGCACCATTTTGTTAATGGCCTTCGCACCAAGTGGAAGACACGGAACATTTTATAAACAACATGACTGGAACTGATGAATTTGGCTTCATTCCTGAAGGTATTTTCAAACTCCACAACAGCTATTATCGGTCTGAACACAACTTACATGTAACCCGTGAGCGTGGGATTCAGACACTCTTTGGCATAAACCTGTGGACTGAAGCCATGGGAGGAGTGCTTTTGGGCCACTACCTATGTACAGTCAAGCTGAATGCACCCCTGTATCGTATGTTCCTTTGCATTAATTTGCCTGACGCACTAGAAAACGTTCCACTTGGTGTTCGTCGAAGCTGTACTTTAAGCATGATGGTGCACCGCCACACTTTGGAATGAATGTGCGTAACTATTAAACTAAAACTTTTCCAGAAAATGGATTGGTCATGGAGGTCCAATATCCTGGCTTAAACGTTCCCCGGACGTTAATCCACTAGATTTTAATTGTGGGGGCACTTAAAGCAGCAAGTTTATAGCACCCCGTCCACGGATGTACACGAGCTAGTAGCTCACGTGCATGGCGCTTCGGCAATGGTGGATTCAGTCTTGCGTAGGGTACATCAAAGTATGATCCAGCGAGTGGCGAAGTATTTGTAAATGCAAGATGGTCGCTTTGAATGTCTTCTCTACAATGAACGTTGCTCGTACGTGTTCGTACATGCTCTGTGATGATAAGCCGGACATCAACATTACAGAATGGAATTATTGTGCGTAGCATAATGTGCAATCTAGTGTAGCCCACGTATTGCGTTGTTTGTATGTCGTTGGATACAGCCGATGTTACTGTATCCACTATTATCTTCTGTTGGATTTATTTGTGTCATGGACGAAATAAAGTGATCGATTACGTCTGTGAGAAGCTCATGTTATGTCTTAATGCTCAAATAAAGGCAACAGAAACAGAAGGAAATACACTAGATACCGCATTGTGGAGGTATAAACTGGACACAATTTGAGGCTTGAAAAATAGTAAAAAAAGTTTAGCGCATTGTCTCGTCTCACTGAGCAATTTTTTTTTCTAACTTAAGAGCCTCCTACCTCCCCTCATAATTCCTCCTAGCGCTCATCGAAGTGTGTCATCTCGGCCGGGTCTCTTTGCCTTTCCAACAAAGTAATTTCTGAGTATAAAGAAATAATGTTCCTTCTGCTGCAGTGAAAAAAAAATTATTCTCCTTCTTCAGTCACTTTGTCCTTAGTTGATTAAATAAAACTTAGATTCCTGAGAATACACTGAAATATCTTCTCTTAAGAAAATACTAATCGTCTTCGTTTACTTGAAGATCTAATTGTTAGCCTGGACACAATATCTCCGTTTTAGGACGTGTCTATTGGTGACACCATTAACATCTTACAGGAGAAAATACCGGCCAGACATCTGCGACTTGGTGTAATTGTGATTATCGTCAACATAACTTAGTTGGCAGGACAAACCCTACGAACAGACAGTGAAGTGACAATGGGCTTTCCCCTTCACCTATAGCAGCTGCCGTATTAATGGAAACATAGGAAGTCAGTGTAAAGTTCCCCGCCGGAGCGCCCAACCTTTTTGGTAGAGGTACGTGGACCACATTTTCGTCATATGGCCACATAAGTAAGTACAACTACTTAAAGTTGATAGGCTTACACAAAACTCACAGTTCACGTTAGAAATAGAAAATAACGTAGCGAGATTCCTCTCGTGGATATAGAATTTTATACGATATTCAGCGGTAAACTAGGACAAGTGCACAGGAAACTGGCACACACCAACAGACATCTGTATCCGGAGTCGCACCAAGATCCACCAGAAAAAAACGCTGTGGTGCGAACGCTGAATGCCGGAGCTCACAGGGTTAGCTACGCTGAGAACCTCCAGTCTGAACTGCACGAGGGCCCGACAACATACCGAGAGAATGGATACAGCAGCAGCAGTATCCAATAGCTATGTGATACAAAGAAGATAAAACAGACAAAGGAACAGACAAAATATCTTCCTGTTGCTCGCTCACCTTGTGTACGAGGCGTCAGCGGCCGCGTAGGGAAGTTGCACTGCCGCAAAGGAATTAAATCAATATTCCAGAAGAGCCGGAAGATCCGAGATCGGTTGAAACCACGAAGGATGTCACAACTCTCTCATCTCTGCCGGCTTCCACAAACTTCGATGCGAATGCGGAGAAGTTTGTGTTTTTGAAACTGGGAAACCAAGCAGCAGTCGTGTGTCGGAGCATGAACAATACGTGCGACTGGGGCAACACATCAAATGAGCTAAATCTGAACCCAACGTGGACTGTGTTCGACCCACTTATTTTCAAGAAGCTCGTGTGCTTCCTCTGAAGCCGCGGATACAGCAGCAAAAAATAAGAGAGTCTATCGAAATAATTAAACGGCCAAACAGCGTGAACAAGGAACGTGGCTACAAGTTACCGACAGTCTGGCTGCCAACGACCCCTGTCCTTCGGCCCACGTGTCTTCGCCAACCAGCAGATCCACATAGGTATACCAGTACAAGCAAGCGGCCAAAATAGAACTGCGGTACTGCATCAGTGTCTCACTGCAGCGTATCACTAACTTGGGCACAAGCTGCCGATATATTATTCGCTACCAATCACCTTCCAGGGTAGTACATGCATACAGCCATCCTTCCATAGCAATATTTGAATCGAACTGTCGACTGCCATCCTATAATATGACGTCGGTACCCACCTGAAAACTGAAAGAAGACAGTAGATAGGAGGGAACTGTCCCCAGAATCCAGCAGGAGGAGGGCAGCTGTGAAGGAGGTCGAACCGTAAACATTTAATATTTCAGTGTTCCGCAATGGCGAATCCTAATGCCCGAAATAATTTTAGTCAGACTGACACAGGCCGTGAACACCTCTGAAATTATCAATCATTGTTTCTGGTTTTCTGTTAAATACCGAGCTAAGTCAATCGAACTGTTTTATTTTCACAAATATCAGCATCTGTTAAAATAGTGAGGGGATGATCTGTGGATAACCTTTTCTGACGCCGTCAAGCATTTGCAGTACTGACAGCCAAATGAATTTCTTTCCAACAGACTGTCTTTGTTTTTCGATATATCAGCGCAATAAGAAAAGTTTATTACATCTAGAACCAAAATTTTTGAAACCTGTTTGGCCTATATTGAGCATATATTAAGCTATTGTTTTGACGTAAGTACTGATAATTTTTGTACTTCGATTAAACATATTCTGTATGTGATAGCAAGATATCGTGTAAATGATCCATGCAACATCCAAATATTCATTCAAAGAAGTGTTTTAGTAAAGTTGTTCTTCAAGCGATACTATTACGTGCGTCTACATGTAAGACTAGTGCTAGATGTAAGAGAGGTGGAGAGTTACCGGTGGCGGGCTGCCGTGTGCGGAGCATTGCAGGGCGATGCCTGTGGAGTTGGAGAAGTCTGCGCGGTGCGGCGGCTCCTGCAGGAACACCGGGCCCTGCTGCCCGCACTCGCAGTGCTCCACCACTGTAACACAACATGTTGCTTCTTCTGCAGCTGCAAATCAACTAGCACAGGCGCTCACAGCAATTTATCATCTTCTCCTCAATAGCTCCGTTGCAAAAAATTTTTAACGGTTCTGCTATGAAACAGTTTACACTTTTTTCTTTAAAATTTCAGTTATCAAATATTGCAAAAGTGGACACCTTTAGACATTTTAAGCGTAACACACAGAAGCAATTGGGAGAGTTTCATTCGAATCAACAATAAATGTTTGTAAGTAGTTCTTAAATTCTATCTGTATGAATTCTTAATCCTAGGACTCTAAAGGGGGAAAAAAGTTGCATTGTTACTAAAATATAGTAAATTTTGCTACTGTATATTTTATTGAAACGAAGTCAAAATTTATAGTTTACGTTCTAGTTAATTACAATTATAAGGTCGCCACTGGTATGTCACATACAAAATGTCCTGTTTTACATCTCATACCGACAACACCATATTGGTGGAAACGGCGAATCAGTACCAACTGCAATCGTAAATTTTGTGAGGGTTTCGTAATCTAGCGTTAATAAATGTAAAACCCATGGTTCAGAAAAGTTAGTAAACGTAAAAATACATAAAAAATACAACTAAAATTTGGGTTTCCAAGAACAAAGTAAGGTTTAAATCTAATTTAGAAAATGTGCAGTTTTGAAGCAACGAATCAAAAAGTAACTTGAGATTGAACGGTAGTGGACCCGATGCTACGCATACCATCCCTCGTGAGATGGCAGTGAAGAGCTGTAGAAGACATTTGCAGCAGCATGGGCTCACACTGTTGGTGCAGAAAGTATATGGAGTTGGAAGAACTATCTCACAGCGATCTGCCGTTAGCGATAGGATTTAGGTAACCACTCCCCCGAACATACTATTCGATCGCACAACAATTAGAATAACATGAACTATATCTGGCGAAAGAGAACCACACTAAAAGCAGTCCGATGCCCGAGACAAACATTAAACTCGCCAGTGGTTGGGGAATGTACGATTTCAACTTGTACGTAGTAGCAGAGTTTTGTGACGATGTAATATGGTCGGAGGGCTACCTGTCCTTTTTTGTAGCATCCGAAACCCAGGGTATCGCGGACTGCTTTGTAACGATAGAGAAGGTGAAGATGATAAAGACCGGTACAGTGTGGCTCTAACAGCTGTACCACGCAAAATAGACGCAGCCAGTGACGGCCGTGCCACATGAGCGCCTATCCTTATACCGGGGAGCCCGGAAGCCGTGTCCGAACTTACAGACCGGCGAGAATCTCTTTTAATTAAATCTAACATTTACTTTCGCTCCTTAACACCCTGCTGCACTCATTCGTTGATAGCACGCATGCCCTTCTTCAAGTAAAGTGATACTAATTTGTATAGTATGGAGTGTAATCTTTCATACGTGGTCGACATGAACTCGATACTAACAAGCATTCCCTACTTTGCATGTTGATACTCATGTAGTAATACAATCACTTTGAGCTGAAGTGAACACAGGGAGACTACAGCGATCGATAGATGCAGAACATGGAATGCATTTCAAGAGGGGAAATAAAAGCCGACTCTTCGCACCATTAGCTAACAATAAGCCATTACGCGAGCTTCTCTGATTCACATCTGCGTGGAACGGAAAGAAACATCTTAGCATAGCAGGGGTCCACTTGGCCGCTGGAATTCGCATTTACGAAAAATGTTAAGTCGCGCAAAATAAAGTTAACAGAAGGGCAGAGATGACTGGACAGAACACACATAAAAAGACCACACCTGAAGCCTGGGAAAGCTTCTAGGAAAGCACAGATTTCAGTATCACAACGGGAGGTCTTTGACAAGCCTCGAAAATCATAGTTTTTTACAAAAGAGAAAAGAGGCCAGAGTGAAAAGCATCACTATATTTAACAAATATTCGCATACCACGTGATGAAGGCGTGGAGGACACAAGGGTGCACGTGAAGAACTCGTGTATGGGCGGTGTTTGAGAGTATAGGAACGAAACATGAACGCTATAGGCCAGAAGGGAAAAACGTTTCCACCCCCAGACGCTTCTGAAGCCTCATTGTGCCAAGAAACGATGCAAGTCGTACCACAATCAGCTTTGGTCACTACGACTGGTAGTAGGGGATGAACACCAGGTACAGTGGGGGAACAAAAAAGATATACAGACCGGGACAGTGGGTAGAAGAAGGAGGGGAGACCAGAACCGTGTGTAGACGGAACACTTTCTGTTATGTCGGCCTAGAAAGGCTTTTTTGTGAACACTTGCGTTCACGGGGTTCGAAAATCTCATAACATCTTCTGAATGGAGATTACAGATTTCAACCCGGGCTATTTTCTTTTTTTTGATCAATTATAAAAGGGCAGAGGTACACACGTCGCTAAGCCTAAGCGAGTGGACATTGCCAATAGTTTAGCTAGGGAAAAAAACAGTTTTTTGTCTCACGAAAATTCAGGGCACTTGCTGAATGCTGATACAGTCAAGGTCAGAATAGTATTGAGGTTTACTGGTCCGCACAGCGTCGACGCTCCGTCGTCATCATACGCCTCTGCCAACCACGGCAGTCGCCGACATCTCTACATCTACATCTACATCCATACTCCGCAAGCCACCTGACGGTGTGTGGCGGAGGGTACCCTGAGTACCTCTATCGGTTCTCCCTTCTATTCCAGTCTCGTATCGTTCGTGGAAAGAAGGATTGTCGGTATGCTTCTGTGTGGGCTCTAATCTCTCTGATTTTATCCTCATGGTCTCTTCGCGAGATATACGTAGGAGGGAGCAATATACTGCTTGAATCATCGGTGAAGGTATGTTCTCGAAACTTTAACAAATGCCCGTACCGAGCTACTGAGCGTCTCTCCCGCAGAGTCTTCCACTGGAGTTTATCTATTATCTCCGTAAAGCTTTCGCGATTACTAAATGATCCTGTAACGAAGCGCGCTGCTCTCCGTTGGATCTTCTCTATCTCTTGTATCAACCCTACCTGGTACGGATCCCACACTGCTGAGCAGTATTCAAGCAGTGAGCGAACAAGCGTACTGTAACCTACTTCCTTTGTTTTCGGATGGCATTTCCTTAGGATTCTTCCATTGAATATCAGTCTGGCATTTGCTTTACCGACGATCAACTTTATATGATCATTCCATTTTAAATCACTCCTAATGCGTACTCCCAGATAATTTATGGAATTAACTGCTTCCAGATGCTGACCTGCTATTTTGTAGCTAAATGATAAGGGATGTATCTTCCTATGTATTCGCAGCACATTACACTTGTCTACATTGAGATTCAATTGCCATTCCCTGCACCATGCGTCAATTCGCTGCAGATCCTCCTGCATTTCAGTACAATTTTGCATTGTTACAACCTTTCGATATACCACAGCATCATCCGCAAAAAGCCTCAGTGAACTTCCGATGTCATCCCCAAGGTCATTTATGTATATTGTAAATAGCAACGGTCCTACGACACTCCCCTGCGGCTCACCCGAAATCACTCTTACTTCGGAAGACTTCTCTCCATTGAGAATGACATGCTGCGTTCTGTTATATAGGAACTCTTCAATCCAATTACACAATTGGTCTGATAGTCCATATGCTCTTACTTTGTTCATTAAACGACTGTGGGGATCGGTATCGAACGCGTTGCGGAAGTCAAGAAACACAGCATCTACCTGTGAACCCGTGTCAATGGCCCTCTGAGTCTCGTGGACGAATAGCGCGAGCTGGGTTTCGCATGACCGTCTTTTTCGAAACCCATGTAGATTCCTACAGAGTAGATTTCTAGTCTCCAGAAAAGTCATTATACTCGAACATAATACGTGTTCCAAAATTCTACAACTGATCGACGTTGGAGATATAGGTCTATAGTTCTGCACATCTGTTCGACGTCCCTTCTTGAAAACGGGGATGACCTGTGCCCTTTTCCAATCCTTTGGAACGCTACGCTCTTCTAGAGACATACGGTACACGGCTGCAAGAAGGGGGGCAAGTTCCTTCGCGTATTCTGTGTAAAATCGAACTGGTATCCCATCAGGTCCAGCGGCCTTTCCTCTTTTGAGCGATTTTAATTGTTTCTCTATCCCTCTGTCGTCTATTTCGATATCTACCATTTTGTCATCTGTGCGACAATCTAGAGAAGGAACTACAGTGCACTCTTCCTCTGTGAAACAGCTTTGGAAAAAGACATTTAGTATTTCGGCCTTTAGTCTGTCATCCTCTGTTTCAGTACCATTTTGGTCACAGAGTGTCTGGACATTTTGTTTTGATCCACCTACCGCTTTGACATAAGACCAAAATTTCTTAGGGTTTTCAGCCAAGCACGGTAAATCCCGCGTTTGCTCAGGCGGTCAGTAAGAGAGTCTCTAACTTGTGTGTGTACTTCACTTCTATTGGAGATTGGAGTTGTGCTATGTATTTTCTTCTCATTCTCTTGTGTCCATGCCAGCCACGCATCGCGTGTGTGTATATAGGGCTTAATTGTCGATAAAGGTATCGTTAAATATACGTTATTGTCCAGCTAAAATAGACAGTAGGGCATATGGAAGTGTGCTGTGTGTAATATTTTGAAGGGTAAATTGTTTTGTCATCACTGTGTTGTAAGTTACGCTACGGGTTCTTTTGTAATAGCCGGCCACGGTAGCCGTGCGGTTCTAGGCGCTGCAGTCCGGAACCGCGGGACTGCTACGGTCGCAGGTTCGAATCCTGCCTCGGCCATGGATGTGTGTGATGTCCATAGGTTAGTTAGGTTTAAGTAGTTCTACGTTTTAGGGGACTGATGACCTAAGATGTTAAGTCCCATAGTGCTCAGAGCCATTTGAACCATCTGAATCTTTTGTAATGTAGGAACGCTTTCTAAAGTTTGTTATGTGTTCATGTTTATCATGATTAATTTCATTTAGTTTGCTAATTTATTGTCAGGATCTGCCTAATTATAGAGGAATTTTCAGTGTCACGAACTGCACACTTGAACCCAATGCGTATGGTGATTATATAATAAAAAGATTTAGTACAGGTAACAGTTGTTTGTGTGTGTTCTAGAGTAGAGGCTACCTCTTCCTCACTGAAATATTTTAGAGCAGGTATGACGGCTGTTATTTTGATGTCTAATCGTGACTTCATCTGAGATCACCTTACCTTGCAGCGCCTGGGTTCGCAGGCACTTTATTTCTGTCAGATATCTCCGTGCATGGCAAGTGGTGAGGACGGGTCATAACAACCAGGGAAGTACGTTAGATAGTTTTCAGTCGACGAAGGTATTATTAGTGATGACGATCTGGTCCCTATACCGAGTTACTGAAACGCAAATAAGATTCATTGATATCAACTTTGCATATTTCTGTGCTCGACCGCCACGTCTTTGAGACAAGACCTATATTCACTTCCTAGACCTCTCAAGGCTGGTGTTCTTCCTGCTAGAAGTATAACCGACGCTTGGCAACAACGCAGTCTATGTTTGATAACTCTATGACCGACGAGTTATTTCTTAATGACACACAGTTAGCCTACAATAATCACTTGATATCTTCATATAACTCCTCCCGCACATGCTATGAAGGCCCAAGGGTACCGACCGGTAGCCGTGTCGTCCTCAGCCCACAGGCGTATATGGATGCGGATATGGAGTGGCATGTGGTCAGCACACTGTTCTCCCGGCCGTACGTCATTTCCGGGACCGGAGCTGATACTTCTCAGGAAAGTTGCTCCTCAGTTTGCCTCTCAAAGGCTGAGTGCACCCCGCTTGCCAACAGCGCTTGGCAGACCGGATGGTCACCCATCCAAGTGCTAGCCCAGCCCGACAGCGCTTAACTTTGGTGATCTCACGGGAACCGGTGTTACCACTGCGGCAAGGCAGTTGGCCTGTGATGTATTCATATCATTTGCATTAAATAATCACATAAGGAATGAATAATATGTATCAGTTTTTGGTTTTTGGTCCAGAAAAGTCATTCGATGTGGAAACTCCATTTAATGTCGTCTTTTAAGTTTGAGCTTATCTGTCCCAGCTAGTACTGGAGAAATGAGGGAGAGCAGAATGCTGCATTATTCCGCTAGCTATGAGGTAACTAGATCCCTTGTAAAGTGGGGCTGCTTTGGTCCCTGATTCCAGTCTTGCTGAAGGGTACATATGTTGCCATTCTGTGACGGACCTGCAAACAGTCAAATCTAAAATCAATAAGGATTTTTTAATGGGATTCCACATGTCCATACTAATTCGTTGTGGCACAGAACAGAAAGTGAACACATAACGTTTCGAAGTCCACAATCGATAATATCTTACTAATAGGCCTACGTGCTGATACAGCCCAGCTCGTGTTACAGATACTTTGATTAAAATCAGTAACACCCTCGATTCCCAGTGCGCTTGTTTATTTGCAAATCGGTTAGGATCTCGCTGGAGAAACACTGCAGTTTTGGAAATCTTTCTCTCGTTTTCATTATTCGATATTCAAATGGCCAGAATGAAATACAGTAACTAAACCGTAAGACAAGCACTGCGGCATCATCAATCTTACAACCTCTGTTCAATACATTGCAGGTGTCAGCAGTAATATCTATTTAGGGAATATTGAGTTACTTCACAATAAACTCTCAGAAAAGGGTCAAAGGAAACATTAATTAGAGTAACTTGTATGTTGCCTTTTATTTAGACAACCATCACCTGAAACAAACGTCACAGAAGTAATGAACGTATTAAGATAAATCTAGGGGTGAAAAAGTATTGAATAGCAGCATTTCCGCACTTTCTCTCAAATTTCTTTTTTATCTGCTTTTTTCCATGTAAATACACATTTTTATTACTGTGTGATATACTTGAAACATTTCACGATTGTGACTGAAACAGTTTTCCATCATTACATGAGAAAAATGGTTCAAATTGCTCTGGGCACTATGGGGCTTAACATCTGAGGTCATCAGTCCCCTAGAACTTAGAACTACTTAAACCTAACTAACCTAAAGACATCATACACATCCATGCCCGAGGCAGGTTTCGAACCTGCGACCGTACGGTCGCGCGGTTCCACACTGAAGCGCCTAGAACCGCTCGGCCACACAGGCCGGCTCATTACATGAAACATTTGTCGTAAGACAGATATGATAAGTATATAATTCAACTGCATTTTCTGATATATTTCAGTCATGGTGATGGAATATATGCTTCAAAGATTCTCAGGCAATTTTGTGCATGAGCAATTGCCCTATGAATAACTTCAACATCACTGTGTCGAAATACTATGACACTTGCGTTAGCAGCTATCTATTTCTCGTATACGTACACACATGGCACATTCAGAACAAACTGATCTGATAAAACAAAGCAGAATACCTACTGTGTCACTTTCAATGGTTAATAACTCTGTTTGTGGAATTATAAGTCAATTTGATGGTCTGCACTTCCGTCGAAGACGTACTGCGCCACTTTCACTCGGTATATCATTTCTTTTTCATGAGAAATGTGACATCACAGTCCATATCATAGCATTTCGTAAATATAGCGTAGGCAACTGGTTGATGGTTTAACGGTATTTCCGCTTCGAGCGCCGAGCGGGAAGGTTCTTCCGAATGAGATTTTCACTCTGCAGCGGAGTGTGCGCTGATAGGAAACTTCCTGGCGGATTAAAACTGTGTGGCGGACCGAGACTCGAACTCAGGACCTTTTCCTTTCGTGGGAAAGTGCTCTGCCATCTTTCTTTTTCTTTTTCTTCTCATTTTCTTCTATATTATTTGTTGAATTTGTTCGTGGCGGGCGTCCGATGACACCCGTTCATTTTGTTCGTTGACCAATTCACTCAATTTTTTTATTACAGAGGGTAGATAAACCCTCTGACCCAACACGAGGGGCTACCGTGCCGGCGACCATCTGCGCTACCCAAGCAAAACTCACGTCCCGTTTTCACAGTTTCACTTCTGCCAGTACCTCGTGTCCTACCTTCCAAACTTTACAGAAGGTCACCTGGGAAGGGATGGTTCTTTTTTATTTCACTTGTCGCAGCGTCGCTTGTGTGAGTTTTTCCTCGTGAGTGTTGTTCTGTCTGCTGAGTGAGGCGTAGCGGTACCGTCCCGCCTTACTGTTGTCTGTGTTCGTCTACTCGCAGCGGCGTCGGCTGCTCCGCTATGGCTACCATGGTTTCCATGTGTATTCTACGAAAATGTATTGTGAGCGTTACTTTCTATAAAAGAACGCGGCACGTGCAGCCCGGTTCTCTAGAAATCCACGATTGGCTTGTCGATACAATTCATGTGAACTCTGAACAGGGTCACACCGCTTATTTTGACGCAGACGAGTACATGTTGTACGCGAAATTTATGGCTCCTTTCTCCTTTTCACGTTGGAAAATTACTGTCTCGTCATAGTTCTGAAGGCCTGTTCAAGCATCGCGATACTTCCGTCAGTATGGTGTCATTCGCAGATGCTGAAATTGACTTTACCATTGTTCGAGTGATGACAACTTTCTAAAGGACATATTGACTCCTTACAGTAACGTGAAAAACGTCAGTCGTGAACGTTGGTATACTCAACACAGATTACAGTGCTATAGTGGAATTTGTTCCGTGGAAATGAATGTCAAACGCAATATTCCATCACATTTACAAGTGTATGGTTACCGCGTTCGTGTCGTATACCGGAAATGAATGTCAAACGCAATATTCCATCACGTTTACAAGTGTGTGGTTAGCGCGTTCGTGTCGTATACTGGTCAAGAGGGAAACTGCTTCCTGTGTAATGCAGGTGGACACGTTCGATCTAATTGTCTACCGAGGGTTTTTGTATTAAAGGCGTCAGTAGTATAGCTTCGCAAATTGACGATTGCTGATCTGGTTCCTTCCACTCCCGACGTCGCACCTACTACTGCTTCGGATCATAATGAGCCAAAAGTCAATTCTGATAATCGTGTAAATGGAAATCCGCCTTTACCTCCGTGACAGGTTCAGAATTCTATGCCCCCAGGAAGGAACCTGTAACAGACAAAAACAAGCGACGTCGCACACAAAATGGTGAGGTTGAAGATTTGGCTGTGCCTTCTGCCCCAACCTCCTCCGCATCGACTGTCCCCCCAGCTCCTCTCGATACTACACCTCCCGTCCGTAGCACGGTGAATGGCGAAGACGTTATCTCCATCATCCCTCCTGCTCGTGAAGTGGCTGCTTCTGAGTTGTCAGTGTGTGGAGAGGGAGCGAAGCCCCTACACCCCCTTCGTCTTTGTGTTCTCCATTACAATCTGAGATGATGCAATGTCTTCCTGCTCCTTCGTCTTCAGCCACAGACGGTTTCCTGAATTTGACGCCTACAGTTACTCCCGACGAGAATAAAATTAGCGACCAAGTATCACCTACTGCATTGGCAATTCCACAGAATGCTTCCGCCTTTTGACTGGAACTGCATTACATGACCCTTTTTCTTAGGGGCGGGAAGCTGTGACTATGATTCCTCCCACACCTCCGTCTGCAGAGGCTGCCATGCCACGTAGCCGACAGAAACAGCGCATACAACCGGACTGTGTGGTGGCACGTAATGAATCTAAGAAAAAAGGTTACTATGACGAGAGTTCTGGTCCCCCGATGTCTGATTCACCTGTGGTCTCTGCAGTGGACCTTGATTCAAATGGCTCTGAGCACTATGGGACTTAACTTCTGAGGTCATCAGTCCCCTAGAACTTAGAACTCCTTAAACCTAACTTACCTAAGGACATCACATACATCTATGCCCGAGGAAAGATTCGAACCAGCGACCGTAGCGGTCGCTTGGTTCCAGACTGTAGCGCCTAGAACCGCTCGGCCGCAATGGACCTTGACTCTCGGCTGTCTACCTAACTCTGCTCGGTACATTCCCATACATCTCTGTATATCTGTGATCAATGACCAAAGCCGGAATGTTCCTTTTCTTAAATGTTAATCGGGTGGAGTCAGGATTGCCATTTGCTTCACTTCGTCAGTTAATTTATGATTTACATGCGGACATAGTCTTCTTACAGGCATTTCTCCTAACCTGGTTTTCGTGTGATCTTTAATGTTGCACCCGAATATTCTAAGGGGACTGCTTTATTCTTTCTCGAAGGCATTCCTATTGCTTAGGTGGAAATGTTGGATTCTAGCGTGGGCATACATTGTCATCTTTCCAATCTTACCTTGGTCCTTTTATATCCCTTCTGGCACTGGTCGCTCAGTGGATCGTTCGCGTTTTTATACAGAGGAAATTGTTTATCGGTTGCGTAAGAGTCCTCCGTGTATTCTGTTGGGTGGTGATTTTAACTGTGTATTGCGTCCTGCAGACCAATATCCACATTTTATATTTGTCGTGAATTACATGAATTGGTCCGCTCCTTAAGCCTGAAATACGTCTGGATATGTAAATACGAGACTTTAGTTAAATTTACCCATTTCACTGCGACTTCTAGTAGCAGGTTAGATAGGCTTTACTTATCAAACGGCCTGCGCGATTGTATTCTTAATGTTGAAGTCATCCTAACTTCCTTCACGGATCACTGTGCTGTCACCCTCAATCTAGAACAGCAACCAGTCAAATTGTTTCGCACTCCGTGGATGTTAAACGTCGTTCATCTTCCTGGCCCCTCTCTAGATGACGTGATGCGAGCCGTGTGGGACAGTACTCTACGGTCAACTGGGAAGTACTCTTTCATCCATGACTGGTGCACACAGCTGGCCGAGGCTCAGTCCAGCTTTCATACTTTTCTGTGCTGCCAAAGCGCAAGACTTTCGGGGAACTTATGAATGTTACTATTCCATCCTGCGTGAACTTTATGATGCTGGGGATAACGCCCCTATTCGAATTGCGGATGTTAGGCGTGTAAAGGTAAAATTGTTGACCTTGAAGGGAATAAAAATGGAAGGGTTGAAAATGCGATCCAAGCCACGTTCACTGGTGACGGAAGAACTGACTTCCTTATATTATTTGCTTCTTGGCTTATTTGCTTATTTCTGCTTGGCATTAAAAGAAAATTATATATCCTTTTTGCTTTCGTCGGTATTGGCTTCCTGCCAGCATGTAAACAGAGAGAACATAGATTAATATCATGCTGTTTCTTGACATAAAAAACTAAATACTTTCTCTTTGATGCCTTCATCGGCATCGACGTCATGTGCTATGTGAAACAAATTTATTTTCATATTTGTCTTTCTGTTTGATCAGTGGTCGCAAAATAATTTAAATTGAAAAGTCTAGTTCACGATTAAAAAGAGTGAAATAGACAGCCTGGTTTCTATGTATAATCTGATCCTCTACTTTTCTTAAAAAAACAAAAAGGGATCAGACAATCGAATTTTCGTCTTCTTAGGGCGAAAACAACGCGTTTATTAGTCACACATAAAATTTTATCCCTAGCAACACAATAATTCAGTAACGTGTCCAGTTTCTGTCCTCGTCTACGACTGAATAGGAATCTGTTACTCTCTGACGACTCTTCCAATGTGTCATGATCTGCGTCATACTGGCTTCATTGTCTATATGGCCCTTCTACACCTAATAATTTTCTCCATCTCTCCCCATGCATCATCTGTGGGACAGCGATTAGCATCTTTTGGAGGCCAATTCAACAGCTCAAAGTCTCCATTTGAAACCAGTGGTTTACACAGTTTACTGTGTGGACAGCAGAACGGTCATGCCGGAAGGTTGTTCTGCCTCTCGAAAATCTCAGGCGAACAGAAGGAAACATTACATTCCGCATTATTTCGCGGTAGTAATAAGCAGAAAGCGGACGGTCCAATTGCCACAGAACGTAGCAGCCTCTTGCTGATATCAACCGACAAACTGTGACAATAGTTTGTCCACACTTATGCCTCTGACGGTCATATTTACTGTCGAATCTCGCTCCACTTGGTCGTTACATACAGACTGAAGTATTTGGAACATTAGAAAACAGCTTCTCAACTGCAAATGTAATTTGATCCGAACACGAAACCGGTTTACTTCGGCATGCAAGGGTGAAGTTTAATCTGACAGCCTTATGTTGCTCCTGCCAGATTTCCTAAACCATTGATTTTCATCCATACATTCGTTTCTAGTTGAGGCCACGGCGGACGGTCGACGTGGCCATACTTAACTGGAGGTTGTTTCTAATCTGTGCTAGTCCTGAAAGGATTCTCATCACTTCAGTGGAGTATACTATTGACTTGACCCTCCGTGGTAGTATGTAGACATCCAGGACGACAAAAACGGTTGACTTGGCCTTCCTCCACCATTCCTCTTAGCCGGCCGTTGTGACCGAGTGGTTCTAGACGCTTCAGTCTGGAACAGCGCGACCGCTACGGTCGCAGGTTCGAATCCGACCTCGGGCATGGTTGTGTGTGATGTCCTTAGATTAGTTAAGTTTAAGCAGTTCTAAGTTCTAGGGAACTGATGACCTCAGATGTTAAGTCCCATAGTGCTCAGAGCCACTTGAACCATTTGAACCATCCTCATCACCTAGAGATTTATCATAGATGTTCTGTATCCTAGGGCATGGGAAATAGCGGTCATACAGTATCTATCTTCATATGACCTTTATCAAATTCCTTGAGCTGTGACATTTCTCAAGTAAGGACCTGTTGACTAGGGAGGAGGAGACGAAGTGTGATGAGAAGCGCTTCCTTCGCCTTGGAAGTCAAATTCATTCCCGATCACACGCTTTGGAAAAAGCATATGTTTAGAGCATCGTGTAAGTGTATTTTGTCTCCAAACATCATAAAACAAGAACCTCCGTCTGAACAGGCCCTGAAGGCCCAACGGAACCGTCCTGCCGCCGTGTCATCCTCAGTCCTTAAGCGTCATCGTTTGCGGGTGGGCATGTGGTCAGCACACCGTTCTCCTGGCCGTTGTCAGTTTTCGTGATCGGTACCGCTATTTATTCATCAAGTAGCTACTCGATTGGCCTCACAAGGGCTGAGTGCACCTCGCTTGCCAACAGCACTAGGCAGACCCAGATGATAACCGATCGGAGTGTTAGCCAAGCCCGACAGCTCTTAACTTTGGTGTTCTGATGGGAACCGATGTTACCTCTGCGGTAAGACGGTTGACCTGCTAAACATATTAGTAATGATTATGACACTGTTTTCAGAGGTGAAAAGTAAAATTTAGATTCACGATGTGATGCAAGTCATGTTGCTTCAGCTTCCGTTTTTCAGGTAATTGTGTTGCCTCACATATTACGCTATAGAAGCCTGACAGCGCTTCGTACGAATGGGAGGATAGTGGAGCAGGTAAAGCGGTGAGTCTATAATGTCTTGTTATCAGGTTCTAATTCTGCCTCTTTTACAAATTTTAATTCGTTGTTCACAAAGAACTAGTAATTTAGTAGGACAATGTCAGTCATAACGTTCAAAGTACTAGTATTATGGTAACCATTTGTGTATATGGCTTCCAATGCTCATCGGAGGAAGGCAAGGACAAACGGTCTCCCCTGGATTCCATGTAAGAAATGCACCTCAGTTTGAGAATGAACTCAGTCTTCGATTGTCAATCGTTATTTCCAGCAGTACCATACCCTTAGATGTAGCTCTCTGTTTCACTTATAATTTCCACAGTTGCAGGGACACAACGTGTGATATCTCTTAGCAAACTACTGAATGCAGTGCTATCAGGCAGAAAGATGGACCTGGCCAAGACGGTGCAGATTTTGTTTTTAAATCTTTATCTACCTGAACAATATGATTTCTTATTCGGTAAATTTGTGAAAGTTTCTGCTTAAGATGTCTTAAGATTAAATTTAATTAAATTCCTTCACCAACAATAACGTTAAAAGAAATCATCTTAAAACCACTGAATAGCGGTTTGTGAAGTCATTACTGGACGCATTTTGTCGCATTTCTCTGGATATAAGGGAAAAAGGTTACTGACCAGAAAACTAATCTCCAGAAGGAGAGGGGGAACAAAAGGAAGCCTCTTATTTTGAGGCGTCACGTGACTTTTATTTAAAGTTGAACGAACAGTGAAGTTGGCAGTACGAGGGCACTATTGGCGTCAGTATGACGTTGCAGTACTTGGGGTCTAAAATGATACAGAGCCAGTTTACGTCAGGAATGTCAGAACTGTATACCACAGCACTATTAAATTCTCTAATTCGTATGCATTGCTTGCCGACGAAATTTCTGTTGGTGTATAGTTATACAGCAAAATAAGTCAACTGCGTATTTTCCGGCGGGAGAAATCAGCAGCAAACAGTATTCGCTACATCAAATTACTGAAACTGATGTTCCGCACAATCATAATTTCTGTGGGCGACTAAGGGGAAGGCTGCTAAGACGACGTCAGTTTTGTAGCGTTGAAATATTTTTCTACGTTATTGAAGTGGATATTCCAATTAGAGTAATTCCGTGAAAATGTGAACTTGGACCACGTAAAATGAGTTTATTACAGCGAAAGCAGTTGATCTTTTGCAATAATTTCTTTATTGTACTACTTGAAACAGGTGACGTCGACCAAGTTATATGGAGAGAATGATCGTAACGTTTAACAGAAGAAATTAACATCCTCTGGCTTTGAAAGTCGTGTTTACAGCTAGTATTAGCATATTACAAGCGTCGTTAAGTGCAAGTAAATGAAGCAGCTCAACGCTGTTTGTCTTATGAAGTAACGCATTCATCTGTTACTTTAGTTTTAATGCAATCTACGAATGTCCAATATTAACTTGAAAAGTGCTCCCTAGACATGGAATGAACTAAATAACTACTTGTTATGGTCCACTTGCACAGAACCCCGCAATCAATTGCTGCCCATCTAATATTCCCTGTTTTTGGACAACTGCCTCTAAAAATGACCAAGAAGCATTGTAACTGCATTTTTGGATCTAATAATTTTCTTGAAATACTGAAAATTTAAAATTGGCTTCGATATGAGGCTATGATGGCTAAAAACGTCATTGCATCCCGATGACGTGAAACCAGTATAGTTTCCGTGTCAGAAACTCGATGATTTTAATCAGTTAATAAAGAACAGAAATTTTTCACCGTGTTCAATTTATAAGCTAAGTGCATCGTATGTTACGACACAGTAGTGACTGTAGCAAATGTGGACTTCAGTGGTCTCGTGGACTGATCCTATTTTCTTAGTGGCGAGGTACAGGTTCGATTCTAACTTCCGTCATGTTTTTTAAACACACTGGAACAGATCACCTTCATGTTTAGAAATGCAACGTAAAGGACGTCACGTTGCGCTGTAGTTCAGAATCAGCATTACAAACATCGTATCCCTTCGCTACCAACTGGGGCAGAGCCAATTTAGGTTGGCCCATAACAGAGTCGAAAGTCGCTGCCAACAGGATCTCTCTCGACAGTGGGGTTCTTTACACTAGGAACTGTATTTTATTTAATGAAGTTTTGGTCACTTCAGCTTACAGGGTTTTTATTTTATCTGAACTTTGATGATGGAGTGGGATTAGAATTAGGATGTCTTATTTCATGGTATCTAACCCACCCGGAACGATATAGTTCAATCATTTCATTGCAAACTTCTCTAGGTCTCCACGAAAGGCACGTATGTGGGTTAGAATCCTACTAATGATATACAATTTTCAGTTTTAATGTCTCTTCATGTGTTTTCAACAACAACGATTGGTGAGGTTATTTCTAGTCCAACATGCGCAAACAATCTGCGGATAGAAAACAACGGCGGTAGGTGCCGGGTTCAATTCTTGGCCAGGCAAAAATGCTGTACACTCATTTCAAATTCGAATAACTCACTGATGGAGAAAAAATTCGATATTTATCATCTGATTTTACTTAGTTAACAATCTCATTACGAGCTAGGTTCGAGTCCCTCTCACTATACATTACGTCATGGCACGTCGTTTTAATCAGGTGCGAACTTTCTTTTTTGAAATTTATTAAACGTTTTTCATGGTTAGTTAACGGGGAGATAAGGGACTTGTCAGGATTCCAGTCAGAGCACAAAAATTTTTAAGTTCATATTTGCTAACTAATACTGGTGAAAACTTCGAAATTTCGCGATTTTTTATGCCTAGTCACCACTGACGAACGTTGCTATCATCGATTCTCTTTCAGGCACGAAAGCTTTCCTTAGATTCAATGGATATAGGTACTTGGTTACAATCCAGGTCCAGAACAAAATGGTCCGTCATGTTATTTAGACTTCAGACATACGGGCAAATGATTGCTTCATTATGAGTACACAGAAATTACTGGTGACACAATGTTAATGTTAAGGTTGTCTTGTCGCTTTTAATCGAATTGCTTTTAACTAGTTACTTCAAAATCCAGTTTATGACAAACCACTCGCTTCAGACACAACGTTTCAAGGCGAGGAAAAATCTTCTTAAGAGCAAAAATAATTCGTATTGTCAGTGAACTTTAAGAGTTCAGATGTTGTCTCAAAATATTTTGTTCAAGAAATAACTTAATTTTCAGTAAATTTTGCTGAAATGACTTCATTCAAATTCTAATGGGTGTGTTAGTTATTTTAAAAATGTAATTTACTGTAATAAAATTGAGTTTACAAGCGTGAAGGACTGTCTCATATCTAATGACGTGTACCCTAATATTTAAAACATTGTGGTGTTGATTTACATCCAGACTGATTAGCTTAAAGAACAGTATTCTGTAGTAATCTCTACTGGCATCCATTTTGTATATTCAACTACTGTACCGCAAAGAGGTTAGAGGACTTGGAATACAGCTACGTTCTGCGTACTGCAAATCAGGCGAAACGCAATTGAGATCCTTCCGATAATTTTGAGTGTGATAGTACGACACATCTACCAGTTTCCGCCCCATTAGAATAGTTCCACGAATGGCGCCTCTTTTCTTTCTTAGAGTGTAATTGTAGCACCGAGTATGAAATTAAGTCTGTTGTAAAACAACGCAGTAAACGGAAGAAAAATGACATTACAATTACTTGGTAAATATTTGTAATCATGTGTCCCTTTGTGTAATGCATTTAAATATTAGCACTGTTACTGTTATTAATCAATGAATCATCCCATTATGCGCGCAACACAAGAACACATCGACAGGCAATTAGAGTACTACAATTCTCGGAAGCTGTGGATGGCAGCATTCTGAAGCAAGGAACAGCCGTGTTCCAAATGCTGACGACATTTTACGATCAGTTGAACCACTTGGGGGTCAGCGGTCAACTTTTGGGGCTAATTATGTAGGTTACAGGTTATTAATAATAAGGTCGGTACATACACGGATCGGGATGCCGTACCACAATGTCAGTATTCGCTCTTGAGTAAAAAATATTTGCGGCCACTATGTTACATGCAAGATGGGGAACCGGCACATTTTTCTGCTGATGTAAGACGACGTCGAATGCTCCAATATGGTCCTCGATGCATGAGGCGAGCAAAGCCTGTGCTTCGTCCTCCATTATCCCATGACGTCAAAAATGGATCAAATGGCTCTGGGCACTTTGGGACTGAACATTTGAGGTCATCAGTCCCCTAGAACTTAGAACTACTTAAACCTAACTAACCTAAGGACATCACAAATATCCATGCCCGAGGCAGGATTCGAACCTGCGACCGTAGCGGTCGCGCGGTTCCAGACTGAAGCTTCTAGAACCGCGCGGCCACACCGGCCGGCCCCATGACGTCAATGCACAAAAATTACTAAACCTGCTAATACATGGTACACATCAATTGCATCTTCCCAGCACCTTCTACCACTACAATCCGAGTCATCCTGACCTCTGTCCAGGTCCGGCATATTGGCTTAATGTACCGAGAAGTTTAAATCAGTGCACACCAAACTGCCGACTGAAAATTAGTTTTGGTAACGATAAATACACTCCTGGAAATTTAAATAAGAACACCGTGGTTCAAATGGTTCAAATGGCTCTGAGCACTATGGGACTCAACTGCTGAGGTCATAAGTCCCCTAGAACTTAGAACGACCCAAACCTAACTAACCTAAGGACAACACACACATCCATGCCCGAGGCAGGATTCGAACCTGCGACCGTAGCGGTCGCGCGGTTCCAGACTGTAGCGCCAGAACCGCTCGGCCACCAGCGGCCGGCAAGAACACCGTGAATTCATTGTCCCAGGAAGGGGAAACTTTATTGACACATTCCTGGGGTCAGATACATCACATGATCACACTGACAGAACCACAGGCACATAGACACAGGCAACAGAGCATGCACAATGTCGGCACTAGTACAGTGTATATCCACCTTTCGCAGCAATGCAGGCTGCTATTCTCCCATGGAGACGATCGTAGAGATGCTGGATGTAGTCCTGTGGAACGGCTTGCCATGCCATTTCCACCTGGCGCCTCAGTTGGACCAGCGTTCGTGCTGGACGTGCAGACCGCGTGAGACGACGCTTCATCCAGTCCCAAACATGCTCAATGGGGGACAGATCCGGAGATCTTGCTGGCCAGGATAGTTGACTTACACCTTCTAGAGCACGTTGGGTGGCACGGGATACATGCGGACGTGCATTGTCCTGTTGGAACAGCAAGTTCCCTTGCCGGTCTAGGAATGGTAGAACGATGGGTTCGATGACGGTTTGGATGTACCGTGCACTATTCAGTGTCCCCTCGACGATCACCAGTGGTGTACGGCCAGTGTAGGAGATCGCTCCCCACACCATGATGCCGGGTGTTGGCCCTGTGTGCCTCGGTCGTATGCAGTCCTGATTGTGGCGCTCACCTGCACGGCGCCAAACACGCATACGACCATCATTGGCACCAAGGCAGAAGCGACTCTCATCGCTGAAGACGACACGTCTCCATTCGTCCCTCCATTCACGCCTGTCGCGACACCACTGGAGGCGGGCTGCACGATGTTGGGGCGTGAGCGGAAGACGGCCTAACGGTGTGCGGGACCGTAGCCCAGCTTCATGGAGACGGTTGCGAATGGTCCTCGCCGATACCCCAGGAGCAATAGTGTCCCTAATTTGCTGGGAAGTGGCGGTGCGGTCCCCTACGGCACTGCGCAGGATCCTACGGTCTTGGCGTGCATCCGTGCGTCGCTGCGGTCCGGTCCCAGGTCGACGGGCACGTGCACCTTCCGCCGACCACTGGCGACAACATCGATGTACTGTGGAGACCTCACGCCCCACGTGTTGAGCAATTCGGCGGTACGTCCACCCGGCCTCCCGCATGCCCACTATACGCCCTCGCTCAAAGTCCGTCAACTGCACATACGGTTCACGTCCACGCTGTCGCGGCATGCTACCAGTGTTAAAGACTGCGATGGAGCTCCGTATGCCACGGCAAACTGGCTGACACTGACGGCGGCGGTGCACAAATGCTGCGCAGCTAGCGCCATTCGACGGCCAACACCGCGGTTCCTGGTGTGTCCGCTGTGCCGTGCGTGTGATCATTGCTTGTACAGCCCTCTCGCAGTGTCCGGAGCAAGTATGGTGGGTCTGACACACCGGTGTCAATGTGTTCTTTTTTCCATTTCCAGGAGTGTATAAAACAAAACAAGTACATGTCCAGTATGTTTTTTGGCTCATTCTGAATATGGCTAGACCATTCACAGCCGAAATATCAGATTTTCATGGATCAGTAAATAACAATTGTACGCAAATTACAGTTTAAGAAAACGTATTCGAATAAGCTAGGTATAGTTGTACCTATTACCATGAGTATCAATCTACGCTCAGTGACTGTTTTACTGAGTCGGGAATATTATGTTTCATTTGGCGAAACGAATCAGTAATTCGTGGAAGCACCTCAATTCTAGTGGTAACTGGTGTAGTGTGAGCAGCAGAAGGTCTAACAGTAAGAAAGAAAATAGGATTGCGGTTAGGCTACAGCAAACAGTATAGTGAACGTGTTATCCTAACCAAAATAAACACGAACGTAACACTCGCCACAGTTTGAAAAACCTAATGTCTTACCACCAAGAGGTACTGATAAATAAACTTTATTCAACAACTAATTTCTGTCTGAAGTTCCTAATGAGGTTCATAAAACATTTACATCGTACTAGGCGATATAAAGTCAATGCCGTCAAATAATAAAATCCACGAATTCAACGCTACATAGTCAGTCTTAAAAATGAGCCAAACAGTGCACTCATCCATATTGTATAAAGTCAGCCATAATGTAACTAACGGAGGAGTTCTACATTCTGCAATGTTGACAGATTCATTGATTTTTATATTTGACACAACTAATCGTCAGAAAAAAAAAGTCACGAGTTTTGCCTAGCTTCTAACACGGAGTTGTAACAGCGAATAGATAATTTAGGAGGAGCCTGCTGGTGGTCAACAAAAGTCACTTAATGGTTTTGTATGAACGGGTATGAGTGTAATTCAATAAGTAACTGCAGACACAGTAAATACACTTGGTTTTGATGTTCCGTCAAAACGTCCGATCTATATCTGGGGTAACTGTTCATACTAATGGTTTTGAACACCACGCAATGAAGTTCAGACTGATATTGGACTGGTTGTTTCGAAAGTGGTCCACGTTCATTACTAGCCTTTAGTTGTGCCGTCGTTACATGATTTTCCGAAAACGGCAAATAAGATTGAACGGCAGGTCGAGCAGCCGTAACTGCCTCTCTGATATGCTACCAGGAAAACACTAACGTATAAAGTGTTACCTAATAGCCATGCGCGACGAACAGTCGAGAATAAAATTATTTGCAAAGGTTAATATACCGAAATAGCAGCCTCGGACTGTTGAATACGACCACCCACCCAAGACTGGAAACACTAAAAGCAGGGCCACCAGATGAAGTAAAGTATGAATACGCGCGCCTCACCACAGCCAGAAAAACAATTATCAGCGACGGCGTGAACGTTTTAAATACAAGTACAATTAGTGTTATTAACCAATTTATCATCTGCTCACACAGTCAACACGACGCTTTGCCAATCAATTACAATCTCAAATTTTTGGGTTGCTGAGTGTGACAGCAATCTGAAACAGAGAGCAGTTGCACAAAGTGTATGGAATGTTGGCGACCTCTAACGATCAGTATTTGGAAGTCGCCAGCCAACATATTGCATCGTTGCTTCAGCTATACTATTGGAAGCTCCTAAAATACTAGTTAATGTACTTTACCAACTAAGAATAAGACAGGTACACATGCGACCCGAGATGCCTTCCCCAAACATCACTATTGGTGGTTCAGCAAGAAGTTTGACGTCCAATGCTATGTAAGTATTCTCTGCGATATTTCTTCTCCCAGGTTAGACTGAATTTTCTGGCCTAGGAACTTGAATTACGGAATGCTCTCTATTTGATCATACTTTGTGGCCAATTTTTGGATGCCGAGTTTTCAGCACCTGCATTGAGTTTCCTTCAAAGGAAATTTTTAAACCAATATTTTCAGCACGTAAACCAATATTTTTAACTGTCTCATTGAAGTAGAGTTGTCCTTTGTTAATAGGATACAATTTCGGTACCATTTTTTTTCTGTTGTCCTACTTGTTACTGCGTAAAGTCAAGCGCCGGCACGCCAATCGGGAACGATAGGGAAGAGATGGCTGTGAAAAGACCTCAGCCAATCGCACACTGACCGATCCCTCTCTAGGACGACAGCAGTGGCCCGTATGTGAAGTGGACATAAGCACCGCCACCGACTGGTGACCGCCCAGTTGAATAGCAGCTTCAAGATTAAGCACTTGTATAGCAGCGTCAACTCTATTCACTTCACCTCAGCTTGGACTTGGGATTATTTCGTATGTCGCCCTTTGCTTGCGACACATCTGTTTAATTGCAATGTTAAGTATTGTATCTATTCTTTTAGTAATAAAACTTTTTAATTCGGTTTTTTTAATGTTTGTCTAGCGAACCGAGTATGCAGACTTCCTAGACACCACACTACTCGTGTGGATTTCCAGTAACTTAGAAAATTCATTTCTTTTCGGCGTTTTCAGATCACTTAGTCCATAAGGATGATGCAGAGCAGTGCAGACACACAATCACCCTCTCGAACGCCACTATTGGTAGGGATAGGATCGGATAATACGCCCTCGAAGTTCGTTTTGGAGTATTTGTTGGTGAGCGTTTGTTTGTATACGTTCAGAATTTATGGAACACGTTCTTGAACCTGGAGTATTATGAAGAGAGATTGTCTGTGGACTGCTTCTTTGAGTGCTTCGTGTTTTAGCTTTGATTTTAGGCTGAAAATTCTTTTACGCTTATAGACCAGGGCGGAAATCGACTTGGTATTCATCAATTAAGTATAAATGACAATTCATTCCACTTGGACTGTTACTAAATGTACTTATTCACAACCACGATTTTAGCTATTTTTCCATCCTCAGCAGCAGCTCACTGTGAAGCGCGTCAGTGTATAATCTTTCCTACTGAGAGGAAATTGTCTTCGTATCAACCATGTTTACGTAATATATATGCACAATAGGGCCGGATAATTCGTCACCTGTATAAGATGATATAGCACTTCACTTACTGTAGAGACGTTGCTTATTAAATGTAATACATTTGACTCTCAGAAACTTGTTCTTCGTCTGTTGATGTAACAGCTTTTTACTTAATGCTTGCAACTAATACAATTTTTTTCTATTTATTTGCGTGCAGAGTACTTCAGTATTTTAGAAATGATAACACGTTGGGTCTGCAAGTTGTTGAATGTATTTGATAACCATTGTCTGCACAATATGTTACGTGCTACATCCATTTATAGAGATGAGGAACAATCTTGTTTCATTATGATAATTAAATATACAAACATGATTTACACAAGAACAGCGTCATCGTAAAAGGAACTCTTATGCTTTGATGGAATTCATAGTGAGCTATCACTTGAGAATGACACAATAGCCGAAATCTCGATTGTCAATAATTTAACAGCAGTCAAATGGAATATGTTGTCTTTTCTATAATACGTCAAGACCGTGGACGAAAATATACAGAAAATTTTTAAGTTTTTGTTAAAGTAGTTATTGTGTTCTTAGGACGAGATGGACAGAAATGTTAATTAAAATGGCTTGTAGGAGAATGAATCTTCGATTGGCGCTCGTGTATACTTAGTAAACATCTCGTGCAATGTAATAATGAAGGCCTATCCCAGTCACTGGGTGGTTTGCCAGATCTCTGCGAAGATATCAGCTTATGTTTGGTACAGAAGGGCAGATGGTTATGAGGCCTCTTCCCTTAACGGTGGGATAGCCGTGTGCGACGCTGTTTTCTTGTAATTATTTGACCCAGTTTCAAGCATGTTATATTACAGCATTCCTGTTCGTAGGCTCCCTCAGGTACCACAGAAGAGTGTAGATACGCCGGTGTCGTAACTATAGAGGTATAAAAGTTCAGAATTACGCGTGTATGTCAGCAATTTCGCCAAGTTGTCAGCCATAACTTATATATTATACTTGCCCGCTGATGAAAATATCAGGGCGCACCGCAAGCGTAGAATATGCTTCTCTTTAAAACGTTAGTGGCGGGCTAAGCCAAGTAAAGATGATCCGCCTCTGCACACGCTACCTCAGATAGAAAGGCTGGATGTCAATCGAGTGAAATGCATTGCATCATGAATTCGCATTTAATGGACAGCTAATGGGATTGTGTTACTAGACTACACACAGCCATGTGAGCTTGTTTACACGCAAGCTGTGCGGCACCCCTCTGCCGTTCGTATACATAACATTTGACAGCTGTGTATCTCTAGCTACGTATCTGTGTGCTACTGCTGGCGAAAGTAGGCACTCATGACACTCGATTTTAGAAAAATGGAAAAATAAAGGTGTCAATGGGTATAATGGTAAATGACGAAGGGGGCAGCTACAGAGTTTCTGGTTCGTATTAAGATAATTTGAGGACACAAACTGACAGTGCCATTTGAAGGGGTTTCTGGAGTCTTTTAGGTTCATACACGCATGAGCAATTGAATTCTGTGTTCCTACTCAGAATCGTCTGCAATTCGTTTCGCACTGATGAAGGTAATCGACACATTCTAGGTTTATTATCAGCGTTAATTTTCCTTCCGTCTTCTTGAGTGCTTAGAAACCTGATTCTATAGACGCTTGCTGTCGTTATGGGTGATGATACCGTCTACACTCTTTCTCGGTGTATGTTCACTGACGCTAATCCATCGTTTTGATGTCACTTCTGTTTTTGACAGTGTGTAAATCAAAGTTCGGTCTACAGTCACATAATGGTATCAGAAATCATACGGACTACTAATGATATTTACCAAATATCGAAATTTAGTTCATTGATTGAATTGTGGTTATAGTTAACAAAAGCATCGTCTATCACAAGATCAGCATATTTACTCGCATAACTACATTTTATGTTGTACGTACCTATACATTACAACGGATATTTCTGCCGAAGCAGCTTCATTTTGTCGACCTAACGTACTACATCTCCATTGTTCGGTGAACCGCTTTTTAATTCATTCTGCGACAAGGAGCGGTCTTCAGTGTCATGCTGGGTGTATTAGAATGTCCTTGAATTCAAATTTCATCCTTTCTTCAAAATAATTTTTCTGTCCGCCTTCGTAGACCAGTGGTGAACGTGTCTTCTAGGCGTAGGACACGGATTCGATACTTGGTAATGCCAGAGATTTTTCGTTAACGGGAGGACTGGAACGGGTCGGTACCCAATGGTCTGATAGTGCCAGTAGGCGGAGATTGGGTTCTCAGGTTTTTAACAATTTTGACGAAAAGTGTGTCAATAGAAATGCCAAAAAATAACATAAGTTTGTTTCTGTGAGTCTGATTAAAACCACTACAAGATTCATCCTCAATATAATCACATATTTTCATCCATGAACGCTACTGCTTTTCATGTTTCGTTTTATGCAGAGACGAAGCTCCCACGCCATTTCAATCGGAGCCATCCAGTAGGATGATGAGTGAGGGAATTTTAAACAACTGGCCTACGTGGTCGCGTCATAGCGCCGCCTCCTAATCACACATACATCGTGTTCAGAAATACAATGTCCAGACTGACAGATATTGTTGTACCAGACGAAATAACACTAATCGGTGCCGCGGTGGGTTCTTACCTTTACTCCCGGAGGAACAGAGATGATACTACAACATATAAAATACTAGATCATTTTAATACAACTTGAGTAAGATGAAATATTTCAACTTTGTAGCAATCCATGTCCACAGGAATGTCATGAGCATTTATTAATCTCACCAAACATAAACGTATCACTTGATAGAAACAGGATAACAGTCTTTCCTCACGAAGTACAAGTGACAATGATCTTTTACACAGAATTTTGTCTTACACAACTGTCGAATTGTTAGCTCGGTAGAGAGACGATGCTGTCGTCTTCGGTGATGATTGCTGACTGGCTGAGCAGCACTGCACTCAGAAGTAAGCAAGCAAGCTGATGCAGTGGCGTATGGAAGCTCTCCTCAGTGTTTCTCTCATTCGCCGTTGTTTCTGGAAGCGACTATTTTCACTTGTGGTCCAGTTTGCCTTGGAACATCGCACTTCGAACGACACCACAGATATGATGACGCAGATAACAAATGTATTTCGTACAGTAACCTGGTGACGCAACTGCATACTGAGAGCACAGTGTCCAGGTGGTCATTGGAAATGATTGAGAATAAAAGGATGTTAAATGAGTTTCAATCCTTTAGTGTTCTGCGCAACGTTAAAATATATTTTCACAGTCAGCATCATTAACGTCAGCGCAGAACCATCATCGATGGAGCAGTGCGTCCCGTGGTCGATGGAAAATGGGTGGCCCTGTTCTGAATATGTGTGATCACTGCAAGAAATCTGGCAACTCATTTCTCCCCTGAGTCCACAGGGGCAGCATCACCTTCGGTTTTTATGTAGCTCCCAGGGAAAGAAGTCTAAAGGGTTGCCGTTAAGGCGTCTTGCAGGCATATTTGAATGTCATGCCCGGCCGAACCACCGATTGCCGAAAGTTGGGGTTAATGCTGCACGTGCTGGTTCTACAAAACACATCTGGACCCAATTATGTTGCTACCACGTCCCCACACTGATAAATAGGAGAAACTCCTCCAATAACGTGGTCTAGCAATAACAATCTGTACATTGTAAGCCGAGTTAAGGAGGCGACATGTAGGGTCCAAGTAGTTATGTGGTCTAGACAGTTCACAGAAAATTGTCGCTGATGACTTCGCAGACCTCTTGTACAAAGGTCTTCATCCGGCCATAAATACGTTTTAAGGTAATTATTGTACATGCCTTTCTGCTGTGTAGGGCTGGTGCCTGACGACACGGCATACCCGCAAACAGGATTCCATTGCGGGTTGCCGTCTAGTAGACGCCTGCAGCTGACGCTTCCAGACTTCACTGCGACATTCGCTGCAGTAAGGAGGGCGCCACAATCACCGGACGCAGCCAGCACTATTTCGCATCTGCGAGGCCACGTGGCGCCGGCCACTTGTTGTTATCCATATGCCGGTTGGCCTTTATAGGACCGCGGTCTGCAGCGCTCCAGCAGTTTCATGTCGAATCTGGTGCCGAATGAATGACAAGCGCTACTAATCAGGTAGGTTGAAACGAATCAAACAACTTATCACGCATAACATTTTGTAGTGAAATATGGTGAACACCAAAATCAACGGTAATTGTTAATGTACCTGCTTCTGGGCTGTCCTCAAAGCGTGAAGTAAGTTTTCCTCAACGATATGTGTACGCTTCAGATGTGACCTGCCTGCATTGAGACTTCCTTCCATTAATGTGCCAGTATTGCTCAGTCACACGTAGGATGCAGTAACTGTGCAGTAATATGAACATCAGCGTGCAAGGGAACATTCACGGTACATTGGATGAGTTCTTTGACCATTGCCTTCCGCTGCAAATTGAACAAAGTACACGTTTCCCATTTCTCTCCGTGTGTAGCACTCCATGTTATTCACTGCGACGATCATGTAGGTAGTACAGTACTACATGTTGTTCACTGGCTCAGTATGAAGTAAGAACATCCCAATATTACGCACATAAATTAAATTCCGTGTAACCGTAAACAGATGGAATTTGGCGTCGACAGTTACTGTCCAGAAGTGGTGAATTTTAGCAGCTGACAAACTTGTTCAAAGTCCTGTGAATGTGGTGAGCAGCCAGCACAGACCATGGAGAGATAGTGAATGAAGAATTGCAGAGAATCCTGGGCAACGCCATTTACTTGATTGTTCAGTACTCTGGAGGAGAGGAACGGTCTGCACTCTCACCTTGAGAGAATATAGCGCGAAATAACACAGTAACAAAATTAATTAGTTAATGGACACGTAAATACAAGGTACAGATTGACATACAGCGGCATAATATAATAGAATCTCAAAAAAATTCCAATAAATTTACATTGTGCTGGTGGGATGTGTTCTGACGTCGAGCAGTAACGTCAGTGTCAAGCGATTCGAGTCTATCAAAGAACAGCCAGGCGCAGGCAGCTGCGGAGTAAGGGTAGTCAGCTTGGGAGACAGGCGTTGATGAGGCGTATGTTGCCGAGCAAATGTGAAATGGTAACTTGAGCAGTGGGTCGGCTGCGTTACGGAATTGTAGAAACAGTTGTAGAGGTAGAGAAATTATTAACGGATCATCGAGTAATGATTGTCAGTTGTGCGGTGTGCCTGTTCTAAAATGACCAATGTTCCTTTGCCTGAAAAGTATATGTTTTTAAACTGATTCAAAATTTTAAAAATGGTTCAAATGGCTCTGAGCACTATGGAACTTAACATCTGAGGTCATCAGTCCCATTGACTTAGAACTACTTAAATCTGACTAACCTAAGGACATCACACACATCCATGCCTGAGGCAGGATTCGAACCTGCGTCCGTAGCGGTTGCGCCGTTCCAGACTGAAGCGCCTAGAACCGCTCGGCCACTGCGGCCGGCTCAATATTTGAAGTAACGAACTTTAAATATTTGTATATTATATAAATATAAACGAACCTGTGTGTCGCCTACATCATTTTAGTCCACTTCAAATTGTATTTTAGAATCTTTCAGCAACACTTTAATGGGAGGCTTACTATATTTTGGTTAAAAAAAATCGCCCTTTTAAAATTGCTTTTTTTGATCCATGAAAGTGTTTAGAATCCACCCCCGAAACGGTTTTTCCGAATACCTAACGGAAATGTTTGTTATTCGCGGTTGAACAAAAAAATGCTCCTACCTGAAATCGGCCTTTTTCTGGCACCAGGTTTTTTCTTTCGTAGGACGAATTATTGTACCGGTGTTTGGGAGGAAACACACAAAATTTAAATGAAAGTTTGAGCGCTTGTGTTTGGAAGTTAGCATCCCAGCATTTGCATTCTGGTGCGAAGACTGTGGAGATTGCGACTTTCCTGGCAGTGAGTAGCTTCAACGAAGGGTATTCAGCAATTCTGAAGACCATGACAACGATGGACGTCACTCTGGGACTCTATTCGATGCAGTTCGCCAAGTATTCGGACAACCACCGGATTCAAGCGGCCGAAAACTGCTTCTCACCGGCCGGACGACCGGCTCTGGAGCAGCGCAGGATGTCCCCGATCGAGCAGAATTCCTTCTATAAGGAAGAGGAAGGACTAGTTTATGGACCCGGAATAGCAAATTAAACGTACGTTGCATAATATTGCATTTATATGTAGTCAATACTTCAAATGCGTTTTTCTCGAAATGACGTTTTTTTATCGCGCGGTATGGTAATTTCAAATCTACTAAACCGATTGGCATGATTCTTTGTTTCCGATCAAGCTAACTAAATTTTCTGGGAGTTGTAAATTTTTATTCCGATACATCAACTATATATATTTTTACGTGGCCAATGAAGTCGAAAAAATCGATGAAAAAACCCTATTTTTTTAAATGGCCGCCATTTTGTTTCCTATGGTCCAAAGAACTTAAGCTAGGTACAACTCGTACTGAATCTTATATACTTCGCTAACGTCAACTCAATTTTGATTTCCGACGAGCCGGCTGACCTGTGACATACCGCGCGTGGAGATATACATCGAAATTTTGTTTGGTTCCGACGGCACTTCCGACTTTGCTCTTCGACATTTCCGGTCAAAAAAATTCCAGTTTTTAGAGGAAATATCAATAAACATTTTGACTAAATTTGACATTTATATCTATAAGACATCCCGAGAAAAATTTCTCAAAAGAAATGCTTTTTTTTGGGCCGAAGATAGTAAACAGGTGGTGCACAAATACCCGTAGGAACCACAGTATTCACTGCACGGAGCTCTTCCACCGAAAACAGAAAATTAGCGATGTTTCTGAAAAGTGTTTTTGTCGGAAAATATGCAAACACAGATTTTTCTACAAGGTTAGGCTTCTGTACTAATCAATAGCAATAGTATATTAATACTGGTGAGATGGAAATTAAGTATATAAATAAAATATATTTTAATACTACATGCTTTTATACTGGATTAAAAAGTATAAAATAATTTCTCCTATTCCCGTACGCATTCCTAACGCCATACAGATAGTTCTGAACATTTGTGATTGTGACGTGCTAATAGCTTGTAAGATTTACAACGAAAACCCTGGTGGTGCACGCGATAGATAATAGGAGGAGAACTGTTGATGCATTCAAGCATTCATTCATGCATTCGTACTTCAGTTTCTGTTCGCCTGAGTCAATCGTATATTACTTCCTCCTATACATATTTCGAAAAAAGATCGTGACGGAAAGAATTAGAGATATTCGAGCTAGGTCACATGGACTCTAAACGGCAACCATTCTTCCAGCAAACTATTAGCAATAGGAATGGGAATAGGGGGAAATGGCAGAATGCCCCACCCCGCCCCCCCCCCCCTCACACACACACACCAACCCCACATACCAGACAGGCAAGTGAGTCAGTATTGCTCTAACATTCTGCGTGGTGTCTGTTTGTTCTATATCGTGTCTCCCTACCACTTTCGCGCAACGACGCTCTGAGCGTGTTTTTTAGGGAATTGACTAGTTTGAACCTGGGACCTGTTGCTGGTAAGGAGACGCCAGACCACACATGACATGTAGAGTTCAGAAGAGTTCAGTGAGACTAGCAATGATATAACCAAATACTTAATGATTTCAGCGTCAGCTCCACTGCACTCCCTGTAAAAGAATCTTAATACTAACTAAATTTAGTGGAAGGGGTTCAAGGCTTTCCTATTTTAAGTTAGCTGGTAAAATAACGCCGAAAAATCAGTTAAGTTTACCATTGGAAATTTTATTCTACTCACAAAACATTGTTTATAAATTGCACTATTGATAAAAGGAAATGTTTTAATACAGGGTGGTAAAAACCAACTGCGTTTAACAAAAATGTGAACGAATATTCCCTGAATGGTTTTCCAAGTTCTACAATGGATCGAAAGATGACCTATGCCATATCACATCTATAATCTAGGTTTAAATTAAGTTTCACAAAAGAGAAAACTATCAAAACGGTCTACAGTGACCCTCAATTATCTTTAATTACTTATCTAACTTGTCTTAAATTACAGTGGCTGATGTGGCTTCTCAATAACTATATATCAGAAAAATCATCGCGTTTCAGATTTTTACTTCAAGTGGCAAATTTGAACACCATGACCTTTAATTGACGATCGACACTAGTATTACGCAAAAAGGGGGTGTAACAGATGAGTCTTCTGCAGTTCTGAGTGAAGCTTTATGCGCTGTTATGCGGCATCGCGTGCGTTCATTACCTTGTCGGTGTTCGTCAGGGGGCGGCGGGCAGCACAGCTCCACTCACCTCGCCGTCTCGGAAGCAACTCTCTCCTAACTTCTCCTTACTACAATTTACCGAAGTTGGTTTAAAAAAACCATCTGGCTGTGTTTTCATCCGACCAATCAGGGTCTCAATGTTAACCTTAAGCTCTGGTCCTAGCGGTTAGCTAGCGACGTTGGTGTCCGTCCCTTATCGTAGGGCCTTCTAGCTTAACACGGTTGTGCTCTCGGCTTCTGTCCTCGTTTCTTCCCTCGGAACTGCGTCTGTCTCACGGTGGGAAGGTATGACATGCATTTAGGCATTCTTGTGTTAGTCTGTGGTATTCCATTTGCTCACTCGTTACTCGTATTTCTTTGGTTAATTTAATGTCCCGATTTATTCGGAGCTATGTGACATACTACTGGATTTGCTTATCATGTCAGGGTTTTCATGGAAGGTGTTGGATTTGCCTGACACATTACATTGCATTATTACCTAGTTTCAAGTTTATCAAGAAGTTAGTTCAAAATCAGATGCAAAATTTGCACTGAACAGCCAGGTAAGACAGAAAGGACCTAATAGAAACATGTTAAAAATGGGGTACCGCCGCCTGGGGGGTGAATAACTGTAAAGTGCTAAGGGGATTGTATGACCTAGGCACCGATGTCCAAACAAATGCAGCACTCAAGGAGGTTTTCAGGAGTCACTCAGCGAGTTAACGTTTATTACATAAAAACAATGTATGTAAAAAAAATCGAAGGATATATACAAGCAGAAGTTTAAGTTAAGATGTAATCAACAGAATGGTACAATCAATAATTAAGGTAAAATTAGGAGATATAGAAAGCATTACTTTGCTGGTCACTGGGAGTCAGTTATCGACGCTGACAGTGCAATTTTTAGATGCATTTAGAAATAAATAGTTAGTTAAGTTCCGTGTCTTATGTGAAAGGAAAAAGACAGCCTAAGGAGCTTAGATTAAACCAGAGAAGAAGGAAGGGTGTTTAGAATTCCATATGAATGCAGATAGATTTGCAATGAATTGCTTACAAACATAGAATTTGTCCGTAAATATATAGTGCTCATGGATTTTCTGTGCAACTATTCACGAAGCATCAACTGTAAAATTTGGTTGATGGAATCGATAAAGGGGGAACAAGTGGCGTGTACAGTTCAGACTGCCAGGAAATGATTAATGGCACACATTACCTGAGACATTAGCATACAGAGTGAAGAATGTATCGACTCGTGTATCTGGAATCTATCACTGCGCAACACAGTTTAAGAATCATTTCTTCGAAAACCCGTAGTTGTTTCCCATTACGACGTGTAAGTTTGAAATGTGGCTCAAAGATGCGGATAACCTTTCTCTTTAATGGTGGAAAAGCAGGGCGCCCTCTTCGGGCTCGACCACTCTTTAAGTAGCGATGTGTCGACACATGCGAAAAACCAGCCACAGCTCCTAAGTTCATGTGAGGGGTCAGGTGAGTTAACGATGCCACATTAGTTCCAAATTTCACCACAATTCTGCCCAACGCTGCCGTGGACGTGACACACGATGGGGAAGTCGTCTCACTCCCTCTTACCCAAATTTTACCCCCTTTTTGACGCCTCCTCGGTAGAGGCCAGAACTGTGACAACCGGCGTTGAAATCACGCGGTTTTATTACAGATCGTGAAGGACACTATTTCAGACACCCTCCCACTCTCATAATCTACACGATAAGGTCTCAGGAGGTGGCATAAGGGGAATTAATGAATCCACCCGTTTCCTTGAGGCATTGATTCCCACTTATTTCACGGACGAAAACAACAGTTCGCAGTTATGGCCAGGACTCTTTTGGAGGCTTCGTCCCAGTAAGTGACTTATAAGTCAATATTTACTAAAACTTTACCAGCAGCTATGCTCGCCATGATATCCTCCACTTTACGCGTGGGTTACAGACTGGGAATTGATAGTTGACTTAAAAATTCCCACGAATCCTCAATTATCCTTTCGGTATTTCAGTGATCCCAGTACGCGTGACCCACTCATTGTTTGTCCCAGGGGTCAGAATTCATTCTTCCTTTAGCGGTAGCAACTCGAGACAAAGCTTGTTGTGCACAGCAAAAGGAACATTCTGTGCTTTAAAAAACCTAGGCGTCACTGAAAGCAGTAAAGACAGATGTGCTTCAAGTTACTGGCTCCATTTGATGGACGTGGGAAGCCGAGGCGTGTTTTGCACAAATGTCCCGCAAGTACGAACCTGTAATGAATGGTTGGATATGGTTCACTGAATCGTGCGCTTCTAAACAAGAGCAGTGAACAGATCCAATTCCAAAATATTTGTGGTCCCCTGCACATCAACTATGTGGGCTAACAAGGAGGCTGGTTGGTACTGAACCCAAGAGCTGAACTGACCTTTTACGTCGCTGTAGTTGCTACTATAGCTTTCCAGGTGCATAAGGAAAAGTCCAATTGTAGGAGAGCCGAGGCAGGGAAACATCTCCCAATCGGCAACAGCTGTTGAAAATCCAGAATCAATTTCAAAAACAACTGCCTGCGAGGGCATTGCAGACCTCTACGCATTTTGATAACATATCAGAGATAGGGAAGACTGCCAGGACATGACCTTAATCAATACCACACACGAAGTCAAAATCGTACGAATAGGAGCCCGTGGAGTACAGTCGAACACAATCGGCTTACGTATCCATGGGAGAGCAGCACACTTCACCCTTTCACCCATTAACTCCACAGGCTGCGCGTTTTGCGCTACGAAATTAGCACTGATGGCGCTGATGTGTGTCACTGGGTGCACTGGCCACCAGAAACGTCTTTACCAGAGGAGTTTTTGGCCAGTAAAGCAGGCTACTTTGCGGCACTGGACTGAGTTTGCGTCCGGCGAATTAGGTGGAGGCCAAACACTTGCGAATGATCCTACAGAGCTGCTGAAAAGCTAATGCACCGTTCAAAAACTTGGATGAGGAGAAAGCATGTAGCTGACAAGGGGTCACTGATCTTCAAGAAGTGGTTCCAAAGTCATTAATATGGAGAGTGGACCACGATCATATCTGTATCCAGTAGTTACTTGCAGGACTGTTTGCAGTATTAGGATCCTGGAAACGGCAGTCTCTATAAAATCCTTGAAAACGGACTATCCACTCCCTGTACAAGTGGCCATTTTGTTTACGGCAACTAAATAACTTGGGAAGTGCTGCTGCCACATGCGCTTAAGCATCAATATAGTGCAACAAACAGATTTTTTAACGTTCATAACACAAAGCTGTCGCAAGAGGTGACAGATTCCTTCTCCTGAGTAGTCCTAAAAAAATCGTACTGCTAGACATCACCTGATACCTCATGGGTGATGAAGTGCTGTTTAAAGCAGGTGTCACAGTCTGACACATGGCTCCACATTTTTGTCAAACGCCTGGAACTGCGGAGGCCCTTTACCGTGACAATCATGTAGAGATACCGGGGGTGGAGTGGTTATTGTAGCCATCTTTTGCAACATGTGCTTCTGAGCCAGTTGCATGTTTTCTAGAAGGAGTAAGACTTGAGTGGTATGTCGGTAGATGTAGACTCACTGGAATGAAGAGCAAATGACAATCGACCAGAAACTGGGAAAACACACTTACCTCTCTGATTCATTGGTAAGAGGGCCCAGTGGATAGCCCGTTAAAAACTTAACGCAGATCAAGCATGAAAACAGGAAGGAGATATACTGAACTGTGAAGAAAAAGCAAAATAGAAAGAGTAAACGGCCCAATCACAAGAAGTGCAACATAGGGCAACATAGTAGAGCCATGGCGTTGTGGTCCAGTGGTTACAGTGTTATACTGCAACCGAGGCCCGCTTTGTTCAAAGCTCCCTTGAATCAGTTTTTCTTTTCTTCGCTGTTCGCTGTAATCAAATTTGTTTCTGTGTCGTGGTGTAATGACTGTTTTCCACAGCGAGGTCTAAGGAACCCAGTACGTTGTCCTCGATGGTGAGTGTTCATCGGAGGTGAGGGTATCACCTGGAGTGCCCCAGGGAAGTGTGATAGGTCCGCTGTTGTTTTCTATCGACATAAATGAATTTTTGGATAGGGTGGATAGCAATGTGGGGCTGTTTGCTGATGATGCTGTGGTGTACGGGAAGGTGTCGTCGTTGAGTGACTGTAGGAGGATACAAGATGACTTGGACAGGATTTGTGATTGGTGTAAAGAATGGCAGCTAATTCTAAATATAGATAAATGTAAATTAATGCAGATGAACAGGAAAAAGAATCCCGTAATGTTTGAATAGTCCATTAGGAGTGTAGCGCTGGACACAGTCACGTCGATTAAATATTTGGGCGTAACATAACAGAGCGATATGAAGTGGGACAAGCACATAATGGCAGTTGTGGGGAAGGCGGATAGTCGTCTTCGGTTCATTGGTAGAATTTTGGGAAGATATGGTTCATCTGTAAAGGAGACCGCTTATAAAACACTAATACGGCCTATTCTTGAGTACTGCTGGAGCGTTTGGGATCCCTATCAGGTCGGATTGAGGGAGGACATAGAAGCAATTCAGAGGCGGGCTGCTAGATTTGTTACTGGTAGGTTTGATCATGACGCGAGTGTTACGGAAATGCTTCAGGAACTCGGGTGGGAGTCTCTGGAGGAAGGAAGGCGTTCTTTTCGTGAATCGCTACTAATGAAAATTAGAGAACCAGTATTTGAGACTGACTGCAGTACAATTTTACTGCCGTCAACTTCTATTTCGCGGAAAGACCACAAAAATAAGATGAGAGAGGTTAGGGCTTGTACAGAAGCATATAGGCAGTCATTTTTCCCACGTTCTGTTTGGGAGTGGAACAGGGAGAGGCTAGTTGTGGTACGAGGTACCCTCCGCCACGCACCGTATGGTGGATTGCGGAGTATGTATGTAGATGGAGATGTAGAAGGAATGGAATTATAATGAAAGCTGATTCTGCACAATTAATCCATTAGTAGCCGAAAGAAAATGGCTTTTGAGTGGGAGCCGCAAACGTTTGATGACAAGGCGACAAGTCAACGGAATCATCCACCGCAAAACATGTCTGATGCGTCATACACGGCATTAGACAAAGTACGTTTGTCAGATGATAGTAATGTCTTACCGAGGCACCTAACTCGTACGCCTAGTGAGTGAGTGACATAAACCTCCATGCCAGATTTAAGTGTTTGTATGAATGTGAATATGATCATTCCCAAGGAAATGATAAAAACATAATAGTTTGTCACCTAAGCTGCAACAGATGAACGCAACATTTTCACAACCAAACAGTTATCCCTTTGTTCTATTAAAACATATGTTTTTAGCGTTTTTAACGTTGCGTTCCGCTTTGGATTTATTGACTCTTGAATTGCTTTATCGTAACGTAGTTCACAGTCGTTTACTTCTTTTCATTTCTTAGGGACGTGTATGTGCCACCTCCCCTGCTCTCACTATTCATCACATCTACTTGCGGCGGTAATATATATTTTTACCACATGACTCATATTCAATACCCAATGTATTGTATGACAATTACCAAGACTACAGAAAGAGAACAAACATTTCAATGACCGGAAGGACAGTTCATAATGTTGTGAAAAAAATAAATAAATCGTACGAGCGAGGTTTCCACACGGTACACCCAGCTTTGCTCTTCAATATCTTGACCACTTACCCACGATGCCATGGCTCATCCACTTTGCTCAGTGATTACTCGCTGAACGTGGTCCGTTCATTGTGACTCTTTCACCTTTTTTTACGATTCAGTGGACATTTTCTTGTTTTCATGCTTGATCTGCGTTCAGGTTTCGACAGACTGTTCACTGGGCCATCTTACGAAATATGAGGCGAATGTGATGGAGTGTTTCCCTTGTAGGAACCACAACTGGCCTGGGGCATAACACAACACGTCGAGTGAGACCATGGAAACTGCATCACTAATTGAAGTGGCCCACACTGGGGTGAATGCAGAGAAGCAAAAGCCAAGACAGACGATGAAAAGCAAGTTTACTGATATGAATGTAAAACTTCAGTTCTCCTTCTATGGAGTGTAATTACTTAACACTTGACAGTATTCAAAATTGTGTCTCAGAATTTCGAGTGAGTGAGAAACTTAAGTACGGTCGATTGCCAGCCATAGAAAACAGAATCACAATTTTTGGATATAAAGTACTGTTTCACGAGGAACTGCTTGTCTTTACATGTAGCTGTCACTTCGCAATGCAGATGATGGCATGCAGTGGAGGAACGTTAGATGTGGATGAAAACTACCAGGATGTGCCATATTAAAACTCAGCTGTGATCTTCAAGTGTTATATTATTCGCCGCTACAGTGCAGCACTCCTCTCTGCCTGCATCACAAGGTCCCATGATGCCGAAGACGCCACTTCACTGTCTGCGAAACAGCTTGGGGCGGAATGGCTACCCATGCAAAGTACTGTGGCATGCCGTCCGTGTACAGTCGCGGCACTTTGAGGATGTCAGGATGTGCCAGCAGCCAACTCAGCGGCCTTCATCCCCATTGCCTCAGCGTTGCTCGCTGGGACCAACAGGTCGGCCCGCTGTGTGCTTCTTACCCATCGTGGTTGAGATCGCGGCGACAACAAACATCTGCGATCCAACAGCAAAATCTATGGCCCTCACCTTGGGATGCCTCTGGCGTGTGTTGGGAGCCAACAAGCCTGGCCACGGTAATAAGATGTCGAGTGGACCGCCGCTGGCTGGCTACTAACCCCGCGTTGGCCTCAGAGGGCAAACCAGCGATTTGCTGTTGACTGGAACCCTGGCACCCCGTCTGCTGCTGTGTGTAGCTGATGGTGTGACATGCCCCGCCGTCCAGGAGAGCTGCCACACTTGAATCCCCCTTGTTAGAAAACCAGCACCTTTTTATACTTAGCTGTGCAACTCTGTTTAGCTGCGCAGCTCCAAGTCACGTACACATAACAACTAGGTTGCGCCAGTGCGCCCCTTCTGCCTGTAACTTGCGCCATGCAAACTGATGCGTTTACTCTTTTCAGCAGTTCTCTGGCCCTGCGGCCTCCATTCTACTTTGCAACCGCCGATCAGTGTAACTTACTGTCAACAGGCCTGTGCCTGGCTGTAACTTGTGCACTCAGAAATATTGCACCGAATCTAACTTTCATGTCTTAAACTTTGGTGCCACTACATTATTCCCCCCTTCAGAAAGACCCGGCCCCCGGGTCGACCTCTAACTACTCTTCAACTTGTTTGTGTTGGCACATACTTATGACATATCCACTACTACTAATATTAGAACACTTAGATGTGGTCTAGTCCTCTTAAACTCATAACATGAAACAAAACGTAAACCGAGTGAGGTGGCACAGTGGCTAGCATACTGGACTCGCATTCGGGAGGACGACAGTTCATTCCTGCGCCCGTCCATCCTGATTTAGGTTTTCTGTGATTTCCCTAAATCGCTCCAAGGAAAATACCGGGATCGTTCCTTTGAAAGGGCACGGCTGAATTCCTTCCCTGTCCTTCCCCAATCCATTGAGATCGATGACCTCACCGTCTAGTTTCCTCCCCCAGGCAACCCAACCCAACAAAACGTAAAAATTCCTTACCGGATTACCACTCCACTTAATGCTTGATCAACCCCTTACCTACCCGTCTTACACCCTAAGTATCAAGTCCATTGGGATTTGGACTACTGTCAATTCCCTCTTGGAATTGGCTCTTCACCTGATCAGAATGAAAACATCACACAACAAAGTTAAGGCTGTGACGGGACTTGGCACAGACATGCTCAAAACGATCGTTACTTTCCCTATATTGAGCGACATGCTGCACAAGCTGTTCGGCTAACATGCACCCCTCTTGCCCTGAGATGAACTGGTTTATGGATCTCAACAGACCTGACTCCAGAGTTTGATTTAACAAACATCAGATTCTGTCTTGGCAAAAATGTTAAAGTTGCTTCTGGCCAGCACAGCTGTGGCTGGGTAATATTCATTTGTGTGACTCCTGAAACTGACGCTGGCAGATGGAAGGTTGGTCCTATTATGTTACACACTGTTCCACTGATTAAAATTCCGCTCCCTTCGAACTCTATACGTTTCGCTTCTGCAAATACACCCTGCCCAAAACAACTTGCTTCTAGTATCAAATTTTCGAAGTGGTGAATATCCAATGCATCCCGACCCATTGCAAGCTTAATTTTGGCTCCACGATGTCGCTTGGACAGTCTGTTTCTTTCCTTCTGGCTAAAGATAACTGCACCATCCACGTGTCCCGATTGGTGCTTATCACCCTGGCTGGACATACCCTCTATGGCAGCTCTATAATTCCTCCCTTGTCATCTCGGAATACTGGCTGTTAACTGCTGAGATCAGCAATACCTTCTCAGTTTTTTACTTCCACCAACTTGCTCAACGCTGCCCTTTACAGTGACCTGAGAACAGTGATCACTATCACCATTTCTCCCTCTTCAAAAAGACTGCTGCCCCAGCAGGCTCACAATACACGAAATCACATACAACATATGAAAATACAATGCATAATTAATCTACGCAAACCCAATGACACATAACGAGACAAAAAACTACAAATATTCTACTACTTTCTGGATAGCAAAGCATACGGTACATCACGCTGTACTCTATTTTCCTAGATTTCCCTGCGTTTAACACCTCTCTGCACTCTCTCTTTCTTCCCCTTCCCTTCCTGTGAGATGCCTGGAATCACATCTGGACAACCCTTAAATGGCCGCAACCGCCCAGTGTGCACTATTGTTGTTCTGGATGGGAGCTGAAGCTTAACATTAATGGGGGATGTTGTTTCAACTACTTGGTATGGCCCTTGATATGTCGTGACGAACTTCTTTGTTTTCCCTTTTAGTATATAGGGGCTATATAGCCTTAGCCATTGCCCTACTCTATACTGCGGTAAACTTCCTTTGTACTTCACTCTATGTTCCTTCCTTTCCAAAGCCTTCATATTCGCCTTTTGTATCCGTTTCCAAATATCCCCAATTGTCCTCGCTAACTGATGTACAGATTCACCGGTCCATCCTTTCTGTAGCTTCACTAAATCAAATGGTGACGGCATTTTGCGCCTGTACACTACCTCAAACGGAGACAAACCGGTATTGGTATGGACTTCAGCATTGTAGGCACATACAATATGCTTCAAATACACGTCCCACTGACGGTGATGGGAATCCACATAAAAACTTAGCATCCGCAGCTCGTGGTATCGCGATCGCGTTCTCGCTTCATGAACACGGGATCCCGGGTTCGATTCCGGGCGCGGCCAGGGATTTTCACCTGCCTCGAGATGACTGCCTGGTTGTGTTGTCTTCATCATTTCATCATCATTCAAGAAAGTGGCGAGGCTGGACTGACCAAATTGGGAATTTGTAGGGGCACAGATAACCGCGCAATTGAGCATCCCACAAACCAAACATTATCATCGTCTACTACGTGGTCGTTCAACATCACGCATAGCGTTAATCGTCACAACTGCCTCTTTTGTGGCTTTACCTTTCTTAAAGCCAAACTGATCATCTTCACCACACACACACAATGTTTTTGGCGTCATTTTAAATTTTACATGATTATGAGGCTTAGATGTTCTTCAACCTGTGGCATAAGCCCGCCAGTAGGGATAAGATATAAGTTTTTTTTGGTCCTTCGCTCACTCAGAAAAGTGTCTCATATGAGATTTTCGTTTTGACATACCTAAAAAACATTTTCTGACAGAATATATAGTAATATTTTCAGATAAAGCAATCTTACAAGAATAATTGCCGAATCTGTATAAGCTTCTTGGTTCCTGCTTCTCTCCACACGAAGTTAATCTGAGCTCATAGTGTTAATATACGAACACAGTCTTTCATCCAATGATGGCCTCATCCGTTTTCTCATCACCTTCTCTGTTAAGCGTCGATAACCGGAGGTAGCGCACTGGTTGTAAGCTCCGAATTGGCTCAAATGGTTCAAATGGCTCTGAGCACTATGCGACTTAACTTCTGAGGTCATCAGTTACCTAGAACTTAGAACTAATTACACCTAACTAACCTACGGACATCACACACATCCATGCCCGAGGCAGGATTCGAACCTGCGACCGTAACGGTCGCTCGGCTCCAGACTGTAGCGCCTAGAACCGCACGGCCACTCCGGCCGGCAGCTCCGAATTACTAGCCAGCCTCTCCGTTAGCTCCGACCGAGCTCACATTGCTCATCGGCCCCTATGTTATTATAACAGATAACAACACAGGGAGCACACTACTCAATAGTATGCCTTACTCTTCGATTAACCGGATCCACTGACAATTTCTAATATGTACGTATACCAGTTAAAGATACTACGCACAAGAAGCACTGTCTAAGACTCTTTTTCGAGTACAAGACTCAGGATCCATCACGTGAATCTTACAATGATATTATCTTTATTTTAGCAGTTAGAAGAAGCTAGGGATGCCGTCGGTGGAAACGTGTAGCACATACCAGTTGGAAGTTTACCAGCCAATGCCGTTAGTAACTCTGTATCAATAAATTCAGAACTTGTATCAAATCAGGGACGTAGTAACAATATTTAATAAATATTCAAAAGCAGTCTTGTCCTTATAAACAAATTTATTTAAAAATGATGACCGGTCTCTGTCTGTTTTAGACCATCATCAGACCACAATAGAAAGGTAGCAGGCAGATGCCGTGACGCGGAGCAGGAATTGTGTTGTGTCGATTCCCTAAGGTCTCGACACAATGAGTGGCTAGGTGCACGCGAAACTAACGCAGACGGGCGTAAATTCTGAAACAGGAGACTGGATGAAAAACTATAAAGAAAAGAAGAAAGATTTTAATATACTTAACTTTAATGTAGTCTTGTTCTTGTTGAAATACATCTCTTGCCTAGTAGTAAGCAATTAGCAATGATACACATGGCGCCTTGCTAGGTAGTAGCGATGGACTAGCTGAAGGCTATTTAATCTGTCTCTCGGCAATTGAGAGGAATACTTGGTAGGTCTAGTCGCAAGCTATGTCGTCCGTACAACTGGGGCGAGGTCAAGTCCGTGTCTTGTGACCTGCCCTGTGGTGGCGCTACGTTTGCGAATACACAGTGGCGACACGCGGGTCCGACATGTACTACAGGACCGCGGCCGATTTAAGTTACCACCTAGCAAGTGTGGTGTCTAGCGGTGACACCACAAATTGTATGTACAAGACATGGTTCTCAATAGCTCAGCATACTGTTCCAGCTCCGTGTCATTGTCATCGCCTGACACTTTTCAATTATGGGCTGACGATGGTCTAAAACAGACTGAAACCGGTCACAGTTTTTAAATAAATGTATGAAGGCGATCATGAGTGCTTTTTAATTATTAAATATGGTTTAACGATCGCTGCTTTTCCAGTTACTGTTGCAAAGATATGTAGGTATAACGTATGTAGGATATCAACCAGGTGCTTAGTTGTACTTACGACCCCAAGCAATAACACAGAAAACACTTTTAAACGTCATAACGTTGTGTCACTATTAGCTGCTTGTGGCAACCTTTCCGTGGTCTCCTACAATTTTTTCATAGTGCTTCATTTTCACTGTCCAGTACTGTATCCCCCACTCCAGAATCTTTACGCCTTCATTTTATGACGTAATACGGTACAGCTGCAAAATAAATGGGGGAAATAATTCATGCCTCTTGGATTAATCACGAAATACACTCCTGGAAATGGAAAAAAGAACACATTGACACCGGTGTGTCAGACCCACCATACTTGCTCCAGACACTGCGAGAGGGCTGTACAAGCAATGATCACACGCACGGCGCAGCGGACACACCAGGACCCGCGGTGATGGCCGTCGAATGGCGCTAGCTGCGCAGCATTTGTGCACCGCCGCCGTCAGTGCCAGCCAGTTTGCCGTGGCATACGGAGCTCCATCGCAGTCTTTAACACTGGTAGCATGCCGCGACAGCGTGGACGTGAACCGTATGTGCAGTTGACGGACTTTGTGCGAGGGCGTATAGTGGGCATGCGGGAGGCCGGGTGGACGTACCGCCGAATTGCTCAACACGTGGGGCGTGAGGTCCACACAGTACATCGATGTTGTCGCCAGTGGTCGGCGGAGGGTGCACGTACCCGTCGACCTGGGACCGGACCGCAGCGACGCACGGATGCACGCCAAGGCCGTAGGATCCTACGCAGTGCCGTAGGGGACCGCACCGCCGCTTCCCAGCAAATTAGGGACACTGTTGCTCCTGGGGTATCGGCGAGGACCATTCGCAACCGTCTCCATGAAGCTGGGCTACGGTCCCGCACACCGTTAGGCCGTCTTCCGCTCACGCCCCAACATCGTGCAGCCCGCCTCCAGTGGTGTCGCGACAGGCGTGAATGGAGGGACGAATGGAGACGTGTCGTCTTCAGCGATGAGAGTCGCTTCTGCCTTGGTGCCAATGATGGTCGTATGCGTGTTTGGCGCCGTGCAGGTGAGCGCCACAATCAGGACTGCATACGACCGAGGCACACAGGGCCAACACCCGGCATCATGGTGTGGGGAGCGATCTCCTACACTGGCCGTACACCACTGGTGATCGTCGAGGGGACACTGAATAGTGCACGGTACATCCAAACCGTCATGGAACCCATCGTTCTACCATTCCTAGACCGGCAAGGGAACTTGCTGTTCCAACAGGACAATGCACGTCCGCATGTATCCCGTGCCACCCAACGTGCTCTAGAAGGTGTAAGTCAACTACCCTGGCCAGCAAGATCTCCGGATCTGTCCCCCATTGAGCATGTTTGGGACTGGATGAAGCGTCGTCTCACGCGGTCTGCACGTCCAGCACGAACGCTGGTCCAACTGAGGCGCCAGGTGGAAATGGCATGGCAAGCCGTTCCACAGGACTACATCCAGCATCTCTACGATCGTCTCCATGGGAGAATAGCAGCCTGCATTGCTGCGAAAGGTGGATATACACTGTACTAGTGCCGACATTGTGCATGCTCTGTTGCCTGTGTCTATGTGCCTGTGGTTCTGTCAGTGTGATCATGTGATGTATCTGACCCCAGGAATGTGCCAATAAAGTTTCCCCTTCCTGGGACAATGAATTCACGGTGTTCTTATTTCAATTTCCAGGAGTGTATATCTACGTATATTCGTATTAAACTATGCCAAGCGTTCGAATTGTTGTATTATTGTGAATCAGCATTTAAACAGTCACTCACTCCACTGCTCTCAGCACAACTTGCTTCCTAAATAGGGTTTCATATATTATATATGACGGTAGTATCTGTTCCCGAAAGAACAGTTACCGTGGATGACCATGCAGCTTGCTAGAAATGAAATGATAATTAAATGGACACCCTAGCTGCAAACAGGCGTTTATGTACTTCATTGGGGACATGTTGAAAATGTGTGCCCCGACCGGGCCGTGTAAGCAGGAGATCCCGGGTTCGAGTCCCGGTCGGGGCACACATTTTCAACATGTCCCCAATGAAGTACATCAACGCCTGTTTGCAGCTAGGGTGTCCATTTAATTATCATTTCGTTTCATATATTCTCCTATTCGTGGAGAAATAGAATATTAATCGTGGGTGAAGCAAAAGTTCTGATCAGTGATTTAACCTGAAACACTTGTTCGCTCTAATAATTTTAAGGAGATACTCATTTCCTTATTTCATAAAAATACTCAGACTCAATCTAGGATCCTCTCTATAACCAATAAATGACTCTAAACCTCGTTACCAATGCTGAATGTTAAAGAAATTAGGTATCGGAATTCTTGGAAACAAAACTAAATATTGGACACATGTGGTTTTAAATGACATATTCTGGCTGCCACTAATTTAATTAATTTGGAAAAGCGTTCAAAGAAACAAAACTCTAATGTGTGGTAAAATGAGTGGTGCAAACTATCACTAATATGGTTCACTACAAAGTGAGACTAGGTTTCCTTTGTTCATAAGACACATGCTATCTCAAATCACCAAGTCTACAATATGACGGCAAATTACATACAACAAACTGTCGTATCGGCTACTTGCCATAGCAACTGAACTGCTGCCGGGGACGTGCAAACGAAAGGAGCAGTTAGAAGAGCGATGGAGCAACATTACTTAAATCAGCAACGAACTTCGAAAGGAATGTCTGGTCAGCGCGATGACAGCAGCAGCTATCTCTCCCCTAGCTACCATTCTAAAATCCTACGTTTAGCCCCAGTCTTGCTACAAGTATCCTTTACAAGGCACGAGAGTGCAACCCACGACAATATCGGTAAAAAGCTAGCTTCCTCGGGATGTTTAAATGGTTGGCCTCGGCTCACCAGACGTGGGATGATTGATTATATCGCTGACCCGAACTGACCAGCGTCAACTTGGCTAAATAGCGCGGTATGGCCTGCATAATTACCATATTGAACTGAAAGTGGAAAAAAAATATTATTAAATTCCTGTAAAACACGATGAGACGTCCCCTACGGACGTGTATCGCAACGGTATCGAATGACTGCGCGTAGCCAGTTTAAATTACTGTCAGATTTCAGCAATGAATATGCTGAGCGGTTGCGTACAAAATTTTAGTGTACAATTACAACTGATTTCCCTGCAATTGCAAAGTATACGTTCTATTTCTCTTTTAGCATAGAAAAATTATATGTGCTTAGAATACTGTGGAATATATATATAACTTTTGCAGTAGCAATACAACCGTTAAATCTCCACCCGATGAAGAACATAACATGCAGCAGCGCGGCTGGTCATGTAACTCGGAAAATCAGCAGTAATTTTACGCTCAAGTGACTCTCATGATGACTGTTCATGTGGGACGACCGCGCTATCACTCTGAACATAGAGAGCCATTAATCACAAATTATCGCTTCGTAAAGCGACCTCAACACCACCTGCGCACGGTCGAACTCCCCCACATTTCACATAATTAGAACAAATTTGGTCAATTAACGTGCAAAGTGAAGTGAAACATTTTCTAAAAAGCTCTTTTTCTTGAAGTATCATACAAGGCTTCCCTGGAAACGAAACGTTAACACATATGAGAGATACTGAGACTAAAACCCTTACCAACCAGTTTCCCATGTACAGAGGAAGAGTATGCCAGGGAAACCGCTAATGAAACTAACGAAAGAATAGTAATAGCTGCTATTCATCCAAATATTGGCTTAAACATCACACTGCTTTACAAGGAATGGTTCTATTGGACGTTGTATGCCATTTTCTTCCTATGAACAATTGTCATGTGTCGACGAGACGAACGAGATGTTATACTGTAATGTGGTGCTCGTTACTCGTTCACGCAATCCATAATTCGTCAGTTCTTACTTCCTCCCACGCAACAAGGGCATCAGTACAACGTATATAGGTAACTGGAAAACAGACGTTCATCCGCTGTCAATTTTAATTCTAAATGCTGGGAATGCTGAGCTAATTAAGTTCAAACCTGATAAACGTAACAGTGAGATATGCTTTTGCGTAAAAACTACTCTCTGTTAAATAAGTAATTCTAACTCTATTCTGGTATAAATGTTTGTAGCTATTGTTTCATTATACTTCCACCGTGAAGGTATATCTCTTTCATTTGTTTTCTCACAGTATCTGGCACGTTTTGGATCCAAGAGTCTGCTGAGCTCCACAGTTAGGCCCAAACAATTTTACTAACGATCAAGCGGTAATTAAATGTTACTTTTCTCCCCCTAATGTGGAAAGTTCTAGTAGAGTTCCAACTGTCATGCCGTATTCCATGCAACCAGCACAGGAAAGATCGAGCAAAATACCGAAATCTGAGATGAATTAAGCACAGTTATCATTCAGACATCCTACAAAAATCTAATTACGTAACTCATAGATAAGCGAAGACATAGTTCTGCACGCGATGCAATATCTTGATAAGGCATCCATTCGCGATCTTGCTTACTATCATGAATTCACGCAGTAACTGCCTACATCAGTCTTCACTCGTCCTTATTAACACTCGGTGACTCCTGTACGACTCTTCTACTACACTTGCCCTGCCCAGGAGCGTTTTGAACAACGGCCTTAGTTACCACAGTGCTCATAGGGAAATACACTTAGAAAGCCCAGAGGCGAAATCGAAATACTCTCATAGTTTTCCCAGCTGTTAAGAATCGCTAATTTTTGGCATGGTAGCGAGTGATTCCCCAGTGAAAATAGGGTATATTTAAGTTTATCGTTTAAAACATATAGATACTAGTGTGTTGTAATACGAGTTCGTTAAAGTTTTAGGCTCTAATCTGATCTATTCACAACGCATTGTACCTCAGGGTATTACATATCAAAAGTTGAGACGCTACACAGCTTATCAAATTTACTCGTTGAATATGGCGCCGAAATTTCTAAGCTCTAGGTTAGCTTGAAGAGAGCATCTACAACGTTTTCCTGCCAAAATATGCAACGTCCTTAATCCTACGACTCTAAAGGAGGGAAACGTTATATTGCAACTGAACCACCGTAAAGTTTACTACTCCAAATTTTAATCAAAGTGATTGCGCCGACCCTCCCGCCTGAGGCTCGAGTCCTCCCTCGGTCATGAGTGTGTGTGTTGTTCTTAGCATAAGTTACTTTAACTTAGTTTATGTAGTGTGTAAGTCTAGGGACCGATGAACCAGCAGTTTAGTCCTTGGCAACTCACACACATTTGAACATCTTTTTATTTAAAGGAAGTCGTAACTGCGATTAGACATTAGTAAATTACGATTATTAGGTTCAAATGGCTGTGAGCACTATGGGGCTTAACTTCTGAGGTCATTAGTCTCCTAGAACAGAGAACTACTTATACCTAACTAACCTAAGGACATCACACACATCCATGCCCGAGGCGAGATTCGAACCTGCAACCGTAGCGGTCGCGCGGCTCCAGACTGTAGCGCCTAGAACCGCTCGGCCACTCCGGCCAGCGATTATTGGGTCTCCATTGGTTTGTTACATACCAAATGCTCACAAAGTGTTCTGTTTTATACAATTACGCAATTTAAATTTTATATACACTCCTGGAAATGGAAAAAAGAACACATTGACACCGGTGTGTCAGACCCACCATACTTGCTCCGGACACTGCGAGAGGCCTGTACAAGCAATGATCACACGCTCGGCACAGCGGACACACCAGGAACCGCGGTGTTGGCCGTCGAATGGCGCTAGCTGCGCAGCATTTGTGCACCGCCGCCGTCAGTGTCAGCCAGTTTGCCGTGGCATACGGAGCTCCATCGCAGTCTTTAACACTGGTAGCATGCCGCGACAGCGTGGACGTGAACCGTATGTGCAGTTGACGGACTTTGAGCGAGGGCGTATAGTGGGCATGCGGGAGGCCGGGTGGACGTACCGCCGAATTGCTCAACACGTGGGGCGTGAGGTCTCCACAGTACATCGATGTTGTCGCCAGTGGTCGGCGGAGGGTGCACGTGCCCGTCGACCTGGGACCGGGCCGCAGCGACGCACGGATGCACGCCAAGACCGTAGGATCCTACACAGTGCCGTAGGGGACCGCACCGCCACTTCCCAGCAAATTAGGGACACTGTTGCTCCTGGGGTATCGGCGAGGACCATTCGCAACCGTCTCCATGAAGCTGGGCTACAGTCCCGCACATCGTTAGGCCGTCTTCCGCTCACGCCCCAACATCGTGCAGCCCGCCTCCAGTGGTGTCGCGACAGGCGTGAATGGAGGGACGAATGGAGACGTGTCGTCTTCAGCGATGAGAGTCGCTTCTGCCTTGGTGCCAATGATGGTCGTATGCGTGTTTGGCGCCGTGCAGGTGAGCGCCACAATCAGGACTGCATACGACCGAGGCACACAGGGCCAACACCCGGCATCATGGTGTGGGGAGCGATCTCCTACACTGGCCGTACACCACTGGTGATCGTCGAGGGGACACTGAATAGTGCACGGTACATCCAAACCGTCATCGAACCCATCGTTCTACCATTCCTAGACCGGCAAGGGAACTTGCTGTTCCAACAGGACAATGCACGTCCGCATGTATCCCGTGCCACCCAACGTGCTCTAGAAGGTGTAAGTCAACTACCCTGGCCAGCAAGATCTCCGGATCTGTCCCCCATTGAGCATGTTTGGGACCGGATGAAGCGTCGTCTCACGCGGTCTGCACGTCCAGCACGAACGCTGGTCCAACTGAGGCACCAGGTGGAAATGGCATGGCAAGCCGTTCCACAGGACTACATCCAGCATCTCTACGATCGTCTCCATGGGAGAATAGCAGCCTGCATTGCTGCGAAAGGTGGATATACACTGTAGTAGTGCCGACATTGTGCATGCTCTGTTGCCTGTGTCTATGTGCCTGTGGTTCTGTCAGTGTGATCATGTGATGTATCTGACCCCATGAATGTGTCAATAAAGTTTCCCCTTCCTGGGACAATGAATTCACGGTGTTCTTATTTCAATTTCCAGGAGTGTATGTTAAAGTAATCTAGGGGTAATAAACATGAAAATAACAAATCTAGGAAAAGCGTATAAGCGAATGGCTTGACAGTATGTTACACGTCCTATGCAATTTCTAAGTCTGTGGCTGTTGTTTGCAACCCACACAAAACTACGAAAAACAGTTGAATTCACAAGCTGCGACATGGCTGCGAATAGAGCAATGATGCAGTGAGTGTAGAACGAAGTTTTTTCCGTCTGTGGCCACAAATCTGTTAGGTCCCCAGTCTACCGGGTTGATCAGCATCTTCGGATCTGTTTGGAAAACATGTCCTACCACAATGGAACCGTAGTGGTAGCGTCAAAAGATAAACACAAAATCAACACACCATCGTCGATTTTAAGCTGGTTTTGTGTTTATCTTTTGATGGTGCCACTATGGCTCCATTGTATTACGACATGTTTTTAACACACATCTGAAAATAGTAATTGCTCACAGAAACCGGTAGTCGGAAGACCTAAAAAGTTTAATATCATAGACGGAAATAAAGAAATTCATTCTACAGTTGAATCACTCGGAAATTCTTTACTTGTACATTACTTTGAATAGAATTAGCAAACTTTTGATAAACGTCGTCGACCAACTGATTTTTATGTTATTAACCAGTTAGCGCCCACAGGTACTGAGCCACAGCAGTAATATGTTTACAGGGCGGCGAAGTCCCCACTCTCTGTGCTCAACGGTGAGTTACATCTCGGAAGCGAACAGGAAGTCGGACTAACTTTCTCATACCTCTGACTGACTTACCCAGCCAGTCATAGGAAAATCTGGAGTATAACGTCGTCTCCGAACCAGGGTGACAATCGGACTTTTTCCTGGTTAACAAATATGTGAAGACGGTAAAAGAGTGACAGTCACAGATGGAATCTCTAAAACTGACTACGGATCAAATTCCAGACATAAGATTTAATTAAGCACCTTTTGTATTTTTCCACCCATTCATAGCATTTTTACACTCATTAGATTATGCCCTCGTAAGCCTGACTCTTTCCTGTTTCTATATACACACATCAAAAAAAGTATTACATCACCTCGCTTCCGAGAGTTCCGGAACCTATACAGAAAATTGGAATAGAGATAAACATAAACATCATTTCCGCCCTTTTTATTGCTCATGAAAACCACACATTCTTTATTGTACCACCATACAGCGAGACCTTCAGAGGTGGTATTCCATATTACTGTACTCACCGGTACCTCTAATAGCCAGTAGTACGTCATCTTGCATTTATGCATGCATGTATTCGTCGTGGCATACCATCCACAAGTTCATCAAGGCACTGTTGGTCCAGATTGCCCCACTCCTCAACGGCGATTCGACGTAGTTCCTTCAGAGTGGTTGGTGTGTCACGTCGTCCTCAAATAGCACTTTTCAATGTATCCCAGGCATGTGCGATAGGGTTCATGTCTGGAAAACGTGCTGGCCACTCTAGTCGAGCGATGTCGCTATCCTGAAGGAAGTCATTCACAGGATGTGCACAAATGGGGCGCGAATTGTCGTCCATGAAGGCGAATGCTATCGATGTGGTTGCACTATCGGTCGGAGGATTTCAAGTATCGCATAGCAGTTACGCCGCCTTCCCTGACCACCAGCGGCGTATGTCGGCCCCACATAATGCCACCCGAAAAACAGCAGGGAACCTCCACCTTAGTGCACTCGGTGGACAGTGTGTCTAAGGCGTTCAGCCTGACCGGGTTCCCTCCAAACACGTCTCCGACGATTGTCTGGTTGAAGGCATATGCGACACTCAGCGAGCGGTCCATTCGGCATGTTGTTGGGCCAATCTGTATCGCGCTGCATGGTGTCGTGGTTGCAATGGACGTCGGGAGTGAAGTTGCGCATCATGCAGCCCATTTCGCACTGTTTCAATCGTAACACGACGTCCTGTGGCTGCACGAAAAGCATTATTCAACATGGTGGCATTACTGTCAGGGTTCCTCCGAGCCATAATCTGTAGGTAGCGGTCATCCACTGCAATAGCAGCCCTTGGGTTGCCTGAGCGAGGCATGTCATCGACAGCTCCTGTCTCTCTGTATCTATCCATGTGCGAACAAGATAGCTTTGGTTCACTCTGAGATGCCTGGACCACTTCCCTTGTTGAGAGCCCTTCCTGGCAGAACGTAACAATGCGGACGCAATCGAACCGCGGTATTGACCGTCTAGGCATGGTTGAGCTACAGACCACACGAGCCCTGTACCTGCTTCCTGGTGGAATGACTGGAACTGATCGGCTGTCGGACCCCCTCCGTCTAATAGGCGCTAGCCATGCATGGTTGTTTGTGTCTTTGGGCGGGTTTAGTGACATCCCTGAACAGGTAAAGGGACTGTGACTATGATACAGTGTCCTCAGTCGACGTCTATCTTCAGGAGTTGTGGGAACCGGAGTGATGGGAAACTTTTTTTGATGTGTGTATTTTATATCCATAGATTGGATGCAACAATTGATGATTTCACTGTTAGTTTGAAAAGTGATATTTATTGCAGTATCACCCCCGAAAAGTGAATTTCCACATAAGAAAGTTATACCAGAAATGATCTTTCTTGACCAATGTGAACGTAGCAATACCAATAGTTTGCCGTGATCAGGCTGACGACGTAGATCGTAACATAACCACTGCTGCGCAACTACATCGTACCATAGCAACCCAGGGAGAGTGGTGATGGATTACGGATAGCGTAGCGGAGCATTATGGTATGGTGCAGAGTTGACTGTGCTCAAACAAATGTGACGCTGTTGGAGACCGGTGCGAGCGGCCTGGAGATAAGGTGCTACTGGAACTGGCTGCTATACTTTCTTTTCCTTTATTATTATTTCATCCCACGGCTTCCTATAACAAAATGGAAGTTATGAGATATGATGGATGACTTTATGCACTGTTAGTTCGTAACGGTAATCATAAATGGTAAAATGAAACACAATAGCTGCTCGAGTGTGCCCCACGACTTAAGCATACCATGGCGGAAGAATATCAAGGGCACGCGAGGATCACTTGATGCGCGGACGTAAGATAGTCATTGATAACAACACCACCATTGATGTAGCGTGCGCTGCCTGTGGCCGATGTTACCGATTCCTGGTGGTGCTTGTTAGCGTTGGGCCTGTATACAGAATGTTTACAATCAGCACCGAATACGAACACCGGAAATACAATGGAGACACATAACTATTTGTCACCGAAGGGGTAGCGCCTGTGGCAGTAAGAAATGGCAACCAGCAGGGCTAAGTGTCGTGCTGACGTGCTGAGGACAGGAGTGGCAAGGGCCAAGTCCTACATATACTCAAACACATGTATTCTGCGAACCACAATATGTTGAACGGCCGTAATTGTCATAATTAATACCATATTCCGGGCTATTATGCCGTGGACGAAGGGATTACGCTTTAAAACACTCCCCATCTGTGGAGGATATTTTCAATGGGGATCGTAGCTTTGTTGGATGTCCGATTCAAACCCTGGACCGCTACTGACTACAGAAAAATTCCGCTTCTGCAAGCTTACGCGCAGTGGCGTGACGTAACATGTTTTGAATAAGCGAGCGCCACTGGCCATTGTCGACTTCCGTCGCCCGCTGTTACTATCATTCCACAGTGGATGACTGGTACACATCTTCTTCAGCACTGGAATCAATATTCCATTTAATTTGACGCCAGCCTCCTTCCTATTAAAATTCGTGGTGAATTTCACAATCTCTATGGCCTCTCTGTATAGCCTTTTGTGGTATCCGTTCGTGTATCCACGAGGTCTAAGGTGATTTGCCACGGTTAGAGCGGATTGCCCAGTCGAAGGACCGAGCGAGGTGGCGCAGTGGCTAGCACACTGGACTCGCATTCGGGAGGACGACGGTTCAATCCCGCGTCCGGCCATCCTGATTTAGGTTTTCCGTGATTTCCCTAAAATCGCTCCAGGCAAATGCCGGGATGGTTCTTTGAAAGGGCACGGCCGACTTCCTTCCCCGTCCTTCCCTAATCCGATGAGACTGATGACCTCGCTGTCTAGTCTCCTCCCCCAAACAATCCAATCCAATCCCAGTCGAAGGTTCGAGTGCTTCCTCGGGTATGGGTGTGTTTGTTGTCCTTAGTGTAAAGTTAGTTTGAGTTAGATTAATTAGTGTGTAAGTCTAAGGACCGATTACCTCAGCAGTTTGGTCCCATAGGAACTTACCACCACCACCTATCCGTTTGTGGCTGCCAGTACTTGAGTCCGGTCAAAGTAAATGCGGTGGTCTTCTGGTCGTAAAGCATGTTCCGCAACAACTATCATTCTCCCCTCTTCTGAAATTGCCCATGTGCTCTTAGAGTCGTTTTTTGACATAATTAATATTTTATTAATTTGACATTCCGGCCGTGAAAGTTTACATTTTACAATTAGATGCTTCCACTGGGAGTAGACGTCAAGAAATGTGCGACGCATGGAAGCTCTCCAGAAGAAGAGTGTTCAGCTTTTGTGTTGCATCACATTTCTGTCTCGCTGCAGAGCGGTCAGTGTTATTTCGAAGTTTTTGAGGATTAAGCGACTATGCAGCTCGGCCTAGGCGCAGCGGATTTTCAAACGGACGGAAGAGGCTTTACTATGAGAGCGAATTCAACAGACCCGCCGGGACCTGGCAAGCACAGATTTTAAGTAAATGTCTTCCCATATTACTATCAGCAACTTGTGTAGTGGTGACTGGGATAGAATTGATAGCCTTCTTCACGATTCCATTAGGAATCGCATGTTAACAATGTCTAATAGAGAGAAAAAGAAATTTGGCAACTTGCAACCTAATAAGAGGATACACCATTCAGACGCTCCCCGCGCCGTCATCAGTTTACCCAGTCGTTCGTTATCTGACGACGAGAGATCAGTGCTTGAAAATGGTGGAAATTTAGCTATTAGCACGCGAGTTGTGCCCACGGAAGATATAATAACTAGTGTGAAGCAGGCATTCGTACTGTGAACAAAATTACGGCTGAAGAAATCCGTACAGAAACAGTAAAAATATTGTCTCGTGCAAAGCCTCCCAAAGGTAATTTAACTGTTGGTGAGAGGAATGCATGAAAAGGCCTGAATGAGGACAATAGTGTTATCATTCTCCCCGCTGACAAGGGTAATGCAACGGTTGTTTTAAAGGTGACCAATTATTATAGTAAGATTAACGACCTATTAGATCCGCAAAAATACAGGAAACTCGGTAAAGACCCCCTGACAGAGTTCTTAGAACTGTTAGGCGGTTGATAAAGAAGTTCTCTGTCGAAGAGAAAGTTCAGAAAAGTCTGTTCAATTCAGTTGCGCTAGCACCAAGACTTCAGTATTGCCGACGGTGCACAAAGAACATGTGCCTCTAAGGCCTATAGTGAGTGCTACTGGTTCGCCTACATATTCGATTGCCAAGTTCTCGATAACCTCATTACAACCGCATGTCGGCCGATTGGATTCGTGTATTAAAAATTCCGCACGTTTTATCAGTAACTTAAATGGCATAGTCGCACAGCCGGAGGACATATTAGTTTTGATGTGGTGTCGCTATTCACTATGGTTCCACTCAATGAAGCGTTGCAACAACGGAATCGGAATTTTTTTCCCGATGTTGCAGAACTGCTCAAATATCGCCTCACAACCACGTATTTCAAATGGAACGAAGATTTCAATGAACAGAGGAATGGCGTCGCTATGGGGAGCCCTTAATCCCGGTTATAGTAAACTTCTTTACGGAAGTATTCGGGGAGCAGCCATGGGAAACTGCGAACAAGAAACCGATTTGGATCCGTTACGTGGATGATACGTTTGTTTTGTGGCGGCATGGCAGGGAGGAACTGGATCGTTTTCAGAAACATCTGAACTGGATCAATCCGAAGATTCAGTTTTCCAAGAAGGAGGCGGCATGCGGTAGATTAAATTTTCCTGATGTGATAGTTTTCAAGAAAGAAGATGGTAGCTTGGGCCACACAGTTTACCGGAAACCCACGCATACAGACCGTTGCCTACAGCGGGATTCGAACCACCACCCACAACAAAAGCGAGGCGTCACAAAAACTTTAGTGGCTACAGCAAGGTAAAGCTGTGAACCAGAGCTGCTTGACGCAAAATTAAAACATCCCACCACTGCATTGCTCAAGAATGGTGATTCGTTCGCTGAAGTGAGAAGAGCGGTAAGACCACCGCTTAGAACTCACAGTGATGCTCAAGCGCCGGTGAAATCGGAATTTTTTCTGGCATTCTATACGGACGTGACTGACCGCATAGGAAAAATCTTGTGAAAGCGGAACATCGCGGTAATTCACACACCCACACGGGAGATACAGGATCGCCTAAGATCGACCAAGAATGCTTGCCAACCACTGGAGAAAGCTGGAATTTATAGGATTCCTTGTAGTTGTGGGGAGGTGTACGTGGGTACTACAAAAAGAACTGTCAACAAACGACTCTAAGAGCACAAGGGCTATTGAAGAAAAGGGCTGATTGACAGATCAGCTGTTACGGGAACATGCTTTACAGCCAGGAGACGACAACATTCATTTCGACCGGATTCAAGTACTGACAACCACAAACGGATACCGCGAAAGGCTATACAGAGGGCCGTAGAGATTGTGAAACTTCCGAGGTATTTTAATAGGAGGGAGGAGGGCATGGAATTTTGATTCCGGTGCTGAACAAGATATGTACCAGTCTTCCACCATGGGATGATACACTCCTGGAAATTGAAATAAGAACACCGTGAATTCATTGTCCCAGGAAGGGGAAACTTTATTGACACATTCCTGGGGTCAGATACATCACATGATCACACTGACAGAACCACAGGCACATAGACACAGGCAACAGAGCATGCACAATGTGGGAACTAGTACAGTGTATATCCACCTTTCGCAGCAATGCAGGCTGCTATTCTCCCTTGGAGACGATCGTAGAGATGCTGGATGTAGTCCTGTGGAACGGCTTGCCATGCCATTTCCACCTGGCGCCTCAGTTGGACCAGCGTTCGTGCTGGACGTGCAGACCGCGTGAGACGACGCTTCATCCAGTCCCAAACATGCTCAATGGGGGACAGATCCGGAGATCTTGCTGGCCAGGGTAGTTGACTTACACCTTCTAGAGCACGTTGGGTGGCACGGGATACATGCGGACGTGCACTGTCCTGTTGGAACAGCAAGTTCCCTTGCCGGTCTAGGAATGGTAGAACGATGGGTTCCATGACGGTTTGGATGTACCGTGCACTATTCAGTGTCCCCTCGACGATCACCAGTGGTGTACGGCCAGTGTAGGAGATCGCTCCCCACACCATGATGCCGGGTGTTGGCCCTGTGTGCCTCGGTCGTATGCAGTCCTGATTGTGGCGCTCACCTGCACGGCGCCAAACACGCATACGACCATCATTGGCACCAAGGCAGAAGCGACTCTCATCGCTGAAGACGACACGTCTCCATTCGTCCCTCCATTCACGCCTGTCGCGACACCACTGGAGGCGGGCTGCACGATGTTGGAGCGTGAGCGGAAGACGGCCTAACGGTGTGCGGGACCGTAGCCCAGCTTCATGGAGACGGTTGCGAATGGTCCTCGCCGATACCCCAGGAGCAACAGTGTCCCTAATTTGCTGGGAAGTGGCGGTGCGGTCCCCTACGGCACTGCGTAGGATCCTACGGTCTTGGCGTGCATCCGTGCGTCGCTGCGGTCCGGTCCCAGGTCGACGGGCACGTGCACCTTCCGCCGACCACTGGCGACAACATCGATGTACTGTGGAGACCTCACGCCCCACGTGTTGAGCAATTCGGCGGTACGTCCACCCGGCCTCCCGCATGCCCACTATACGCCCTCGCTCAAAGTCCGTCAACTGCACATACGGTTCACGTCCACGCTGTCGCGGCATGCTACCAGTGTTAAAGACTGCGATGGAGCTCCGTATGCCACGGCAAACTGGCTGACACTGATGGCGGCGGTGCACAAATGCTGCGCAGCTAGCGCCATTCGACGGCCAACACCGCGGTTCCTGGTGTGTCCGCTGTGCCGTGCGTGTGATCATTGCTTGTACAGCCCTCTCGCAGTGTCCGGAGCAAGTATGGTGGGTCTGACACACCGGTGTCAATGTGTTCTTTTTTCCATTTCCAGGAGTGTAGTAACAGCGGACGACGGCAGTCGACAACGGCCAGTTGCACTCACTTATTCGAAACATCTGACGTCACGCCAATACGCGGAAGCTTGCGGAAGTGGAGTTTTGCTGTAGTCAGTAGCGAGCAAGAGTGTGAATCGGACATCCAACAAATCTACGATCCTCCTTTAAAAGTTTCCTCCGCAGATAGCGACGAAACGTCGGGTTTTCGTCGGGTTTTCATTCACTAGTTCCTTTAACAGTTCCACCCCTTCCTCTGTCTTCTGGGGCTACCTCCGTTGGGTCTCTGGGACCAAGATCCATTCGCCACTTTCCAAAAAAATGGCTCTGAGCACTATGCGACTTAACTACTGAGGTCATCAGTCGCCTAGAACTTAGAACTAATTAAACCTAACTAACCTAAGGACATCACACACATCCATGCCCGAGGCAGGATTCGAACCTGCGACCGTAGCGGTCGCTCGGCTCCAGACTGTAGCGCCTAGAACCGCACGGCCACTCCGGCCGGCGCCAGTTTCCAGCCTGGCCGTGGCTGACGATATAATTGTGGACCCTATTGCTATTTCCAACACCTTGGGCCACAATTTTGCAGAAATTTCGAGCTCTTCTCATTACCATGCTGCCTTCCTCCATTGGAAACGAGCGGAGGAGGCTCAGGTGATACTCTTGTCTTTTTAGAATGGTGAGTGCTACAATGCCGCCTTTACTATGAGGGAGTGAGATCGTGCTCTCAGTTCATCCCAATCCTCCGCCCCAGGGTCAGACGCTGTCCACATTCAGATGTTGCAGCATCTTTATCTTCCGAGCAAGCGCTTTCTGCTTAATACGTAGAACCACATCTAGGCAGAGGGCACATTTCCCGGACGTTGGCATGAAGCCACCATCATACTCATACACAATCTCAGTAAGGACAGAAACCTTCCTGCTAGCTACCGCCCCATTTCTCTCACCAGCTGTGTTTGCAAGGTGATGGAAAATATGATTCATGCCCTGCTGGTATGGTGGCTCGAGTCTCGTAACGTACTAACGACTGCACAGTGTGAATTTCGAGCCCACCATTGATCATCTCCTCACTCTGTCCACCCATGTCATGAATGGTTTTCAGCGGAAATCACAGACCATGGCCGTGTTTTTCGATTTGGAGAGGACCTACGACACCTGCTGAATAACTGGTATCCTCCGTACTCTTTACACGTGTGCTTCGGGGCCGTCTGCCCGTTTCCTTCAGGAATTTTTTAATGGCCGAGTTTTCAAGGTGTTTGTTGGGCCTACCTTGTCGGACACCTTTATCCAGCAAACCGGTGTGTCTCAGGGTTCCGTTCTGAGCATCGTTCTCTTTGCTGTCGCCATTAGCCCTATAATGGCCTGTCTCCCGCCAGGCATTTCCGACTCCCTCTTTGCCATCTATTGCAGTTCTCCACGGTCCTGTCTCCCTGAGCGGCGTCTTCAGCGATATCTTGAACGTCTTTACTCCTGGAGCATGGGCATTGGCTTTCGTTTTACCACTGACAAAACCATCTGTATGAATCTCTGGCGGGGCACTTAGTTTCTTCCACATCTTGGTCTTGTTGCTCTTCCGTTCGTTGAAACTACGAAATACCTGGGTTTCGTGCTCGATAGGAAAAACTCTTGGTCCTCGCATGTGTCTTACCTGGCAGCCCGCTGTACGTGGTCCCTCCATGTCCTGTGTGTCCTCAACGGTACTTCCTGGGGTGCTGATCGAATCACTCTCCTCTGTTTGTACCAGTTCCTTGACCGTTCGAAACTAGACTATGGGTGCTTCGTTTATGCGTCTGCACGTCCGTCCCTCTGACGCCATCTCAAATCTATCCACCATCGTGGCATACCTTTGGTGCCTGGCGCCTTTTTCATTAACCCGGTTGAGAGTCTGCATAAAGCTGCTGAACTACCACTGTCCTACCTCGTGACTTTCTCCTCAGTAGATATTCATGCCGTTTGTCTGCCATGTGTAGCCACCATTCCTATGCCTCCTCCTGATATGATTCCTTTGATCGCCACTGTGGGGCACGTCCCTCTTCTCTGTCACCTCCTGGATTCCACTATCGGCACTTGGTCCTGCGGCTTAACTTCACACTATCTGTCACTTTCCCGGTGGATGTGAACCCTTCACTACCTTGGCTTCGTGAAGTGGCCCGTGTTAACCTTGATCTTCATTCTCTTCCTAAGAATACTACTCGAGCCTCGCTCTATCGCCTTCAGTTTCGCGACCTTTGCATGGAACTTCGCGATAGTACCTTTGTGTACACTGATGGCTCTCGAACTGACCGCGGTGTCGGTTGTACCTTCGTCATCGGCGCTGAAGTTTTTAGATATCGGCTTCTGGCACACTGCTCAGTATTTATAGCTCAGCTCTTCGCCTTGTATGAGGCCACAGAATACATCCGGTGACACAGGCTCTTCAATTGCGTCCACTGCTCAGACTCTCTCCGCGCCCTTCAAAGTCTAAGTGCGCTGTATACCGTTCATCCGTTAGTGCAAAGGGTCCTAGAAAACTATAACTTGCTCGCTATTGGTGGAGCCAGTGTGATATTTATGAGGGTTCCTGGCCATGTCGGTCTTCCAGAAACGAGGTGGCTGACGCTGCTGCCAAGGCTGCAGTCCTCGTACCTCAGCCCGCTAGTTCCTATATTCCCTCAAATAATCTCTGTGTTGCCAGCTGTCAGAAGGTCGTGTCACTTTGGCATCGCCATTGGCCCTGCCTTCATCTCGACCTTCCCTCCAGGAGGAGGTCATTTTAACGAAGTTGCGTATTTGGCACTGCCTTTTAGCCATATTCATTTTTTAAGTAGTGCTCTCTCACTACTGCGCCCAAGTTTTAACTGTCAGCCACTTCCTGACGGAATGCCCAATTTTTGCCGTTTACGTTCCCGCTTGGGTTTGCTGCCTGATTTATCGGCCGTTTTAGCAAATAACGCGCGGGGTGTCGACCGCGTTTTAATTTTTATCTGCCGTAGCAATATGGCGAATACGATTTTAGTTTTAGTTTTTTAGCTCCGTTTCTGTATTGTGTCTTTTATAGCCCTTTCTCCAAGTCCAAGTTTTAGCTGTCTTCTCATACGTCAATTGGGATAGACGTATAGTCGTTTTTCAACTCCTATCTGTCGTCATGTCTATAGTTTTGACTTGGGCGCGTATGGCCGCAGTTGTTTGGTGACCTAAAACAAAACAAAACAAAACAAGGTCCATACCACTCACGGACACCATACGGGAAATCTCACAAGTGACACTCACGCCACCACTATTGCAACAAATTCAAAACCGGGCGATGTGGCCGAGCGGTTCTAGGCGCTTCAGTCTGGAACCCCGCTACCGCTACGGTCGCAGGTTCGAATCCTGCCTCGGGCATGGATGTATGTGATGTCCTTAGGTTAGTTAGGTTTAAGTATTTCTAAGTTCTAGGGGACTGATGACCCATAGCGCTCAGAGCCATTTGAACCATTTGAACAAATTCACATATAATTCTCCAGCTATTATTTGGTGTTTGTCGACATGCATTTTCGATTGCAGCGTAGTTAGGGAGGGGCAGTCTTTTTTCTCAATACTATGTATCTCATATTCCGGTAACATACCTTTAATACAGTTTACATTCTACAACCATTTCACTACAGTATCTAATGACACACTAGCTGAGTCTGTATTTGATGGAGTTGATTTTTGAGCAATAATTTTGCGCAAGTTACATCCAGTGAAATGATCAGAAGCAACAAAGCTTCTTCGAGCACCACACAGCATCTGGTACGGAATCCTTGGCAGCCAAGGAAGACATCGTACTTGGTTTTTGAAAAAAAGAGAAGAAAAGACAGTACTCAGCAATATCACACTGAATCAAACTCTCTTTCTGAGTTTGACAGACGTTTTTTCCTTCTTTAGCTGAACACTACGATCCTCAACAGAATATTGATCAGCTGTGACTGTCGAGTCTGTTCCAATGTTTCAAGATAGCAGTACTTCAAAATTCGTGGTGAACAGTCATTTAAGGTGCTTGAGACCTTTTCATATGTACGGCATTAAATGTCTAATATATAGATAAACTTTGTGATCTAGTTGGTTTAAGGTATCATATCTATGACAGATTCATGAATGATCATCAAGGGAGATGGCCCAGTGGTTAGTACACTAAATTCACATTCGAGACTGTTCAAACCCAATTCGGCCATCCTTATTTAGGTTTTCCGTAATTTCCCTAAATCGCTTCAGATAAATGCGAGGATGGTTCCTTTGGAAGGGCACAGTCAATTTTCTTTCTCATTCTTCCCTAATCCTATCTTGTGCTCCCTCTATAATGAACTTGTCGACGGGACGTTAAACGCTATCTACTCCTCGTACTGCCCCCTCCTCGTGAATAACCAGACTGTATGCTATCGAATTTTTGGGGTACGGCGTTTTTGTTTGTTTTTCAAGTCATATATCAGTGACAGTTTCAATGAATCTTTATCTAGATGGGAACAATCGAAGAAGTATAGAGGTAACTTCTGCGTCTCTGTATCTTGGTGATCTAGTATGGCAATGAAAGGACAGATAGTCTGCCATGGTCTTATAGTAAAAGCCATCCCGGTATTTGCCTGAAATAATTTACCGATACCATGGAAAACCTGGATGAAGATTGGAGCCTCCACCATCCTGAATACCAGGCCTCTCCGTCTATAACAGTACTATCTCATTCGGCTTATCCCTAGCGTACGAAACTGTTTAATAAGGTTTTTATATCAATAAAAGGCTAATGCTACACTTAATTAATCTTTAACTCGCAGTCACTCCACATACTACTCACACTTGAGTAACATTGCACACGCTGTCAGTTGATTTCAGGACCGTGGTGTGCACCGCACTTCCCATTTGCTAACTTGAAAAATCGAGTATCATTCCTCTATAACGAGTGACATGTTGAACTCAGAAACAGGTTAAGGTGTTAGTATTTTATACTGCATACCTTTGGTAGTAAATTTTTCCAGAAAAGGAGAAAGAGATCGAAAGAAATGTACCGTGAGAGTGTTGTATTGGGAAGTTTATTGCTTTATCATCGTTATTATTATTATTGTTATTATTATTTTGTTACATTGTTACCAAACCCCTCTTCTGTGCCATCAAAGTGATCCTTCAAGGTAGAGAATATTTGTTAATGGTTACTCCTTCACTGGCTTTCTAAATAAGTGTATTTTGTCCACTTGTCTAATCTCCTTTGAAAATTTATTGTACAGTTTTATTTCTTGGTAGAGAATTCCTTATCTAGTTTTAAGTTTATTCTTTCTTGCTGAATGTAAATATAGTCTGGCTCTTGTTCCACGGTCATGGACTGAGCTGTTTGTGCAGTAATTACCGATGTTATTTTGATGCGTATAACTGTTTGGTAAATGTAATCAAACAGTGCAGTTAAATTCCCCGTCTTTTGAACGGAACTTCACAATGAGCTCGACTAATATTTTCCGTTATTATTCATGAGGCTGCAGTTTAAAAGATGTCTTGATATTTTGTGCACGCCGGCCGGTGTGGCCGAGCGGTTCTAGGCGCTTCAGTCGCAGGTTCGAATCCTGCCTCGGGCATGGATGTCTGTGATGTCCTTAAGTTAGTTAGTTTTAAGTTGTTCTAAATTCTAGGGGACTGGTGTCCTAAGATGTTAAGTCCCATAGTGCTCAGAGCCATTTGAACCATTTGATTTTGTGCATCTGTTCCTGAGAAAATAATTCCGTAGGTAAGACCTGAGTGTACATGCGAATAGTGTCTACCTAAACGACACTAGCTGTTACCTACTGGTAACTACTCTAAGGGCATAACTTGCTGATGACACTTCCCTCCCCCCACCTCCCCCCCCCCCGGGGGGGGGGGGCTCACGGTTCTTTCGTGAGTTCTTGCTTGGCGCATTTGGGGCCCATATGTATTGCAGCCAATTCCTCCTTCCCTACTTGCATTTCCTTCACTCTGCCCTCTCTCCCTATCCTCGCTCCTTCCCCATTGCCCCCTCCTTCCCCTCTTTCGGTGTTCTGATTTATGTCGAACTGGCTATCCACCTGGTTTCTTGTTTTGGTAGCGATTTTGTTCCTTTTGACTGCTTTTTCATCCTTTTTGGCGTTTAGGTCCCCACTTGAGGCTTGAACTCTTGTTTTTCGTGTGAGCCATTTGGGGAAGAACTCCCTTCCGGGCATCTACAGTGTGGAGTCCTCTCACCCTTTCTTTCACCTCTCTGTTCCCCACTGCAACCCCTTTCCACACTGCTAGGTGACCACCCAGTATGTGTGGTGTAACTATTATGTATCCATATGGCTGAGGATCCTGACAACACAGCGATCAAACTACTGATAACTGAGCTGTTCCCTCTCCATTTATGCCAAGGAGTGGCGGCTCATCTTCTTGGAACATCGGAACTCCCGGCAATGGCTGCCGTTCCAAATGGCCCTGGCTTTGGCTGGGTGGCACCCGTGGGGAGAGCCCCTGGTCAGAGTGGGTGATACCAGGGCGGATGCTTGGCGCATGAAGCATAGTAGGCTGCCATAATCTGGCCGTTCTCAAACAGCCGGTTCTTTGAATGGTGAAGGACCACTGAATACTGCTTCATATGACGTGGCAACCTTCCCTTCCCTGGCTATACCATGAGAGGAGGGCCACGTTCGCCATCTTGGGATGAAACCCTTTTCTCGTTCTGTCGTCTGTACTAGAGCAGATGGGGACACAGTCACTGCCACAAAGCCACCATATTTCGTGGAAAATCTCGAGGACCAGTTTGGTAAGTGGAGTCTCTTAGTAAGATGCAGTCGGGCTCCCTGGTGATCAAAGCTTCTTCTGCAACCCAAACCGTAGCTCTTCGTGCCTGTGATCGTCTTGGCAATGTCCAGGTGTCTATTACTCCTCACCCATCTCTGAATATGGTCCAGGGAGTGATTTTTCATAGGCACCTCATCCTGCAAACTGATGAGGAACTCCAGACTAATCTTGGGCAGCATGGCGTTCATTTTGTTTGACTTGTGCAGAAGGGTCGCAAAGACAGACGCACTGCACTGGCGCCTTCATTCTGGCTTTCGAGGGGGATACCCTCCCAGAGAAGGTCAAGGTTACGTGCTGCAGATGTGACACGAAGCCATACGTCCCTCCACGTATGCGGTGCTTTTGGTCGTGGCGTTTTGGGCATATATCTTCCTGCTGTATGGCGGACCCTCGGTGTGGTGACTGTGGACACCCACTCCATGAGGCATGTCACTGTGTTCCGTCACCTGCGTGTATCAATAGTGCTGACCACCACTCCCCTCGATACCCGGATTTTCCGTCTTACAAGAGGAAGAAAAAATGGTTCAATTGGCTCTGAAAACTATGGGACTTAACAAATGACTCTGAGCACTATGGGACTTAACATCTCAGGTCATCAGTCCCCTACAACTTAGAACTACTTAAACCTCACATCACATACATCCATGCCCGAGGCAGGATTCGAACCTGCGACCGTAGCGGTCGCACGGTTCCAGACTGTAGCGCGTAGAACCGCTCGGCCACTCCGGCCGGCCGGACTTAACATCTGAGGACATCAGTCCCCCACAAGAGAAAAACGAAAATCCCAGAATACAAGTCCCTAGGTTGTCTGTCTTATGCTGAGGCTCACCAGAAGTATGAGACACTCCATCCTGTGTCACTAACTTCAGCTTTTGCCTCTGTTACTTCATTTCCTCCTTCTACCTCTTATGAAAACTGACCCCATTGGAATACCCCTAGACAACATATCAATGACTTGACTGGCATACGCGGTTGATATAATCCTAATCAGCGGTAGTGGAGAAGAGCTCAGAAGCATGGCAGGCTCGTACTGCAAGACTGCCAGTAGGGCAGGTCAGCACGTTAGTGAAGATAAGACATAATACATGGTCCTGATTAAGTCAGCGACAGATGGGGATCCGCTCACGGTGGTTAGTCTCCCATTCAAAAAGTCAAATACTTTCCAATACCTTGGTAGTCTCTGCAATGATCAGAACCACTGTTAATTGAAATAACTGCAAGAATTGTTGGAGGCAACAGAGCATACTTCAGCTTTCAGGATGTGCTGAAGAAAAGATCCCTGTCAACAAGTTTTAAGATCAGGCTGTACCAAAGTATGATTATGCCAGTGGTTATGTATGGTTGTGAAAGCCTCACCTTTAGGAGAACGGATGATAAGAAACTACTTGTTTTCGAACGAAAAATCCTCCGAAAAATGTATGGTCCTGTGACAGATTCACAAACAGGGGAATGGAGAATTCGAAACAACCAAGAATTAAAAGGGCATTACGCACAGCCCGACATTATAAAAGGATAAGAAGAAGAAGGTTGACCTGGGCAGGACATGTACCAAAGATGAGTCAAGGGAGGATACCCCATGATTTGTTTCTAGGACCTGTAGCTGGAAGGATGTAGCGGGGACAACCGCGGACAACATGGAAGGAGAATAATGACAAGGACACGGAGGACATGGGAGTAGGAGCGGGCGAGTGGTAGCAGGCGGCTGGCAACTAGGAACGATGGAGGAGGACTGTGGAGCAGGCATATGGTCAGTAAGGCCCAGGCCACGGATAATTTAAGACAACCTCTTCCTCACCCTAGCACCTCCCCCTGTCGTCTCCCTCCCCCTCCCCTGCAGTTCCCACGACCTCCCGTCTGGGAGCCGCTCTCCCTCCGTGGCCAAAGAAGTGCCCCCCTTCTTCGGCACCTGCCGGTGATCAGGCTCCCTCTTGGGTCCACTCTCTGATGTGTCTCTCAGGCTGGAAGACTCCTACCAGCACTCGGTCACGAAACGCACCGTCTGTGCGTCCCAAGTTTGCCTGTTCTCTTTCGGTTCCAGATAGGCCCTTCGTGTTAAATATAGTCTTCCCGATTCCTTAATTTTAATATTAGCAGGCGATCCATGGATGGTTGAACTGGTCCCCAGTTTTTTCTATGAAAGTGGTTCTAATTTCGAGATACAACGTTAGACTTTAGTCCTGGAGCAGGGGCAGGTTGGTTGTGGTTGGGACTTCTTTTCCAGTCTTCTCGGTCTGTGATCCCATGACCACCTCCTTTTTCCACTTTTTAGATTTGGTCTTACCTTTTATACCCTTTACTGTGTGTGTCTAATGGTCGTTATTTTTTAATTTGACTCCCCTAGCTGGATCCGTCCACTTTTAGTGCACCCTCTTTCTTCTGTGAATAACTTCGGAATCGCAGGACTCATGACCTCGCCGTGTGGTCCCATAACCCCAGTCAATCAATCAATCATCATTCTGTTTCCGAGTATCTTTGCATGTTCATTCCGTTCAACTGAGTATCAGTATTATTCCCTAGAAATTGTGCAGTTGTTACACTGTCTGTAGAGATACCATCTACATTTAATTGAATAATGTCATTTTCATTCATCAAACTGAGAGTCATGGCCTTTCGTTTCTGTATGTTCAACGTCACTTCATTTCTTATGGAACAAGTGATATTCCTTCAGGGTTTCATTGTGCTTTTTCTGCAAGAAGTTCTCTTGTTTTCTCAGAGACTTTATATTGCTCTCCATTAGCAAAGAAAATATTTTCTCCATGACTAACACTAGTGAGAAAATCATTGATGTAGATCAGGAACAGTTTTTATCCTAAAACTGTTAGCCCGAGGAACCCCTATATTAATGTATTTTGGGTCTGATAGGAATTTTACTAAAACTATACACTAATTTGTACTTTGTGTCATTTATACTCTTCGTACTCTGTCTGATATAGAGGATCGGAATCATTTATTATCTACCCTTCTTATTCCTAATACTTCTAGCTTATTTAACATACTCTTATGGATAACAATATCAAAAACCTTAGAAAGATTTTAGTATACACCTGTGACACATTTATATTTGTCAAGGGCATCAAGTACCAATTTTGTTAATTGCACTTTGACTCATTCTGTACACCTACCACCTAAGGAACCAGGCTGTGATTCACATAAAACTTTATTTATTCAAGTAACTTATTAATCAGTCTTTCATAACTGAGTCTTTTATTTTAGAGAATGGTGGCTGCAAGCTAACGGGCTGGTAGTTTCCTCTGAGTTCTTCGTTACCTTTCTTTAGCAGAGGCACACATTTTGCTTGTTTTAAATACTTTGAAAATTTCCCTGATATGAAGGATTCGTTTACTATGTTCACTAAAAGGTGGCTTGTGTACTCTCTGTGCATTGTTTCAATACACACATTGTTTCGGCGACTAAGGAGACTTCCATTTTATGCTTTTGTCTCTGTAGTGTTTACTGACTTCATGTTCTGTGGCTGACAGCAATATCATTGCACTTAGTGCATAATTCTGAGCATATGTTATATTTGTTTTTGGAATTATTGATGTAATTTCTCTCCCATACATGGAACATGCTCATTCACTTAATTTGCTTGGCGGTGTGTATCATGTATTACTTTATCCTCCTCTCTTATCAAAATGTTATTCTGCGTTTGTTTGTCTCTCCCTGCTTACTTTTTTATGACATCCCAGGCAGATTTGCTTTTATCCTCTGCATATTTATTATTTTGTCATTTAATGACTATTTTGCAGCAATCAGTGTGTTCCTATAAATCATGTTTTACCAATGATAGAAATGAATCTGGTTCTTTATTGCTCTTGCAGGGAAATGACGTACTAAAAGGTTTGGGAGGACTTCTTAATCCCTGCTGTTATCCTTCAGTTTTTGTAAGGCATTGATACTGATGTGGGAACTTTTGGAAATATCTTTCCAACGTTGAGTTTAAATGTTGTTGACCGTTGAGAGAACGCCACATTTACATTGGTTTCTGTATATACTTCATCTCATCTTTGGTTTGCTAGAACTTTAGAAAAATTTTTTTTTGATTTCTCATAAACGATTTTTGTAAACTTGCTGTTTAGGGAATTTTTCCATACCCGATTTTACTGTCATTATGTGACAAGAATGGTCAGACAGTTAAAGAGCTTTCAGTGCTAGATCACATTTTTCCTTGTACATATTTGTTGCCACAGAGTCAATTACTGATACAATAATTCTAGTAACTCTGCGCTATTTATCAGTATGGGCATACCTTAACTCTGGAGAATATTTATCATGGTACGACTAGTTTAACTTAAGATATTTATGTTTATGTCCTCACACAAAATTAAGTTGACTACTGCACTTTAGATTTTATCCAGAACTTCTGTTAATTTCATGACGTAAGTGTCCACAGTACCACTGGGAGATCGGTAGACACACAAAATGAATAACTTTTTGGCGTTATCAATCCCTGTTTATTAAATAGACGATATTTCAAAGTGTTTGTGTTCATCTACTATACTACGGCCATGTTTTGATTTGAAATAATGAGCGTGGTGGTTCTGTGTTCAGCACACTGGATTCACATTTGGGAGGATGACAGTTCAAGCCCGCGTCCGGCCATCCTGCTTTAGGTTTCTTGTGATTTTCCTAAATCACTTTGGTTAAATGCTGGGATGGTTTCTTTGAATGGGCACGGCCAATTTCCTTCTCAATGATCCCTAACCCGAGCTTGTGCTCCGTCACTAATGACCGCTTGATGGGTCTTTTAACACTAATCTCCTCCTCCTGCTTTCCTTAATTTGAACTGTGTTTCTTTTCTGACATACAGGGTTATTACAAATGATTGAAGCGATTTCACAGCTCTACAATAACTTTATTATTTGAGGTATTTTCACAATGCTTTGCACACACATACAAAATCTCAAAAAGGTTTTTAGGCACTCACAAATGTTCGATATGTGCCCCTTTAGTGATTCGGCAGACATCAAGCCGATAATAAAGTTCCTCCCACACTCGGCGCAGCATGTCCCCATCAATGAGTTTGGAAGCATCGTTGATGCGAGCTCGCTGTTCTGGCACGTTTCTTGGTAGAGGAGGTTTAAACACTGAATCTTTCATATAACACCACAGAAAGAAATCGCATGGGGTTAAGTCGGGAGAGCGTGGAGGCCATGACATGAATTGCTGATCATGATCTCCACCACGACCGATCCATCGGTTTTCCAATCTCCTGTTTAAGAAATGCCGAACATCATGATGGAAGTGTGCGGTGGAGCACCATCCTGTTGAAAGATGAAGTCGGCGCCGTCGGTCTCCAGTTGTGGCATGAGCCAGTTTTCCAGCATGTCCAGATTCACGTGTCCTGTAACGTTTTTTTCGCAGAAGAAAAAAGGGCCGTAAACTTTAAACCGTGATATTGCACAAAACAAGTTAACTTTTGGTGAATTGCGTATTTGCTGCACGAATGAGTGAGGATTCTCTACCGCCCAGATTCGCACATTGTGTCTGTTCACTTCACCATTAAGAAAAAATATTGCTTCATCACTGAAAACAAGTTTCGCACTGAACGCCTCCTCTTCCGTGAGCTGTTGCAACCGCGCCGAAAATTCAAAGCGTTTGACTTTGTCATCGGGTGTCAGGGCTTGTAGCAATTGTAAGCGGTAAGGCTTCTGCTTTAGCCTTTTCCGTAAGATTTTCCAAACCGTCGGCTGTGGTACGTTTAGCTCCCTGCTTGCTTTATTCGTCGACTTCCGCGGGCTACGTATGAAACTTGCCCGCACTCGTTCAACCGTTTCTTTGCTCACTGCAGGCCGACCCGTTGATTTCCCCTTACAGAGGCATCCAGAAGCTTTAAACTGCGCATGCCATCGCCGAATGGAGTTAGCAGTTGGTGGATCTTTGTTGAAATTCGTCCTGAAGTGACGTTGCACTGTTATGACTGACTGATGTGAGTGCATTTCAAGCACGACATACGCTTTCTCGGCTCCTGTCGCCATTTTGTCTCACTGCGCTCTCGAGCGCTCTGGCGGCAGAAACCTGAAGTGCGGCTTCAGCCGAACAAAACTTTATGAGTTTTTCTACGTATCTGTAGTGTGTCAATGAATGGAGCTACAGTGAATTTATGAAATCGCTTCAATCATTTGTAATAGCCCTGTACATGCATTATCTACAACCCTTTTTAGTATTCCTATGACAAGCGTTTGTGCTTTCGTAGAATGATAATACTATGTATTGGATTTCAGTATCTCTAAACCAGTGCCTAGTGACGCAAACTACTGCACAGTTCAGATTTTGAGTCCCTGTTTGAAATTGTTTTATTTTACTTTGTACTGACTGCATGTTTTCATGAAGGATTGTGAAGTGTATGAAATGTTTCATGTGGTTTTTCCCAAATAGTTTCTTTTCTTTCCGACATGTGGTATGTGTGTTATTTGGTGTTTCAGAACCTATTTTGTGAGTGATTGCCTTAGAATTTTTGAAACAGCTTGAGATACTCTTCAGAAAGGGGTACATGTTCTCTGGATTTATCCTAAGAAGAGTACTTTTCGTATCTGTGACCACAGATATTTGACCATGAGGTTACCACGTTAAACCCACTGCACTCTCATGAATCAGCAGTACGAATCTTCTCTTCTCAATTCCGTTTAGGTGTTGTTCACGGCTATTGAAAACCATTCTATTGGTAGTCCTGGCAGAGCAACATGAGCAAAGTCCACTGCCTTCAGTGCTCAGCCCAACCCAACTTTAATCCATCTCACAGCTTCATTCATGTGTGGCCCATCATGACGATGGACCAGCTCAACAAATTGTGCATTGCTGCCGCGAGTCAGGGAAGCTTTCTTGTGCACGTCCATTTCCAAACTATTTCCCGCTCCACCCACTATCATTACGTGGTCCTGTTTTGAAAAATTCTCACATATAAACCGTAAGTCCCCTACCACTTAAATTAGCCTTGTATGTGATTTTAAAACGGTCGTAGGCAGGTACGCTGCCCCTAAAATATCCTGTATCAGAGGGCGTGCATCTTGCGTGTGGCCACTACCTACCTGTAGCACTTTCTTCGTCCCAACACTTCGCACATTCCTAGAGTTCCTGACATCGATTCAAGTCTGCTGCTCATTTCCTGCCCCTAGTATTGCTCTTCTCCATCTAACTCTCGCAGTGGTGGATATCTGTTTTTAGTGCTGATAAGGAAACTATGAGATCACATTCTCTTTCTCCCTGTCCTCCTACCAACAGCCAGTTCCCAAACACCCTCCTCCCCTTTATCTCCCTCGATAATGATATTTTCTTCCTCGCTTCCTCCAACTGTGCCAGTGATTTTCTTTCCCTATTTCTCAATTAAAATGTTCCTACTTCCTGCTGTGCAGTTCCAGGAGAGAGCCTCCTCTGTTTCCCCAGTGTTCTCCCAACTACATCACCATCACCACACCCCTTCCCCCAGTGAATGTATTTCGTACAAGCCTGACAAAAAATCTCCCTCCTCACTACCTTATAACAGCTTCCACATTTACCACTCACTGTCGGTTTCGAAAGAAGAATTAAGTTTATCTTCAAGGAATGTATCAAGTTTGGTGGAGAAGCGAGATTTGCCGTATATAACAGAAAAACGACACTGAAAGGGTGTGGTCCTGTTGCCACCGTTTTTATATCGATTTGAAGAACTAATGACAGAAGAATGAATTAGTAGTTTCGTTGTTTTGGGAGAATTTGTGTTGACATGATTGTTTGGTTACATATTTAAGTTTTATAACTCTGAGAGTTTAGAACCAGATCGCGTCTCTTTAACTACTAAAGAGTCCGAATCGTGTTGAGAAATACCATTTACCAATGTTTGATTACAGTTTTATGATGTGAATAGACGCTACAGAAGCTAGTAGCTGCTTTGTCGTTACGAAATTATTGCTATTCAGGAAACTTATATAAAATTTTCAATGATTATGTCACTCAAAACTTCGACCTACTTTGTAGCTGTTGGAATTTCAAATAACATGATTTGTTTTTAAGAAAAATCACAAAATTGACACAAAACATTTATTTATATAGACAAACGGACACCCACAGAGAGTATACAGAACGAAACAAATTTAAACGTACCACTATTTACTCTTAAATAAGTTCTTCCATGGAGGAAATGTACCTGTGCATCTCACTCGGTGGCCGTCTTGGAACATTTTATAAGCTTGAGCAGTTGTCATTGTCTTAAACCGACTGAATAGTTCCCTTTGGGATAAGTAGATGAAAAGAGATATACTTTCAACTCTGTTATGTCTATTGCAACGATTACATTACATCCACTGGAAATCAAATTCTTGTGTGTCTGAGAGGCTAGAATTAAGTGCCTTGCTGTTTTCGAGTGCAGCGTCTATGTACTAATTTCTGGTACAACACACTCAATCAGATCCCAATAACGGAATACTACAGTCAGACTCAGATCATTTTTTAGTGTTGCGCACATTGCTATTCAGTGACATTTCGATTTTATCGATGCGGCTACAGTAATAAATTTTAGTTGTCCAATAGGGTTGTTTCAAATATTTACTCAAATTGCAAGAAATTACTGTGCGCAATAGATAATGCTGCAAAAAGTGTTTAGCATGATGCAGAATGCGCATAAAATCAGTATAATACCACTGTGTATGAGGGTGTAAAGTTTTATGTTGCCTGTGAAAAATTTTATTTAATAAAATCATTCCATATATTTTCCTCCTTTTATTCCTCAGTAATATATTTGAGAATATAATTTTGATGAAGGTTTGTGTGTGTGTGTGTGTGTGTGTGTGTGTGTGTGTGTGTGTGTGTGTGTGTGAAAGAGAGAGAGAGAGAGAGAGAGAGAGAGAGAGAGAGAGAGAATGAGTGGCTGTGAGAGACAGGAAATGATTAATAGACAACAAAGTTATATTCAGTATTTTTTGGTGTAAGATATACAGAGATAAGAGATGTATAACCTTGACATTGGAATTTAATATTTCAATATTATGCCAGAGTTATTCTTATGTAGTCAACCTTCTTCGACTTTCACAGAAATAATCACTTATCGTTTAGCATTTAGCGGTTGGCATACACCATTCACCGTCTGCCATTTGTTGTTAAGCGTAAGGTTTTTAGCATTTAGCATTTACCGTTAAGCGATTACTGTTGACCGCTTAGCCCTTAAAAATTACCAATTAGCATTTAACATAAGGCGCTCAGCATTTGCCGTTAAACGCTTACCGTTCAGAATTTACCGTTAAGCATTTAACATTTACTGTTTTGTGTTTAGCGTTAGCTGTTAGATGTTTAACGTTTAGTGTTTAGCGTACACTGTTTAGCATTTAGCGTTTACCATCATGCGCTTAGCGTTTGCTGCTTAGAGTTTCGTGGAGTGATTGTGGGGTATAAAACACACAACTGGTCTGTTTCCTTGAATTTGGATTTTTAATACTGGGCGGGAGAGTACAGAGAAGTGGGGTTATAATCTTCAAACTTAGTCTCTACGTAAAAAGTTAGGTCTTATGTAAAATCATCTATTCATTCACTCAGGGTACATACTCGCACCGAAAGGGAAGAAAACAGAGAGAAGGTGAAATACTGCATTCGGCCTTCCGAAATTTTTTCACCGCGGAAGATCGTAACACAGTACCTCCTTTCAGTCATCGTACGAACGTCGAAATGAAAGATATTGAAATAACCGATCGCATAATACGTAGAAAGGCAACTACAATCGTTTAGCCGTGGAAAGGAACCAGGACCTGTTGAGATAACTATAATAATAGTTACTATTAAAATCAGTCTTGATCACAAATTTATTTATTCTGGTAACGGGTTTCGACCACACCTGTGGTAATCTTCATGCTCATACATCATTTTGGTCTGAAGATGACCACAGGTGTGGTCGAAACCGGTTACCAGAATTAATAAATTTGTGATCAAGACTGATTTTAATAGTAACTATTAGTAATAATATTGATCACTGTTTGCTCCCACGATGTATTCAAAAGATAACTGTAAGATTCTAGAAAGAATATGCAAAAGAACTTGCTACCCTACTAGTAGCAGTTTATCATAGATCGCTAAAGAAACGAAGGCAATGTAGCGACTAGAAACATGCACAAGCCATTCCCTTTCTGAAGGTGGGTCGCAGGACGGATGCACACAGTTTTAGACAGATATCGGTGAATTCAGACTGTATTAGAATTATGGAACATGTTTCGTGCTCAAGAACTACGATGTTTTTGAAGAAAGAGAATCATCGCTATGAAATTCGACGGGAATTCCGCAAACAGAAACCTTGCGAACCTCAGCTCGCTCTGTTCCTGCATGAGATACATAGCGCTGCAGACAACGATGTTTTCTGGTTGATGCCGTGTTCCTTGACTTCAGGGAGGCATTTGACACCATCCTGCCGTTTAGTGCTAAAACGACGAGTTATCGTGTGTCGGACAAGGTTTGCCTCTGGACTCAAGACTTCTTTGCAGAGCCGGCCGGAGTGGCCATGCGGTTAAAGGCGCTACAGTCTGGAACCGCGCGACTGCTACGGTCGCAGATTCGAATCCTGCCTCGGGCATGGATGTGTGTGATGTCCTTAGGTTAGTTAGGTTTAAGTAGTTCTAAGTTCTAGGGGACTGATGACCTTAGAAGTTAAGTCCCATAGTGCTCAGAGCCATTTGAACCATTTTGAACTTCTTTGCATATAGAAATCAAGACGAAGCTCTTAACGGAGCAAAATCGACACATGTAAAGGAAATTTCTTGAATACCCCAAGCAAATGTGATTGGATCGTTATTGTCTACATTGTATATAAATGATCTGGTAGAAAACGTCGGATGTTCTTTAAGACTGTTGACATGTTTCGGTTACCTATATCGAAGTAGCAACGTCGGAAGACAATATCAATATACACAATGACCTAAAGAGGACTTATGAATGGTGCCGGCTATGGAAACTGACTCTGAACGTGAATAAATGTAGCATATTGCGCATGCATCGGAAAATAAAACCACAACTTACAACTACACTGTTGATGAGAAACTGCTCTAACAGTATCTACCTTAAAATGTCAAGTAGCAGCTGCCCAGAGCGACCTTAGGTGGAATGAACACATTAAACAAATAATAGAAGAAGCAGATCCCAGACTGAGAGTCACGGAAAGGATCTTAAGGGAATGTAACTCATCCACGAAGAAAGTGGCTTATAACGCGCTTGTTCAACGGATTCTTGAGTACTATTCATCAGTGTGGGAACTGGGTATCACTGATAGAAGATATAGAGCGTATCAAACGAAGGGCGGCGTGTTACTGCACGGGATCGTTTAGTCGGCGCGTGAGCGTTACCGAAATGCTCGACTAACTCCATTGGTGGAAGTTACAAGGGAGGCGTTGTGCACCACGAAGAGGTTTTCTACTGACGTTTCGTAAGAGCTCTTTCCGGGGAATATCGGACAACATATTACTTCCTCCTACATACACTTGCGTAATGACCACCATGAGAAAATTCGAGGAATCGGAAGTAATAAAGAGGCTTACCGACACCATGCTTCTCACGCGCCATTGGTGAGTGGAATAGCGTATGGGGGATCAGTTAGTGTTACCAGAAGTATACTCCGTCTCACACCGTTAGGCGGCTTGTGGAATATGAAGTAGATGTTATAAAACATTTCACAAATTTTATGCCAGAAATAGTGACTGTCTTTGACTTTCAAGGAAATAATGGTTGTCTTTCAGTTTCAAGTGGGGCTACGTAACTTTTCTTACTGTGCGATGATTTGCTGGAAAAAAGCAGGGGGGCATGAATTGATATGTACATCCTAAATAATGTAATCTGACACCATTTTTACACATCGATTTAATCTATGCCGTCTGTGGTTGGAGATAAAGGGGGATTCGTGTATAAAGCACACATTGGTTTCATTCGATTGTCTTGGGATGTTTATTACCGTGCCATGATAAGGAGGGAGGAGAGGTAGGACGAAGGGTATTTTCAATTTCTCAGGTAATTTTTAGTAGAATATACCGTTTGCTTAGAAGCAGAACAGCGAGAGAAGAGAGGTGTAAAGCACACAGTTGGTCTGTTTCCATATAGGGAAGGGAGAGTTTAAAATTTTCCGTTAACACTACTCAAGCTATTTCTTTCATCTTGGATTTTTAATACTGTACTATCACTGGCTGAAGGTAGGTGGGAAAGATCGGTGGCGGGAGGGATGGGGGACAGGAGAGGAGAGGGCTTTTTATTTACAATTATTGATTGATTGATGACTTTATTGATTGATGTCGTCATGAATTAAAGGGTATTAATGACGTTATGCATGACTTCCATGACGAGTTGGATTGGTCAGTGGAACTATAAGGATTGTGAAATAGCTAGATTCACCATAGTATTATTACCGTCCTCATTATTGAAGACCGGTGATTTATGGCGATAGCCATTGCCGCAAAGTTCGGATCGGGCGACGGAATTGCAACGTACATTCAGTTCAGTGCCCTACGCACAGTTGTGCCATTTTTCAATAAATTTCCGTCGTCACGCGGATGTGCGTCCATGCCCCAATAGGGGTGAGCTTGGGGCCTCAGTGCTCTAATAGGGACATCACCTTCTTCCTTAGGCTGTGGCATTGCGACCCTTTCAGCGGTTTTTATTTTATAACCTTCGGGTAGTTTCTATTTGAATGACTATAATAAAAGGAAAGTAATGACGGAACAAAAATTAGTAACCCTTCATCACACTACCAATTTAATACTTATGCATGGAAGTTACCATTAGAAGGTAATATTAACGCTTAAACACGAATATCTACTACAAAAACGAAAATACAAGCAAATGTGTTAAATTATAGGAAAGTTCAAAACACAACAGGATGCCATTTCACCGTACAGTATTTAGGTTTTCAGTACCAACTAATATATCTAGATGCACAGAAATAGTTCAGCGAACTTTTGCATTAGCTTTTAGCAGTACGATTATTACGTCATACAGTAAAAGAACAAAACGAGAAGTAGAATAAAACGTAGAATCCTGTGACATAATTGTCACTGTGTCACATACGGTTAGTGTAGGTTGATACTTTCATAGAGGGTACACTTGGCACAGTGTAACACTTGTTTACTGATAGGTAGTTTCTCGATCACAGTTTTGCCAACAATGTGCACGTATGCTATCACTTCACAACGGTTTTCCATATTTTTGATTGTAGACAACTTAGTTAAATTGATAACCTAAGTACCGTACTGTAGACATGTGTCCTTTACAGCAGATTGCTAAATTTTCATACATTTTGTTCATATTATCGTTCTTTAACCTTTCTGCCGTGCTCTCGTAATCATAGATTCTCAGTAGCCAAAAGTAACAGAAATAGTCGTTCTATTTGAAGATGTGCCGTGTCTGATGCCCGAATGCTGCGCGCAACTTAAACAACGTCGTAAGAGTGCCACGAAATCTGGAAGATGTTTACTTTCCACCAGTGTCATGTTTAGGGTCATTCCTGCGTGCATCATTGCTGGAGGGAGAATTTATTGCAGAATACAGTGCTCCACAGGAATCAATTTACCGTATCCCTATTCCATTCGTGGATGGTATCCCTATTCCATTTGTGGATGGCATCCGAAAAGAATTATTGTTGGTACCCTTCTAGATATTTCCAAGAATATTTAATATTATTGTTTATGAAGGGGATTACACATCTCGTCAGCCATGAGGTCATTAAATTAATTTCGTCGGCGTGATCGTTGCGTTAGATGGATGTTTGAGAAAGTGACATGTCTCCCCCCTCCTTCTTAACTTGTTTGGGTACCTTGGTTTTAAGAATGTTTAAATAAGGCTTTTCACAGAGAACAATACCTCTCTTGTAAGTTTTGCTCAAGTAGAGGTTCCAGCTCCGTGAACCATAATCCAAAATTCTTCTAATGAGGGACATGTAAGTGACTTATCTATTAAGTGAATTAATTTCCTCATATATACTCTGATAAATATTCCTATGGTATCGGCGTATCCCGCATTAAAGTGAAAATTTACGCCGTATTTCCACTACAACTCAGGACACACATTTGATGATGGTACTCGTCTGTGACAATCACCACCCCGGTTTGCGATGATGTAGTGAAACGACATGTAGTCTTTTCGTTGTTCACATACATTTGTGAATGTTGAGGATTGGTTCCCAGTTTACGCAGAAAAGTGCAGTACACTTTCAAAGACTTCCTGCAGTTTTAACATGTTTCGAACAGCATGTGTCTCCCTGTACAAACATATCGTCTGCAATCAGCATTAGAGATCCAAGAAAGTTACCTGACGAAGCATGTGTCTCCCTGTACAAACATATAGTCTGCAATCAGCATTACAGAGCCAAGAAAGTTACCTGACGACAATTTACACATCTAGCACAGAGTAACTGTATTGTAAAATCCTCTACAGTAAATCGAATGGTATCTCTGCTTTTTGCAATGTATTCCCATTGAGAATCTGCACTGAAATCTGGTGTTATGTTGAATAATGTGACAACACCAAACGCGAAAATGAATATAATTGTTTCCAAAACAATTTAGGCAGTAGAAGAACTCTTTTAATATGCTGTAACTACAAACAGACTAATATACATATTTAGAGAAGGATTTATATCGTCCAGTCCTAGTAACAGTATTTTCTCTGGACACCACCGTTTAAGCTCTGCAAGCTTCCCGAGAGCAGCCAACGCAAAAAGAAATGTGTGGCTGGCAGGGGTGGGGGAACGATTGCCCGCTGTAGCACAATCCACGGTGGGAAGGCGAAATCCCTCGTGCTCCGTTGTCGCGCAGCGTTGTGTGACGGGAGTGGGGCCCGACGGCTGTGCATTAGACAGATTGTGTGGGTGCGGGGTCCGGTAGAAATCACGTGGGTCGTGACGGCTGCCAAGCCTTCCCGCTGTGAAGGATAGCGCACTCCGCACTACTTTAAGGAATAAGACATCCTTTCTCATCACTGTAATGCGGAAGTCGCTGCCGTTCGTAGCTATTACGTCGAGATATTTCTCCAGAGCCCCGATGCAGTTTAGACCGTGCTCCAATTATTGCTGGTACAAGTGTCTGGGAAGAGATTGTCAGCACCACAAGAAGCAGTGAAATTTGGACTTGTAATGGCAATAGAAGAGCAGCAATTTTCTCTGTGTGTGTCTTGAGGTCTATCAATTTGGCATTAACAGTAAATCGTCGTGAGGATACATTATTTGCTACTTCTTTTAATTCCTAGGGATTTCTCGTGTTGTGTGGTCAGTACTCTAGACTTGTTATGTCTGTCTAGAAACGTAAAACACTATCTAGGTGTTGACTCGCAAGTAAGGGGCAGGACTAGTAATAAGCTTCTCATAATCATAACGCCCGATGATCCCTCTAGGAGTGAACAATTCTCAGCAACAGGGAGGGACAACAAAAGCTTTCTAAGTACCTGTGTAGTCATGGAACGACTTTTGAGCTGTTTACATAATGAGCTATGAAACACATTATTCTCAACATAAGAATAGTGGCTCGATTTCCTCACAGAAGCTGTGGTTATAGCTCTGATATTTTAAAAAGTCTGTGTTCAAAATACTTTGGAACAAATTTGGGAAAAAGTGCTGCTACTCATCCGAAAGCCTATGGGTAGAAGAACCTATCAAGGAACGTCATACTGCGGCATTACATGACTATAATCATAAAAGACTTGTTAGAAGGAACTGAGACGATCAACTTCAATAAGGGAGTTTGTATTCGGTTGAAGGAGGAGGAATGAGAAAATTTTACAGGCAGCTTGGCCCAAAAAAACAACATCTTGAAGTTTTAATACGAAGATTACGAGGACTTTTATGAGACTGTAGAACCAAGTTTTAGCATGATATGGAAGAGAAGACAGCAATTGGCAAGGCGCATGATGAGGATGGAAGAAAACTAGTTAAACAAGAAGAACGCCATATGCTGAACAAAGAGCGATGGGGTGAAAGACGTCAGAGAGGACTGGAGGGTTAAAATGGCGGAAGGTCATTAATGCATTGACATTAGGATCAAATTTGAGGTCTCAGAAACAGAGAAATCCATGCAGGAAGGACAGAATGAAGAGATCTGAACTTAAGCACCGTAGCGAACGATGCATTTGCATCATGATGGTTCTTTCTCTTTTACGTTTTGCGGTGGAGCGCAAGAACGTGTCTGTAGCACACCGCCACTATGATTATCAAATTCGATGCAACCTGCTGTAGACAGAGGTCACATTTGAGGCTCAAAAAGCAGTCGCACATGGTTGTTCAACTACAGCAAGGTAAGGAATTACATTTTATTTCCTGTCAGGTTAGTACATATAAGGTTAAAATACCTTTGCATCTACATCTACACTCCTCGAATCTGTATGGAATACGTGGCAGAGGATACCTTTTATTGCACCATTTATTAAATATTATTTTTGTCCAGTTACGGGTGGGGCTATTATTTTCCTAACTTTATCTGCTCTATCTATACGAGTTATATACCTAAATGGCTGAAGAATCGTAATGCTATTTACTCGCAAAGACGAATTTTGATGTTTCTAAGGAGTTTATAAAAAATATGAAGGTGTCTTTCTCTTCTTCTGTGTCTTTTTGTACAAGTCAGGACATATATATCAATAAAATTTCATTCAGCTTCTAGTGCGCTGAAGGTCGAGGAGACATACATGTCACCGGCAGTAAGATTGTATGGTACATCAGTTGAAGAATTTGCCAAAATAACTGTTGTAATATTGGAGGAGTATATTGGAATATCCAAACATTTCAACAAGTTAGGTCATTCGTTTTTCCCATACAGATTTGATTCCAATATTCGTGATGAAAGTGCCTTATAAAACTGGACTCTGCTACGCTTTAGCTGTATCATCTACATAGTTGTAGAAAAATATCAGCTGGACGTCATCCATTTAGTGGCCTTCGGTAACTGAAACACTTGTCCCATTTAATACTAGAAAACTACTTGAATTTACTTGCAGGACACTCCTAGTGACCTCACACAAAAAAGTGACATCCAAGGCGGCTACTGAAATGCCATTCCCTGATTAAGAGACTTCAGCGTAATGCCAGAGACCACCGACGCAGGCGTAGTATTGTTTCTGATGTTGCTTTCCTCTGCAAGGTCCACAGTGCCACTCAGCGGTTCGAAAGAATTTATCTCTGCTTCTTTCTGTTTCTTTCCCTGTCAGTGTTTTACGGGACTACTCGACCTCTTCATCATATTAAAAACTTATGATGACATTCCTGTTTCTAAGTGGACATTGAAATGTAATGTTCCGTTTTAGCTCGCCTGAGGTAACTCAAATGAACCAAATTAGCTTGACAGTGTTGTGCTTCCAAGATTATGAGAATTCATAATTAGTTTGAAGGAGTAGTAAGTACAGCTCAAGCAGACGCGGTAAAGGGTTACATTACAGTACTGCTACCGCGCCAGCACATTAATCACAGAGTGATCAAGAGCTAATACTTCGGGAATATCGGGGACTGAAATTCATTGCTTTGAAAGTAGCGAAGGCGACATCAAAAGCTTTTAAAGAAATTAGTTTAGGACGACGAAAAGGAATTACTTCAGGACAGCCATCGGCTCCTGGCAATCCATTTTCTAAATTTAAGGAGCTGTTGTGGACGAATAGGGCTAGCTGATTTTATGGAAGCAAACAACAGATCATTGGTCAAGCAATGAAAATCAGGTTTGCTTGTTTTCTTCAATGAACCACCTTCCACTTTTTTTTATGACAAAGGTATGGTGGAACAAATGTTAGACATTTAGTCCCCTCGAAGCCAAGATCATTAAAGAGCGAAAGGACAGGCAACGATGAACAATGAAACAGCAAGAAATCGGCCCCGGTCTCTTTGAGCAAATTAGCTGAGAATTCGCAGGACGTATTTTAAACGAACGCAGACAATTTACATCTGGATTGAAGGGCGAAAGTTTGAACCTCGCGTTTTCTCAAATGTGAGGGCGGCATATTAATTGCTTCCCTAAGTTTTAACTTTTAGTTGGACGAAGCACATATGAACGCTGTATGTGGCTGTGGTTGCTAAGTATGAGATCATGAACGGATATTTTAACTAAATGAAATTTACTGAAATGGAATTAGAGAAATACGGTCATATTAAGTGATGTCAGCAAAATTCAAGCAAATATAATGAATATCTCATGAGAAATTAAAATTTGTGCCTGTAACTACCCTAAATGTGCCTTGATTGGCGTTTCCCCTTCCACCTCGAAGGTAATTTTTCCCCATTCTATAATTGGGTTATAACTTTTTCGTCTATTAAAACACCAATAAATGTAATCTTTTGTTGAATCTATAAGAAACACAAGATTTCCGTTTCTGCCAGTCACTTACATGCATTACTAGTGGCTCACTGGGCTCATGTGGCTACATTCCGCTTAAAATTTCTACAAGATATATACACTCCTGGAAATGGAAAAAAGAACACATTGACACCGGTGTGTCAGACCCACCATACTTGCTCCGGACACTGCGAGAGGGCTGTACAAGCAATGATCACACGCACGGCACAGCAGACACACCAGGAACCGCGGTGTTGGCCATCGAATGGCGCTAGCTGCGCAGCATTTGTGCACCGCCGCCGTCAGTGTCAGCCAGTTTGCCGTGGCATACGGAGCTCCATCGCAGTCTTTAACACTGGTAGCATGCCGCGACAGCGTGGACGTGAACCGTATGTGCAGTTGACGGACGTTGAGCGAGGGCGTATAGTGGGCATGCGGGAGGCCGGGTGGACGTACCGCCGAATTGCTCAACACGTGGGGCGTGAGGTCTCCACAGTACATCGATGTTGTCGCCAGTGGTCGGCGGAAGGTGCACGTGCCCGTCGACCTAGGACCGGACGGCAGCGACGCACGGATGCACGCCAAGACCGTAGGATCCTACGCAGTGCCGTAGGGGACCGTACCGCCACTTCCCAGCAAATTAGGGACACTGTTGCTCCTGGGGTATCGGCGAGGACCATTCGCAACCGTCTCCATGAAGCTGGGCTACGGTCCCGCACACCGTTAGGCCGTCTTCCGCTCACGCCCCAACATCGTGCAGCCCGCCTCCAGTGGTGTCGCGACAGGCGTGAATGGAGGGACGACTGGAGACGTGTCGTCTTCAGCGATGAGAGTCGCTTCTGCCTTGGTGCCAATGATGGTCGTATGCGTGTTTGGCGCCGTGCAGGTGAGCGCCACAATCAGGACTGCATACGACCGAGGCACACAGGGCCAACACCCGGCATCATGGTGTGGGGAGCGATCTCCTACACCGGCCGTACACCACTGGTGATCGTCGAGGGGACACTGAATAGTGCACGGTACATCCAAACCGTCATCGAACCCATCGTTCTACCATTCCTAGACCGGCAAGGGAACTTGCTGTTCCAACAGGACAATGCACGTCCGCATGTATCCCGTGCCACCCAACGTGCTCTAGAAGGTGTAAGTCAACTACCCTAGCCAGCAAGATCTCCGGATCGGTCCCCCATTGAGCATGTTTGGGACTGGATGAAGCGTCGTCTCACGCGGTCTGCACGTCCAGCACGAACGCTGGTCCAACTGAGACGCCAGGTGGAAATGGCATGGCAAGCCGTTCCACACGACTACATCCAGCATCTCTACGATCGTCTCCATGGGAGAATAGCAGCCTGCATTGCTGCGAAAGGTGGATATACACTGTACTAGAGCCGACATTGTGCATGCTCTGTTGCCTGTGTCTGTTTGCCTGTGGTTCTGTCAGTGTGATCATGTGATGTATCTGACCCCAGGAATGTGTCAATAAAGTTTCCCCTTCCTGGGACAATGAATTCACGGTGTTCTTATTTCAATTTCCAGGAGTGTATTTCAAAAGGAATTGAAAACATGAAGTTAAATATTTTTTAACTTTATCTAATCTTATATTCATTTATGTAATTAGAAATTTTCAGAAAGCATTCTATATCATGAATCACAAGTTAAATTCTTTTTTATATACATCATAACATAAGCAATTCTATCATCTGGAAGATTTTCATTAAAGAATTCACATAATTTCGTTGTATTTTGAGTAGTTAAGGCACTCATACATCTAGCTACATTAATTACATAAATTGGATAATTTTGAATAAAATTAATTGGACTTACATTTACTTAATTATTAAATTAAGTTATTCTTTTAAATCTCTAAAAGAATCATATGGTTTTTATAAGTTATTTGGTAGATCAAGATTTCATAATTCTTGTGGAAAAAATTCAATTCTCCCATTTTTAAAATATATGATTTGTAATTTAACATGACCGAAAAAGAAGAATCAGTGACTGATAATTTTCTCAAGTAGTTTCGAAAACAAGAAAAATGGAGTAATACATATCAAACTCAATAGAATTATAATAATTAGTCATATCTAGTTCAAAATTTTTTCCCAGTAAACAAAGCAAATTCAATTCCTTGAATTTCTAAGAAAGAAATTGGAATTTTACGATTTTTAGTCTTCCTGATTCTAATTCAATAGAATATTCTGGTTCACATTTAACAACAGGAACACCAAGTTCCATAGTTTTAATAACAATTTTACCTTCTTCTGGAAGTGTAGAATTATCTTTTTCTGTAATCCACCAAGAGTAGAATCTTCTTGATCTTTTTGTGGACTCCAAGTAAAACTAACAGTAAAATCACCTTCAGACATTATTTCTCTATACGCAATCCACCAAATATTTCTTGTAGATAAGGAACTTAATTTTGTTAAGTTTTAATTTCCCCAGTTTTAACAATATGGTTTTCCATATTTAATTCATACACAAGAGAAGACGTTAACTGAATAAGAGAGATCAAGAAATAAATGGTTGTTCGATTCTAGTTAAAGCATTATGCCCTTTTTAAATGTAATATCATCAAACAATTTTAAAACTTAATTATCAACTGGTTTAATATTTGATGTACCATACTGTAGAGAAAAATCAGTTTCATCTGTATCAGTAACATTAAAAGTCATATAAAATGTGAAAAATTAGGACTAATCCAACTATCGCCAGTATTAATATTAATTAAATATTCTGTCTTAGGGAAAGTTAGATTTTTTTTGTTTATTCATTAACAGGAAATGAGTAAATATGATAACTTTCGATTTCGTACATGATTTTAAACAGAAGAAATGTATTAATTCATTTCTAAAATTACTGTTACATAGGAACCATTGAAGACAATTAAATTACCATTATCATCAGTTACAGCTATTTCTAAAATTTTGATACTATCGAAAATTGAATTTTTTATACGATGATTTCGTTTATAAATTACTGCGCAACGAAATTCAGAATTAGGTTTAAATGAAGCAGTAATATGATTTTCCTGATGAAGATGATCATTATGTATAACAAACACTCTATCTGTTAAATTAAAATGTACATTAATTAATTCTAATGGAATGATTTTTGGAATGTCTTTAGCAATGGTTTTTCCATTAGATTCAATAAGTTGTTAGTTAAAGCCAAACACACTTGCAATATTAATATCTACTATTTTATGTATAATTTTTTATCACTTTCTATAACAACTCTATTCAAATTGTTATCTACTTTATTTTGAATAGTTGGATTTTTCAAATGAATAATTTTTTCAAAATTTTTCAACCTACACTGACCAAAATGTTCTGCATCACACTGAATGAAGTTTATTATTTTTGATGTAACAATTGAAGTTAAAAAAGATGAATAAAAACTAACTTACACATCAGTTTATCAATTTCTCAGAACAGAAGAATTATCACTCAGTTGAAATAATCTACTCATTTATATTAAGAAAAACTATATAAATAACTGACTGATTGAGAAATTGAGAAAAAAGAATTCACCGAAATAAAATAAATAATTAACATGGTAAACTTTTACTAAATTCTATTCAGTGTGCATTCATAGGTCCAAGAGGATGTGGTAAATCAACATCAATGATTGATAATTATCTTTTAACAACAGGATGGCGAAATTGGATAAAAATTAATCACCTGTATATTTATTCAAAAGGTTTAGATCAACCAAAGTATCAAGAATTTATAAAAAGACAAAAAATTTGAAAATATAATTTCTTGCTTTCATAGAAAGTAATGATCATTTCTTTCCATTAGAGAAATAAGAAGATAATTCAGTTGTAGCTTTTAATGATTTCATTCTTGAAAATCAAGATGTTGTTGTTGTTCTGGTCTTCAGTTCTGAGACTAGTTTGATGCAGCACTCCATGCTACTCTATCCTGTGCAAGCTTCTTCATATTCCATCCTTGTGAATCTGCTTCGTGTATTCATCTCTTGGTCTCCCTCTACGATTATTACCCTCCACGCTGCCCTCCAGTACTAATCTGGTGATCCCTTGATGCCTCAGAACATGTCCTACCAACCGATCCCTCCTTCTAGACATGTTGTGTCACAAACTCATCTTCTGCCCAATTCTATTCAATACCTCTTCATTAGTTATGTGATCTACCCATCTAATCTTCAGCATTCTTCTGTAGCACCACATTTCGAAAACTTTTCTCTTTTTGTCTAAAGTATTTATCGGCTATGTTTCACTTCCATACATGGCTACACTCCATACAAATACTTTCAGTAACGACTTCCCAACATTTAAATCAATACTCAATGTTAACAAATTTCTCTTCTTTAGAAACACTCCCCTTGCCATTGCTGTCAACGTTTTATATCCTCTCTACTTCGACCAATTTCAGTTATTTTGCTCCCCCAATAGCAAAACTCCTTTACTACTTTAAGTGTCTCATTTGCTAATCTCATTCCCTCAGCATCACATGACTTAATTCGACTAAATTCCATTATCCTTGTTTTTCTTTTGTTGATGTTCATCTTATAATACCTCCTTTCAATACACTGTCCATTCCGTTCAACTGCCCTTCTAAGTCCTTTGCTGTCTCTGACAGAATTACAACGTCATCGGCGAACCTCAAAGTTTTTGTTTCTTCTCCATGGATTTTAATACGTACTCTGAACCTTTCTTATGTTTCCTTTACTGCTTGCTCAATATACAGAGTGAATAGCATTGGGGAGAGGCTACAACCCTGTCTCACTCCCTTCCCAACAACTGCTTCCCTTTTATGTCCCTCAACTCTTATAACTGCCATCTGGTTTCTGTACAATTTGTAAACAGCGTTTCGCTCCCTGTATTTTACCCCTGCCACCTTCAGAATTTGTAAGAGAGTATTCCAGTCAACATTGTCAAAAGCTTTCTCTAAGTCTACAAATGCTAGAAACGTAGATTTGCCTTTCCTTAATCTTTCAGCTAAGATAAGTTGCAAGGTCAGTATTGCCTCACCGGTTGCAACATTTCTATGGAACCCAAACTGATCTTCCCCGAGGACTGCTTCTACCAGTTTTTCCATTTGTCTGTAAAGATTTGGCGTTAGTATTTTGCAGGTGTGACTTATTAAATTGATAGTTCAGTCATTTTCATATCTGTCAACACCAGCTTTCTTTGCGATTGGAATTATTACATTCTTCTTGAAGTGTGAGGGAATTTCGCCTGCCTCATGCATGTTGCTCACCAGATGGTAGAGTTTTGTCAGGACTGGCTCTCCCAATGCCGTCAGTAGTTCTAATTGAATATTGTCTACTACCGTGGCCTTGTTTCGACTTAGGTCGAGATTAAGTCAGAGATTAATTTACTAGGGGAAGACAAAGTTATTTAATTCAAACTTACTGAAAAATTTCAAAACACTTAGACGAATTTTAATTTTTCATTATGTTTAGACAAGATCATACAAATTTAATCATATTTATGATGAATTTGCTGGGGTGACTTAAAGATAAATTTATTAAAATAATTATGTAGTAAAATTTGAAATAAAGATAAATTTTGTTTTATGACAATGTATACTTCAAGAAAAATTAATGAGGTAATTATGGAGGAAATATTTAAAAAATTTATACACTGAACATAAATATTGAACATAAATATAAAACATAAGTGTTGAATGAAAGATAAAAACGATAATCGAATTATTTATTCTCTATAAATGTTTGCAAAGTATGATACAGGAATTGTTAAAAATGCCAAACAAAATAAAAAGTAAAAGATCAACTAAATGTAGAGTTTAAGAAATGGAAGAAACAACCAACAACAGAATATGAAAAATTTCTAAAAGAGCATCAACCAGTTATCGATAAAATAGAAAAAGTGAACCAAATAATCGAAAGTTATGAGAAAAAGCATTAACAGGAAATGAAGGAAACAGAGGACCTGAAAAACAAAGGGTTCCTTATAATAAAAATTACTGAGAAGAATGTAATGATAATCCAACAATGAAAGTGATAAAAGTGATTATACCTTAAGTGAATCAGAAATATATAATTTATTGCAGAGTAATGACAAATGAAAAATTAAAAGAAGGTGAAAAAAATAAATACAAGTGAAAAAATTTTGAATTTGTCAATCATAGTACCTGCTGGTACATTCATTTTTTTGTAAATTACTTCAAAAATTTGATGGAGGTAAATTAACTATTGGTGATAGGGCGTATGAATATACAGAAGGATTAATGAATCTTTTAACTAAAAAAATTATAACTATGGAGACATGAACAGACTACTTATAAGTTCTGATTTATCAGATTATGTAGGTATATTATACTATTTGAGTGCATTACATTTGTATAGTAATAAAAAAATCGAGTAGAGGAAATATATACCAATTTTTGATTTAAAAAATTTTGATGACTTTTCCAGCATTCAGAGAAAAAATTTTGGTTATTCACTGTAAAGTGAGGAAGAAAATGTTGGTGAAGGTTTAGTGAAAAATGTTCAGAAAAATGAGCTGAATACATTTTGATGAATGATGTTAGACAGACTAACTGTAATTCGTGGTACAGACTTAGCTGGAAACAAAAATTATCGCAATGAAAAAGTGGGAATAACACGATTTTGGAAAAATGACAAACATGATTAAGAATCAGTAATTTTGTCTTTAAATAATTTACCAGTGCAAGAGATGCTTCTACCAGAATATTTGTACTGCAGACCTTTTATGAAACTAGTAGAAGGACTAGCATGTGATGATTAAGGAAGTAATCCATTAGATGAAGAATGTAAAAAACATGATATTTCATATAGAAATAATGAGGAATTTGAAAAAAATGCACACAGCTGATAGACTGCCATTAGTCACGAAAGACGGAACGCGTGCGAGCAAAGCTTCATTTGGAGAAAAAATTATGGCAAATGCAGTTAGAGGAATTATTTATGGAAAACGAAAGTTATGAATGAGTTTAGAAGGTAATAAAAATATATGGGGTTTATAAAATTTTTTTAATTATTTTTTAATCTGTATAAATGAATAACTTTCGATTGGTTGTACTTTGTTTTGAAGAGGTAAAACAAAACCAAAATCAATTAAACTTATACTCAATACTGAACAATTAAATGTTATTGACATGTTTCCAACTGATGTTCAATAAAGAAAGAGAAAAAAGGTCCTGGAAATTTACTTGTTACATTAACTATTCTGGCTTTGAAAAATATTGTTGAATGTTTAACGAATGAAAAAGAAGCTAAATATGAAGGTGCATTTTTACCATTATTATTAGCTGCATTACCTTCATTCCCTTATTTAACAAAAATTAGTTTACATGCTGGTGGTTCCACAGGAATGGCAAATGCAGTTTTTATTTGTCTTTTATTTTATTTGCAAGTGCAAAGGGCCACATCGACCATACACCTGTTCTATTAGCCTCTTCCGTTTCCTTCTTGGGAGTACACTGTTTGTCAGTTCAGTGTTTGTGTACATCCTAGTTGTGCCCTCCCAGATGTTACCTGTCCATCTACTTCTGGATCATCCTCATCACCTCCCTCCATCTATTGTCGTTCCAAATGTTAGTTTAAATAGTTTTTTTCTGTTATTCTTACTCTATGGCCTGCCAAGTTCATTCCTCTGTTGAGCGCGTCTGTGATGTTATGCTTTTTGTACACCTCTCTGAATTCTTCATTTTTCATTATCTGCCATTCCATGTTATCTTCATCATATACTGGACCAAAATTTTTTCTTCGTATTTCTTTTTCAAGTATTAACAGTTTCTTCAAGTTCTTTCTAAGTATTAATGTGTCACATCCATATAATAATACTAGTATAATGGTCGACTGATACAAGCAGATTTAGAAGTTAGTACCAAGACATCTTCTTCTGTAGTATTTTTACAAAACTAAAGTGTGTTTTGTTCACTGTCGCTAAATGGGCAGCCCCTGTATCCGTTCCATTATTGGTAGTCAACTGTTTTCAAAGTGAATCCATCTACAGCCAAAGGTGCATCATTTTCGTTTTTCTTACTTACCATCAGATATTCTGTATTTTCTTCATTAATACATAATCCTGCAATCTCTGCAATTTTCTTTATTATTTTACATTACTCTGATTAATTCTGCTGTGGAAATACTTATTGATGCTACATCATCTCTGTAGGCAATTATAGTAATGTTTATCTTCTGCATTTGTATCCTTTGTGGATTAGTTTAACCAAATTCTCCATTGATCTTCTCCAATAACATGTGAAATAAAATAGGTGAAATTATGTCTTCTTGTGTCCATCCAGTGAGCACCTTAATATTTTCCGTTTCTCATACAACTGTCTTGATATGACATAAAGTTTCATCTGTACAGATTTTAATTAATCTGATAAGCTTTGATGTTATTTCAGATTCCCACATTATATTTAGAAGCGTCTCTCAGCATATGCTATTGTAGCACCTTTTGAAATCTACAAATATGTGCACATCGGCAATAATAGGCACATCAATAGGATTTTATGAGTAACATAGAGTAAATCAATTCCTCTATAGTTGTCGCAAAAAAGAGGATCATTCTCCTTAAATATGAGGCATGAAATCATGGTTTTCGAGTCAGCAGGTATGGTTTTTGTCTTCCAAATTGTTTGTATTAGAGATTGTAGTTTTACTTCCAGTTGTGGTCCCCATCCCTTAATAACTCAACATATATCTGGTCTTCACCACAAGCATTGTTATTCTTTAATTTCTATATGTCTTGCTGTAATTCATTTACTAATGTGGTGGTAACTTGTACATCGACTAAATCATATTTTTGAAATTTGAAGTAAGCCTGGAGATCATTGCAGTTGATGATTGTGAAAACTATATCTGCCATCTTTCTTGTTGTGACTTTTGTTGTTTAGTATTTTCCATGCTGATCCTTTATAACTTGTTCTCTCTTAATAAAGGTTTTTCAATAAAGTCTTCTTTAATATTTTGGTGCAAGTGCCTTGTTCGTTGGTGCTTGAAATCATCCTCTGCTTCTTTTATCATATTGGTGTAGTATTTCCTTTTCTCTTAGCTTAGGGCTCGTTTTGTTTCATGGCGGACTTTGTAATAAGTTTCCTTCAGTGTAATATTTTCTGTAATCCACACTTTTCTAGCATTCATTTTCTCCTGAACTTTTTATTGGCACTTGTTAAACCAAACTTAGTTAGGTTGTTTTTCTTTTTCCTGTAACTTCAGAAGATACCTAATGAGTACTGTTATTCAGGTGTCTCCAACAGCATTCGACATCTTATTGTTCCCTGTTGGACAGTCTAGTATTTGTTACGTTGCTATCCATTTGTTTGATAAAGTTACTTTTTGTAGATTTTTCAGCCAGATTTTCAAATTTACATCTAATATTTTCCATTTACTTTTCTTTTTGATTTTATTTTCGTTTTTAAATGATTAACATATGGTCTGTGTCACAATTGGCGCTCCTGAAGGGTCTGATATCTTTAATAGTATTATGGGATCGTTTTTCGATAGCCACATGGTCTCATTTACTACCTCTCCATCTGTTGCAATCGATGTCGTACCTGAATCTGTTTATGTTAAAATTTTGCGCTGCTTAGTGTGAGATCATTTGTTATTGCAAAGTTTATATGTTAAACCCCATTATCCAAAATTTCCTTGTGTAAGTTGAAATTGCCAATGGTTGGTTTGCAAATATCCTCCTTTCCTACTTCGTCATTAAAATTTCGTAACAATGCTTCTACATTATGTCTACTTATGGAATTGTATGTGTGGTCCAATTTACTTTATAGTTCTTCATTCCTATCATTATCCTTCTCTCTTCTTGCATGTGCATGTAGAAATGTAATATCTTAGTACTGATTCTGAACTGTGATGTATGATTTTCCATAATAGATGTGTTAGAATTTCTTTAATGAGTCATTCATTGATTTATGAATGTAGAGTCCAGTTCCAAATTCTTGGCGTTCACTGCAATCTCCATACATAATAGTGCTGTCTGCCATTTTCAATGAGCCATTTCCTTGCCATCTTTATTCTTGGACAGCTACCAGTTGTACCCTGTATTGCTGTAGTTCATATTAGCATTTTGGCTCTTCCAAGGTGGTAAAGACTTCTGATATTCCAAGAACCAAATCAGAAATCCTTGTAGCTTTTCCAGCTTTTGTTCCATAATATCCTGTCCTGTTTCCTGACTTGGTATTTTAAAAACATGGAAAAAAATTGTTTTTCATTCATATGAAGGAATAATTCCAAAACAACTATTTGGGAAAAAATAATTTATAAAAAACTATTATGAAGTTGTTTGTGGACATTTGTGTCTGTTTTAAAACTATATTGAATGAAATATAAGTTGAATGATATGGACCCAATAGATGTAAATAAAAAAACTGAAATCTTATTGCAAAACAATTTACATACCAAATGTGTTAGCTACTGAATGCAAATATAAAATTGCTGCTAATCTAAGGATAAGTAAGCTGAAATGAATTTTGAGATAGCTTACACAGAAAATTTGGCAACAGAAAATTTTGAAATTCAAGACGAATACATTCTGATCCAAACACATACAAAATGAAACAATATAAATGGCAATTCAATAGAAGGAAATTTGTATGGACAAGAATTATTGAAAACAAATTTTCCAGATATTTACAATATTCAGAAAAATATTAAATAGTAAAGGTAATCAAGTTTATGTTAAATGGTTGGGTTCTGATAATTCACACAGTACTTGGTTAAATTCAGTAAATTTTAAAGTTTTATTAAAATAACTTATCTACAAATGGAGTTCGTTACTGAAACTTATAATATGCCTGGTAGTGAATATTGTTTTCGTAATGTTTATTGTTTCATTAAAGAAGCTAGAGTCTATTATGACAATCAAATAAAGCTTAACAAAAATTATGTCATGTCAAAATCGTTTGATGATTTTACATTTATACTGATTGAACGAAATAACAGATTTAGTGAGTTTTGCTTATTACAGATACATAAATATGCTTATAAATGTTATGTAAAATACAATTATAAAAATAGTACTAGGAAATTTAGTTCCATGTTGTAAGAAACGTTTGGTAGATTATTTATATCTTCATGCAATTGATTTTGTGAATAATTATGTAAATTATTTTATTCATGTCAGAGAAAAGTGATTCTTAAATTTTCTTTCATTAGGTTATAGAAATTTACAGATTTTGGTATGTTACTAATGCTTAAAATATCTACACAATTTGGATCCTATTTTTGGTAATATCTATTTGATTTTCTACGTTTTTAATTGTGTTCAAATTACTTCATTATCACATTTATAATTATAATCATATAAACTAAAATTAACAATGGTGGATCATAAGTTTCCATCGCTTAATTGAGGAACAACATGTCATAATAATGTATTTATTTCTTGATTTGTTATGTTTAGTATTTCTGAAGTGATATTAACTGTTTCTCTTAAATTCTCTGTTTGTTCCCTTTCCAAATTAAAGATTTCTTAATATTTTGTAATTTTTTAATTGTTCTATACAATTATTTTTATAGTTGCATTATCGTCAAAAAAGTTTATTCCTGTTTCATTTTATATTCCCCATATTTGGTAGTAAATTGTGAAAATTCTTGAAAATTTTCTGCAACAATAACTATGTATTTCATCAGTAAAGAATAGAAATGAGGATCAGTAATATAACTGGAATGCGGATGAATATATATTAATAGCACTATTTCACTTATAATCATATTTCCATGTATTGTAAAATGTTTTTCTTTAACATGTTGTTTTATAGCATATTGAGAACGCAAATATCCAAAAATGTGTGAAACTTGACTTGAATAAAATCAAAGATTTTTCATCAGTAACTATTCAAACGTTTTGGTTACTATAAATAAGTTTATTATATTTTAGGTCCACAACAGACATCGTTAATATATAAAGAAAGTTAATCTATTTCTTAATTTTTAAATTACAATACATTTTTCCTTATAAATGGAAAGAAGAAATAAAATCATTTGTCCTGTGTCCCATGAAGAATAAGAGGTCCATGAAGAAATTAAAGTAACAAGATATAGTTCGTCTTCAGAATCTGGTTGTAAAGACTGTAAAAGAAACAGACAAAAAGAACTTCTTCATAACTGCTGATTTTTTATTTGTGAAAGGAAGATCAAGTTTTTCTAAATATATTCCTTAGTGTGATAATTCAATAGACGTGAAATTAGCCTTATAATATAGAAAAGATAAGGAAAGATGCTATGAAAAAGACAAATGTTTATGTGGAAAACGTTTTTGCGAATTACTTTACCAAGACATGAAAAATTGCCATCTCATGGAGGGATACTAAAAACAAGTAAATTTGTTATTTTTTATTTAATTCTTTAAAGAAATCATTTTTATTGAGTTTGATTTTCTTTGGTTTTAATTTATATTAACCATATAGTTATGTCCATTTTATAATACAACATGTATTCAGAACTTAAAACCATTTTATTACATTCAACTGTATGCAATTCATATCTAAATGATCTACTCAAATTCCTTATTCTATGTTGTTTTATTTTGTCACTTAATCATTTTTTATCATCATCGAGTGTAATTTCATTTTTGACAACTAATTACCTATCTCCATTAAATTTCTTCCCTTCTTATTAACCATCTTCAATAGCATACATTTTCTATCTTAAACTAACATGTTCTAACACAGTTCTTTCACAGTTTTTTACTTTCATTTTTGTTTCAAACTTTCCATTTTACTTGTTCATAAGGATTATCTTTTGGAAAACCACTGGTATTAAATTCATTTACCATTGAATTCATATCTTTATATGAATCCTCAGTTCTTATATCTTAAGTGAAAAAGATAAATATTCACAAAACATAAATCAATATTTTCACCATATTTTGTTTCAAAACACTATAATGGAAATCATATATTAATATCTAGAATACTCATTCCAATATAAATTGGTTTATTTCACATTATTTTAATTTTCTTCATATGAACTACTACTAAATTTTCCAAAAATATTGTAGTATGTTCATAATTCGGTTTTGATATATAATTCATATATTTTCTTCGATATCTTATTACTGCAAGATTTTGTTTCTTTCTAATATTTTCCATAGTTTTCCCAGATGCTTTTAGAAATTTTTTCAAAATTCGTTAGCTGCATTTTTCTTATTTGTGTATTAAAATCAGCATATATCTTCAACCGATCTGATTGTTCAGATAATAAGATTCTAAGAAGTTATTTTAATCCAACATCTGAATACTGTTTAAGATGTCTATAATGTGAGACATATTTTTTTTTATTTGAAGTTCTTAATAATTTATTTCCTCCTTCAGGTGCAAAATTGTATATCCGTATGTGAATCATTTAATTTTCTTGGACATTCTAAATCAACTTCTAAAATATAACCTTATTTATAATAATCTGCTGTTCAATGAATTTCCTCAGCACTAAAACATTTTGGATCTACCACCTGAAATTTTTTAATGGTGAAAATTGAGCCACTGCCGAACCATATAAATTAATAACATCTAAATATTCAATATGTTTGATTATGTTTTTGGCTCAAAATTTTTCATATATTTCTTGTTTGATTTAGCATATCATTTAATACTTCAAGTAATTCACCTCGCATTCCTTTTTCAAGAAGCAAAAGTAGATCATAATCATGTAACAAATTAAATTTAAATTTTTTAAGTTGTAACATGGAATCTCAAGATTATCCTGGTGCAATAAAATACTGAATCTCGATAAAGTTCATATCATTTAATACATGTATATCCAAGATTTTAGAAAATAACTGCTAAAATTAAAACATCATGTTTATTACACAATTTTGTATATTCATCTGAAATTTTAATATTGAGTTTTTTCGAAACTAGCTTTGCACATAGGTTATCTTTATCAGAAATATATTTATTCAGCCTTGAATAAAAACATTCTATTTTAGGTAATATAGTATCTTGTAATTTTTCTTTAGCATCCATATATTCATAAGGATAAACTCCTATTTAATTATTAAATTTAATTATTCACCTACATGATACTTTTCTGTGTCTCTGAATTGTTCCTTTGTATGACAATTTATCAACACTTGAAGCCATAGTTTTAAAGATATCATCAAGCTTTAAAGTTTATCCATTTTAAACAGGTTTACTAAAAGAAATATATTACAATATGTTATTACAAGAGTTTTCAGTGTTTGGATGACAAGTTTGAATATCTTTTAATATATTTTGGAAATCTGCATAAATTACAAAAGAAACTTGTAATTACTTATTATAATTTTTAAATTGAGTATTTTGACCTTTAAAACACATATCTGTTATTACCTCTTTATGTTCTTTACAACATGTTTCAAGAATCTCTAATTATTGTCCTGAATTGAAATTTTTAAACTTCGATCACAAAAGATAAATTTGAAGATAATTTTTAGTTGCCTGTGAACTCACTAATCTAGAAAGATTTTGTATCCAACAATACTGTGAATTATGTTCATTTCGTATCAATAGAAGATTAACAAGTTTTTCTTGTTTATTTTGTGTATGGTACATAGGATATACAATAATTTCTTCTTCTACTTCATTACCTTAACATGCATAAACTCGAACTGAAATACTTGATGTCTTTAACGGGGAAAATTATTTCTCTCCTTTTAAACTTTATTTTATCGAATTGAAATCAAATATTTTTGTACTTATTAACATGCTTATTTACTGGATATAAAGCTAATTATATTGAAAACATTTTTGATCAGTGTTTATTACATTAACTACAGCTTTTTTAATCTTTAATTAGTTTTGATAAATCGATATAAGAAGAACCAAAAGTTGGATTGTGTCTACTAACTTTTTATTCCAAACTATCTCTATAAAATAAAGACAACTAGATTTTTCTTTTGCACTTCTTCCATTTAATTTAATAGTTCATTCATTGATTTTTGACAATTGTCTTCTACATGAGTTATAGTAAAACTCAATTAGTTTTAAAATTAAATTCTTGTAATTCATCTTGTCCCTTAAAATTACAATACAATTTCATTTTAACATAAATTACTTATCAGTGAAGTAGAAGATTAATTAATTTGGTGATTATATCTTCTTTAACTTGATTAATACTTTCTTGTGTTTCAACAGTATTATCACTATTATTAATCACATATGTTATTATTCTTGTTGGAAATGGAGACACTTTTCTCTCAATTCCCTTAGGCGGTTCGAAAAAATTAATCATCATCTAGATAATGGAAACCTATTAAATTTTTTTTATAAAGTTTTGCTTCATTTCTTGATATTTATGTACTAGATATTTTTGAATATATTTCTCATGATCATTATCGTTATTATTAGTGTTTTTCTCAGATCTACTGATAAGATTTATTATTCGTTGTTTATTATGATTTGAATAATTTTTAACAATTTTCGTTTTTTCACAGATCTATGACGATCACTTAAAGACTTTTTACTCATATCATTATTGATATTTATTTTATCTTCAGTTCTTTTGATAAGATCAATTAATTTCTCTTTATTAAGTCTTTAATAATTGTTTAACTTTTCTCTTTTAGCAGTTGATTGAAGTTCTTTTATGTTTTGTATTTTGTTTATATCTTAATTCATTACATTCCTATTAAAATAATCAATAAATTCAAACAGATCCTCTCTAGTTACGATTGAGTAACCATTTCCTTACCAATAACTTTCTAAATCTTTATAACTCAATCCATACTTTCCTTTACTAAAATTATCTAACTACTTAAAAATGTAGCTTTGTTTATCATTGTTTCTCTACTGTATTTATATAAGAAAGAGTAAATTTTGTTTTTTAATTTTTTTGGGAAAAGTGTACTTTCTGAGATTTTCGGTTTCATGGTTCTTATTTATAAAGAATAAAATTTATTAGATGGGAATATTTTTAAACGAGTATATGATAATTTGTTTTCTTTTTCGATATAGGCAAATGAGATTCTTTAGTTGGGGGAAATTGTGGAATTACATTGGTGCTTGTCATCTTGGAAAGGAGACTTGGAACTGCTCTTTGGTCCAGAACCAGCATGTCTCTACTACTAAATACAGTAGAAACAAGACGACAGATGATGTTGAAAGTGACTACCGCTAAGCTTTTGGCACTTTTTGACACTGGTCAGAAAGTTTCTGATAACAGATTGAAGCTGGACTACTGGAATTGCTGCAACCCTTCATGAAATGTCCTGCTCCAGTTCCTGAAGAGAGTGAGGGTTGTTGCTGTATGCTTTAGACTGGAGGGCTTTTCACACAAAGTAATCCACTACTCCCAGGGTGGCCGAGCAGTTCTAGGCGCTTCAATCTGGAACCGCGCGACCGCTACGGTCGCAGGTTCGTATCCTGACTAGGGCATGAATGTGTGTGATGTCCTTACGTTATTTAGGTTTAAGTAGTTCTAAGTTCTAGGGGACTGATGACCTCAGATGTTAAGTCCCATAGTGCTCAGAGCCATTTGAACCATTTGAACTACTCCCAGATCAGGTTGGGTGGCCAGGTAGGTTCGTTAGCGGATCTGGTGGAGGAGACCAAAGATTGAAGTCATCAGTCGGCCAGCTAGGGTCGTGAACATATTGACCTGTGTTAACTATTCTGTCAGGCATAAAGGCTGTGTCAGTGTGCTCCAATGTTTGGCCAGCTGTAATGACAGTTGCTCCATCCTGTTGGAGGTAACTGTAGGTCATTTTACCCCCGGTTAATACTGCCAAGAGTAGTTTCTAAATGTTGTCAATGTAACTCGACAAAGTAGGTGTCGCGTGACAGAAGATGGGGCCAATAACGTGGCGTGCAGATACTACGCACCAAATCCCAATCTTATGATCATACATTGGTGTCTCGTGGAAGTTATGTGGATCGTCTGGTCTCCAGAACCTGTGATTCCGTGTGTTGACTTAAGCACTCATGTGAAGCCAGGCCACAGCCGCATCAGACATAAATAACCAAGACATGTCCAAGCCATTTACTGTTATATCACTGAACTGCCAGTCGTAAAACTGGAGGCGCTGTGAAGCATCTGCTGATTTTAAAGCATGAACAACAGACATTCGGTAGGGATGCATGTGCAGGTCCAACAGTTGTATTCGTCCACATGATCGTCGTGGAACTGCGGTCTCTAGCGACACGCGTTTCGTTGATTTGGTAGGACTGTGAATCTTTTTCTGGTGAACTGTAGACACATTTTCTGGTGCGCGGGGGCGTTTCTGAATGTTTGTTGACTTGCTCAGCGCAGATACTGTCTGTCCCCATTTTCGGCCTAAGCGTGCCATGGCAGTCTGTGCTGGCATTTTGACCTCATCGAACTTCTCAGCAAACAACAGACCACAGCGTTTTCACGTCTTTGTTGCTGAATAACTTTCCACAACCAACATCCGTTTCTAAACCGTGAATACTATCGCCACCCTTGGCACTGCCCCACTCTCACTGACACATACTGCACTACGTCTGAACTGGCGTGGATCACGTCGCGGGCGCACATGTGGTGAACGCGTCACAGCGTGTGGTTATGTACGAGCATTCACGTAAAGTGATAACCACTCTTCTGCGTCACTTCTACGTATTTACCCCACGCTGTATTTGTTGTGAGTTGCAACACGACAGTATGTGCTGACTATGCTACTTGCGGTAAGTACTGAGCTTTGAACAGGGCACCTCAGTCTCGAAATAAATATGTGGACCAAGCGGAAAAACGTGGTGGGGCACTCGTAGCAATACTCGAACGTTGTATCTATACTCCAGATGAAGCCTTATTGTTGATGCGTGTCACGTCAGTGACTGACCTTCATCCCCAATTCAACACTGCTAGGTTTCCCCCAAACACCAAGCTCGTTTCAGCATAGATATGTGACTTAAACTTCGCTGTTGTAGCATTGCGCCTGAATCACATAAAATTTAACTCGATATATTTCGTTTTTTATACGCTTCGGCCATCGACGAGGCCGTTGACATTTGCAGTAGCATTTACTGCCCACAGTTAATTGTAAAACATGGTCAAAGCTCTTCTTCGACCAGTTACGCAACGTGAGGCAACCACTTTTCCACTTCAAATTACATTTTGTGCTTTAAATACATTGATTTTCTGTCCTATTGAAAAATACTAACAACATGCTCAAAAAAAAAAAAAAAAGGAAAAGAAAAGAAAAACCTTGGATCTGTAATCAAAACATAATCTGTTTCTTGAAGTTGTGCCACGCCGTGATAATTAAATGGCTACTGGTTTGACAAATTCAGTTACAGCTTTATGTTAGGCCAAGAATATTCCAAGTAATTCATCTGTATCTCGCAAGAAAAGGAGAAGGACTGATATTTGAAATGCGTTATTAATGTGATATTTCGAGAAGCCGAAGAAAGTACGCTGATGAGCAAAAACAGTATGACCACTTGCTTAACAGGGTTTGCACTACATCTGGAACGCAATAAAGAAACGATTTTTCATGGCATAGATTCGACAAGTCTTTGGTGGGTTACTGGACATACCTGACACCAGATGTCTACGCACAGGTCACGCAGTTCCCGTAAATAAAGGGCGGCAGTTTTAGGAGCACTAGATTTGCTGCCGATGGCATATCAAATCTGTTCAATCGTGTTCAGATCAGCCGAATTTGTTAGCCAAGACATCCGTGTTAGTTCAATATCACGCTCATACAACCACTGCAGTTCGGTTCTGGCCTAGTGACACGGAGAATTATCCTGCTTCGAGAGGCTGTCGCCACTGGAGATGATATCGAGAAGGGTTGTAAATGGTCCGCAATAATGCTTATGTAATCCACAGCTGTAATAGTGCCTTCGATTGCCTCTACGGGTCCAATGGAATCCCACGTGATTGTCCCACATAGCATAATACAAACCCTATTGACCTCCGTTCGTGGTGCGGTGCATGGTTCATGCAGGCATTCGCGTCAATGACGGCGTATCCAGACCTGCCATCGACTTGGTGTAACCACAAACGCGATTTATCCGACCAGTAGATAGGTTTTAATTGATACCGATCCAATCTCGACGATACAGCACCCACTGAAATTATAATTACGATGCCGATAGGTCAACAATAGAACGTGTAGGGGTCGCCTGCTGTGCAGCCCCACATTCAACAACGTGCGCTGAACGGTGTGTTGCGAAACAGTTGTGCCTTCAACAGCTCCATCGTCAGATCTGCCACAGATAACGCATATCTTTCTTTACATTGCGGGGAATCTGCCTATCTCCGTTCTGCCGTGGCTTCATTGTCTCTTAACGACGTTCTATAAATTCTCCAGAGAGTAGGAAGCGTATAGCAGACCAGATTCGCTGTTTATCTGATATTCGTTGACGTGCAATAGGCCACAGCAATATAATTTTTGTGAAATCTTTTATGTCAGTGGATTTTTCAGTTCCCACGTGTATCGTCGATGGAATGGTTCCTCATCTGCCTATGTTCCTTCAATATACTTCCCTTACCATATCAGTGCCTGAAACGCAACGAAAAGGAATTTAGTCTCACGGTGCGGATTGGCCATAACGTTTAGGCTCATCAGTGCAGTTACAAGACTGAAATCATCGAAGTGGAAACTGCTACTTTACCACGTTTTATTGGATAGCATTCTTATCTGTTTGTGTCTTCAGTAGAAATCTTGTAAATAATTATAAATTATGTTCCCTGTGAGGCAGAGACTTAAAAATTTAAGCATTGTTCACGACTGAATGACAATGCAGTATTAACTCACTCTGTTTCTGGTCTTTTGGGTAGAGATGAGAGTGCAGGGAAAAAAGGTTGGTATTGTCTAACATCTCGGCTACTCTGCCAGACTGGCATATTAATGGTCTGCGTTCAAAGCAGTAAGCCTGTGGATGGCACGGCTTAGCAAAGAGAGGGGACGAGTTGATCAGGTAATGGTTCTCTCTTCCTATCTTTCTGTTCACTACAAATTTCGCAGTTTATTTTAATCTTACTTCCAAATAAGCTAGAGGTGTGAAATTACATGTACAGATCAGAACTGGATAACAATGCTGTTGTGGCACCACCGTTTACGATAGGAAAGATAGATTCGGTGCAATATTTCTGAGCACACAAGTTACAGGCAGGCGCGAGCCTGTTGACAGTAAGTTACGTATACCAGCGGTTGTGAAGTAGAATAGAGGCCACAGGGCTGTACAACCGCTGAAAAGAGTAAATGCATGGCGCACGTTACAGGCAGAAGGGGCCAATTGGCCTATCTAGGTGTGATGAGTACATGACTCGTAGTGGCGTGTAAGCAAAACACAGGTGCACAGCCATGTACACTCCTGGAAATTGAAATAAGAACACCGTGAATTCATTGTCCCAGGAAGGGGAAACTTTATTGACACATTCCTGGGGTCAGATACATCACATGATCACACTGACAGAACCACAGGCACATAGACACAGGCAACAGAGCATGCACAATGTCGGCACTAGTACAGTGTATATCCACCTTTCGCAGCAATGCAGGCTGCTATTCTCCCATGGAGACGATCGTAGAGATGCTGGATGTAGTCCTGTGGAACGGCTTGCCATGCCATTTCCACCTGGCGCCTCAGTTGGACCAGCGTTCGTGCTGGACGTGCAGACCGCGTGAGACGACGCTTCATCCAGTCCCAAACATGCTCAATGGGGGACCGATCCGGAGATCTTGCTGGCTAGGGTAGTTGACTTACACCTTCTAGAGCACGTTGGGTGGCACGGGATACATGCGGACGTGCATTGTCCTGTTGGAACAGCAAGTTCCCTTGCCGGTCTAGGAATGGTAGAACGATGGGTTCGATGACGGTTTGGATGTACCGTGCACTATTCAGTTTCCCCTCGACGATCACCAGTGGTGTACGGCCAGTGTAGGAAATCGCTCCCCACACCATGATGCCGGGTGTTGGCCCTGTGTGCCTCGGTCGTATGCAGTCCTGATTGTGGCGCTCACCTGCACGGCGCCAAACACGCATACGACCATCATTGGCACCAAGGCAGAAGCGACTCTCATCGCTGAAGACGACACGTCTCCATTCGTCCCTCCATTCACGCCTGTCGCGACACCACTGGAGGCGGGCTGCACGATGTTGGGGCGTGAGCGGAAGACGGCCTAACGGTGTGCGGGACCGTAGCCCAGCTTCATGGAGACGGTTGCGAATGGTCCTCGCCGATACCCCAGGAGCAACAGTGTCCCTAATTTGATGGGAAGTGGCGGTGCGGTCCCCTACGGCACTGCGTAGGATCCTACGGTCTTGGCGTGCATCCGTGCGTCGCTGCGGTCCGGTCCCAGGTCGACGGGCACGTGCACCTTCCGCCGACCACTGGCGACAACATCGATGTACTGTGGAGACCTCACGCCCCACGTGTTGAGCAATTCGGCGGTACGTCCACCCGGCCTCCCGCATGCCCACTATACGCCCTCGCTCAAAGTCCGTCAACTGCACATACGGTTCACGTCCACGCTGTCGCGGCATGCTACCAGTGTTAAAGACTGCGATGGAGCTCCGTATGCCACGGCAAACTGGCTGACACTGACGGCGGCGGTGCACAAATGCTGCGCAGCTAGCGCCATTCGACGGCCAACACCGCGGTTCCTGGTGTGTCCGCTGTGCCGTGCGTGTGATCATTGCTTGTACAGCCCTCTCGCAGTGTCCGGAGCAAGTATGGTGGGTCTGACACACCGGTGTCAATGTGTTCTTTTTTCCATTTCCAGGAGTGTATAAATAGGAACCAACTCACTAACAAGGCATTCAAGTGTGACAGATCTCCTGTAAGGTGGGGCATGTCACACCACCGGCTACACGCAGCAGCAGAGGGGGAGGCAGCGTTCCAGCCCATGGCAGGTCACTGGTTCGACCCTCAGAGGCCAAAGTGGGGTCCGCAGCCAGCCAGCAGCGGGTCATGCCACGGCTCGCTACTGTGGGCATTCTTCTTGGCTCCCAACATACGCCAGAAGCATCCTGAGGTGAGTGCAGCAGATTCGGATACCGGATCACGAGCGACATTTGTCGCCGCGATCCTAGTCACACCGGAGATGAAGCACATCGCGGGCCGCCTTCCAGCTTCCAGCAGGTGGTGCTGAGGTGGCAGGTGCAAAGACCGCTGAGTCAACTGCCAGTGCATCCTGATATCGAAACAACTCTGAGGACTTACAAGGCCAACGCACAGCAGGGCGTTGCAAGGGTCGCTGAGGCAGCCATTCTGCACCAAGCCATTTTGTAGACAGTGAAGTGGTGATCTCAGCATTGTGGGACATGGTGACGCAGACCGAGAGGAACGGGTACACTGTAGCTAGAAATAATAAATCAGTTGGGAAACTCAGACGAGTCTTAATACGGCGCATCCTGACGGTTTCCGTCCTTGTCCAACATTCCCTCTACAATGCAATATTAACTCACCTTCTTGTCTGGTGTGTGGCGGAGGCCACTTTGCGTACCATTGTCATTCCCCCTTTTCCTGTTGTGGTAGTAGTAGCGAATATTTCGCAGGAAGAATGATAGGTGGTAAGCCTCCATGCGAGCTCGCATCTTTCTAACTTTTACCGTCAAGGTTTCTTCGAGAGATATATGCAGGAGGAAGCATTATATTGATTGTATCAGCTGAAGAGAAACTGAAATATATCTGCAATTTACGATCTGTCTCTGTTGTAATCTCATCATAATGACTAAAATCGATAGAAAAATGTCATAAAAAGACTGAACAGCAGGATATAATTATTGAAATAAACATGAATTTGTAATGTAACATGTGTTTGAATCGGACTAAAAAGTATAACAAAATTTTTCATTCCTAAGCCTGAGCAGACAGTCCTGAAAGCTTATGATTCTCAATTGTTAATAAATATGGAAATACTTATAATATTTTCAACGTAGAACATGTGGCAATGCAATAGGTAATGGTAAGGAGGTTAAATATTCATGCTTCAACTATTAAGTAGTATAATATTAAGGAGGTGAGGTAGTCATACAGAAATTATGTACTGCATGTAGGACGCGTTTTTCTTTTTAAATCTTACAAGTAATTTCAGAGCTATCTATCTGAGGTGAGGATATGTGTGGAGTTAGGAGGAATTATTCTATGCTTTATAGTTCGATTTAAAAACGTAGTAATTTAGAAATTCATTTTATTCAAATAAAAATAAAATTTTGGTTCCCTTCCAACTGAAAAATATGTTAACACCGATATAGCGGTAGGACAGAAGACTACAAAGAGAGACTGTTAAGTATTTTAAGAATCCGCTTTGAGTTTTTGCTCAGTTGGCAACACATCAGTATCTTCCACTTCGACATGAATAAGAGGTGAAACTGTAAAATGAGACAACTGGTTACTCATAGTAGTATAGTTTAGTGGACTCTGCTTCGCCAGCATACTTGCTACCGTACTTTAATAATTTTCATACCAAGTGTCGCCCAGCAATCCTTGTCTACTTAGTATAATAAGAATGGTTCCTCATAGCGTTGCAATAGTGAATAGCTAGTATATCTCCTCATAGGTGTTAGTTTGCAGCTAATGGGTTACTCAGCGTCCCCATCCCCGCTGTGGGAACCCATGGCGACTGCCCACTTGTCGTCAATAGGCTGCTGCATGTCTCCGCTCTAATGTACCACTGCGTCTGCTTACATTGCCCAAGAGAAATGCTCCAGAAAAGAAAGTACTTAACCCTGTACATGCACAATGTCACGAGAAAAATGTTTGAGGAACCTTTGTACAGACTATTTCTATTTGCCAATGAGTGACGAATTAAATACACATCAAACTTTCGCAATCCAATGATATAGTTGATATAAGGAAATGAGGGGAAATTATCCATTGCATTTTTTCAGATACACGTTCTTATTTCTGTATTGTAGAATCCATAAGTGACATGTACAGCCAGTGCAACGAAGTGTTGTGACGTTACGACCTTGGTAACTGTTTCTGAGAACCTGATATCCTGAGTAATCAATAGCACAAAACTCAAAATATCACCAGGAAAGGAAGAAGCAAATGATTTCCTTCCTTCAGTTACAAGAAGATTTCAAAATGTAGTTTCGCAGGAATAACAATAAAGAGTCTGAAAGAAATTCGCACGGTAATGAAACACAAGAATGCCCTGATAAAACTTCCACAGAAATTGTATATACTTTCCTACCATTATATACAATGGAGCCATTTTTGGGTAATATGTGTCAAATCACCTTACAGTGAGCGCATATTAGTTTTTCACTGTTTCTTCAAATTAATTTTTGCGAATACCAGGATGATTCCTTTATCATGATCGTCGTCGATTACTACTGTAATTTCCCCATACAAGCAGTTGTTCCTTTTGTAACAGCTTCGACACTGATAGAGCTTCTCAGAAACTATACTGCGAAATTTATAACTGTTTATGAAATATAGCTAGTGAGTATCCACATCACATGGGCAGTTTTATCTCCAGTTTGTTAAGCCCTTATAGGCAATGATAGAAAATTCTTGTGAAGAAACAGTGAAATTTTTAGTAAAATGATTTATCTAAACATAATAAAAAAATAAGTTAGAAAAATATTTGTGACGACCATTAACGAAGCTAGAAATTATGTACAACTGCTGAGTTGATTGTATGTTAATGACAGGAGACCACTGAGTGAAGTTCCACCAAAGAAATATCCTCTAGTACCTTTTAAAATTGTGAGTTTAGAAATTAAATACTGAGCTTTAAATTCTCAATGGGCACCTCAGTTGCTCTACATAATTTTAGCCTCATTCAAAAGCATGTCAGTAGTTTCTGTAATCCGTTTCACTTCTCTCTTTTAGACCAAACACTTCGCAAGGCATTTGACCATATTTTTTCAATTTTTTAATTTTTTAATGTCGTTGAGAAGGAATTAAATATAATACATTTAAATATCGTTAAGTTTTTTAGTGTAACTATAGGTATACAAGTCAAGAGAGGGTAAAAAAGTTTCTAATTATTATGTGATTAGACATTTTTGGACGATTCATTTACGTTTACAGATCCTGTTTGTGAAATAATTCAATTTTTCTTCAAATCACTAACGCTGTGCAACAGTGAAAATGTAAATCGAATGAAAATAGCCCATTCCTATAATTTGTGATGTGCTGATCGTGAATATCACAAATGAAATTCAAAATTAACTTTAGTATTCATTTTACACTGTTTTATTACAGTGAGGTAATTATATAAGGATTTTTATGTTAAGTTTATAATAACATATCATAAAGGTTTGTCAAAGCAACAATGGATTATATTATTGTCCCTGGTCTTACTTGTGTGCAATATTTTGGATACAAACATTTTCATAAAAAGATCACTAAAGTTGTTGTCTCCCTCCACTTCAAATTCAGTGACTTTTTTAATACTTGTAATAATTTTTGCACATTTGTTTCCAGTTGAGCTACGGTACCAGTTTACCAGTTGTTCAAGTTTACTCCTTCTGAAGTGAACAAATATGCCACGAGTTTGTGTTAACAGAGAAGACACATTTTGCTATGTGTGTGGAGAAGTGACATTTGCTTCACAAAAGCAGCAAATAACTCCATCGATTAAAAAAGCTTACAGTTGTTATTTTGGGTGCCAAATAGGTGATCAGGATAAACCCTGGGCTCCACATGAGATCTGCAACACTTGTGCCAGCAACCTCAGGAATTCAACACATGGGCAAGGTCGTTCAATGCTCTTTGCCGTGCCCATGATCTGGCATGATCCTACTAACCATGTCAGTAACTGCAACTTTTGTATGGTTCCTCCTATCAAGAAGGGAATACCTAAGAAGAAGAAGCAGACAGTGATCTGTCCTAACACTCCACCTGCCATACGTCCAGTACGTCTTGGGGACGACTTGCCAATACCTGAACCACCGACCGACTATGAGATTACTTCTGATGGGCATTCTGAATGTCCTGAACCATGTAAATAACAAGATCCAGTGTTTCTTCCAACTATCTCATCAACTGACAATCCACAAAAATTGTCTCAAAATGAGTTAAGTGATCTCATTAGAGATTTGGAGCTCTCTCAAGCTAAAGATGAGGTATTAGCATCAAGATTGCAGCAGCGTAATTTTCTGGAAAGCGATGTAAATGTTTCATTCTACAGCAGAGGGGAACAACAATTTACTCATTTTTTTAACACGCAAGATAGCGTGGTGGCGTATGTACAGATAAATGGTCTAATGAGGCTTTCAGAATTAATTACAATTCTGATGAGTGGAGACTCTTTATTGATTCGTCAAAGTCGAGCTTAAAAGCAGTGCTTTGACATATTGGTAATGAGCTTCCTTCAATTCCAGTTCGGCATAGTGTGCATATGAAAGAGTCATACCAAAAGATGAACGTTTTACTAGAAGCCATCATGTATAATGACTCTCAATGGCAGATTTGTGGTGACTTGAAAGTGATTGCACTGCTATTAGGTATGCAGTTAGGGTACATTAAATATTGCTGCTTTCTCTGTGAATGTGATAGCCAAGCTTGTGCATCTTATTACAGTAAACATGAATAGTCCACCAGAAAATCTCTTCAACCAGGTATAAAGAACATTAAGAGTGAACCTCTAGTAGACCCTAAAAAGATTCTGCTCCCACCTATTCACATCAGGATGGGTCTCAGGGAACACTCTGTTAAGGGAATGAACAAAGATGGTGACACATTTAAGTACTTAAGGCAATAATTCCCCTACTTAAGTGATGTCAAAGTAAAGGAGGGCATCTCTGTAGGCCCACAGATTCGAGAGCTTTTAGGAGAACATACTTTTGATGGAATCATACAAGGTGATGAGAAGAATGCATGGGAATGTTTTAAGACGGTCTGTTTAGAGTCCTTAGGGAACAAATGAGCAATAAATTACAAGGAGAGTGTTTTAACATGTTGTCATCTTATGAAAAAATTGGTTGCTACATGTCATTGAAAATGCATTTCTTACATGGTCATCTTGACTTGTTCCCCAAAGATTGTGGTGAAGTATGGGATGAACATGGAGAGCGATTTCATATTGCCACATTTCAGAAAAGGTATGCTGGAAAGTGGAGCCCTACTGTTTTAGGAGGCTACTCCTGGATTGTCATACGGGATGTTCCCGAGTATGTGTATAAACGTCAAGCCAAGCGAAAACGGTAATCTTCTTAATTGATCTCTGAACAAAATATATAATTGTATATATGGACATATGGACATTTAACATTTATAGTCCTTTAAATACATTTGTGACCAGTTAATTTATATATGTCCTTTTGTGCTTTACATAGTTCTGTTACAAAGTAGACTTAGAAAGTATTTTCACTCATGTAACATTATCTTAATTCTTCCTTAATATTTTACTTTTTACTTACAGAATGGCACTGAAATTTATCAACACATAACATAATTCAAGTAATTATTCACTTAAAGCTTGTTATGCTGAATCTTGGAACATGAATGCATATTTAGTTAATGAGTTACTTATATAAAAATGTAGGTCAGGTTTTTTTTAAAAGAAACTGGAGCTAAATATTTAAAAGATGATGATTTTGTATCATTTTATACAGAAGTAAACATAACTAACCCAAAATCTTGCAATTTACACACTTTCGCTTCAAATTTATTGTTCAGTGTAGTGAGCTTTTCCTTAATTTCTCCGATTAATTTCATGTAACTAAATCTTTCTTTATAGAACTAAACCTTTCCTCGTCGAATCCAAACTTCAATATTCCATTTTCTACTCTTTGTATGCCGATGAAAATTCGCTCGAAATTTTTTCTTTAATCACTAATTACGTTTTTCTTAATTTTGCAGATAACTTTTAAGCCATTAAATAAGTTTTTTGCAAAACTAGACCTCACCCTCTAAAATTTCATACAACGATTGTCCATATCGTACAGCTCGTTTGCATATTAAAATTCGGACAATAATCCATTGTGTGATTCTTCCTCAGAAAACCAACAACATTTTTGTTAATTACCACATTACTTTTACGCAATTAAATATCGTTCTGCATAACTAGATTACCTTCCAGCACTGGAAAACTAAACCTCATGCTGGTCAATCTGATACCTACTCATCGTATGGCTATCAACATTTTGGCAAAGACCTAGTCTGTGATTTCTATGGATTCTTATATTCTCTCCGACAATCATTTGACCAAAAATCAGATAAACCACATTTAGCCAACTACGTTGTGGAAATTGAAGTAATATTCAAATACCTAAATCCGAATTCTAATAGAACAACAGAGCGAGGATGTCTCAATTAGCAGCTTGCACCTATCAGTGTCTCGTCGTGCTTGCTTATACCGAGGGTCTCTCACCTATCTCAGGACGCCTACTATACGAAAATGCATTTGCCCTAGAACGCTATAAATCACGTCTGGCCTCAATGCAATCTCTATCCTAACTAAACTGCGCTTTGTTATTGCAAAACATTGCCCTGTAATTAATTACGATCACTTGGTGTAACAGGATCTGTTTAGGAGGTAACAATATACAGGGTGACTCAGTTTCTATTATTACAGCGTTAAATATCATCCGTAAGCCTGTAAACATAATAACATCATTCTCAGACCAAATGGAATACATATATATTCGAAATAATTGTTGAAAAAAACTCTCAGGATCATCAAGGAGTGGATAGAGTCCACGGAAAAGGGAAGAGAGAAAAGAACACGAAGGAATTACCCGAATAGGACCGAAATCGGTAGATGTGATTAACATTTACAGACAAACAAATGATTATAATGTCAGAAAGATTGAGTTACTTATTCAAGAGAAAGAGCTTCACAGATTGATCAAGTCAGTAACGCTTCGGCCCACTTCTGGCCCTCATGCAAGCAGTTGTTCGGCTTGGCGCTGGATGGTAGAGTTGTTAGTTGTCCCTCCGAGCGATACCGTGCAAGATTCTGTCCAATTGGTGCGGTAGATTAGAGGCGTAGAAAATCGTTGACGTAACTCTGTGCTGTAAGAGTGCCGCAGATGACAACCAACGAAGTCCTGCTATGAAAAGTACTGGTACCGAAGACCATAACTTTGGTTGTCGTGCTGTATGGTGGACGACATTCAGGTTCGTATCTCGCCACTGTCTTAGGCGTCTCTTGTCATATTTGCGCTTGTCTTCAGGGATTTTGACGATCTAACTCGCCAGTTGGACAGGATTTGTCACTATACCCCTCATTAATACATCCAACTACTCTATCAATCAAGGTCAAATACAGTAACTGCTTGAATAGGGGCCAGAGGGAACCAACTTGTATTACTTGCTCAATTTGTGACACTCCTTATCTTGAATAAATCATTCAATGTTTCTAAAATTATAATCTTTGGTTTGCCTGTAAACGTACATCGCAAACAGCGATTTTCGTCCCATTGGGATAATTCCTTCGTAGTGCTTCGCTTTTCTTCGTGTCTTCATCTTAGAGTATGCATTTAAGTTGATTGATCAAATGCGTATGATGATCTGCTAGTATCCTCTCCTTTTGAATGTTACCTCTATGAACATAAGAGGTCCCGGTGTTTGTAGGATATGAATCCCCGTATCATGATGCACATATGTAACTGCTAGATAGAGTAGTTATCAGTCTTTCTCTTAGTCAACTCTTAAGTGAAAAACGACCATCGCTAGCACCACTGTATAATCTACTCTTATCTGTAAACACAATTTTGCATCATTCACGGTTGCTCTGAAGACTTACATTATACAATCGGACGTGGGCTGCGTGGTGATATTTGTGAGTGTGCTATTTGGTAAACAACATTCTTGTTCATATCATGGCTTCTGACATTCTCGATGCCACATACACTATGTGATCAAAAGCATCACGACACCTAGCTGAAAATGACATACAAGTTCGTGGCGCCTTCTATCGGTAATGCTCTAATTCAGTATGCTGTTGGCCCATCCTAAGCCTTGATGACAGCTTCCACTCTCCCAGGCATACTTTCAATCAGGTGCTGGAAGGTTTCTTGGGGAATGGCAGCCTATTCGTCACGGAGTGCTGCACTGAGGAGAGGTATCGATGTCGGTCGGTAAGGTCTGGCACGAAGTCGGCGTTCCAAAACATCTCAAAGGTGTTCTATAAGATTCAGGTCAGGAGTCTGAGCAGGACAGTCCATTACACGGATGTTATTGTCGAGTAACCACTCTGCCACAGGTCGTGCGTAATGAACCGGTGCTCGATTCTGTTGAAAGTTGAAATCGCCATCCAACAATTGCTCTTCAACAGTGGGAAGCCAGAAGGTGCTTAAAACATCAAACAGGGCCTGTGCTGTGATAGTGCCACGCAAAAAAACAAAGTGTGCAGCCCTCTCCATGAGAAACACGACCACACCATAACACCACCGCTTCCGAATTTTGCTGTTGGCACTGCACACGATGGAAGATGACTTCACAGGGAATTCGCCATACCGACACCCTGTCATAGGATCGCCACATTGTGTACGATGATTTCACGTCAGTCCACACAACGTTTTTCCACTGTTCAGTCGTCCAGTGTTTACGCTTCTTACACCAAGCGAGGCGTCGTTTGGCATTTACCGGCGTGATGTGTGGCTTATGAGCAGACGCTCGACCATGCAATTCCAGTTTTCTCACCTCCCGACGAACTGTCATAGTACTTGCAGTGGATCCTGATGCAGTTTGAAATTCCTGTGTGATGGTTCAGATAAGTGTCTGCCTATTACACATTACGACACTCTTCCGCTTTTTTTCTGTACGTGCCCCTTCACGTTTCCACTTCACTATCATATCAGAAACAGTGGACCTAGGAATGTTTAGGAGTGTAAAAATCTCGCGTACAAACGTATGACAAAAGTGACACTCGATCACGTTACCACGTTCGAAGTCCGTGAGTTCCGTGTAGCGCTCCATTCTTCTCTGTCACGATGTCTAATGACTACTAAGGTCGCTGATATGGATTACCTGGCAGTAGGAGGCAGCATAATGCACCTATTATGAAAAACGTATATTTCTGGGGGTGTCCGGTGCTTTTTTGTGTGTGTGTGAAATCTTATGGGACTTAACTGCTAAGGTCATCAGTCCCTAAGCTTACACACTACTTAACCTAAAGTATCGTAAGGACAAACACACACACCCATGCCCGAGGGAGGACTCGAACCTCCGCCGGGACTAGCGGCACAGCCCACGACTGCAGCGCCTCAGCCTGCTCGGCTACTCCCGCGCGGCCCGGTGCTTTTGATCATATAGTGTTGGCCTTAATCTGTACCGCGGTAGTCGTGAGACCGTTAATGAGAGCTTGTCTGCTGCTGTGGACCAAGCATAAACTTGAATGTCGCTATCATCGGGAAGCAGGTGAAGCATGTGGAACTTCGTTGGACCACTGGAACCACAGTTGACACATTTCGAAATCCTTTTCACCGGGCCTGCGCGTATTTGTTAATTTATTTTACCTGTCCATTCCAACATTGATCTAAAAGTATACATCCAGCACAGTAAACGAAGTTTTATTATGAACGCAATTGGGATAGCTCTACAAGGCAGCTCTTTCTTCGTTGCCATATGAAATCCAAGCATGTGGTTCAGTTCATCGATACTGTTCACTAATGCAACTACGGTGGAAAAGGCTACCAACATCGGTTCCAAACTACCGTTACTTAATGACAATTATTAACTAAAGACGATAAATATTGAAGACTGAGGCCTCAGGCGAATACTATGTGTTTATTAATATTGCCAAAATTATATGCAAATACTACTATCTCAGTATTACAGAAATATATGATGTGTCAACTGCGAAACGATAATATCCGGTCGTACACGAAACTGTAAAGTTTGAACTTTCAAGTGCGCAAGGCTGAGAACAATTTAATAGTCCTTTGACATTGTGAGCTCCTACATGGTTGGAGAGCGTTGGTGCTCCTCAACTGTGTGCTGAATTATCGAACACCCACTGTAGTGGCTAAGATGTTCTTTATTTTAGTCCAAGGTCGTTTTTCTGCTTTTACACCGAAGCAGTTTTCTTGATCTGAAACTGACATTGTAAATGCATGATACAGTGGATACTTAAATAATTTAGATAATATGACATTCTTATGACTTCTTTGCACGCAGTATGGTTCTTTAGTCGATAGAGGAGCGAGAAATATGTGCATTTAGTATACGTCTAGCACCAAATAGTAAAAATAATACACAACTTTATTTCTGTAGTTGTAACGTCAGTAGCTAACAGTAGATCTGAATGTAGAATTACGTACAAATACAAAATATTTGTAAATCTGTTACACACCCGCCGTCAGAGCTCCGGAGAGGGGATGCTTGCATCTCATTGGCAGCGGCATAGTCGTTCGTGGCAGTGCCCTCGTGCCGTAGTGGCAGCTGTAGGAAACTCGGCGGAGTAGCTGACAAGCTGACAAAGCGAGTATTTGAAATTTCGGCCGACTGGACAGTGGCCGATACCGCAAACATGAAAAACTTCAAGAGGTTTGCACATATTCGGTACAAGTTAAAAAAAAAAAAAGAGAGAGAATGAGGAACTATAGCTTACGTTGGGATATGGTGAAACAAGTTAAGTGGTTACGACGGTAAAAGTCAGGTGAATTTAAAAGTTCTGTGCTAGATAATAATTCGGGAAATAGCGGCTTTTCATAACTGTAAACACTGTACCTTTTGACACATCAAATGTAATACGTTCAACACATTTGAGAGCGCCGTCAATAGCAGCTGATGGGGCAACCGGGCCGCCGTTTTTAACACTTTTTCGAAAGACATAGCTTTGTAACTCTGAATGAAATAAATGGTATGATGTTTCAATTAAATAATAACACCTAGTTTATCTAATCTTAAAAATCTTGTTATAAAATACTAATTTATGTATTTATTTTCAAGACAAACTTGTACACACCGATCCTCCACATAATTTGCCTGAGTTTGATACGTTTTGAGATATTCGGGAATAAAAAGAGCTAGATCATAATTTGGACATCACCAGAATGCTTCTTTTCTATGCGTATTTTGCTTCTGGCTCTTATTGAATCAGGAGACAGTTTGCATACACATGTCTATAGTGGTTCTTCGATACAATGTTAATAACAGAGAGCGGTTTTACGACTGTTCATTTAGGTAATATAATATTTCAAGCACTACACTATATTATTTTCTTTTATTTGTTACTTACGTGAGCGTTTTGCCACAAAAATCTGGAACAGCATCAGAACCATTAACTTCCCTTCTGAAGTGGAATCGCCGATTTCTTCCCTCAGGGAATTGGAAACATCGAAATTTCTAATGTCAAAACTACGTAGAGCGCGAGCAGTGGTCGAAAAAGAAGCGAGTATAGGCAACAGACGAAAGAAGTTTAGTACTCAACACCGAGCAGAAATATATAAAACGCTTTTGTGGAGTACAAATTAAAGTGTTGTAACGCTGTTTTTGACCGGTTACGACTCGCCTACTGAAAGGGGTACCGAGTCGCAGGTGGCGGGCCCCACGTGACTCTGCTCGATCGCGTACTCGCCTCATGTCTCATGCCCGGAATCCGGATTTGAGAATAACCGAGCATGACTGATATTCGCTGACGTCTGACTCGCCGCAGTGCGCAAATCCCAAGCCTCTCTTTCTCTCTCTCTCTCTCTCTCTCTCTCTGTCTCTGTCTGTCTGTCTGTCTCTCTCTCTCTCTCTCTCTCTCTCTCTCTCTCTCTGCCTCCCCCTCCCCCTTCCCCTCACTCTTCCCCCCCCCCCTCTTACTTTCTTTCCGTCTCTCTCCACCTCTTTCTCACCACAAAAACAATCATCAAAGAACACTTACGTGACACAGTTAACATCATAAATCACGTGAAAATAATATATCAGTAGACTCACAGAAAAAAATATAATAATTTCGAAACAGAAGATTTGTTCCGCCTCTCATTAATAGAAAACTTAATACACATTGAAGGAATACTATCCTTGAAATATGAGAGGTGACTGTCTTAGTAAAGCAAACATACTAAGAACACTGTATATTTTTCATACTTTTTTGTGTTTCCTAGAGAAGAGAATCTATAGTTACTGTAGATCACTGGTGCGTTATGAATTTAATTGAATGCTTCGGTTTTTCAGTAACAAGCTTACTTTACTAGAGCACCCTTCACTACGTGTACTTGTTCTACATCTAAATCTACGAAGATACAACGCAAGCCACCATACGGTGCTTGGCGGATGGTACACTGTATCACTGCTAGTCGTTTCCTTTCATTTTCAACCCACAAATAGAGCGAGATGAAAAATACTATCTATATGCTTCCGTATGAGTCTTAGTTCTCGTATCTTATCTTTGTGATTCTCACGCGCAGTCAGCTTCAGATGTTGGTTCCCTAAATTTTCGCAATAGTGTTTCTCTAAAAGAACGTCGCCTTCCCTCAGGGATTTCGGTTTGAGCTCCAGAAGCATCTCCGTAACACTTACATGTTGTTCGAACCTACCGGTAACAAATCTAGAAGCCCGCCTCTGAATTGTTTCGATGTCTTCCATCAATCCTACCTATATTCGGTCTCCTCTACAGGTAAACCACTCTATCCAAAAATTTTACCAATAAGCTGAAGTCGAACATTCGCCTTCCCTATCACAGTTCTCACATGCTCGTTCCATTTCATATAGCTATGCAACGTCCCTCCCAGATATTTAAACGGCTTCACTGTGTCACGCAGGGCACATGTAATACTCTATCCGAACGTTACAGGTTTGTTCTTCCTACTCATCCGCACAAATTTACAGTCTTCCACAATTAGCGCTGGCTACCATTAATCACACCTAGTGGAAATTTTGTCTAAGTCGTCTTGTATCCTCGTGCAGTCACTCAACTTTGACACTTTACCGTACTTCACGGCATCATCAATAACCAACCGCAGATGTTGCCTACCCTTTCCGCCAAATCATTTATGTATATAGAGAACAACAGCCTTCCTATAACAAGTACCTTGGAAACTCCTGACGGCACACTTGTCGCTGATGAACACTTGCCGTCGAGGACAACATTCTAGTTTCTATTATTTAAGAAGTGTTCGAGCCATTCACATATCTGTTAACTTATACCATACGCTCTTACCTTCGCTCACAACATGCAATGGGGCAGTGTGTCAATACATTCCGGAGATCTAGAAATAAGAAATCTGCCTGATGCTATTCATCCATAATTCTCAGTGTATCATGTGAGAAAAGGCAAGCCGATTTTCGCACGAGGGATGCATTTTAAAACCATACTGATTCGTGGACATAAGCGTCTCAGTCTCAAACAAGTCTATTATACTTAGACTGAGAATATGTTAAAGGAATATGCAGCAAACCAAAGAACTCTTCATACATACCGGAGTCAGCTGAGCTTTATTCCGACTTCGTGCTGGGCGAGAGATTAACGACAAATGCATTCTACGTAAGGCGCAAATGCCGAAGAGTAATTGTTGTAAAATACTTCTGGGATACATAAAACACGACTTGCGATTGTAGCCAGCCATGGTAGACCCTTTTCTTTTCTGCTCCACCACTTTAAGGTCTTACCATTATTGTCGGAATGCATTAAAGGTTAAGGATCTACTACATCTGGTACGGGAGATTTGTTAATCTTGCAGGCCTTGAAGTGATATCTCTTTCTAGATGGCGATGAAACTACACTCTAGAGCTTTCTGTTATGAAACAAAAGAGAGAGAAGTAATACAGAACTGATGGGGAAATAATGAAGGCCTACCCGTAAAATGTGTGTTTCATTTTGATGAAATATTATACCAATTATAGTAATTCCATTTGGTTATAAGACACTGTGCCCTAACTACACAAAAATGGTTACAGTTAAACATAGCATGTTGCACCTTCGTAATTTGCTAATTTTTGTAGTACACTACTAAGAATTTTCTTCTTTTCATTTATATCAAGCACATTCAGGTCACAGAAAGACAGCCGAAGGTCGGAACAGTTATTTCCTGGAAGTAATTACAACCTTTTCACGTGGAAAAGTCTGGTCTCGATTTTATTTCCTTGTAACTCCAGTTAAAAATGTATGTCTATTACTACACATTAGCAACATTATTTCATTACAGATCTTACCTTTCCTCCTATCATAATAAAATACATCAACGTATATTCACCTCACAGCTATAGTCGTTGGCACAGTAGTTTTATTTTAAGTCTGTGAAAGTAAAGAACTAATTAACTGGATTGTAGGGTCTTTTTCGTTTTCTGATTCACATGAGGCCTGTTTGAATGGTTTGAGAAAATCCACAATACTTCCTGAAAGCTCATTAACATATCCCATTAATCTGTAAGATGAATCCTCTTTCGTCAGTAAATCAGCAACTTAGTTATGAGTTTTTAACCGCTTATCGTAGAGTTCAAGATGTTCCAACATGTGCTCAGGTCTTGTTTCAAAGATGATTTCTAAGATGTTCGAAGGCCAATTGTCTTCATGTTGGAGGTGGTACCCAAAAAAACCCGGAATTATTTTTTAATATCTATACATTTTCCAGTTGTTTACAAAACAACCTTATCCCCTTAAAAACATTCACCATTACGACTAGCACATTTGTCGTAACTTGTTTCCACTGTTCGAAGAATTTTTTGTAGTGATCTTCAGAAATGGCTGATAGCTCCTCCCTCGTTTTCTTCTTGACTTCTTCAGTGTTATAAAGTCAGTGTCCCTTCATGTGTGGAAATAAGAAGAATTCGAATGGAGCCAGGTCTGGTTAGTAAGATGCGTGGGGCAACAGAACCATGCCATTTTAGCCAAAAATGGTCTAACAGAGATGCCTGTATGTGCAGAGGCGTTGTCATGGTGGAACAACCAGTCTCCCGGCTGCCACAAATCGAATCTTTTTCCAAGAACAGCGAGCTTCAATCTCTCTCTCTCTCCCTCTTTCCTAAGCATGTATCCCGACTTATGGGGTCTGCTGGTTAATCGGATGTGACATTTTAATGCTAAGGAGTGGCCGGATGCCCTTCCTGTCACCACCCCATACCACCAGGGAAGGAATCAGTGCACCCCAAATGTCTACGTCTAGTGTAATCCATGGAATAGTGCGAATCTGTTCAGATGTCTGCGAGATGTGTAACTGAGGCATAACGTGGAGATCAACCCAGTATTCACCTAGTGGGATGTGAAAACCGCCTAAAAACCACATCGAAGCTGACCAGCACACCGGCCCTCGTCGTTAATCCGCTGGGCGGATTCGATCCGGAGCCGGCGCGCCTACCCGAGTCCACGAAGCGCTCTCGGTAACGTTGGCGGGTAACAGCAAGTTTCAATGTCACGCACTAATCCCTGACTGTTGATCAATTGTCTGTCGATGGTCTGTGAGCATAAGCTCTCGATGTTTTTCAATATTTACGTCGCTTCGGGTTGGCTGGTTGATTTGGAGGAGGGGACCAATCACCGAGTTCATCGGTCCCATCGGATTAGGGAAAGATGGAGAACGAAGTCGGCCGTGTCCCCTCAAAGTAACCATCGTGGCATTTGCCTGAAGCGATTTAGGGAAAGAACGGAAAACCAAAATCAGGATCGCCGGACGCGGGTTTGAGCCGTCGTCCTCCGAAATGCGAGTCGAGTGTCCTAACCACTGCACCACCTAGCTCGGTTTCGATTCGGGGAGTTGATGGACGTCCACAACGAGGTTTGTAGTCGACGACATGTCGCCATTTTTAAATCGAGAAAACCACTTTTACACTCGAGTTTTTCCCCACAGTGTCATCTTTGTAAGCTGTTTCCAACGTTAAAACAGTTTCAACATAATTTTTACAGAGAAGAAAACAAAATTTCACACGTGCACGTTGTTGACTTAAATTTACCATCGTAAAAAATGAAAGAAGAACAAAACAGTGCTAGCAAAAACAATCACATCTGATGAATAGAACAAACCAAATCGACAACACAGGCGGCACTGAACTGACAATGAGTTGTGCTATACACTGCTAGCGGCAGAAGTGCGTACTATACAGTCTCTCCCCATGACAATGTTACTCCAGAATCATTTTCTTTTTTTTTTGGGGGGGGGGGCTATCCCCTCGTATCGCACAAGGACTTTTGCAGTATTTCTCGTTGCTGCCATGTTCGGTGCTTCGTTTAACAAGACGCTGTCTTCATAGAAAGTGTGCTTAAATGCTGTGCTTATACAAAGAGCAGCACAAGGAAACCTTTCGTCGTTTTCCAAGGCTTTTATTATATTAGCACCCTCGCAGGAGACAAAAATAAAATCATAGAAAATTTCAAAAGAAATGTTCCAATCAGTCTTCCTTTCTTCTACTTCTGTCATAATATTTATACCCGTCTTCTTATCGTCCAGAAATTCAGTTGTAAATAAAACGTTATTCACAAGAAACCAGTCTGTGTTTATGTAATGCGCTGTAACTACCAGATAATGCACGTGACATTGTGAATCAATCCACCAATCACATGTCGCAGCACATGTTTTATGAATAACTATAGAAGACGTTATGTTTCCTCGAACTGCATCACCCTTACCTTTGGTCTGTCTACTTATGGTAGAGGAAAGTGGTAAGATATCTCAGACGCTGAGCTCCCCAAAATGTGCATCTAGACCTATTCATTCTTCGTCTAGCACCTTGAAACCCACACCACAAACACCATAAGAAGGTTTCATGTCTTTAGCACACGTTGCAACACATTTTGTTGTTGTACTGATTTTTACTACTTACGGTATCCCTGAAGCAGCTATGCAAGTGTGGGATATCTTTCAACTGTATTTCTTTAAATAAGTCGTTCCCGTCTGGAAACACAGTAATGTAGAGCAGTTTATGCACGATATGCATGCATTAAACCTGCTATTTTCATCCACAACCAAGATTTTATTTCACGGCTACTTATTATACCTAACCGTTTCTTGTGTGTCTGCGAGTTAGTTTCACACCTACTCTTTGCTGCACAGGCTTCCTCAAGCTGCATGATTATAGACACTAACAAACAACGAATATGAATCCTGCGTTGTCTGAAATCGCTCACGTATAAAAACGCGTTTAACATCATAAGAGTCAAACATTACCTACCATACGTCTGTGACTTCTACACTCAGTCAGGTTTTTAATGCGGGAAGCCCACTCAGTCAGACTGTCCTAGGCCATCCTCGCGTTTTTTGCTCACACACTCATTCATGCAGCGCTGTAGTACACAAACTTTAGAATTCGTAAACTATGTGATTAGGCGATGCAGTGACCATTCTTTGTGCAGTCTACACGATTAGCAACACAGGGCGAAAGGCGCAATGTTACCAACGAATTTTGATGTGTAACACAAACAACACACGCCTCCGTGCGCCAGACTATCTGCCGCTGCAAAAGCTCTACTCGGGCCCTGACGGCACAGAGTTAAGGTGATGCGCACAATAACGTCGTAGGAGAAATGGGGGTGTCATTATTATATAAACTGTACATTTTGGCACATTAAAAGTATAATCACTTTCAACGCCAAAACGTGTCAGTACTTTCAGTTTATCAAAATGTCCAGTTTCTATATTTAAGTCACACATTTTTTCCTACGGTATTATTAGGCTCATCACTTTTAAACGTAACCCACTTTTAGTTTAGCAGTCATTTGACGTTGATTCACTACAGCAGAAGGTAAGCTGTATTTCACCATTTTTCTTTTCCCTTTTATTTTTCTGGGCTTACACGGTAAAGGTGATAAAGTTTTCCATGTTACGTCATGTTCTTCAGTACTCACTGTATCATGCATTTACAATGTCAGTTTCAGATATACTTAAAAATTGCTTCAATATAAGAGACAAAACAGGCCCGTTTAAGGACCTGGAGAGTGTATTCATTAATCAGTCCTTGCCAAAACGCACCCTTGCAAACACATTCGTGTCATAGTGATTAAAATTCTTCTGGATGTTCCGAAGTAAGAGTGATTTCAGATGTGCCGCAGGGGAGTGTCATAGGACCGTTGCTATTCACAATTTCATAAATGACCTTGTGGATGACATCGGAAGTTCACTGAGGCTTTTTGCGGATGATGCTGTGGTGTATAGAGAGGTTGTAACAATGGAAAATTGTACTGAAATGCAGGAGGATCTGCAGCGAATTGACGCAGTGAATGGCAATTGAATCTCAATGTAGACAAGTGTAATGTGGTGCGAATACATAGAAAGATAGTTCCCTTATCATTTAGCTACAAAATAGGAGGTCAGCAACTGGAAGCAGTTAATTCCATACATTATCTGGGAGTACGCATTAGGAGTGATTTAAAATGGAATGACCATATAAAGTTGATCGTCGGTAAAGCAGATGACAGACTGAGATTCATTGGAAGAATCCTAAGGAAGTGCAATCCGCAAACAAAGGAAGTAGGTTACAGTACGCTTGTTCGCCCACTGCTTGAATACTGCTCAGCAGTGTGGGATCCGTACCAGATAGGATTGATAGAAGAGAGAGAGAAGATCCAACGGAGAGCAGCGCGCTTCGTTACAGGATCATTTAGTAATCGCGAAAGCGTTACGGAGATGATAGAAAACTCCAGTGGAAGACTCTGCTGGAGAGACGCTCAGTATCTCGGTATGGGCTTTTGTTAAAGTTTCGAGAACATACCTTCACCGAAGAGTCAAGCAGTATATTGCTCCCTCCTACGTATATCTCGTGAAGAGACCATGAGGATAAAATCAGAGAGATTAGAGCCCACACAGAAGCATACCGACAATCCTTCTTTCCACGACCAATACAAGACTGGAATAGAAGGGAGAACCGACAGAGGTACTCAGGGTACCCTCCGCCAGACACCGTCAGGTGGCTTGCGGAGTATGGATGTAGATGTAGATGAATAAAATCCTTCAGGTATAAAGAATAGAACCACTGTTTCGACCTTATTACAACGGCCTTCCTCATGTCGAAACGTCAGTTTTACTGTTCATATTTAAAATATTTTATACAATGATGCTGTAAAAGACCCTGAAGAATTTTAATCATCATGACACAAGTAGCAGAAGCCTACATACTTAAGACATTCCTGTTGGTTTGAAACTGGACTGGTTGGTTTTTTGTAAGGCCATAAATAATGCTAAGTGCGCAGACTCGCAGCAAGTTGCACATCGGTATCTCATCTCGTAATATGTTTGAATTAACTGCAATTTAGAAAGCTATTTTTATATGTACACCGCTACCGTTAGAGTCTGAACATTCTCTAAACGCTCGGTTAGTATATGGTGCCGAATAAATGCAACGTCCAAAATTAGCAATTTTATTCTTACAAAAGTTTTCCGTTATTTCCTTGTAACAAGAATTTATCTGCTTGTTTTTCACGTATAGCCAAAAAAAAGAAAAGTTTCAAGAAGGTAAGTAACAGATCTGATGCCGAGCTGTAAATGAGAAGAAAGTGTCACGCTTAAGATGCGCGAGACACTTCGTTCTTAAATACAACTCACCATGCACCACTAGTTCACAGGTTATAGGTTGAACGGTTTATAATTATGAGCAACATGTCATTCCGGTATCAGCTTTTGTGAGGAGGGCGTTTGCGACGTCATGTCAAACGCATTGGGAACTTCATTGGAAAACATGCTCGGAGCTCCTTAGGCCTCCTAGACCTTATTGAAATACAGTTCGATACTTTATCCGGTACACAGTATTAATAAGCCAAGAAGTTTCGCATCAGCACGCACGCCGCTGCAGAGTGAATATTTCATTGTGGAAACATCTTCCAGGCTGTGACTAAGCCATCTCTTCGCAGTATCCAATCTTGCAAGAATTCTGCTCCCGCAAGATTCGTAGGAGAGCTTCTTTCAAGTTTGGAGGCTTGAAGATGAGAAACCGGTAGAAGTAAAGGCTGAGGACGGGAAGTGAGTAGTACCTCGGCAACTCAGACGGTAGAGCACTTACCAGGCGGAAGAGTAGAGTCCCGAGTTCAAGTCTTAGTCCGGCGCACAGTTTAAATCTGCCAGGGAGTTTGAAGTGCAGTTAATTCCAAGAAGTGTGCTCGTTGGCACTGTCTAGAAATGTCTGTAAAATAATTATAACTTAAATAAACCCACTTACTTAGAGGAAATCATTTTTTCAGTATTCACAACCCAGAAGATGAATACTCTGAGAGACAAAGAAATTTGAGTCTATTCTTGGTGAAGAACGTCGACCTAACGAAGGCTGTACATACATCGCTACTGAGAAAAGTAAACAATCATATCAGAAACCTGATTTGACAATGTTCCCGGAACCCCAATGGTCTAATAGCAAGCACTATGGATGGAAACGTAGAACAGCGTTCGGTGGAACTGGCGAATGTAGCTCTGTTCCATGGAGTGATAAAATCTGATTCTGGTTGCGAATATGGGCGGTGAAATTCCGCGAATAGCAATTACACCGCGCGAGGCGTAATGTCGGGTAGGCTTGCTGCATTCCGGAAGGCAGCCACGGCCATTGTGTCCCGCGCCCCGCTGACATCCTGCTTAATTGTCGGCCGTAACGGAAGCCCAGCATCCACGTTAACACACCGCCAGAGGTTATCGCTTTAACATTCGAATTATGTGGTCGGAAACTGATATTATTGTCAAACACTGTTATGTTGTTATTATTCGATTACTAGCGACAACAATAAGGACTTAGCAGGACGTCGTGCCGTTCTTTCCATTGTCGTCTAATTTAGACCATCCGAACGCAGTTTGCATCTGTCAACGAAATCAAGTGGTTTGGAGAATCTTACTGGCATGAAGAACAGACAGCAGTGGAAAATAAAAATTAAGAACTGAGCTGTAGTTTACATACCTCTGCTTTCAGTCTACAGCCTGAATTTAGCGTGAGTTGTGGTCTCGGGTGTGGCAAACTTGCATCCACAGATTGTTCGCTAACCAATGAATAGTGTTACATTTGTGTCACTATAGCTAATTGCTATGTTTATTAGTCGGCCGGTGTGGCCGTGCGGTTCTAGGCCCTTCAGTATGGAACTGCGAGACCGCTACGGTCGCAGGTTCGAATCCTGCCTCGGGCATGGATGTGTGTGATGTCCTTAGGTTAGTTAGTTTAAGTAGTTCTAAGTTTTAGGGGACTGATGACCTCAGATGTTAAGTCCCATAGTGCTCAGAGCCATTTGAACCATTTTTGAGCTATGTTTATTTTTCAGGGCAGCTTAGCCAACACTATCGTTCACTTAATTACATGCGTTGGTACGTCTCCTTACAGTTAAACAGTTTTTTCAAAGAAATGTGTTCGTAGTGACCCTTTATTTTGATCTGCCAACAATATAACAAAGGATTAAAAAGCGTGGCAAAAAATTACTTTTCAATCAAATTTCCATTGTGCTCATTAAATCAATTCCAATGGGTTTTCCTATATTTGACTACATCAGAGTAAAGTTTGATTGCAGTTGTGAATCTGTCCGGCACGAAAATCTGTTATTGTTTCATCCCCTCACGCACTTTCTGAAAATTATGAAACAGACTAAAATTACATGTAGCCTTATCCTCAGGACAGAGATGGTGGTGTATTATATGAAAGGCGGCATCATGCATTTATCTTCGAAAGTCCAGTAGGCGCATTGTTCTAGTGAATGAGATCTGTTCGTTGTCATCATCTTTGTCGTTTCCTTTTCAGCTCAATATGCAAACGAGATATCGACTCTGCATAATAAGAACTAGTCCCACATGTACCCTTATCCAAACAGCGAGTTGTGATAGCCTACCAGTCCAAACACATAGTCGCCGTCGCTTTTCCTGTACGCAAAAAGTTTTCCGCTTTGTTCAGTGCACTTTCACCTTGTGAAACCCCGTATTTTTTCATTGCCTTTCTGTCGTTAGTCGGTGTTTTATCTACTCTCGGATCACAATGCAGAAGTCCTTAGGATTATCTTTCAACTTCTCCGAACACGGTTGTGAAATAAACTGCGTCAGTGTTAGTTTTGGTGCCATCACATGTGAAACCCTCGCTACATTCAGCTGCTTCATCCACAGAACGTCATGAAAGTAAATTACATCATATCTGCTCACATGAGATGCATAGGCCTATAATTTCAGGAATATTTAAACTTACTGTGATGTGTTCTACTACGATGTCACGTTTTATCTGTTTCTGTTCATAGAAAATCTCAATCAAGTGAATAGAACGTACCAGATCTGATGTATATTGTATCTTATTGAGGACTAACGGCACTTCTAAATAACTGAAACAGACGATCACGTTGTACAGATGTTAGTGTAAGATGACCCTCTGGATGAAATAATTTATGAAAAAAAGGAAAGAAAGGAAATGGAAGGGCAGCTCTCAGAGAACGTGATGAGTCAATATTTGCCGACCTATGTAGATACTTTACAATGTCTGACAGACAGCTAATCGATGATAAAGATCTTTGTAGTTTGATATATATTGGTCATTGGATGAAGTGTTCGTGTTGATTCCGGGTCTCAGACTGCTACGACTACATCAGTGTGGACATTTCACTCTTTTGAGGCGGCCGTGGCTGCCTTTCTGTGCAACGGGCCATGTTATCTGATGCTCTGTTGCCAAGTTTGAATTCTTAGTTTTCTTAGTACAGACCGGATGTACGAAACTTGGGAGCAGTGGACTGAGGAAACTCTTAAGGCCAGCAAGTTGCTACACTTAATTCGGCTGAATAGTTAGTGACATGCACCTTACAAATCCTGATGCTACTACTATTTCTCGAGTATGGGCTTTAGATTTCAGAAATGTCAGAATGTGAAATAGGTTTTTTGAGATACAAAAGAACATGCATAACATCTGTTTGTATATAACAGGCTTAAGTGAAGCGTGGAAGAAAGTTGTAGATCAAAGAAACTGGAATTAGGAAATGTATTTTATTGAAGTCCACTCATCATGGTGCTCATGTTCTCATAAAGAAGTAGAAGACGCCCATGAAGATTCACAAGAACTGATAAATGGAAGCTAATTAAACTAGACAGTTGCCATTGAAGGAGTGTGATTTCCTGTAGAATCATAAATGGCCCGGTGCAGCAGTGCTTTATTTGTCAACGTTTTGAGCATACAAAAATGCAATCACGTGGCGAGAATGGACACATCTACTGCAGTACCTCTCCTTGTGCCCACTACACAGACACCCAAATGGCAAACGTGGAATCGTCTCTACCATGCGATCACCTACTGGAAATAAAACAAACGATTTCTTTGCAAAAGATATTCTATTACAAAGCCAAGTTGAACAGAGCGAATGCTAGCACATACCTCCAAAACAACAACTACTTTCCGTAATTACTCGCAACATCAGCTTCTACAGTACACATCGAAGATGCCGCAGCCCCCAGGCTGTACTGCCATGGGGAGTGGCCAGATGCTTGAAGCAGGATGCTAACAAATTATGTGCCTGGTAGCAGAGAAATAACACAACGTTACAACAGGCAGGAATGACAGTACCAAACCTGGTAAACAAGTGTCGCTGCCCATGAGGCTTTCAGAATCCCGTTGCCCTTGCAACAGCAATACTTATTCGTCATAAACGTTTTCTGGGTTTGGTACCACGTCATAATGTAAAACCTACAGCTGCTGGAGAAAAACCAACGTTTCGGCCACGATTGCAGCAGCCTTCTTCTGGGTCTAATGGTGCGTCCTAGCTATGCAGTGTCCTTTATATTTAGTTGTTAGTGTTCACTGCGCATGCCATTACGTCTTAATTTCAAAAGAAGGCCGCTGCAATCGTGGCCTAAACGTTGGTTTCTCTCCAGCAGCAGTAGTTTTTACATTATGACGCGGTACCAAACCCAGAAAACTTTTATGATGACTGACTCTGGCCGCGGAAGCGTACGCAATTGTATTAGCAATACTTATTGTTTCCCGCGAACTCAAACTTTCAGTTAATTTAGGGGAATACATTTCCAGCTCTTTACATGTAACTTCCGGACGTCTACAGCTATTACGATGATTTCATAAAAATTTTTAGAAGGTCAGCCACGTGTACGTTAACCCAAACTGTTACTCAGTCTCAACACATCACAGCCTCGAGAATTTAATCGCACATCAATGATTTAGTTCTAATGGCGACGCTACCTGGAGTGGCCTTTGCCACATACAGAGAGTACACTAAGACGATCGTTCTGTTGCATACGCAAATGGTCCCTAGCCCAGGGAATATCGAAAACACTTGATCCTACCTTTTTATGACCAATATAAATATAAGCACAGGAAAATCATCTTTTTATGCGCAGCGTTTTGTAACACATTATGTACCCCTACCGATGCATATTTTATACGAGGGCTGTTCGGAAAGTGAGGAACGATCGGCAGTGTCTCTGGTACGCCCGTCGATCGCATCAAGACGCTGTTTTCTGTTGTGAGCACACTGTGAGTTAGTAGAGGTGCCTCGAACAACAATGTCTCCCTCCAAGTAGGTGGGCTCGCTGAAAGGCCTCACCTTAACGAATGCAGCTCACCTAACACAACTGCCACGCACTTCCTTCTTCATGGCAATTCTCAGCCGCACTCTGCAGGGGCAGTGAAGACGCTCCTGCAGTCTTTTCGATGGGAGGTGTTCCATCACCCACAGCACAGCCCTAATTGGCTTGTCCTGAGTATTATCTCTGTTCACATGAAACGCTGGAATCGAAGACAATACTTGGGCGTAGGGCCCGCGCTATAGACCAGCGCAGATAACTATCGGAAAGCACAGGTGGCTGCCGTCTATGACGATGGTGTTGGAAATTTGGTATAACGCTCCGACAGATGTCTAAGTCGGAGCGGCGACTATGTAGAGAAGTACTTGGGAAGTGTAGATAAATGTGCAAAGAAAACAGTTTTGATTATCACAGTGGTTTCCATTTCGCGACCGATCGTTCTTTATTTTCCGAACAACCCTCGTAAGTTGTACGGATATAGTTGCTGCGTGGCAGAAGAATCCTCCGTGTCTTTCGAGAGGCGACGCAAAAATCATGCACTTCAACTTACAGAAGGATAAGTGAAGGTTTTTAAAAGATGATTTCATCCCCATTATCGAAAGTTACGTTGGGTTCAACAAAATGTGGTTCATGCAAGACGGATCTCGACCCCATCGAAGCAGGAGAGTGTTAGATGTGGAGGAGCATTTTAGGGGCCGCATTCTGGCGCTGGGGTATTCAGAGGCCACTGGCATGGGCCTCGATTGGCTACCATATTCTCCGAATCTGAACACATACGACTCCTTTGAGCTGAAAACAGCCATTGAGGAGGTCATCGACGGCATCGATGTTCCGACAGTTCAACGGGGTGTGCAGAATTTCATTATTCGTCTGCGCCACGTCATCGCCAATGATGGCAGGCTTATTGAACAAGCTATAACCTAGATCTCAATATTTTTTAGTGGCGTTCACATGTTGAATAAAGTGTGCGCACGCCGTAGTTTGTAGGTAATTTACGGTTTTTCCATATAGTTCAGTAACTGTCACCCTGTAAAATGTCTGGGAGAGAAAGGATTATATTATCTATTGTTTAAAATTAGATCTCCTGAAACGACTTACAAAGAACGAGGTTTTCAGAATTATGGTCAAGGCAAGCAATGCTCAGATGGTGGGATACCTCATCAATAATAATTAAATCCAAACTGCGGTCATAAATGCACTCATATGGTTAAGCCTTCGTTTAATAAAATCGGTGGATCAGTAGTGAGAGATGTCACAAATCTTGGTAAGAAGAGAATGAAAAGCGCTTGAACTTTGTGACTGGAAGAACGTCTCCACCGAATCCCCAGCGTATAATTACACTCCTGGAAATGGAAAAAAGAACACATTGACACCGGTGTGTCAGACCCACCATACTTGCTCCGGACACTGCGAGAGGGCTGTACAAGCAATGATCACACGCACGGCACAGCGGACACACCAGGAACCGCGGTGTTGGCCGTCGAATGGCGCTAGCTGCGCAGCATTTGTGCACCGCCGCCGTCAGTGTCAGCCAGTTTGCCGTGGCATACGGAGCTCCATCGCAGTCTTTAACACTGGTAGCATGCCGCGACAGCGTGGACGTGAACCGTATGTGCAGTTGACGGACTTTGAGCGAGGGCGTATAGTGGGCATGCGGGAGGCCGGGTGGACGTACCGCCGAATTGCTCAACACGTGGGGCGTGAGGTCTCCACAGTACATCGATGTTGTCGCCAGTGGTCGGCGGAAGTTGCACGTGCTCGTCGACCTGGGACCGGACCGCAGCGACGCACGGATGCACGCCAAGACCGTAGGATCCTACGCAGTGCCGTAGGGGACCGCACCGCCACTTCCCAGCAAATTAGGGACACTGTTGCTCCTGGGGTATCGGCGAGGACCATTCGCAACCGTCTCCATGAAGCTGGGCTACGGTCCCGCACACCGTTAGGCTGTCTTCCGCTCACGCCCCAACATCGTGCAGCCCGCCTCCAGTGGTGTCGCGACAGGCGTGAATGGAGGGACGAATGGAGACGTGTCGTCTTCAGCGATGAGAGTCGCTTCTGCCTTGGTGCCAATGATGGTCGTATGCGTGTTTGGCGCCGTGCAGGTGAGCGCCACAATCAGGACTGCATACGACCGAGGCACACAGGGCCAACACCCGGCATCATGGTGTGGGGAGCGATCTCCTACACTGGCCGTACACCACTGGTGATCGTCGAGGGGACACTGAATAGTGCACGGTACATCCAAACCGTCATCGAACCCATCGTTCTACCATTCCTAGACCGGCAAGGGAACTTGCTGTTCCAACAGGACAATGCACGTCCGCATGTATCCCGTGCCACCCAACGTGCTCTAGAAGGTGTAAGTCAACTACCCTGGCCAGCAAGATCTCCGGATCTGTCCCCCATTGAGCATGTTTGGGACTGGATGAAGCGTCGTCTCACGCGGTCTGCACGTCCAGCACGAACGCTGGTCCAACTGAGGCGCCAGGTGGAAATGGCATGGCAAGCCGTTCCACAGGACTACATCCAGCATCTCTACGATCGTCTCCATGGGAGAATAGCAGCCTGCATTGCTGCGAAAGGTGGATATACACTGTACTAGTGCCGACATTGTGCATGCTCTGTTGCCTGTGTCTATGTGCCTGTGGTTCTGTCAGTGTGATCATGTGATGTATCTGACCCCAGGAATGTGTCAATAAAGTTTCCCCTTCCTGGGACAATGAATTCACGGTGTTCTTATTTCAATTTCCAGGAGTGTATTTTGTTCACTGGAATAATGTGAATGGATTGTTGGAGCGATTATTATTCTTGCTACCTTAGAAAGCAATGGGCAATGCTTCACACGATGGTGAAATAATATATAGTAAAGCAGAAAATATCTAAGGTATGATTATTCCATAAAACTTTATGTCTGACGAATAGGCTAGAGTGAAAACCTAGATGCCGCAACAGGTAACGTAATTATTGATTTAAATCGAGTACACACTGGATTACGAGTTTCTGAAGAAGAATTAAATATATTAGAGTTAGTAATACTCAGAGAGTGTGGATCGAGGCAAACAAACTGCACTCCAGATGACAGCCTCTAAGATAAGCAGATGTGGGGGTTCTCATCTATTGCAAGGACGCCGGTGTGCCTACCTTTTCTGCTAAGACACCAGTTGCTGAACCGATTCATTATGTGCACGTTAATTCTCTCTTAAAAGTACAAGTATATATTGATAAATATTGATGTTTTAAAACTGGTGCGTGACGATTTTTATTAATTTTTTGAAATATGTTTTTCTTTGAATGCAGGATGTCCTCCCTGTTCCTGTAGAGGGTCGCAGTTGAAAGAAGGAGCTGAGTGTCATAAGGCTTACCAAACCTGCAGGAGCAAGTTCAGCTCGTTTTGTTTTGTCTCGGATAAGTAAGACTCAGCATGCTTATGTTTTATCTGTTTCCTCAAGCGTTGTGGCTGTGGGAAACTTCCGTTTTTCTGGGATTGTTATTACGCAGTCTCTGATTCAGCAAGTAGGGTAATAAATTACTGCTATCTCAGCGGAGAGGGTCAGGTAAAAGATCAAGAAGAACAGCCAAAGAGCTTTCCATTTAATACTGAACCGCTGGACAATCACCATCGCAATTGCTGTATTAGCAAAAATATGTGTATACGACAGACACTGCTACTAATAAGAATATTTACATTTTCCTTGTCAATTAATTGCTGTAATACATAAAAGCAGGAATTCCTTGTTACAGAATTTGAAGAGTCTGGCTAGTGCAGTAGACACCGTATGACTGTCGACATTGGAGAAAGGATTTTATACTGAGAGCTAAAGGCTTCACCACCAAATCTGGAGCAATGGTATTGGTTCATCTAAAGGCTTGCAAGGTATCTCTTCCTTCAAGCTTCTCGACCATCAGAATCGCCGAATTAAACTTTCCTAACAGTGGTAATGTGTAAATAATACATCATGGAAGACAGGATAACACAGATGGACTCGACTTTAAAAAACTGTTTGTGTACATAAAAATATGTCCTATTCAAAAGTACCCCCAGTGGAAGAATAAGAGAGGTTAACAGTAGATCTCTAAAAGAAAACTTGTAATTCCTTGTTTTACTCTGAAGAGCGTTTAGGTCTCACATATTATGACACTGGTGCTCTAAAGACTTTTAAAGAAGTGAACAAGAGAATAACAGAATAGCTTCAGAGACAGTGCTTTTATGATACCAATCACTATATCCCTTTTGAACTGTACCATAGTTACGAGGATATTTACTACATAGAACTATTGCTGTTCCAGCACAGGTAGCTGGTCAACTGCTACATTGAAAATAAATTGTTCACCATGTGAACAGCTTCCCAGCAAAGTAATGTTCAGTGTCGTTCCGGTTACATTAATACACATTCAGCGGTGATATCTAAGTTGTCTAATGAAGCTGTTTCACGTATCTCCTCACACTGAAAGAAACTACGTGCAAAGTACATAAATTTATACTTCCTCTGCGTATGACATTCAATGTTCTCCGTGAAAGTCTTTTATATAATAACACTGGTTTACATATTATTTGCTTCTGCTTTCATTACTTCAGTAATACAATTATAAGGTAATGTAATACAGTTTTGTGTGTGTGTGTGTGTCAACGTAAGGAATGTAACATGGCAGCGTTTTTACCCAGGAAATAATGAATAATTTGGACTTAAAAATGGAGGTTACATAATTTTTACTACATATCTGGCATAGCATTTTAAATACTACACGCTGATTGGTGGGAAATTACGAGGAAGAAGTGGAAATATCTTTCTATTTTTTCTTAAATTTTGCACTGTCATAATTGCGCTATTTTCGACACCTTGGATTTTTAACACTGAACTTTGATTTCCTGCAGATAGGGTGTTCTGCACTCCGACTGAATGTAGATTGTGGCAAGTGTGGCCATCGTTTTTAATTTTCCGCTTACACAGTTCGTCTATTTTAATACTGAACAACGACTGTCTGGAAATAACAAGGGAGCGTAGCTTCCCAATGACAAGGATGATGACGTCATTGATAAAGATGATGACATCATGTATTCAAGCTCATCGATGTCACCGTGCATGACCTTCAGAACCACGTGATGGCCTTGAAGGTAAACAACCACATTCAAGGGCAAAATGCACTAGATTGCAAAGGTAGTGTGACTGTAAGGATTCGAGTTGTGCCAAACAGTACATATGTATACTACTGATCACGCACCCTTCTTTACAAAGTAGACCGCAATAACTAGTTAATACTGATATCTGGTGACTCTGGTGGCCAGGGGAGATACGACAGTTCATCCTCATGCTCACAAAACCAGTCATGATCGATGCGAGCTGTGTGAACAGGGGCTCTTTTATCTTGGAACACAGCATCACTATTAGGGAACGAACATTTTGCTGTAGCGTGGACCTGAGCAGCCAAACTGAATACACAATCCTTGTTAATAATACTACCTTCAGTGTAACCATGGAACCAGTATAATGCCACCAATATCACTGTCCAAATCACCACTCAACCCCTACCATGTTGATACTAAAATTCAGCCAGTAGTTGGGAAAAATGAGAAACAAGACTCATCCGGTCAGTTGACAATCTTCCATTGCTCCATAGTCTAGGTTTTATGGGTTCAGAAGTGATGGGCATTTGCACCAGTTATTAGTGGTTTTGGAGTTCCAGTTCATGCTGCAGTTCACTGCTTATTGAGCTCCCTTGGTCTTGCTGTGGTGCTGACAGTGTTCATGAGTGTGACATTCAGTTCTGCAGTGAGTTGTTCAGGTGTCATCCTCTTACTTCTCTTCATAATCCACATCAATGGCCGTCCATCACGATCACTCAACACAAACTTTCGTCCACGTTTTAAGTAGGACATGATCTCAGTGTTCCCCGCAACTACGTTTGCTATGTGTGGTTAATGATTTCTTGTGCATCAAATTTTCAGCAGAATGCTGTTGTAAATGAATCTGTAATATGTAGAGGGCTTCTACCTCGCGGGTGGGGGCGGGGGAGGGGGTGCAGGGTGACATAATGGGCTGACCTGAAACAGGTACCATGATGAAATGGGGACCATAAATGCTGAGCACAGTGACGTGGCCATGTGAGTGATTCTGGGAAACAATGGTCAGTAGTTCGTACCTGTAGTGGTACTTGTGGCCGAAGCCCACTCCTCTTTGTGCTGAGGGTCGGACAGAATGGCGCCGGTTCACAAAAAAATTGCCTGAACCAGGCTCCAGTTAATCATGGGAGGTGACCGGATGGCTAAAATGAGTAGGGGAGGCCATTTAGGAGAGACTGCTGTAAACAGAGCTTCCGTGAAAACGATGGGAAAATCATAAAACTACATGCACTTTCATGTTAGAAGCTGGGATGATACAGACAGGGCGACTGGTGTAAGTGTGTAGTGGAGGTAGGGCTGTAACCCACTGATACCAGGAAGTTGCGAGGTTTTTAGCGAGTGGCAGAAACATATGTTTCACAGGTACGACTGTCTGGGAAACTTAACAGCCGTCTTTCGGAAATTGGAATGGTCGGCCAAGAAAGATTAAATCACACTGTAAATGAGAGATAGTGGTCCTTTGTAGATACACGCTTTTTGCCAAAACATGGTCGCGTTTACCGTGAGAACGCAGCCTCCCTAGCATGAATCTCTTTTTCGCACAAGACAGATTTGAAACCACTGATTGACTCCTCTCAGGATAGGCCAAGTAGAGCCCTGCTCCTACAGTTTTGGATCACCAGCACTGTGTCTGGATTGGCTAGTAGGTCAGCAGAAAAATCAAGAAGGGAAATTCAATGATCAGAGGATAGTTCGATTGATTTGTGCTATGTGGGGGTGGTTTCTTTTCAGCTAACTCATCTCTCAGACTGAGGCTTGGTGCAAAGTGGACATGCTTCTTTGACTTCTTCGTCTTGTGGTCCTCCCCTGGTGGAGAACTTCAAGGTTTTCCCTAGTATGTGAGAGTTGTGGTCCATATCTTGTGGTGGTCTAGGAGTCTGTGGTAGTTTCCACTGTGGACTGGCATATCATCTCGGACATATCATGTGTCATTAGGCTGACCTTATTTGTCCCAGACGACCATCTCACGTTTGACAACTCCAGCAAACACTGTCGTGTCTGTGAGTCTAGTTGGTTTGGCCAGACCAGCGAACAGGTGAAGCTAACACTGAAATCTGTTGGGATTTCTGGGATTCGGTAGAAAAATTCCCTGTATTCTGAAAAACAGAACGCCATTTCACATAATTTGCAGATTTTCAAGTACGCTTCAGAACTTTACAGGCGCTGCAGCTACCGCTCTTCCCCCGCTGTGCTCGATTTTCAGTCGTCACTTGAATCAAGGTGAAAGGGTAAGGTACTGTTGCACCAGCTTAGGGTTCTTAAATGATATTCACAGCTCCCTTTTCTCAGGTGAGCCGTAATTTGCGGTATAGTTGATCGTAGTTGATTCCATTGCATTAGAGGTGCACCTCACAGTGCATTCTTGTGAGATAAATCAGATTGCGTTGTAAAAGGGACTAATTCACGGGAGAATTTGTGTAGCTTCCACCCAATGTATGCTTTACCTATCAAACCGCACTCCTTATCTAATTTGTGTTTATAATTTTTGTGTAAGATTTGTCAGTTAGTTGTAGTTACTAAAGGTGTAATAAAAATTATCGACATTTTGTAAAATTAAATACGCCACTTTTCTCATTCATACTCCCTCTACTATTCACTTTTTTTATATTGTTGTGGTTGTACATAAATAGTTTTACTCAGACACATATTTATGATTAAAACGAGCTGGAAAAAATCGAAGTCAGTGCAACGAAGAAAACTAATTCTGCTCTTAAGAAACAGGGACAGAGATTAGCTGAAAATATAGAGGGAGTAATGTTAGAAATTAAAGACGAGTAAACACGTCTGACTACCCAGCAGACTGAGCTGGCGGATGAGATGAAACAAATGTGCGAACTGGTGAGTCGTGTAGAAATTCAGCCAGAAGAAACAGCACGTCGAGGTGAGTTACATGGTTACTTCGAATGTCAAAGACAAAATTCTGCAACTCAACCCGTTGCACACCCCAGGCATAGGCCAATATATGGCAGGGGCGCCCGCTTAACGGGATACGGTGCTCGGAGGAGCGCGCGCAGTCTGTAGCGCGTAGCGCACGAAGTACCGAGCCGGGCTACAATTGCGCATGACTCAGGCGTACGGAAACATTACAGTACGACTCTGATGACACGAGAATAGGGTACAACAGTATTAAGGTATCGGTCGGCCATGAAATCTCGGGCGCAAGCGCTCCAGAAATTAGTGAAAGCCAAGTGGCGCAAAATTATGTATCTTTCGACTTCAAACATTTTCTCTCAATTCAAAATCTTCAAGTTTATAAAGAGGACCACAATTCATCACATCCCAGGCCACGGATTGCTCAGTATGATTGGGTATTACCCGAATCATGGCCACTAGAATACGATGTGGAGTTTGTCTGTGAATACTTGGAAGGTTCAATAGCAGAGCACATGTGTAGCGTTGCAGCAAACTGCCGCAGCTACGGCGAATTCGATGATGATGATGTTTGATTTGTGGGGAGCTCAAATGCGTGTTTATCAGCTCTCGTACAAATTTCCAACCATTGCTCAGTCCAAACTCGCAACTTTCATGAATGATGATGAAATGATGAGAACAACAGAATCATCCAGTCATCTAGACGCAGGTGAAAATCCCTGACCCCGCCAAAAATAGAACCCGGGACCTCGAGCTCGGGAAGCGCGAATGCGATAGCAAGACCACGAGCTGCGGACGGCGAACTCGAGATGTTTTCCTAAAGACGTACTTGTCACAGGACAGTCAAAGGGTTAAACAGAAGATTGTGTTATGGAAGGATTACGAAGTATCGGAGTGCTGCTGTCAGGTAAAGTTTTTCTAGAACGCCTGTCAACAAGAACCGTTAAATGGACGAACCTTATAGTGATTAGGAGATAATATGACACTGCTACATGAAAGTACCATTGTGATACGATGAACTACTCACAGGAAAATGTAGTGACGCAGTAGAGTCATTCAAAAGCGCTCTACAAGAGTTCGACATTGCTAAGCACAAAATGCGAGGGACAGAAGGAGACATAATGAACGAAGTTCGCAAGGTGCATTTGGCGGAAATAGTGACAGGCAAAACACAAACAGAAAGAAGGTGAGAAGAAGTCAATGTCAAGGCGAAAGATTTAATAATGAGCCTTACTGGAGAGTTAGAAGCAGATGGGGGACGTATGGTAGTAACTTTCAAGAAAACAGAGATAGCTACAGAGGTAAATGGAAAATTCCAACCAGTTCATGCAGCCGGTCTGGAACTCAGGCCAAACAAGAAATAATGGAGGGATTTCTAGGCGAAGTCCGCAACATGATCGCCTGAATGATGTGATATAGATCAGACCACCTAACCGCTCAGACAGAAACTGCAGCAGAAGTCGGCATAGAAATTGACAGTCGGTCCCTGCGGCGTTAGTAACTCCATCTTAAGAATCATATGTTTCCAATTTATTTATTTAGTCATGTAATGTATTGATCTTTATTTGTTTGCACTTTCACTTTTTGGATGATTTATTATTATAATTAGCGGGTAAGATCTTCTCCAGTGACATCTGATCAATATGTTGCACTATTATAATTTACCACAAATTTGAGACGTACTGTATCCTCTCATGTTTCACAGATACAAAATTATTTCTTGGATGGGAATGTACCGTTTCTCGGCGGGAACATCTTGGGTTTATGATAAAAGTGGTTGGTTTATCACTTAACTATTGCTGTGTTGGTAGCTTGTGACGCGACAGCAAAGATATGTGTTGGAACAGAGTGGAAATTGCATTTCTGGTTCAGAAATAAATGCACAAGTATTGGAGATGATTTAGTTTCTCCCAATGATATTGTGTGCATTGCCACTGGGGCGAATGCTCGATTTGTTCCACCATTCGTAGGGAGGAGTCGATAGTGGTGCAACACAGGTTGATTTGCGATCTGATTGTATATCTTGGATCGATTTTCATCACGCCACCGGTACCGACAGGTGTACTTTGCAAATTGGACATAGGTTGTCCACGCCAGAGGCATGTTAACGTACAAGTATGTTTTTATTTTATTTTTTCGCTGTGGTTCGATTAGGGTTATCGCCAGTGGAGCGATGTGTTCTCATTGCTGGTTTTCGAGTGTGGTTACGCTTAAGGATAATCGCCTATGGTGTGATATTTTTTCGCTGGTTGTACGTTTTAGACTGTGGTTATCGCTTATAGATTTTCGTCAATAGTGCGATGATGTTTGCCTTGTGATATTTTGATTGTTGATCGCTAGCGCGAGAAGCGCGTCATCGGCGAAGTTTTCTATTACGTGGTGTGAGCATGTGCAGTATGAGCCACGGTAGTACATTTTTAGATGAATAGAAAGGAAATAGTGAATGGGACCAGATAAAAACGGAAGATAATCACAAATCCTTACCCACCACAAATTATAAAAGCTGGTATTTTATGTCTTTTTATCTCTCTTATATTTTTGAAGTTTTCTGTATGGTGACTTTTGAGAGCTGCATGCCAGTTTCAGAGGGAAAAGTGAATTCACGCCAAAGCCTGATCTGTACTGACCACCCAGTTAGGAGTTTACAGAATACGGTGAGCGGTATTTGCCTCAGGTTCTGTGCCAGATGGCCGCAATAGCATCACCATCCGATAAGCTGGCATCAGAAGTAACAAAATCCAGATTAGTGTAAAGTAGAAAGGGTTACAGGTCGCAGGGCTCGGTAATGGGTAGGGTATAATTAGAAGTAAGTGTTGCATGGTGTGAGAGTGCGTGAAGTATGTATGTGCAGGCTTTACCAGCTTACCTGACTGGTGTGCATGAGTGGTGTTCGGAACATAAAAAGACACTAACATACACTACAGAAACATGACATCCTCTCTACAAAATGATTGGTTTATATGTTTGAAATAAGCAATCAATTATCATTGTTTATTAAAATCAAATATCTCTGTTAGATCCTTAATAGTAACATTGTTTAAATAAATGAAAGCAGTAAGGCTCATTTCAATTTTTTGCATTAATCATAGTGTAAAGTTCCAACTACAAACAGTTCACATTTTTGTTATGATTTTCTGTGTATGTATTTTTGTAAACACTCATTGTAAAAACTAGGCGCTAAAGTATGTGCTTAGGAATGTTCAGAGGACTGTAGCGTTCCAAAAGTGATGCTACAAGCAGACCTGTGGCTGACAGTCACTGGACAGTGGTCTGGCAGAACTCATTACAATATGTCTGGCAGGACTGACGTCACATGGCGCGAGCTCGACTGATGGGTGAGGTATGACGCATTCAGCTGCTGGTGTGATGTCACCGCATGGCTATCTGTGGACACAAGCGAGGAGCTGATGTGACGTCACTGCATGGCCACATCGGCAGCTGTCAGCTACAGACAACCCGTCCCCCAGCTACCTCCCCTGAGGCAACAGGTTAGGAAGTTGGCTGATGTGCTTATACTGGGGCAGCTCACAAGTGATAGAGGAACACAGAGAATCCCACTCATCCTTTTCACAGGCGTCAACGGTGAGGGAAAGGAATTCCAGGCACTGCGGCGCATCAGCAGAGGAGCCTCACCTCCAGCCAGCAGATAATGGAGGCTCGCCCCTGATGTCACACGACCACATGGGGCCACCATTGTTTGACACAAGAGTCTTGAGGAAGGGGACCTGATGGCAATTCCACTGCAGACGAAAAAGGCTGAAGTAGAGAGTGCCGACCCAAGCGACTGACATTTCCAGACACTCGCTCAAACACTGAAAACTGCTGCTGGAGGGCTGTCTTCAACAAGAGTGTCAGTTTGTCAACTGCTGCCCCATCTCTTGGCTGTCAGTAGCCCAGATGCCTACCTGTTTTTGCTATAGACTGGAGATAGGTCCTGCCACAGACACAGCTGCCACCACTGATGATGTTGCGTAAAGGGGAACCGCTTCTCTCAGCACCCGCTCACCCGCTACAGCTGCCACATCCAACCTGTTACACACCTCATGAGTGTAGTGGTCTGTGTATTCATGTGACTAACGTAAAGTAAGTTTTTGGAATCCTGGAAGACGTTTGAAAAGGGAGTAGCAGGAGACTTAAAATATGTTTGGGTGTTTTATTATTCTTTTGGTGTGCCTTCCTTTATTCATGTTATTAGGTTAATCGTAATTTTTCACTTTTCGTTCCTTCTGTGTTTGTCATGAGAGACAATACCACTTTCAGAAGTTTGCTAGGGTAAAAGGTCACTCTTCTAAAATTTAAGATTGACAAAAATTCACTCACAACAAATACACTAATATTCAAACCACATTTTCAAATTGATTCATGTTTTTATTTTGTCTTTTTCATTTGTACGAAGTCTCACTACGTTTTACGTGTCATTTAAATGTTGTTTATTTTGTGTTAACACCATTTACACCATTGTACTAAAAGAACAGAAAGACACCTTACTATGAAATAAGGTTAACACATGACACATGTCGCAATAACACACAACTGATTAGCCTAGATTTACTGAAGTCTTCGATGGAATTTGTCAGGTATTTATCTCTATGGACGATTTAATCACTGTGAACACTTGTGCAGGGGTAACAAGATCTCTGAGACAGAGATTGCTCAATGCTCATCAATATTGTACTGTGGTTAGGGAAATCAATCATCTCTGACCTCAGTTTCGGTGTGAATGGGTTAGTTAACGATCTGCATGGCATTTTAACCATTGACTCATTGTATGTAGAGACACGGATGTATGTCAAATACCTGAGGGTCCACAGGAATAATTATAACACCCAGCAAATCAAATAACTTTTGCTGACATGCCACAGTGAGAGTGTGTATGGCCGCTGGTAGAATAAGGTCAAGACAGGGTGTAATATTTTGGTTTTTTGTTGGCAAAGCTGTCAAGGCGCAGCATGTCTTTCTCGAAGACCCAGTTAAGGTGTCATAATTTTTTCTGCTCTGTGTCACTCTAACGTCTTTATTGAAGTGCGATGCTCTCTACAAGGGGAAGCTGTGACAGGTGGCATGCTACTTTCTCACTTTAACAACATTGTCAGTCAGATTTGCACTCATATTTAGGACATGACCTCAGTGTTCCCCGCTAAATTGCTATGTGTGGTTAATTACTTTTTCTACATGAGGAAATTGTGCGCAGAACGTTCTTATAAATGCATATGTAACCTGCAGAGAGCTTATACCCGGGGGACCATAGCCGAGATTACCAAGAACAGGTAACGAGATGAATTGGTGGCCATAAATGCTGAGTGTAGTGACCTGGCCATGCGAGTGATTCTGGGAAACAGTGTTCAGTGGCTCTTACCTGTGGCGGGACTTCTAGCCGAAGCCCTCTCCTCCTGCTCGTTAGTGCGGGACCGAAAGTTACTGGTTCGAAAAATATTTTACCTGGGTGAGATGGCAGTCGGTTACGGAATGTGTACGGATGGCTGGAATTGAGTGGGCGAAACCATTTAACAGAGACTGCTGTTAACTAAGCTTTATTGCAAACGGTATGAGGGTCACAAAACTCCATACATTCTCATTTAAGAAGCTGGGACGATATGGACAGAGCAGCTGTCGTATGTGTCTATTGAAGGTAGGACTGTACCCCTCCTCTCCACCCCCCCCCCCCCACCCCGATGCCAGGAAGTCGTCAGGTTATTTTAGTAAGCCACAGAAACAAGAAACATATATTTCAAAGGCACGACTGTCTGGGATGCTTAACAGCCTCCTTTCAAAAATTGGATATCGTCGGCCCAGAAAGGTTACATCACTCCATAAATGAGGGACGTTTTGCCAAATCATGGCCATGCTTACCGTGAGAACGACGCCTCACTAGTCTAAAATCTTCTTTCCTCAGACAACAAAGTTTTGTAATCACTGACTGGCTCCTCTCTGGATATTCAAAGTAGAGGCTTGCTCATCCATCATGGAAACCCCAGCGCTGTGCCTGGATTGGCTACCAGGCAAACATAACAATAAACAAGTGAGATTCAATGAGCAGAGGATAGATCAATTGGTTTGTGTAAGGTGGGGCTGTTTATTTATTTATTTATATTTTTTGCTAATTGGACTCCCATACCAAGGCTTGGTGGAAAGTGGTTGTGATTCTTTGGGGTCTTCGCCTTCTGGTCCTCTCCTGGTGTAGAACTTCAGGTCTCTCTGTAGTGAATGAAATATGTGGTCTGTACTTTCTGGTGGACTAAGAGCCTGTTGCACTTTCCAACTGTAATGACAGTGGAACTGCATACCTTCTCGGACATATCATGAGTTACGAGGATGAACTTATTCGTACTGATTCGACGTACCATTGAGTCCAATTGGTATGGCCAGACCAGCGAAAGGATGCACCTCACACTAATATCTGCCCAGATTTAAGGACTCTCATACTGAAGTTCCCCGTTTTCTGGTAATCAAAACGCCAGTCCGTGAAGTCTGCATATTTTCGTGTACGCGTCAGAGCATTACAGCTGCCGCAGTGACCGCTCCTCGGCTAATGGGTGCCGTTTTCTGCTGTTGCCTAAATCAAGGTGAAAGGGTAAAGTATTTTTGCACCAGCAAAGGATTCTTCATTGATATTCACAGCTCCCTGTTCTCAGGTGAACCATAGTTTGTGGTATAGATTATCGACGTTGACTCCATTTCATTAAAGGTGGGCCTCAAACTGGATTCTTGTAAACAATGTCAGATTGCGTTGTAAAAAGGGATTAATTCAGGGCAGAATTTGTATAGCTACCACCCGAATGTACGCTTCGCCTACCAAACACCATTCCTTATCTCATTTGTGTTTCTAACTTTTGTATAAGATTTATCAGCTAGTTGTAGTTACTAAAAGTTTCATAAAACTTGTCGTTTGTAAAATTAAATACGCCACTGTTCTCATTCATCCTCTCTCTGTTATTGACTGTTTTTATTTTTTTGTGGTGGTATATGCGTAGCTTCATTCAAACATATATTTATGATTAAAGTGAGCTACAGCTTGTAATGGTGCCTCTTGGAACACACAGCACCCACCATTCAAACACCAACAATGTACCCACTTCGATTTCAATTAGTTCCGACACAATGCACTCATGACAGCACAGACCACTCTTGTGTCCGGGACTGAAACTTGCAACGTACTGAGCCGGCCGCTGTGGTCGAGCGGCTCTAGACGCTTCAGTCCGGAATCACGCGGCTGCTACGGTCGCAGGTTCGAATCCTGCCGCGGGCATGGATGTGTGTCATGTCCTTAGGTTAGTTAGGTTGAAGTAGTTCTAAGTCAATGGGACTGATGACCTCAGATGTTAAGTCCCATAGTGCTTAGAGCCATTTGAACCATTTGCAACGTACTGAGTCCGTCGCAGAAGTTCAAATGGTTCAAATGGCTCTGAGCACTATGAGACTCAACTGCTGTGGTCATCAGTCCCCTAGAACTTAGAACTACTTAAACCTAACTAACCTAAGGACATCACACACATCCATGCCCGAGGCAGGATTCGAACCTGCGACCGTAGCAGTCGCACGGTTCCGGACTGCGCGCCTAGAACCGCGATACCACCGCAGCCGGCCAGTCGCAGAAGTGTCATACGTGATTAAATACAGCAGTGCAACCTAAAAGCGTCTGCATTTATGTCCAAGCATGTTTTTCTTGCGGTGTTTGTACGTATTTGTCCAGTGTCTGCGTACTTTGTCAAAATTAAAGCACCGTGAAGGCGGCACACAGTAAACTTAAGACTGACGTTTAGTGTCCACGTGCTTGGTTATGCAAATTATTGGCATTTAGGCTCTACTTCATAAAATAACACTATCTACAATTTATAAATAAGAAACTACTGTGCGGTTCACATAAACCTGAACTACTTTAATGGATCATAACATCTGAACCAATAATGGAATACATTTGCCATTTTGAGAGATTGGATACATACATACATACATACATACATGCATACATACGTTATATGCATGCATTACAACAGCATCTATGCACACCTGTACTCGTTTCACCATATTCCGCGACGTTCCTTGAAGTGTATCTTCGTCAATGGTGCTTATTGCATGTGTAATGGCCTCACGGAGCTCTGCAGTTGTCCGTAGGTCTATCCTTCCGCACTCGGCTTTCAAGATAACCCCGTAAGAAAAAATCCAAGAGAGTTTGGTCAGGTGATGGTGGGGAAGGGCACAAATTTTTGAGGTTATTCGGTCAAAAAAAGCATTGATTACAAGTTGCAATGAAGCGTTAGGAGTGTGACGCGTTGCTCCATCTTGTTGAAAATAACCTTTTGTAAGTCATCCAGCTCCTCCACAAATGTATTTAAGATAACTGCATAAACTATAGTGTCTACGATTGTATCAAAGGAAATCGAGCCAACAATCCGGGAAGGAGGCACCGTGCATCACACTCCAATGTTTTCATCAGGTAGTGTTGCTTCGTGGATCGTATTGTGGTTTACACCACCCCAATATCTGCAGTTTTGTGTGTTGATGTAACTTGACAGATGGAACCAGGTCTTAATTGTAAACCTAGATAGTGAGAGAATGTCTGGACGTTGAATACAAAACCCCTGAAACCATCGAAAATCACGCATTTTTAACCTCTCTCAGAGTGTGTACTACATGTTTGTGCCCCCTAAAACCTGCCAACATATCAGTAATTTGCTAGTTCTTATCACTCGGCCCCAACTACACACTCACAGACTTCGGAATCACTACCGACGGGGCTACGAACGAACCAACATGACCTAAGCAAGCGCGCATTATACCGGACAGAGGACGTCATGCATAAAAAAAAACAATAAACTTGCCAACAAAGGGTGGTACGTCTTATTCTTCCAGAGCTACCGAGATCATTAAAATAATTATCCCGTTTGTGCGAGCTTTCGGAGGGACACTATGACACATTGAAGTAATTCAGGTTTATATGGATCGCCCTGTATTACTCAGCCGATTACTCATTCAGAAAAAGAATTTCAATTACCATTGTTTGCAAGACGATTGCATCATATGTCGTCTAAGAAGGAGATACATCTACCAATACGTATCCGGATTCGATAACTGCAGCATCGCTGCCGACAGAGATTGTGGTTTATCATTCCACAATATTGCTTCTCGTGGCAGTCGGAATCCCTGGACTGTAATGCGAAAATGCAATTGGTGGGTTCAGCAGGGTCATATTCAACTCCATGCAGTACCCCCAACAGCGTCACTCGACTAGTTCCCTAGAGGATTTATACTTCGTTGTCTCAGGTGTGCAGCACCACACAACTACGTCACTTACCTTGAGTTTGGAAATGGGCTTGTATGCAGACAGACAAATTTCCATTCGGACATTGCAACACCACAGACTATCAGCACGGCGATCACTGTGGTCGCAATGGTCATTGGTGTGGCACCTACTGGATTTCTCCGACGAGTCCCTGTTCATGGTGTTGTATTACAATAGAACTAAGGAAGAGCCGTGCTGGTATTCGATCCTGTAAGTCACAAAACGTGATCACCTCTTATTCGATTACCTGGTAATTTGAAAAGCGGCTTTAACCTTTAAAGCTAGCAGCTGTGTCCTATCTTCTGGATCTCTGCATCATTACCTCTGATCAAACATAATGCAAGACTGCACGTTGCCTGTGCCGTCCTGACATACCACGTTACAAACAGTCTTCGATGAAACTTCCTGGCAGATTAAAACTGTGTGCCGGACCGAGACTCGAACTCGGTACCTTTGCCTTTCGCGGGCAAGTGCTCTACCAACTGAGCTACCCAAGCACGACTCACGCCCCGTCCTCACAGCTTTACTTCTGCCAGTACCTCGTCTCCTACCTTCCAAACTTTACAGAAGCTCCCCTGCTGTGAGGACGGGGCGCGAGTCGTGCTTGGGTAGCTCAACGCCGGCACGGTAGCTCAGCGTGTTCGGTCAGAGGGCTGCGTGTTCTCTGTAATAAAAAAAACTGAGTCAAAGAATCAACGATCAACTTGAACGGATGTCTTGTGACGTCCGCCCAGACAAAAACCAACGAAAAATTTCGAACAAAAAAAAAAAGTTGGTAGAGCACTTACCCGCGAAAGGCAAAGGTCCCGAGTTCGAGTCTCAGTCCGGAACGTACTTTTAATCTGCCAGGAAATTCACCGCACACTCCGCTGCAGAGTGAAAATTTCAATCTGCAGTCTTCGATGGTTAATTTTGCTCGTTCATTCTCTACATCTGTGAAGCACTGAAAGCATCTGGTTGCTGGTTGCCGAGAGACTGGTCGTCACCATTCCCTAGTAATTGCGATTGGTGAACTCTATCCTAGATTCAAAGCAGCATGGAGTGGCGTAGCCGTATCTGCCATCCAAGATCTGTTCTACTTGATGCCCAACAAGGTTAGAGCTGTTGTTGGGTTCAGAGCTGGCAGCTTTATATACTAAATGTCGCACTCTGATACCCCTCAAACCACCTACAAAATAGTCACGTATTTTTTCTACATTACTTTATTGGCACAAAAATTAAAATTTTATTATTTGTTGTCTTTCCTGATGTACCATTTCAGTGACCAGCAGCGTAGAACACACGAGTGGAACACACTCTCCCTGAAAGCTAACATACCTTGCCTGGAAATTTGGGCAGACGCTTTACCATTTAAACATACCAACTGTGTCCTGTCCTCTGGATCTCAGGTCATGAAACAGAACTCTTGATGTGCCCTGTCTTTGAAACTTCGCATAGGACTAATTACACTGTTGACATAGAGACACTAGGTAAACTAGTAACTGGTACAAGCACCCAAAATTTATCTGCAATGGCTTCAACAACTATCATTCTCCATGCAGGGCAAAGAGTGAGGAAATTCTATAGGGAATGTAATCAAAAGCTAAGGAGGTGACGTTGAACGGCGGTGACCTTCACGAACGTGGAATTGTGGTGCTCAGCTAAGTATCTGTAGCATGAAAGGTACGTGGGCAGCGCTAAAGGAACTTTGGAATCTGATCACCTCCCAATGCAGGTCAGTCTCGAAAAGGGAGTACCAACCAGTCAGGGAATGTACTCGACCTATACGTGGAACATGAGTGGAAAAATTTGGACAAATTACAGATATGCTACATCATTGATTGAGTTGATTACCTTTTTGGAAAGAACGGCACTTCATTCGTACTAGAGACGCCAAGCATCGTTTGTTTCGAAAGTAATTCATGCCTGTCACAAATACAACACTTTCGAAAGAAAGTTACAGGTTTCGGCAGTTACTAGCCAATTTAAGTTGCTATGCTTAGCTCCCATGGTGGGAGCACCATTTAGTTGAGGAAACCACATTAACAACGTGTGGAACTGAACCACGAAATCTGTCCTATAATCTGAAAATGGCCGACAATTGCCGAAAACGTCAATTTCCTACGAGACTGTTGCAATTTGCCGAGTCATTAACTTTTTTTTCAAGGAAGAATCACCAGCTACCAGTAACTAATAACAAGAATCGAAAAGAACGGGTGAAATCTGCACACGTGCCCGCCGCGGTGGTCTCGCGGTTCTAGGCGCTCAGTTCGGAACCGCACGACTGCTACGGTCGCAGGTTCGAATCCTGCCTCGGTCATGGATGTGTGTGATGTCGTTAGGTTAGTTAGGTTTAAGTAGTTCTAAGTTCTAGGGGACTGATGACCACAGATGTTAAGTCCCATAGGGCTCAGAGCCATTTGAACCATTTGAAATCTGCACACCACAGACAAAAGAGATTTTTATGAAGGCAAGTATAATTCAATGATTTAGGGCAACGTGTGACAAAGGAAATAAAGCAAAAAGGCTGTAAAAGAATGTAAATGGAAGGTTACAATAGAAAACTACAATAATTTTAACAAAATGCAACAAAATATAAAAGAAACAGAGTGCTCAGAAACAGTCAACCGTAGTTCGTCGGCGCAAAACACAATGACTAGTGTCTGATGCAGAGTAAATTGGATGAAAGTAGCCCAAGAGAACAGCCTCTCAACAGTTACTATGCAAGAATTGTTCCTAAAATAGCTCACCTCCAATACAGTGGAATTAATGGCGACGTAGGAATACGATAACCAGATCCATCTTTTGAACGATAACGATCGGATAGAAGAGTCTAACAGAGTACTTTCAAAGCGTAAAGGCATGGGAAAAGGAAGGAAGAAAATTAAGTTTTAATGGCCTGTCGATGCCGAAATCGTTGGAGGCAGGTAAAATAACCTCCCCAGATCCGGGCCGTAATCATTACCGTATACTTCAAGAGTTAGCGTGAAAACGAAGAGAAAATGAGTAAAGTGAACAGAAATAAATATAGAAGAAGAAAGTAGGAATAGAGCACAGGAACAGAGCACTTGAAGACCCAAAAAAGTCCAGATACCATTTATTTATACCAGCTTACAACGTTGTATTCGGATTTTGTGACGATTGTAAAATGAATCGTAAGTTAAAGATGAAAATAGTGACATCAGATACTCGACATGTTTCATAAACACGCACACACACACACACATACACACACACACACACACACACACACACACACACACACAATCTTTGCTGAAAAATGCGACCCTTGGATATTGAGGTAAATCTAATGAGTAGTAATCGACTGTAATGTTGATAGCGTCGTAAACAGACGGCACCATGGCATATTATGATGCCAGTTTTAACGACGGCAGAGTTGATAAGAAATATTGGAAAGTAGAAAATATTCCTCGAAGAAAGCAGATACAATTTTAATTATCTTGTCGGTTTCGAGCCCGACTTCTTGCCTTTGAAAAACGGTCATAAAATGGGAGGCCTGTACGGTCATTAAACTGGAGGCCCGTACGTATTGCGTTATGAAATTAGTGCGGCAGATCGGAGAGCAAAATCACGATGAATTATGGTCTTAAGTCAAAGTCTGCATTGAACATGATGAAATGAGATGGCAGGCGAACTAGCTAAGCAATAAATATGTTGTACTGTATATGCATGAAAAGATGCCTGAAGAAGTCTATATTCCAGAAACTACGAAGGTTATTATAGAAAAGTGACATATAGTTTGACGAAGTTCGTGCGGCCAAAAAGCGATACTGTGCCGAATTTCCTGACCCAGATGTGGTATCAAACATCATGCACAACAGGACTACAAGAAATTTGTAGCTGTGTTGGCACGTTAAAAGCCTGAAATATCATTCATTAGGCATGTACATATATTCCCCTTCGTGTGATTGTGGGGAGGTGGTGGGTGTGGATCATAGGGTCCCTCGATGTCCTGCCGGATGTGAGCAGACCTCTACATCATATTAAATTCTCATTATTCGATGCTTAATACGATCATATCATTCTAATGGAACACATCAATATAGACACAGAGAAACACTTGAAACACAATGAATCTTGTCACGTCGCCAGGCACGTCGGTCACTTCATCCATTTACTCTTTTGATATCAAAGAATACACCTGTGTGTCGGCCAGGGTGGCCGAGCGGTTCTAGGCGCTACAGTCTGGAACCGCGCGACCACTACGGTCGCAGGTTCGAATTCTGCCTCGGGCATGGATGTGTGATGTCCTTAGGTTAGTTAGGTTTAAGTAGTTCTAAGTAGTTCTAAGTAGTTCTAGGGGACTGATGACCACAGCAGTTAAGTCCCATAGTGCTCAGAGCCATTTGAGCCAATACACCTGTCTTCTATCGGTAGATATCTGCCTGGAAGTTTCATGTTGTCTTCTCAGAGGAGGAGGCAGTCACAGCCTAGAGTACGATTCTCGTCGCAATTCGCATATAATACGAATTCGCACACCAAGTGGGCAGAAATTGTTCTCTGCGCAAGTTAGTCGGAGAGGAATGGAATCTGCGAAAACTGTTTAGTTCCCCGAAAATGAAAATTCCGCCATTAGCATGTCTGGGGAAGGAAGAGATGTTAGCGAGACACCTGGAATGTGACCTACCAGTACAATGAATAAAGATTTGTCTTCCTCCCCACAGCCTCTACATGTCAAACAACTCCATATAAATTGTAGGAACATGAACATATAGTCAGCGACGCATTGACATTAATTCTTAGAGGTTCAATGGCAGTAAGTAATCCAGGAACCTACGATGCATAGCAAAATTCGAGAACTTACTGGTTCAGGACTCTAGGGCAATCACGCCTCCATCAGTACAATTCGAGCTACTAAACTAATGAAAAACAGATATGCTACTCATACAAGGTTCAAGTCAATACCAGGAAGCAAGGAAGAGTAGAGAAAGCTGTGAAACAGGATGGTGAAATAAGTCCAGGTTGCAGAATCAGACACCTTTATTCCGTTCTGTGTATTCGTAAAAGCCTCACGTCTCTGTCGAAGAAGTTTTGTCATACTGTTCCAGTAAAGGAACAAATGGGGGACCTGCTTTTCAGCTCCCCATTGATTAAGTCAACAGATATTTAACGGCAGCAGAGAGCCCCCATTTTGCAATAAAATATCGTCCGTACAACGCTTCCTGAAAGTCGATGATAGCGAAATATTCACACTATGATGGCACAAATCTCTAAGAACGTTTAAACACCATGTAAAGCTCTTCTCACAATTAAATTAGACGTTAATTGTTCATTTAGCTCAATAAATTAGCTCCTAGTCTCCAGGAGTATACTACGAGGGCTATTCGGAAAATAAGGAACTATTCGTTGCGATATGGAAATTGTTTTCTTTGCAACACTTAGCTACATAGTCGCCTCTCCGACTTAGACATCTGTCGTAGCGTTGTACCAACTTTCCAATACCCTAGTCATAGAAGACAGCCTCCTGTGCTTGCCGACAATTTTCCACGTTCGTGACAAAAAATAAAACCACCTACAGCTGTCCTTATGATTTGATTTTATTTTGTCGCTACCAGTTTCGAAGGTTCACTGCATCATCTTCGGGCTGTTTTGATGCGGTACAGGTTGATACGATCCCCCATGCATAAACCATTAGTTGTCAGCATTACTGGATTCGTAGATAATGTGTCAGCACTCCAACCATCAACCACTAGGACAGTTGATGGTTGGAGTGTTGACACATTATCTGCGAATCCAGTAATGCTGGCAACTGATGGGCTATGCATGGGGGATAGTATCATCCTGCACCTCATCAAAACAGCCTGAAGATGATGCAATGAAGCGGTGAAACTGGTAGCGACAAAATAAAATCATAAGGACGGCGGTAGGTGTTTTCATTTTTTACCACGATAGCAAACGGTCGTCGTCCCAGAGACGTCCTGCTAAAAGGATGGACATACAAAATTTTCAACATTCGACGGAAGCTCGTTGTCTGTGCCATAAAGTTGTCTTCGTAGCCAGAGGCTGTGATCGAACACATACCATCGAAAACGGTGCAAGAGCATCCTAATTACTCCTGCTGTGTGTGGCAGAGAACTGTCATGTGGAAGGAACTGTATGACAGCTACATTATGTGAGGTTGCATGGAATCAAGTTATATCTCTCACAAGTACCCATACTTGGCGGAAGACACTGTTTGCTACCTTTACACTCTTACTGTACGCTCAGAACTGAGAAGAGCAACGTGAAGCTATCTAGAAGCACACAAGAGACGCAGCCCAACACAGCCGTGCATAGCTTCATCGGATTTTCACTGTAATTTTCATTTTGCCACTACTCGTTCCTTACTTTCCTAATAGCCCTCGTACGTTTATATGGACGGATCTAAGTAGCAATGACACCTGTCGAAATTTCACCGAGCTGAAACATGATAAACATTTATCCGCCTGCACGCTGCCGCCTTGCTTCGCTTTGACGAGTGCCCGACGCCGCCTCCTCATTGCCTAAGAGGTAATAAATCCTAGCGATCAGTGTGCATGGTGGACAGACAAACAGAATGGAAACGAATTTTATTCATGGTTTAAAACCATGAACTGCAGAACTGTGGATGGGCGTGCGCCAGCATAGCAGTGGCTATGACTGGGTATAACCACCTACTCATTCTCAGTTCACGTGAACAGTCTCATAGTAGGTACTGCAATGGGTAACGACTTTCGAGAGCCTCCCTTATGTCGGAACGCTCATCTAAAACATTCCTGGCAGCCATTCGAAGAGATCAGGATGGTCTAGAGGGAGCGCAGGGAAGACTGGTGAGTGGGCTGCGGTTCTGACTGCTCGCTCTCTTCTCAGCCAGCCCTCTTCCGATCTAGTCGTACCGCTGCACTCCTGCTCAGGGAAGCATTCCCTCTGCTTGCGTATTGGCAGTGTCAATGCACCATAAATTCCGTCCGCTGTACCCTTAGAGGCAGAACTATGGCAATAAAGCCAAGCTATTTTCTCTGAACACACATGTATCTGTTTCTTATTCACGTATCCATCGCGCACACCTGGCGACCCACATCTTGCCTACCGTGTCTGGTCAAAAGTCGTGAACTAAAGTGTGTCAGTAATGGGATCAAAACTCGCCGTTAGGTCGGAGTTGATGGTGACATTTCGGGAATTCGTGGTAAGTTCTATGGGACATAACTGCTGAGGTCATGGGTCCCTAGGCCTACACACTACTTAATCTAACTTATGCGAAGGACACAGACGGCCGCTTCGCCACGTGGGCGCTATCAATAGGCCGCAACGCCGCTGTATTGCTGTGAACGCAGTCCTACCTGAATTGCCGCCGACGTCACCTCGCCTGCGCGCGACAGACATCCGGCAGCATGCTGCCGCTTCGCCTCCGCCTGTCGGAAATCCGCCTGCACACTACCGCCTCGCTTCTCTTCGACGAAAGCCCGATGCTTTCTCTGCGTGTCGCCGCCGCCGCCATTAACATCGACGCCGCGACAACGCACCGTGCCGACATCTCCGTCAGCGCCGCAATGTCCCTCCTCGTTTAGAATGAAGCAATGTCTTCCTGACCATGCGAGCCCTCATCAGCTGCTACACTGCCATGAGGTCCGCCGTCAGACGTAGTTAGAATTTAGTTTAATTTCAAATTCCCCTCCGCTCCATGACTTTTCTTACTTAGGAAGTACCCCATTTTCTAACCATGCCATCTTAAAAACAGAGCGCAAAGCATGTAAGAGAGTCTGCGCTTAAGCCTAGCAGAGGCGTTCCACTGGCATGCAGAGTATCTTATTAAAAAATATCCGAGATTAGAAGAGAAATTTGGTAGATTGTTAGAGGCCAATAAGGAACTCGTAAGCCAAATTAAGCGGCAGCACGTTCAAACCACAGAGGGTGGAGTGCAGACTGCAGTAGGAATGTAGTTGATGTAGATGAGTTTGCAACAAGGAGCAAAGGACGCATGTACACGTGGCCGGACAGCTTCATATCAAATGTAACTAAATTAAGAGTTTCATGATATGAGGATACAGTTGATGCGTTGTGTGATGCCCTAACATTTAAAATCCTGCCAAAGGGTTTAAGAGAGAGCTACTCCGACAAGAGAGGATTTTGTCATGATAGAGAGCACTTGTGTACTTTATGGCGAAAGAACAGTGAATATTTTGAAGCTTTTGCCGATGGTATACGGGCCGTGTCGAACAGAAAATACACAACTGGCCATCAAAATTTCTACACCACGAAGATGACGTGCTACAGACGCGAAATTTAACCGACAGGACGAAGATGCTGTAATATGCAAATGATTAGCTTTTCAGAGCACTCACACGAAGTTGACGCCGGTGGCGACACCTACAACGTGCTGACATGAGGAAAGTTTACAACCGATTTCTCATACACAAACAGCAGTTGACCGGCGTTGGCTGGTGAAACGTTGTTGTGATGCCTCGTGTAAGGAGGAGAAACGTGTACCATCACGTTTCAGACTTTGATAAAGGTCGAACTGTAGCCTATCGCGATTGCGGTTTATCGTATCGCGACATTGCTGCTCGCGTTGGTCGAGATCCAATGACTGTTAGCAGAATATGGAATCGGGTTGTTCAGGAGGGTAATACGGAACGCAGCCCTGGATCCCAACGGCCTCGTATCACTAGTAGTCGAGAAGACAGGCATCTTATCCGCACGGCTGTAACGGATCGTGCAGCCACGTCTCGATCCCTGAATCAACAGATGGGGACGTTTGCAAGACAACAACCATCTGCACGAACAGTTCGACGACGTTTGCAGCAGCATGGACTATCAGATCGGAGACCGTCGCTGCGGTTACCCTTGACGCTGCATCACATACAGGAGTGCTTGCGATGGTGTACTCGACGACGAACCTGGGTGCACGAATGGCAAAACATCAATTTTTCGAACGAATCCAGGTTCTGTTTACAGCATCGTGATGTTCGCATCCGTGTTTGGCGACATCGCGATGAACGCACATTGGAAGCGTGTATTCGTCATCGCCATGCTGGCGTATCACCCGGCGTGATGGTATGGGGTGCCATTGGTTACACGTCTCGGTCACCTCTTGATCGCATTGACGGCACTTTGAACAGTGGACGTTACATTTCAGATGTGTTACGACCCGTGGCTCTACCCTTCATTACATCCCTGCGAAACCCTACATTTTCGCAGGATAATGCACGACCGTTTGTTGCAGGTCCTGTAGGGGCCTTTCTGGATACAGAAAATGTTCGAATGCTGCCCTGGCCAGCACATTCTCCGGATCTCACACCAACTGAAAACGTCTGGTCAATGATGGCCGAGCAACTGGCTCGTCACAATACGCCAGTCACTACTCTTGATGAACTGTGGTATCGTGTTGAAGCTGCATGGGTAGCTGTACCTGTACACGCCATCCAAGCTCTGTTTGACTCAATTCCTAGGCGTATCAAGGCCTTATTACGGCCAGAGGAGGTTGTTCTGGGTACTGATATCTCAGGATCTATGCACCCAAATTGCGTGAAAATGTAATCACATGTCAGTTCTAGTATAATATATTTGTCCAATGAACACCCATTTATGATCTGCATTTGTTCTTGGTGTAGCAATTTTAATGGCCAGTAGTGTAGTTGTGAAATATATTTTTCCAGTGATTAATCTGACCACGAACTTACCTAACAGACTTTACACGATGGCAGTTATGTGGGAAGGTAGAATGATGTAATGTTCAGGTAATACACGTCCCATTAGTGACTAATTGTGAAGTTTATAAGTTTTCTTCACGGGTTCACACTTCTTTAGTTATAAGTTATTCCCTTGGGGCTTGTTACATGATGGTATTAGTACCGTTTGGATATATTGTGCATTTATGGACTACAGTGATGCACATTATCTTTTCATGGAAACAAGTATCGTGGGTTAAATTACGAGGAGTTTCAGTTAAGCTTGTTCATGTTACATGCTTGATTGTGAATACGCTTCTCCTGCACCCACTTCCATTACGTGTTGTTCGCACAAAACCTGGAAGTTGTCACCCTTTCTCTCAAAATTAATGTACAAATGGCTATGGTTCCTGGTACCACCCTATTGCTATGGGAAGAGACATGAGTAAACATATGCTCATAGCGTTTCCTGTCGTTCCACCTTGGCAATACCAGTACCAATAACGAGGATAAAGCCCTCTCCCTTAGCCTGGATACACGCTAACTTGTTAGCGTAAAGAAGCCGATTCGTTCCTACGGTAGAGAACGAGCATTAGGGACAAATTTCTCAATGATCGGTTACTTCACACTACTGATGAGGCGCGACATCTTCTGGTGAAACCCCGATGGGTATTCATAGTCACATGTCGCCGCAGTTATTTTGAGCCCTCCCCGTTATTCCTTACTCAACTGCCATGTTCTTGAAATGTACTCTGTTCTTCGTCTTCTTCTTCTTCTTCTGTCGAAGAGAAGTTAGTCTGTGTTTACCTTGGCTATGTCACTATTAGCATTTCTATCTTAATCTAACAACCAACAATTACTGATGTATCGTTTCTCCCTTGCTGCAGTGACCATTTAACTATCGTCTACAGATCTATCGTTAAGGTATGAATTACTTCTTATGCAACTGGTCACGCTAAGAGCCCAAGTCATTTTGTAATAGGTGATACAATGTATCACTCTTGTTTTTAAGTTTATCTTTCATTTTTCAAACTAATATTGGTGGGTTCTGGAAACTGTATTTTCATCTGATTTACTCAGTTCAGGTACAGACCGAATAGGTTCAAAAATGGTTCAAATGGCTCTGAGCACTATGGGACTTGACTTCTGAGGTCATCAGTTCAAAATGGTTCAAATGGCTCTGAGCACTATGGGACTCAACTTCTGAGGTCGTCAGTCCCTTAGAACTTAGAACTACTTAAACCTAAGTAATCTAAGGACATCACACACATCCATGCCCGAGGCAGGGTTCGAAAATGCGACCGTAGCGGTCGCGCGGTTCCAGACTGTAGCGCTTAGAACCACTCGGCCACTCTGGCCGGCGACCGAATAGGTCCTGAACAAGTTACATATGGAATGACCGATAAACTTTTGAGGCCAGAAACCTGAGTTCGGAATTACTGGTTTCTGGCAGCATGCCACGAATTCTGCTAACTACTCGTTTCAGACACAGGGCAATCAAACTTCTGTGGCTAGTTATTTCGCCTCCAAGTGGGCGCTGACTATTACAACTCGTAAACAAAGGCAAGACAGTGCTCCTGTCTTGTCAGTTTCAAGCTGAAGAGATTTATCTGTGTCATATTTAGGTCCGAGATCAACTTGTGATTATTCAATCAATCCGTTAAGCGTGAAATGACATCAAAACATCATCAAGAATCTATTCTCCTAGTTCGTCACAAATTTTGTTGGTAATTACTAGCATTTTACCTACCGTCAGCTCTTTTATGTGGGTTATCTTATAATATTGTTACGTTATAGTCTCATCTTGAGATATTTGGTCGAGCTATCGCTCGGCATGTTGGGCTTAGGTGGTCAGATCCGTGGCAATATAACCCTGACAGTGTTCTAATTCAATACAATTAACTATTAGTTCGTTCGTAAACTCTACCGCCGATACAAGCAATGAATGTGTCAAACGTACGGATATCACTTCTTGTCACTTGCGCTAATTGCGAGTTTGAAAGTTACCGCCTCAATACTTTTCCATTCTCTTGTGCCACGTTAATATTGTGGGTTGTGAAAGTGGTAGTTGTTAGAGGCGACTGAGACACCATCTTGCTCTCGTACAATTATCACGATGCACGTTCCCAAGTTAGTATCCGTTGTTATCCGCTGACTGCATTCGGTATCACAACGTACTGCAATACTGCTTCTCCATTATAATCGTGCGTTTATGATTCAGACTTGCCGAATTACTTTAACTACAGTGGACTACTGTTTAACGGCCTTATCGTGATATAATCACACCCACTCTTAAATTACCTGCTCTTTAAATTACATAACATGAACCTAAACTCATTTGTTGTATTTGCCAGAGATGCATTTTATGCTACTATAACCTAACAACTTACCTATAGCACAAAATAACTCAAAAGTAGCTTATTACAAGCAATTAAGCAATTGTTTTCTAGAAAACTAGGTTAAATTACCTTTGATGACGCTACAGCATTCATCGAAGATTGGAGTTGTCACGAATACATATATGGAGGAATTCTCCTTAGTACCATATCTCTTCCTTTAACTATAATTATATTTTGGATTGATCATACGGTTCCTATTCAACAGAAGATACGGGACGAGATTTAAAACATCTAGACAAACTGTGCCTGAGAATCACCCTGTGGGAGACTATCTCAATTAACAAACCTTTGAAAATATTGAATTAAAATTAAGCTTAAAGATTAAAATGCTGTGAATTTTCATTTGTCTTAGTAATCGAAACTTTTTGCGTACTTGGTCACGGAGAAGAAACACTAGAAAAAGTAACGTTGTAGAATATATTAATGATGATATTTAGGAATTGGATTTTGTGGTAAAACGGGCTGGAGTTGCCACTTGGAAGGGCGTGACTAATTTTCAATTTATTCAGCTACAACTGTATTTCTGTGTGTCACGCAAGGATTAAAACGCGCTATGGACTTTAATGCCTCAACTAAACTGTAATCTGTATTGTAATGTCCCTCATTAGCCACCGCTGATGCTCACCTTCGATGGAGTGTTATAGTTCTCGTAACATGAGGGGCATGGCCACAGAAACTGAGCATCATCCAAGCGGCACCAGCGCTGTCGCCTCCGACTACAGTGCTCCGTCACCACAGTAGGCCACGGCAACGCGGCAGCATATCAGACGCATCTTGGTCGCTGCCTGCTGTCCTTGCCGATGCAGTTCACCGACACCGCACCTTGCGACGCCCTCGCCGTACTGTCATATCAGCGCAGCTCTCATACTTTTGTTCTCAATCACCACATTGAAAACATTACTTTTAATATAATTTGGAAAGTGAACATAGTTACCAATTTTGTAACCCCATCCTATTTTATAGTGACGTCAAGAAGTTTCCTTGAAATTACCTCCCACTAGTAAGTCCCTGTCTATTTATATACGCGCCACCCTGTCGAAGAGAACAACTGTTTTTACAGCAAAACGAGGTATGCCCTCATTTCTTGATTAGTGTTGAATATGTCAGATACTGTTGGCTCACAAATTATAAGCTATAGGCGTTCAACATAGTTAAAAATTTGCGTTTAAAATTGTTGAGTCTGTTAAGAACAAAGGGAAATTTAGTAAGAAATCGTCCACGGAAAGGCGGTAACATTTTTAGTGTATATTCTGTTCTGTCTTTAAAACTAAAGAAGGATCACAAGTTCTTTTTGAGGTGGGACTACTGCAGTCTATTCGTAAATGCAGCTGTGCCAGTGTTATCAGATACTCGAATCGCAGCGGTAGGTGTGTGTTCTGTGTGAGGTGAGTGGAGCATCGATGAAAGGGCATGTGGAAGTGAATGTTCGGCACTCAGAGAGCGTGAATCACCGTGAGAGTTTGGCAACCGTCGCCGTGCTCAATGTTTCATCAAAGGTGAACGCCAGTGTGACGAGTGCACGCAAAAGCGCGTAAAGGCAGCGGATCACTGACCGCTGGTCTGTATCCGTTTCCCTGCAGTCCCAAGTAAGTACCAACGGTTTCGAATTTATGTTTTACGTTAATACCTATAGACGTTTCAAGTCAGATTGGAAATATCGCCACCAAGGATATAGCTGAATATTAATCCTCTGCTATTTCATGGTCGCTCCGGTTAGTAATATTACTGGCTTGAAAGAACTGTAGTTGAGACCATTTAGTAACCACGATCAACGTCAAATACCGAACGCAACTTTAACAAATTACGAAGTGTAGTAACATTTCGCCATTAAGAAGGCTGCTGTTTGTACCTATGCATCCTAACACGAAAAAGAGTTTCAAATGAATCATTTCATCGGTGAATAAATGCACTGTGAGACAGCGTAAATATGTGACTATAGCACATGAGTCTGTTACCGCCACCGCTACGGTCGCAGGTTCGAATCCTGCCTCGGGCATGGATGTGTGTGATGTCCTTAGGTTAGTTAGGTTTAAGTAGTTCTGAGTTCTAGGGGACTGATGACCTCAGAAGTGGCGTCCCGCAGTGCTCAGAGCCATTTGAACCAATCTGTTACCGTCAACCTTACAGATAATTTTACATAATTTCTGATACGTTGTGAAAACTTTCTTCTTAAGTGAGGAGTCACACTAAAATATTTTCAGTTGGACATCAATTAATGAAACTATTTATGTCACTCACTTCTGTTTCGAGACCACTGGCAATAACTCTTTCAACCCAAGTAGGAGACCGTTATGGTTTTAGCAAGTGCAGTACGTAGTTTTTTGAACTTAAAAGTTTTCGTCTACATTGAAACATGCATATAGAGCAGCATTCAAAACCAACATTTAAACATCTTGTACGCCTATAGATGTCACATTCTAGTTGTAAGCGGATGCACCCAAAGAAGAAATTGGAGACAGTGAAACATAACAGCAATGATATATGTAGAAAATTCCCCATGCAGACCTGGGATCACCAGAAGCTGCAACGTAGCCTTGTCCAAAGTAATGAGTCTCACATAGGCTATCTTATACTTGGAACAGCCACAGAAACAAAACTGTCTATAAATTCTGAGGCTCTTTGTGAACAGCAGACGGATGTGGGTTTTTATAGCGAAAAAATGTTGTTTCGCCATTGTACACAACAGTCCTGGTTTCTGGAGAAAGGATATATTGAAAATTCACTTGGGAGGACGTAGCAGGACAATGGGAAGTGGCATGAACGTCAAGTGACCAACGGTAGCTCGGTTTTATGGAATTTGGATGAAATTACCATTCAAAAATAAGAAGAATGTGATGAGTGTGGCCGAGTGCTGGAGCACAGAAATAGAGGAATGGGGGAGAGGGGCAATCAGAACAAGTGTAAATTCCGCGCAGAATACAGTGGCCGATGCGAGTATTGGAACAAGGCCAGCCTCAGACCAAAGTACCGCTATCCAAGATGGCGGTGATGACTTCATCCAAGATGGTGGCGATGACTTCATCAAAGATAGCAACTATGACATCAATCAATATGGTGGATTTTGGCAGAAAGTTTGAATTTTGACGGGAAAGTGCCACGCCCACCTCACCCAGAAAAATAAATGGCGCAAAGTTCAAATACCCACATGATAATGCACCACACCACTCTTATATCTACTAATGAAAGAAAATCACGGGAAGATAGGGCACTTGGCCTACATCCACTAACCTAAGGATTCAAGGGGAAAAAAGGACTTGTCTTTATCATTTAACAAATTTCAAGCAGGTGTGCTCGCCACCGGGTCTGGTCTCCAACTGACTTAGTTCATATCGGTTCCACCACAGGGCGCTCGTCTGACGTCAGGTCATAACGCAAGTTCTGTTTTCACTTAAAACTTCCGGGCTGATAGGCCGTGGTCGAAGTATAAAACTGTCTCCTAACGTTTCGTCTCCCACAGTCGGAGACGAAACGTTAGGAGACAGTTTTATACTTCGACCACGGCCTATCAGCCTGGAAGTTTTAAGTGAAGACAATACCGGCCGTGAAAGTTTACATTGTATGAGCAAGTACTGTTATTCAAGATGGCTGCACCCAGTGTGTCCACCACTGCGGCTGGACTCCAACTGGCTTAGTTCATATCATCACCACCAGAGGGCACCACCAAGAGGTCAGATCATGACACAAGTGACGTTATTCAAGATGGAATCACCCAGCGTTTCCACCACGAGCTCCGATCCCAACTGGTCTAGTTCATATCGTCGCCACCAGAGGGCGCTACCGTGATGTCGGGCGATGTTACAAGATCGTCCGCTCTCTGTGTCCCGCGCGTTATAACCAGATCTATTTGTCATCATTCTTGAGAAAACTTATCTTATGCAGCCCACTCAATTAAGATCGCTCGTGCATGTGATAATGACAGAATTAAATATCCATAACATAACTTATATTTACTAATTGAAATATCGAAAAGAGGTAATGGCAGATGATAGCTGGTAAAAGTATAATATTTAACGGTTTGGTTACTATGCTAAACTTCGTTACCTACTATAGACTTTTTGGATGAATAAATGTCGTTTTTAATGACCATAGATAGCTGTTGAAACGAGAAATGCTGAGGAGTTTGAAACAACCTAAGTGAAGACATCACACGTTTAACTTGCTTTTTTTTGTTTTTTGCTATGGATGTGATTTTTCATAAGCTATTGACCTTATTTGTCCTCAGTTCCCCACTTAACGAACTTACTAAACAACTGTCTCAAAATTTCCCCGCAATTGCATCTGCCCAACACGTTAGTGAGATGATGTTGTTTAAACCCCACTGTGTTTTGGGAAAAGAAGCAAATTTTTAAAGGACAACAAGAGAATAAATGTAGATTTTAATCAAAATTCACCATTCATGACGTACCTCCGACAGTTAAAAATGGTTAACAAGACAGGCGACCATGGATCGCTGCTTTTGTTGCATTTTCTGCTGATTTGTTTTTACATACTTATCGAATTAGAGGTTACAGTATATCTTAGATGCAAGTATTTGCATGTTGTGTTACAATTTGTATTTAGGAAAAATGAGAGTGTAGGCTTCAGTTTAGAATGACACTTCCCAACCAGCACTCGGAATTTTACCTACAGTGTGCTGACCACCTGCCCTCAACGCCTACCACTACCGCTCTCTCCACACCTGCTCTGCCTGCCACGCATCTACAGGCTACGTTATTCTGCGTGCACTCTAAATAAGGAGTGCTGACTACCGCGAGAGGCGATAGAATGAACACGAAGGAAGTGATTGGCAGGTTTACGTGAAGCAGTGGAAAGCAGTGGTACACAGATGAGGTAAGGTACTTTGTATAGTTTATTTATTTGTGGGAGGTAATTGTATTCGATTGAAAACTTGTAGTTTTTCCGTGTAAGTTGTTTTGGGAGGGCCTCAGAGTATCTAAGGGTGTTAATAAGACTAAATGAAAATTTAAATTGCAAATTGTGTACAAATATTCAGACTGCAATTGATGGAGAGTAATAAAACACCTTCGCTTTTAATTTATGGTAGAATTTCCTCTTCTAATTGTTCGTCTTTTCATCTGTAAGTGTTTTTAGGTACCTGGTGGTGTTTTAGTTATTTTTTTATTTTTTAGCTTTTTATTTTCTTTTATTTTTTGCGGTGTCTGCTGTAATCTTTGTATGTGATAATATAACTTCATTTAAAATTGGCAGTCTTCTGGAGTTGATTTCCCTACAGTTCGCTAATCATATGTATGTATGCTGGGTCGTTCAGATTGTTGGAGGGGACTGTGATGTCTATTTAAACACAGTTACCCTTGTCTCATAGGGTGAGCCTTTTATACCGATACTTGTGAACCAATCTATTTCAGTTAGGGGTTTTAGAGGGCACAGAAAGAGGCATCCGAGTGTGTACATCTTAGATTTGGTACCTAAATGAATGCGCGGAAAGTAACATTTTGCGACCTTTCTCAGAGAATATTATTTTACCTGCACCCGTGCCGAGGCTGCAGTGCACAGCAGGTTTTCTTAATGGTGCTTAACCCAGGATTGCTGTATGCCGAGTTAATCATTCCAATAATCACAGTAAAGGTAAGCTCAAAACATCAGGCAGGAAACTCGTTCGGAATCTTGGGAGACGTGACATGGAGCAATAGACCAAATAATGCATACTAGAAAGCCTACCAGACCAGAACCATACAAAACCTTTTACAGCAACTTTTACCTAGAAAACTCTTATTTACAATTTTTGTATTATAAGGGACAACTGTGTGACACAATATCGTGTAATTTGGCATAATATACACAGAAACATATCGAATAACACAAAATAGAATATAAAATACGAGCCGGCCGCTGTGGCCGAGTGGTTCTAGGCGCTTCAGTCCGGAATCGCGCTGCTGCTACGGTCGCAGGTTCGAATCCTGCCTCAGGCATGGATCTGTGTGATGTCCTTAGGTTAGTTAAGTTTAAATAGTTCTAAGTCTAGCGGAATGATGATCTCAGATGTTAAGTTCCGTAGTGCTTAGAGTCATTTGGCACAAACTCAAAATAAGTTATAAATTCAAACATTTACGAAAGTTTTTCTTGCTGATGCCCTCCACGATATGATGGAAGGAGAAAAGGTTGTCGATTACTAAATTATCGCTGTACGTGCCTTAAGGCTGCCGCTTCAGGCATGACGTTTAAATTTATTATTTCGTTACCATTAACTCAATTCGTAACATATTTTACATAAAGTACTTACATATGTCACTCAATGTACTGGCAAATTTATATTAGTCTGAAGCTCATAGTTCAGGAGACATGACATCATAAACACTGAGATGCGAGAGAAAAAGTCGCGTCAGGCATGACATTTGGTTTTATTACTTCTTTACTAATAAAACTATTAGCAACACATTTAGAAAACGTATTTTTTTTAAATTATATAAAACCACGAGCGTATTCCAGTGCCGCCTTGTGTCAAAATTTCCAATCATTTTGTTAAGAACATTCCGAGGTTTTCGCCAGCCGGAGTGGCCGTGCGGTTCTAGGCGCTAGAGTCTGGAACCGCGAGACCGCTACGGTCGCTGGTTCGAATCCTGTCTCGTGCATGGATGTGTATGACGTCCTTAGGTTAGTTAGGTTTAAGTAGTTCTAAGTTCTAGGGCACTGATGACCTCAGATGTTAAGTCCCATAATGCTCAGAGCCATTTGAGCTACAGGCGCCTAACAGGTAGGTTCTGGTAAGCAGCTTTTCCGCCCCTTCAGCTGAATACATTGTATGCACACCGGTGCAAGAAATCCGTAGCAGCAACATTCAGTCTGCGGTAGGTACTTCGAGATTTACTGTCAAATGACCAAGCTGCCAGATTGTTCTCAACTCTAGAACAATACTATTCGAAGGAAAGCCATTATGTAGGTCCCACATGCATTAAAAATACAGAATACACGTTCTCATCTATACCTGTTCATGTTGATAACTTCATGTAGTCTCACAGAAATGACGTCTTGGGTGCAAAATCTACATTTAAGAGTAGCCTTGAATCTGGGAAATCCTGAGAGAGTGACTCATTTTATCTCACTGCCACCCATCATGGTTGATTTCTGCATTTGTAGTGTCTCACATCAAAAAATCATAGTGTGACATGGAACAGGAGAAATCATCAAATAGAATTGAGATATCAGAATTACGACATGAGTGTTTGGGGTGACATTGCCAACCAAGGTCGGACATGATTAATTTTTTTTTCTGTTGAGACATTTGAGTTTCATCTTTTTCTACAATAATGATGGAAGCTGAAGAGAAGAAATAAAATATGTTAAATGTCTCGCACTAGAAACGGGGTCTCGCTGTTTATTAAGTAATAACGCTAGCCGTTACGCCACAGCAGCATTGTAGCAAACTTCGCTGCATGGATTACCCAAGTCCAATGCCCTCCGCAATGCGCTTGGGTAATCCATGCAGCAATGTCAGCTACAGTGATGTGGTGGTGTAATGGCTAGCACTATTGCCTAGTAACCAAGGATATCCAGGTTCAAGTCTGGCCAGCTTCGATCATTACCCTAACTTGACCTCATTCACCTCGGGGTTCACTCACTCAGAAAAAGCTGTATACCTGCAACATGTACAGATGACCATTGCTGAGTGTAGTATGATTCATTTGGAACCAAGGGTCATTGCTACACCACTGCATTCAGTCAGACAATTACTAAATGGCTGAAAAGGCTTTGCAGTATTATTTTTACTCACTTATACAATTATTGAGGTCAGAAACGATTACTGTGTCTAATCATATTACAGTTTTTGCACCGTTATCTGACTCAGTGATTTACGCCTGCTAAGTCATACACCGGGATTCAGTGATCCATAGTACATAAACGGCCAAAATATTGTATCTTAATAAACACACTCATTCTCAAAATCTAAATGAGCTAGTAACATGGGTAATCTATTGTGCCTATTTCCTACGGCAGTGTAATATTGTTTCTTCTACTTAGAAGGCATTTGAAAAATCACACTTTTCTAGTCGAATTACATAAACGTTTGAGAAATGAACTACGTTAGATCAGTTGCATCAAAAATTAAATTATTTTCACAAGAAAATGTATACAATTAAATGAGAATCTTAGTCATGAATCATCCTATCATTCCCTCCACAAGAGTCACTGGGGAGACAGGTTACATTTACAAAGTCACACGGATGGAACAAGGCACTGACCACAGACACACATGGTCTCAAGATTAGCTGAAGCATTAAGGTGCAATGAGGTTGCGCTGGATTCAGGGTCGCTCTTCACTCAGCGCTTGTTCTAGGGCAGCAGTGGATGGCTCTGGTCCCCTACAGGTCCATGAGAGCATCAGTAAGGGAGCTGGGCTGTTGGTATCATCTTGGCCTGTCTGCAGTTGGCAGTCTGGTGCACTGTTTGGCACGACAGGCATGACATCTGGTGGGAGGGAATGAGACACCAGGGTGGTTGTATGGCGCCCAACGTCTCCAACTCAGTTTGTTTCTGCCCTTGTCTCATCTCTAGATCTCGTAGCTGAAAGAGTGCAGACTTCCCCTAGATTAGATGGTAAGTCAGAGTTCCATTTGATGTGCGAACTATCTCCTTCTGAGAATTTCTTCTCTCCCACCGTGCCAGTGCGTAGCCTGTGATGTCTCCACCATCACTGGTGCCTGTCTGCATCATAGTGCACGACTGCAGGAGTAACTCGTCCAATTGGGCCAGCTGGTTCTGCATGCTGTCGGTAGTGGGGTTGTGTCTGCCGGGGGGGTGGGGGTGGGGGTGGGGGGACCCCTTTGGGCCTCCTTGTGGCACTGGCTTGTCTGCGGGTCTTTAGAAAGTGTGTTGTGATACTAGCGATGAGCTGCAGTCAGGCCTACCGCTCAGTGAGGGATTGCTGTCGGCTGTTTACTCAGTGCCAGACCCATCCGCCAGGCTGTTTATTTATTTATTTATTTACATGTCAAGTTCCGTAGGACCAAACTGAGGAGCAAATCTCCAAGGTCATGGAACGTGTCAGTACGTGAACTTACAACATAAAAGTAATAACAGATAAAAATACATGTTCATGAACCTGAAAGATTATCAGTCCGTAAGTTTAAGCAAACGCTATCAGCAATACAATGAGAATCAGCTTAATTTTTCAAGGAACTCCTCGACAGAATAGATTGAGTGACCCATGAGGAAACTCTTCAGTTTCGATTTAAAAGCGCGTGGATTACAGCTAAGATTTTTGAATTCGAGTGGCAGCTTATTGAAAATGGATGCAGCAGTATACTGCACACCTTTTTGCACAAGAGTTAAGGAAGTCCGATCCAAATGGAAGTTTGATTTCTGCCGAGTATCAACCGAGTGAAAGCTGCTTATTGTTGGAAATAAACTAATATTGGTAACAAGAAACGACAATAAGGAATATACATATTGAGAGGGCAATGTCAAAATACCCAGACTTGTGAACAGAGGTCGACAAGAGGTTCTTGAACTCACACCACTTATTGCCCGAACCGCCCGTTTATGAGCCAAAAATATCCTTCTAGAATGGGAAGAGTTACCCCAAAACATAATACCATACGACATAAGTGAATGAAAATAAGCAAAGTAGACTAATTTACTTGTCGAAGTATCGCTCTATTTCGATACCGTTCGAATAGTGAAAATGGCAGTATTAAGTCTTTGAACAAGATCCTGAACGTGGGCTTTCCACGACAGCTTACTATCTATCTGAACACCTAGGAATTTCAACTGTCCAGTTTCACTAATCATATGCCCGTTCTGTGAGATTAAAACGTCATGTTTTGTTGAATTGTGTGTTAGAAACTGTAAAAACTGAGTCTTACTGTGATTTAACGTTAGTTTATTTTCTACAAGCCATGAACTGATGTCATGTACTGCACTACTTGAAACCGAGTCAATGTTGCACACAACATCCTTTACTACCAAGCTAGTGTCATCAGCAAACAGAAACATTTTAGAGTTACCCATAATACTAGAGGGCATATCATTTATATAAATAAGGAACAGGAGCGGCCCCAACACTGATCCCTGGGGCACCCCCCACTTGACAGTACCCCACTCAGATCCCACATTACAGCCGTAATCAACATTGTGAATAATGACCTTTTGCTGCCTGTTGCTAAAGTAAGAGGTGAACCAATTGTGAACTACTCCCCTTATTCCGTAATGGTCCAACTTCTGGAGCAATATTGTGAGATCAACACAGTCAAATGCCTTTTTTAAATCAATAAATACGCCAAGCGTTCGAAACTTTTTGTTTAGCCCATCCAGTACCTCACAGAGAAAAGAGAATATAGCATTTTCAGTTGTCAAACGACTTCTAAAGCCGAACTGTACATTTGATATCAAATCGTGTGATATAAAATGATGTATTAACCTTACATACACAGCCTTCCGATAACTTTTGCAAACACTGATGGCATAGAAATAGGTCTAAAATTATCTACATTCTCCCTTTCTCCCTTTTTATAAAGCGGCTTTACTACTGAGTACTTTAATCGCTCAGGAAACTGACCATTCCTAAAGGAAAAATTACAAATATGGCTAAATACAGGGCTAACATGTGCAGCACAGTACTTTAATATTCTACTTGACACTCCATCAACTTAGTCTTCAGTGATTTAACTATTGACTCAATATCCCTCTTGTCTGTATCACAGAGGTGTATTTCAGACGTCAATCTAGGAAAGGCATTTTCTAAGAAATTTATATGATTTCCTGTAGAAACTAAATTTTTATTTAATTCACCAGCAATGCTCAGAAAATGGTTGTTAAATACTGTACATATATCAAATTTATCAGTATCAGAAATATTATTACTGCGAACTGAGTTTATATCATCAACCTTGTGCTGCTGACCAGACACTTCCTTCACAACTGATCATATGGCTTTAATTTTATCCTGTGAATTAGCTATTCTATTTGCATACCACATACTTTTTGCCTTGCTTATAACATTTTTAAGCACCTTATAATACTGTTTGTAATGGGCTACCGTAGCTTGATTGTAACTACTTCTAACATTTTGATATAATTCCCGCTTTGTTCTACATGATATCCTTATCCCACTAGTCAGCCAACCGGGCTGTCCATTACTGATAGTACCCCGTTTAGAATGTTCTAATGGAAAGCAACTCTCAAAGACCATGAGAAATGTGTTATGGAAAGCATTGTATTTATCATCTACATTATCGGCACTATAAACATCTTGCCACTTTTGTTCCTTGACAAATTTTGAAAAACTCTCTATTGCTGTTTGATTAACTTTCCTACGTAGTTTGTAATTAAATACGACGTTGGTTTGAGTACAAAAACCTTTTAATGTTAAAATTTGTGCATCATGGTCTGAAAGGCCATTGACCCTTTTACTAACAGAATGCCCATCTCGTAATGAAGAATGAATAAAAATATTGTCTATGACTGTGCTACTGTTCCCCTGCACCCTAGTTGGAAAAAGCACGGTTTGCATCAGATCATATGAATTTAGGAGATCTACCAACATCCTTTTTCTTGCACAATCACGTACAAAATTAATATTGAAGTCACCACATTGAACTACTTTCTGGTACTTCCTGCAAAGTGAATCAAGAACCCTCTCAAGCTTAAGTAAAAATGCTCTGAAGTCGGAGTTAGGGGACCTATAAACAACAGCAATTAGAAGTTTAGTTTCACTAAATTCAACTAATGCTGCATAAGTTTCAAATATCTGTTCAGTGCAGTGTCGTGATACGTCTATGGTCTCAAATGAAATACTGTTTTTTACGTACAGAGCCACTCCCCCACCCCGCAAGGAACTCCTTGAGAAACTGCCAGATAATCTGTAGCCTGGTAAAGGAAGCCTCTGAATTATCAAATTATTTATGTGGTGGTCTGATATACCAATAATTTCAGAGTTAACATCTATTAGCAGTTCACTAACTTTATCTCTAATACCTCTTATATTTTGATGAAATATGCTAATTCCTTCTCTACTTGGAAACATTACATCCTCTGGAGGTGAGCCTTTAGTTAGAGGCACTTCCTTTAAGCAGGTATACCTATCAGCTCAGTTCAGTATAAAAAAGGTGCAGCTCTAACACCAACTACTACAGGAATTTTTCCATGAGTGATACCACTACCACCACCACCACCCACTACACTGTCACCTATAAGCTTAGCCAGCCTCCCCTTCCCATACCTATTGAGGTGCAGGCCATGCCTAGTGAAACACCATCTACTGATGATGTGGCATAAATGGCGGGCAACCCTTGCCTGGCGGCTGCCTCCGTTCACAGCTTCCTTGGGCAGGCTGGTTTACAGCAGCAGCGGTGCATGGCACAGCTCCCTTCTGCTTTCATTTTCATTGCGCTGCGAAGGTGGTAGGCAGACCCCCACTAGCTGTCTCAGCATTCATTCAGTGCTGATGACCAGTCATCCACTTAGCACGTCTCTGAGCTATGCTACTGCAGGTGTTCTCCCTCAGGCTGTCACGTGATCATTATCGCTGGCCACAGGATGTTGCCTCAAAGTGCCTCAGAGGATTCATCAATAGTGGGTTCGACAGCTCCTAAAATCTGCACAGCCCTGGTAGTATGTTTCAGTGCATCGATCTCTTCTTAAAAACAGAATAACATCACCAAAATTAGCTCTTTGAAAAAATACAGTATGAGCAAGTGTATAATTGCTTGAGTGATCGTAGTAAAAGAAGGAAAGAAGAAGCATGTCTTATCATATAGACTAAGCATGCCATCCTCAAAAATTACAGTTGTTTCAAATATATGGTGTGAAGTGTCTCTGGTCTGTGTGTGAGAGTTGTGTTAGTACCGTTTCCCATCATGCGTACCCCTATGACAGGCTAGCACTGCATCAACTTTTCACTCAACATGCTCTTTCCACACAACACTTCAGTGTTAACTCATTTTATTTACCCTGCACCTAATGACTTTACCTCTAAGTCCTCTCTGCTCTTAGATTATGGCTCTACTACATACACTACTCCTGTTCTTAGTACTTCTGGCGTTGTCACACAACGCGAAAGTGGTCTGAAACTATGCTCACATTCATCTGCAGATTTGTTCTGCGTCATGACACCTTCTTCTGCATCCACATAACAGAAACTTATAAATGTCATTAGTACCCTCTTACTTATTGCTTTACATGATACAAAAAATGCCTCCAATTTGTTACGGTGTAAAGTCAAGCGGCGGCACGCCTGTCTGGAACAATAGAGAAGAGATGGCTGTGAGAAGAGGTCAGGCAATAACCCACTGACCGACCCCTATCCTGGACGACAACGCGACAGCAGCGGTCCTTAGGTGAAGAGCACATAAGCGCCGCACCCGACTGGTCGCGGCCCAGTTGAATAGTAGCTTCAAGATTAGCTAGTTCTATAGCAGCTTCGACACTAAGTACTTTGCTTGTACACTCTATGTAGCTCAGACCTGGAACTGTTTATACTGATGAAGAGTCACTATCGTATGTCACCCTTTGCTTGCGACACATCTATGTAATAGTTAAAGTTAAATATTATCATTTACTTTTTGAATAAAACTCATTAATACGAGTATTTTGAATGCTGTCTAGCGAATCGAGTAAGCAGGGTTCTTAGACACCCCATAATTGACGACGAGTAGGGGGACATAATACAATTGCGTCTTGTTGGATCGCTATTGTAATAAAGCAAAAAAAAAAAAAACTAAATTCGTTCTCCGATGTAGCTCGGTTCTCATTCTTACCAATGGTCTTCTTCTTACTGCTGTCCTTCTGTTCCTGAGCCTGAGGTGCGCTACACCACCGTGACTCGCACCGTACGTGCTCATGCTTCATAGTGTACTTCGCTTACGGCACCCTCATGGAGCTCGTAAAATACGAAGACCTACAGAAAGGCTTCATCAGATGACTGTCTATGACCCAGAAACCCAGCAGACTTAGAGTCTCCATGCACCTCATGTCTGGACAGTCATAACAAACCCGAAAATCGCTAAACAGCGGAAAGCAACGTACACTCGCCTCTTGTGCAGTGCATATAATACCACGGGAAAGGGACAGAAATACTCTCACAGGCCATAGTGATATTATGGAAGACAGCACTACGAGTACTATACGGCTGCATCTGATGCTCATAATGCAGTTGTTTCATGACTGACGTTCTTATACTCCTTGGTGCGTCGTAATGGTCAACGGCACTGCAGTCGGAAGACATAATGGCCATTTGTCACATTGGTAAATACAGGCGGGACCCAGAGCATAGCTCAACATCCACAAAAAAAGTGTCAGTTAATACGAGGAGCTGTCATATAAGACGAATTTGTGTTCTATCCCTACTTTGATTTTCAAGCACACAGTGATCGCGTTAATACGATGATGTAACAACCACGCTACTCAGTTGACCACGTTCCTCAAGGAGTCGTAACACAAGCTAATGGCTGACAATTACAAATATCAGAAATTCAATAAACGGATAACGTAGACTGCGTGACACAATATCCATTGAAGTTCAACACTGAAGCCCCTAAGGAACGGGAATAGGCATGCCTATCCAAATACAGAGATATATAAACAGGCAGAATACGGCGCTGCGGTCGGCAACGCCTATATAACACTACTAATGTCTGGTGCAGTTGTTGACTGGAAATACCAGCTGCTACTAAAGCCGACCAACAGGCTACAGCAGGGAAACCGACGAAGTCGCCCACTGACACACAAACAAATCTCCAACATCACCCTACACTGGGCATCTGATATATGACCTATCGGACACAAAACTATGATGAACCTAACTGTTACAGGTTTGCTGATACTGACCGAGAGATCAAAACCAGCACCCAGCGGCAGCCGCCGAGTAACAGCACCGCAAAACGTCAAGGGTATCGACATGTATGAGACCCACTACCAGCAAAGCCTACCCTTGCATGACCTGTCACAGGAAGCAAAACATCCGCCACTGCTCTTACCACCCGACCTAATTATCGCAGAGGTTTTTTTCCTTTGGTTCTTTCCGTGGCACTTTTTTTCCTCTGCCCTTCAAACCGCTACCATTCGTTCGACTTTCGACCCAATCCCTCTCCAGATGAGCGAGTATTAATGGTTAACCTTAACCAGACGTACACAAACATCGCAGCACCCACATCCTGTGACACCTAACTTAAGTGAAAACTAACCCTTATGGAGAGATGGCAGTAGATCTATTGAGTTGGCCATGATGCCGGTGTGGGCGTGGAGGGGCTCCACCCCGCCTTTTTTTTAAGAAAAAAAATATGCAGTTGTTAGTTCGGATACTGATGCTACAATGGCAGTTTATGAAGATTTAAGTGACTATGAACGTGGTGTTATAGTCGTCGCACGAGAAATAGGACACAGCATCTACGAGCGTACCGTGAATATCAGGAATCCGGTAAAACGTCAGATCTCCTAAGTCGCCGCAGCCGGAAAAAGGTACTGAAAGAACGGCACCAACGACGACTGAAGTGAATCGTTCAACACAGTAGAAGTGCAAGTGCTACGCAGCTTGTTGCAGATTTCAGTGCAGGGTCATCAACAAGTGTCAGCGTGCGAAGCATTGAACGAAACATCATCGCTATGAGCTTTCGGAGCCGAGGGCCCACTCGTGCATCCATGATGACTTCACGACACAAAGCTTTACGGCTCGCCTGGTCCAGTCATAACCGACATTGGATTGTAGATGACTGGAAACATGTTGCCTGGTCGGCCGAGTCTTGTTTCGAATTATGTTGAGTGGATGGGCTTGTACGGGTATGGGGACATCCTCACGTATCCATGGACCCTACATGTCAGCAGGAGACTCTTCAAGCTGGTGGATGCTCTGTAGTGGTGTGGGGAGTGTGCAGTTGGAGTGATATGGAACCCCTTACGTAAGCATCCTGTCTGATCATATCTTCCATTCATGTCCATTATGCATTCCGACGGACATGGGAAACTCCAGCAGGACACGTTCTGAATAGCTGCAGAGTGACTCCAGGCATACTCTTCTGAGTTCAAACACTTCCGCTGGCCACCGAACTCCCCAGAAATGAACGTTATTGAGCTTATCAGAGATACCTCGCAACGCGCTGTTCGGAAGAGATCTCCACCCCCTAGCACTCCTATGGATTGATGAACAGACCTGCAGGATTTTGGTGTTATTTCCCTGCAGCACTACTGCAGACATTAGTCCACTCCATGCCATGTCTTATTATGGCACATCTGCGTGCTCGCGGGACCCTACACGATATTAGGCAGGTGCACCATTTTCTTTGACTCTTCAATGTACATGCAAATCGATCCCGACCTAAATAAAATACTATACGCGTAGTCTACAAATCTTACGTTTTCATATCCTTACATATTGATATTGCTTGTTCCTATAGTTTCTGCGGCCTTGTTGTTAGCTGTGTCCGCAGCCAGCGAGCGTCAGTTTCTACTTAGACGTCTGTTAAGTTTCCCCTGTGACTGGTTGGGAGGCCGAATCTGGATACAATGACCCAGTTGGTTTTGTAGCTGACATTGACTGTTGTTCTCCCAGTTGTTTCTTCGCTGCTACAGTTCTGCAGTACCCCGCTAGGCCTGGTTTTTCTCTCCAGTTGCCGTTTTGCCGTTCGTTGTAATTATTGTTGTAATATCCTCATCTACCTCTGCCCTCCACAGTAGCTGGTTACTCCCTCTACTGCAGCTCGAGTTTCTGGTTTCCCGTGATCTACAGTTCCTCCTTCTCCCATTTCGTTTGTTGTCGTTCCTGTCTGACGAGCCTCGCCAAATGCAGTCATTATTTCTGTTCAAATGGTTCAAATGGCTCTGAGCACTATGGGACTCAACTGCTGAGGTCATAAGTCCCCTAGAACTTAGAACTACTTAAACCTAACTAACCTAAGGACAACACACACATCAATGCCCGAGGCAGGATTCGAACCTGCGACCGTAGCGGTCGCGCGGTTCCAGACTGTAGCGCCAGAACCGCTCGGCCACCAGCGGCCGGCAATTTCTGTTCCTGTCTCTTGCGTTTTGTATTTCGTTGACATAGTGTAATTCACGTAGCGCGCTCTTGAATGATTAAATGGAATCGTTGTGCCTTCCGATGAGGTGTTTTGGGTAGTGCCGAGGTAATTTCACGTAACAGTGTCTGTATGGCTTTTCCAGAGACAGATACTCCTTAAATAATGACTCAAGCAAATTCACCGGACTACGGAATCCTGACGCCTCTCGATCTTTGCCCATCATAATCTACTGCTTGATTCTTTCCTGGGTATCTTCCGACCAGTACGTGTTAAGGAACGCGCCCCTGAACTCTACACGAGCGACAGCTCTCAGCAATTCTGCGCATATGTTCCGCAATCGATCCGTCTAAAAAATCCACATAGAAATTACAGCTTCTATTTCAGTAATCACGATGGTGGTGGCGTACTTAACAGTCCAACTTTCTGGATGTAATGTATGGTTTCTCTCTTTTTACAACTGGAAATTTTGAATGCATCTGCAGGCGGTCGCACATGTCAGCACCAATGATGTGTGTCGCTATGGATCGGAGGAAATCCTCTCTGGCTTCAGGCGGCTATCTGATTTGGTGAAGACTGCCAGTCTCGCTAGCGGGATTAAAGCAGAGCTCACCATCTGCAGCATCGTTGACAGGACTGACTGCGGACCTTTGGTACAGAGCCGAGTGGAGTGTCTGAATCAGAGGCGGAGACGTTTCTGCGACCGTGTGGGCTGCAGATTCCTCGACTTGCGCCACAGGGTGGTGGGGTTTCGGGTTCCGCTGGATAGATCAGGAGTCCACTACACACAGCAGGCGGCTACATGGGTAGCAAGAGTTGTGTGGCGTGGACTGAGCGGTTTTTTAGGTTAGATGGCCTCGGTCAAGTACAGAAAGGGCAACAGCTTCAAAGGGTGCGGGGCAAAGTCAGGACATGCGGGGACCAAGCAGCAATCGGTATTGTAATTGTAAACTGTCGAAGGTGCGTTGGTAAAGTACCGGAACTTCAAGCGCTGATAGAAAACACCGAAGCTGAAATAATTATAGGTACGGAAAGCTGGCTGAAGCCAGAGATAAATTCTGCCGAAATTTTTACAAAGGCACAGACGGTGTTTAGAAAGGATAGATTGCATGCAACTGGTGGTGGCGTGTTTGTCGCTGTTAGTAGTAGCTTATCCTGTAGTGATATAGAAGTGGATAGTTCTTGTGAATTATTATGGGTGGAGGTTATACTCAACAACCGAGCTAGGTTAATAATTGGCTTATTTTACCGACCTACCGACTCAGCAGCATTAGTGGCAGAACAACTGAGGCAAAATCTGGAATACATTTCACGTAAATTAACTCAGCATGTTATAGTCTTAGGTGGAGATGGTTGGTTGGTTGTTTGGGGAAGGAGACCAGACAGCGAGGTCATCGGTCTCATCGGATTAGGGAAGGATGGAGAAGGAAGTCGGCCGTGCCCTTTCAGAGGAACCATCCCTGCATTTGCCTGGAGCGATTTAGGGAAATCACGGAAAACCTAAATCAGGATGGCCGGACGCGGGTTTGAACCGTCGACCTCCCGAATGCGAGTCCAGTGTCTAACCACTACGCCACCTCGCTCGGTCTTAGGTGGAGATTTCAATTTACCAGATATAGAATGTGACAGGCAGATGTTCAGGACGGGTTGTAGGGACAGAGCATCGAGTGACATTATACTGAGTTCACGATCCGAAAATTACCTCAAGCAATTAAACAGAGAACCGACTCGTGGAGATAACATCTTTGACCTACTGATAACAAACAGACCCGAACTTTCCGACTCTGTAAGCGCAGAACAGGCCGTTGCAGCATCCCTGAATATGGAAGTAATTAGAAATATAAAAAAGGGAGAAAGGTTTCTCTGTTTAGAAAAAGTAATAGAAGGCATATTTCAGACTACCTAACAGATGAAAACTTAAATTTCTCTTCCCACACTGACAATGTGGAGTGTTTATGGAAAAAGTTCAAGGCAATAGTAAAATGCGTTTTAGCCAGGTACGTGCCGAGTAAAACTGTGACGATCGGGATAAACCCACCGTGGTTCAAAAACAAAGTTAGGAAACCACTGCGAAAGCAAAGAGAGCTTAACTGCAATTTTAAACGCAGCCAAAACCTCTCAGAGAAACAGAAGCCAAACGATGTCAAAGTTTGTGTAAGGAGGGTTATGCGTGAAGCGTTCAGTGAATTCGAAAGTAAAATTCTATGTACCAACTTGACAGAAAATCCTAGGAAGTTCTGGTCTTACGTTAAAGCAATAAGGGGATCGAAACAGCATATCCAGATACTCTGTGATGATAATGGCATTGAAACAGAGGGTGACACGCGTAAAGCTGAAATACTAAACACCTTTTTCCAAAGCTGTTTCACAGAGAAGACCGCACTGCAGTTCCTTTACTAAATCTTCGAACGAACGAAAAAATGGCTGACATCGAAATAAGTGTCCAAGGAACAGAAAAGAAACTGAAAGCACTCAACAGAGGAAAGTCCACTGGACCTGACGGGATACCAATTCGATTCTACACAGAGTACGCGAAAGAACTTGCCCCTCTTCTAACAGCCGTGTACCGCAAGTCTCTAGAGGAACGGAAGGTTCCAAAAGATTGGAAAAGAGCACAGGTAGTCCCAGTCTTCAAGAAGGGTCGTCGAGCAGATGCGCAAAACTATAGGCCTATATCTCTGACATCGATCTGTGTTTTCTGCTCACGTATCATGTCAATTCTGGAAACCCAGAATCTACTCTGTAGGAATCAACATGGATTCCGGACACAGCGATCGTGTGAGACTCAACTCGCTTTATTTGTTCATGAGACCCAGAAAATATTAGGTACACGCTCCCAGGTAGACGCCATTTTCCTTGACTTCCGGAAGGTGTCCGATAGAGTTCCGCACTGTCGCCTGATAAACAAAGTAAGAGTCTACGGGATATCAGACCAGCTGTGTGGCTGGATTGAAGAGTTTTTAGCAAACAGAACACAGCATGTTGTTCTCAATGGATAGACGTCTACAGACGTTAAAGTAACCTCTGGCTTGCTACAGGGGAGTGTTATAGGACCATTGCTTTTTATAATATATATAAATGACCTAGTAGATAGTGTCGGAAGTTCCATGCGGATGATGTTGTAGTATACAGAGAAGTTGCAGCATTAGAAAATTGCAGCGAAATGCAGGAAGATCTGCAGCGGATAGGCAGTGGGTGCAGGGAGTGGCAACTGACCCTTAACATAGACAAATGTAATTATATTGCGAATGCATAGAAAGAAGGATCCTTTATTGTATGATTATATGATAGAAGAACAAACACTGGTATCAGTTACTTCTGTAAAATATCTGAGAGTATGCGTACGGAACGATTTGAAGTGGAATTATCATATAAAATTAATTGTTGGTAAGGCGGGTGCCAGGTTGAGATTCATAGAGAGAGGCCTTAGAAAATGTAGTCCGTCAGCAAAGGAGGTAGCTTACAAAACACTCGTTCGACCTATACTTGAGTATTGCTCATCAGTGTGGGATCCGTACCAGGTCGGGTTGACTAAGGGGATACAGAAGATCCAAAGAAGACCGGTGCGTTTCGTCACAGGGTTATTTGGTAAGCATGACAGCGTTACGGAGATGTTTAGCAAACTCAAGTGGCAGACTCAGCAAGAGAGGCGCTCTGCATCGCGGTGTAGCAGCTTGCTGTCCAGGTTTCGAGAGGGTGCGTTTCTGGATGAGGTATCGAATATATTGCTTCCCCCTACTTATACCTCCCGAGGAGACCACGAATGTAAAATTAGAGAGATTCGAGCGCGCACGGAGGCTTTCCGGCAGTCGTTCTTCCCGCGAGCCACACGCGACTGGAACAGGAAAGGGAGGTAATGACAGTGGCACGAAAGTGCCCTCCGGCACACACCGTTGGGTGGCTTGCGGAGTAAAAATGTAGGTGTAGATGTAGATTTGTGATCGAATTGTTCGACATTACATGCGAACGAATTTTCCCTCGTTTCTGCACCACGCGTCTCCATAATTCGCTGTCCAAACGATACTTGTGCACTTTTAAGGCCTCCTCTTCTGTCATGAGATTCTCGAAGTAATATTTTCGTTCGCCGAAGACGTACGCAATTGTGTTCTGGTTCAGTCTCTGCCATACTTTGCCTCGCCTGTCGGCGCCCGCTCTGTCGTGCGCCCTATGGCGGCAGGTGTGTTTTCTAGCGGCATTCGCCTTTGTGGTTGTGGCGCAGCCTCACATTGCACCCCGGAACGTCGTAATAGGTACTCTTCTCTCATCTCCTGATAATGCGGGAGCGATGCCGAACCAGATCGTAATTTTACACTGAAGCACCAAAGAAACTGGTGCAGTCATGCGTATTCAAATACAGAGATATGTAAACAGCGAGAATACGACGCTGGGGTTGGCAACCCCTATATAAGATAACAAATGTCTCGTGCAGCAGTAAGATCGGTTACTGCTGCTACAATAGTAGATTATCAAGATTTAAGTAAGTTTGAACGTGGTGTTATAGTCGGTGCACGAGCAATGGAGCACAGCATCTTCGAGGAAGCGATGAAGTGGGGATTTTCCCTAACGACTATTTCACGAGTGTACCGTGGACTTCAGGAATCCGGTAAAACACCAAATCTCCGACATTGCTGCCTCTGGAAAAATATTCTGCAAGAATAAGACCAACGACAACTGAAGCGAATCGTTCAACGCGACAGAAGTGAAACACTTGCGCAAATTGCCGCAGATTTCAGTCCTAGTCCATCTTCGAGTGTCATTCAAAGAAATATCTTCGATATAGGCTTTCGAAACTGAAGGGCCATTCTTGTACCCTTGATGACTGCACGACGCAAAGCTTTACGTCTCGCCTGGGCCCATTACGCCGAAATGGGGCTGTTAATGACTGGAAACATGTTGCCTGGTCGGACGAGTCTCGTTTCAAATTCTACCGAGCGGATGGGCGTTTTCGGGTATGGACACAACCTCATGAATCAATGGACCCTGCAGTCAGCAGGTGACTATTCAAGCAGGTGGAGGCTCTCTAATGGTGTGGAGTGTGTGCAGTTGGAGTTGTATGGGACCCCTGATACGTCTAGATACGGCTCTGACGGGTCACACGTGCTTCAGCACCCTGTCTCATGACCTGCATCCATTCATTTCCATTATACAATCAGACGGACTTCGGGAAATTCCAGCAGGACAATTCGACACCGCACACGTCCAGAATTGCTACAGAGTTTCTCCAGGAATAATCTCCCGATTTTAAACGTTTCCGCTGGCCACCAAAATCGCCAGACATGAAAAGTATTTACCATATCTGGGATGCTTTGCAATGTGCTGTTCAGAAGAGATCTCCACTCCCTGTCCTATTACGAATTAAGGGTCAGCTCTGCAGGATTCATGGTGTGAGCTCGCTCCAGCAGCCGGCCGTAGTGGCCGAGTTGTTTTAGGCGCTACAGTCTGGAACTGCGCGACCGCTACGGTCGCAGGTTCGAATCCTGCCTCGGGCATGGATGTGTGTGATGTCCTTAGGTTAGTTAGGTTTAAATAGTTCTAAGTTCTAGGGGACTGATGAACTCAGAAGTTAAGTCCCATAGTGCTCAGAGCCATTTGAACCATTTCACTCCAGCACTACTTTAGACATTAGTCGAGTCCATTCCATGTCGTGTTGCGGCATTTCTGCGTGCTCGCACGGGCCCTGCACAATATTAGGATGATGTACCAGTTTCTTTGGCTCTTCAGTGTAATTGCGCAACCCGCTGACGTGTTTGCTGTACTTCTGATAGATCGTTTTGCTGTCAGGTGATTCTAGTGTGCTCTTCTTTATCCTCTGAAGTTTCTCTCTGTTCTCGATCTGTTCGGTGTGCTTCACGTTGTCGCTAATTTTTTCTTGCGTTTTTTGGACGATCCTTCTGCCCCGTTTTTGGAGCGTGGCCAGAACCTATTTGGTATTGCTCACATCGATTCTGGCCTGTTTTACTTATTCTTTAGCTAACAAAGCGTCCTTGCGTGCACTTTCGGCCACTAATGTTGCCGCCCTAGCATCAAGTTTTGCCCCGCTCGCGACCTCTCACGTCTTAGCCGATGTTTCCGTCACGCTTTTATCTCTTCCTTAAGACACACGACTTCCTCCTTAACCTGCTCTGTACTTTCAACAAGCTGTTCAGCTACCATCAGTATCTCCTTCGTCTCCTTAGTGACGGATTCCTATATCTCTGTCGCCTCCTTTGAGGCTAGTTCCTTCATCTCTCTCAGCTGCCTCTTCTTCTCCACTTACTGCGTAAATCGCATGTGGGCCTTAATTTGAGATCCTTTAGCTGCAGAAGTGTTGGGGAATTAATTCCACCGATAACTGAAAACTGCCTTGAGCAGTTACACAGAAAACCGACTCGTGGCGATAAGATATTAGGCCTTCTGGTGACAAGCAGACCCGAACTATTTGAAACAGTTAACGCAGAACAGGGAATCAGCGATCATAAAGCGGTTACTGCATCAATGATTTCAGCCGTAAATAGAAATACTGAAAAAGGTAGGAAGATTTTTCTGTTTAGCAAAAGTGACAAAAAGTAGATTTCAGAGTACTTGATGGCTCAACACAAAAGTTTTGTCTCAAGTACAGATAGTGTTGAGGATCAGTGGACAAAGTTCAAAACCATCGTACAACATGCGTTAGATGAGTATGTGCCAAGCAAGATCGTAAGAGATGGAAAAGAGCCACAGTGGTACAACAACCGAGTTAGAAAACTGCTGCGGAAGCAAAGGGAACTTCACAGCAAACATAAACATAGCCAAAGCCATGCAGACAAACAAAAATTACGCGAAGCGAAATGTACTGTGAGGAGGGCTATGCGAGAGACGTTCAATGAATTCGAAAGTAAAGTTCTATGTACTGACTTGGCAGAAAATCCTAAGAAATTTTGATCTTATGTCAAAGCGATAGGGGGATCAAAACAAAATGTCCAGACACTCTGTGACCAAAATGGTACTGAAACAGAGGATGACAGACTAAAGGCCGAAGTACTAAATGTCTTTTTCCAAAGCTGTTTCACAGAGGAAGACTGTACTGTAGTTCCTTCTCTAGATTGTCGTACAGATGACAAAATGGTAGATATCGAAATAGACGACAGAGGGATAGAGAAACAATTAAAATCGCTCAAAAGAGGAAAGGCCGCTGGACCTGATGGGATACCAGTTCGATATTACACAGAGTACGTGAAGGAACTTGCCCCCCTTCTTGCAGCGGTGTACCGTAGGTCTCTAGAAGAGCGTAGCGTTCCAAAGGATTGGGAAAGGGCACAGGTCATCCCCGTTTTCAAGAAGGGACGTCGAACAGATGTGCAGAACAATAGACCTATATCTCTAACGTGTATCAGTTGTAGAATTTTGGAACACGTATTATGTTCGAGTATAATGACTTTTCTGGAGACTAGAAATCTACTCTGTAGGAATCAGCATGCGTTTCGAAAAAGACGATCGTGTGAATCCCAGCTCGCGCTATTCGTCCACGAGACTCAGAGGGCCATAGACACGGGTTCCCAGGTAGATGCCGTGTTTCTTTACTTCCGCAAGGTGTTCGATACAGTTCCCCACAGTCGTTTAATGAACAAAGTAAGAGCATATGGGCTATCAGACCAATTGTGTGATTGGATTGAAGAGTTCCTAGATAACAGAACGCAGCATGTCATTCTCAATGGAGAGAAGTCTTCCGAAGTAAGAGTGATTTCAGGTGAGCCGCAGGGGAGTGTCGTAGGACAGTTGCTATTTACAATATACATAAATGACCTTGTGGATGACATCGGAAGTTCACTGAGGCTTTTTGCGGATGATGCTGTGGTGTATCGAGAGGTTGTAACAATGGAAAATTGTACTGAAATGCAGGAGGATCTGCAGCGAATTGACGCATGATGCAGGGAATGGCAATTGAATCTCAATGTAGACAAGTGTAATGTGCTGCGAATACATAGAAAGAAAGATCCCTTATCATTTAGCTACAATATAGCAGGTCAGCAACTGGAAGCAGTTAATTCCATAAATTATCTGGGAGTACGCATTAGGAGTGATTTAAAATGGAATGATCCTATAAAGTTGATCGTCGGTAAAGCAGATGCCAGACTAAGATTCATTGGAAGAATCGTAAGGAAATGCAATCCGAAAACAAAGGAAGTAGGTTGCAGTACACTTGTTCGCCCACTGCTTGAATACTGCTCAGCAGTGTGGGATCCGTACTAGATAGGGTTGATGGAAGAGATAGAGAAGATCCAACGGAGAGCAGCGCGCTTCGTTACAGGATCATTTAGTAATTGCGAAAGCGTTACGGAGATGATAGACAAACTCCAGTGGAAGACCTGCAGGAGAGACGCTCAGTAGCTCGCCACGGGCTTTTGTTGAAGTTTCGAGAACATACCTTCACCGAAGAGTCAAGCAGTATATTGCCCCCTCCTACGTATATCTCCCGAAGAGACCATGAGGATAAAATCAGAGAGATTAGAGGCATACCGACAATCCTTCTTTCCACGAACAATGCGAGACTGGAATAGAAGGGAGAACCGATAGAGGTACTCAAGAGGTCTCTCCGCCACACACCGTGAGGTGGCTTGCGGAGTATGGATGTATATGTAGATGTAGAACCGACCATGGCAACTGGACGCACTGTAGCCAAGCTGCCTAGCTAAGCTGTCAGCTCTTCTTACCGACAGACTTTTAACGGTGGGACCGAGCGAGGTGGCGCAATAGTAAGACATTGGACGAGCACTCTGTAGGATGACGGTCCAAATTTCCGTCCAGTCATCAAGATTTCGGTGTTCTGTAGTTTGTCTAAATTTCTTAGGTAAAAACCTCGTATGGTTCCTTTGAAAATGACATGATCGATTTCCTTCCCCATCCTTTTCCAGTTATAACAAGATCTCCCGTTCTAACGACGTCGATGTCGATGTCGATGGAACATTAAACATGAATCAGCATTCGTCCTTGTCAATGGAGGCTGGTGGACCAGTTGCTATCACTGCGATTGCTCAACCAAAAGGAAGGGTGCAACTGCAGGGGACCCACAAGGCCTTAGAACGCAATGTTTGATTACTGTCGTCTGAAAAGTGGAGCTCCAATTTAGCCCTTCTAACAAAAATTCTTAATGTTGCATTTTCATTTTCCTTCTCATTTATCAATGTAAGCCAAAAATATATATGTGTTTCATAGTTTTTTCATGAACTCACGGTATTTGTATGCCAACGGTATGTATGTGCACGTAAAGGAACGTAAGCGCAATGAATGGAAACATTAGAGATGTTTATCCCAGCAACCACTCTTTTATGTAAATGCGAATTTTCACGCTCCATACGAAGGCAGTACAACGAACTTTAATAGCGGACACGCCGTAATTCGCCGTCTCCCGGCCGTCGGGTGGTAACGGTTTTAATATGTAAATTAGCACGCACGGCTGCAGCCCTTAAAGCTTTCCGGCGGGGGCGTATGTCGCCGACGGCCGGCTTACAGCGACCCACGCGTGCAGCCTCCACCCACGCTTCGAGTTGTTAATACCGCAGAATGGGGTGGCTGGCGTATTATTTATCGAACGGTCCGCTGCTGCTGTTCTTCGTCGCCCCGATCCGAAACATAGAGGCAGCAGCTTGTATACTTGAGGAGACAACATACCGAGATAGGACTCGGATCTAAGGGGAACTCGTTGTTGAACCTGGAAGGGATATCTGTGTAAATGGCCGAATGTGGTAATCAGTGAGCGTAGACAAGGCATGTCTAAAAAGTTCAGTTAAACTTATTATGGAGCAAAGATAACGGAAGAAAAAGGAAATATGCGCTTTTCTTCGAAATAATCGCCAATATGCACTAACACTATGGTGTTTATTCTAAAACTGCTGTCAGCTGTCAGTGAGAGCTCCTTTAGGACCCAGTGGTTTTGGACGGTGAATATTCAATAGAGTCCAAACTAACATCAGACACGCTAAAAGGAAGCGCAATAGAACCTCTACAGTTTTCAGCAAACGATTCAGCAACTGTATGAAATTGTTCGCCTACGATACTGTTGTCTAGAGTAAAATATCGTCCCGGAATATCATAAAGGAATGAAAGAGAAAGAAAGGGTAGTGTGGTTTTGTTCGCTGGGAGACCTCTACGGGTTGTTCATTCGCCTAATTGGAAAGGATTTTGTTCCTCTAAACGAAATCACCCCTTTTCATAGCCTTTGGGGGTTCGAAGGAAATGAAAAGTGAGCTGAATGAAATTTCCACTTAGGTTAACGAATGGTATGTGTCTGTAAATGTGGATAAATGGAAAATATTGCTAATAACAAGGCCATTTTCCAGAATTTACTGTCTACCGTCGCCAAAGAAGTTGCAAAGTTTGCAAATGACATTGTAAAAGAAATTACACATCTAGACCGAAGCACAAATGCACAGTACATGACGTCTTTGACGCTGTGGTGACAATGTAATGTACAAAGTTGAATAAATAATCATAAAGGGAGTAAACAGAAAAAACGTCAGCACACTACAGAAAAACTTTGCCTATTTAACAGTTTGCGTTACATAAATGAAGCAAGTAAAATAATAACAGTATGTGAAGAGACCTCTAGGCACAGTTTGTAGAACTAAAGCAAACTAAAGGTTCTCATTTATTATGCTGGATATTTTTTGACTATAGTTCCGATCTTCTGAATGACGTGTCGCCCAGAAATTCACATTGCTCTCCTCTCCCCGTCGAGAGTGACGAAAACATCTTTTATTACATGCCTCGATGACGCTAGATTCCGTAGAGTGTGGCCTTAACTTCCGGGGTATGCGCTGTTGAAACAGATAAGTACGTATTATTACTCCATAAATTCTAGTCAGATCTATAAAAGAGTTACATTACTGAACGTATTTCGTACAGATATCCTATTTTGGTACAAAAATTTCAATAATCCATTTTTTCTTTAAATGTTAGTGATAGTTCTTTTTAGATCAGCATTGAATGTTTTAGAATATGTCGTTGAAACGATTTTCTGTAATGTAACCAGATAGAGATTATGGAACCAAACAACCTTTGCCTGGAAGATATTCTTGTCAGACCAGAATTAACTTAGTTATTACAGATGCTAGATTTAAATAGGCCACCCTATGTATGGAGACTTAGACCTTTAAAATGAAAAGAATTTGATGAGATGTGTTTAATCTGCAAACTATCATTCATGAGTGGTTAATGATACACTACATTATGCCATTAGTTACGACTTACTTGCGTATACCAACAAAGTCCTTTAGCGATAGTGCTTTCCACAAGCCAACAACTGTTTTTCAGTCGTTCAGACTTGGACTCAATGGATTGGCTTGTGTAATGCAGGAGGATAGCCTATGATGATATGGATAGCGTCTTTCTCAGTACCATACCGTGTGCACACATTAATGGCGCTGTTTATTGAATTCGATAAAGTAAATGTCCGTAGGTTACTTGGGGTAATTTCTTTAATACAATTATCTGACTGTGAATACCTATACTTAAATGTCACAGTACTGGCTTACAACAACTCTTTGATCAATAAGCATACTTGTAAGCCGGCCACTGTGGCCGAGCGGTTCTAGGCGCTTTAGTCCGGAACCGCGCGCCTGCTACGGTCGCAGGTTCGAATCCTGCCTCGGGCATGGATGTGTGTGATGAGCTTAGGTTAGTTAGGTTTAAGTAGTTCTAAGTCTAGGGGAATAATGACCTTAGATGGCTCAAATGGCACAAATGGCTCTGAGCACTATGTGACATAACTGCTGAGGTCATCAGTCCCCTAGAACTTAGAACTACTTAAACCTAGCTAACCAGAAGACATCACACACAGCCATGCCCAAGGCAGGATTCGAACCTGCGACCGTAGCGACCTCAGATGTTAAGTCACATAGTGCTCAGAGCTATTTGAACCATTTGAACCATACTTGTAAACAGATCTGCTAGATACTAATGACATTTACATGAGCGTTTATAGTAGTTCAAAATCTTTCAGACGCACCCTTGATGGTGTTGTCTAATGTTACTATTCCATTCATTGTAAGATTCCTCTTCGAAGACATGTTATGGAATGCTCGCCTGAAAATGCGTTTAGTCTGATGGAGTATTGTAACGTTAAAACGGCAAATTGTGGCAAGCGATGTATTATCGAAATCGGCAGCTGTCAATTTAGCGTTGCTACACATTAAAAACGGCGGCACATTCCCAGCGCCAGCAAATATAATCCATTCTAATTACAAGTTTGCCACGCCACGTACATTAGCTGCGTTTACTGGTCGCATTAATATGTATGGAGTATAAATCAATCGGAAACATATGTAAGCTTATCTTCGTGCCTATTAAATAGTCATAATTGCCTAACAAATTTCTTTTGAACAAACATTAATTTCGTATTTCATATCAGTTATATATTTACTATAAATAACACTAACTGCATTCAAGCATCCTTTGTTATTTTGAGATGTTCTGTTCTGTCGGCCATACTTCAGAAGATGATATGGGAATAATTATCCAATTTCTTTCCTGTTTACCTGAATTATTCATTATATAGATCGGTTTCACATGTGCAATGATTCATGAGGCAGTGCGTTCCACTATTTAGAATGCGACACAATTTATTTCGTACACTTGTATAGAAAGAGGGAATAGCAGTCATCAAAAAACAATTACATTTAAGAAACAGGGTCTGGATGGTTATGGGCTGCAATAATTTCTTCCACGTAACTGCTCATACAGAATATCACTTTACTTCAGCAAACAATCTACATACATTTGAAAAGTAAGAGTACAGATAAAATGGTGGTATCGTGCCAGGTGATAAGAGCTTAATACACGATTGTGAGTAGAAATTTAGTAGAGCCTCATGTACTTTTTAATTGCGAACCTGCGGATTTTCGTCAGTTTGGAGAAGGTCCTGCTGAGTAAAGAGCGATGGGTGCAGCACACACAGTACGTCGATCTATGGAACAGAGCTCCAATTAGAAGGCGACCACCTTCGCAATTCACAGATTGTGCGGTAATCAACAGCGGAAGGATTATGAAATAAATTTCAAGGTAGCTGTCGTTAGCGAGTCTTTATGTTATTAAATTTTTTCTGCTCTCTGGATCTCCAAGTGCGATGTAACAGAATTAAGCTCGTATCCGGCATTATGTCTAGCAGGTTTTGTGTCTAAAAGGTCGTAGCTTTTCCATTAGAATATCGCCGGAAGCATTTACATTGATAGTCAAAAGAATGTTTAGCAATAATATAGTACATTTCCAAAGTTTCTGACTCATTTTAAAACGCAAAGCAAAATTTCAGTTCTATAACACACGTTTTGTTCCACCCACTAAAGCTGGTGAATCATTACTCCATAAGAGCGTAACGAATCACTAAGCTACTGAACAATGAAGCTTACAGTTGTTCTAAGAGTATACAGTCAAAACAGTCATATATGCTCACTACTCATCTTACACCTGTACTAGCGTAAGAAAAAACGAAAAAAGACATACGGAGTGTAAAGTGTATTTATATGTGTTTCCTTTACCACGCCAAAAATGACGTCAGTTCCATATGCCTGATATTTTTACGTAGGTTTAATTACAACTACCATTTGAATCGCCTGCAACGTAGAACACATTAGAAAATCTGATTCGCACCACATAAGCCGGCCGGGGTGGCCGAGAGGTTCTAGGCGCTACAGTCTGGAACCGCGCGACCGCTACGGTCGTAGGTTGGAATCCTGCCTCGGGCATGGATGTGTGTGATGTCCTTAGGTTAGTTAGGTTTAAGTAGTTCTAAGTTCTAGGGGACTGATGACCTCAGAAGTTAAGTCCCATAGTGCTGAGAGCCATTTTTTGAACCACATAAAAGTTCTCACTCATAAACAATAGAAACCCGCACGTGTAGCCGCGCGTGTTAAAGAACCGCTTCGGTGACGGGGAGAGGCGCTGGCCCACGGTCGAATGAGCTCGGCGGATTAAAGGTGAATGTCGGTGTATCTGGCAGCCTGGATGTGGAGTTCTAGTTGTTCCTCACATCCGTCTATGTGAATGCTGCGCTCGTACCCAAGTCTCTCCTCATTTACGCTTTTAGAACACTTTCACGCACTTCCAAATGGATAACACTGCACACAGACAATTGGGGTGTATATATTCCGACCAGAGGGATATCGGGGTGGTGACAGGAAGAGCATCCATCGACCCTTAAATTAAAGACGCCAAATCTGTTTAATAACCATAATGACACTGCGCAGATGCGGGGCAAAGGCACAAGGTAAAGACAAGACTCACAAACCAAAGAAAAATCATTCAATATTTGCTCCTTTCCTTTCATTATTAGATAAAAAATTGTTCCAAGAAACGCAGGGTTTAGCTATCAGCTTTCACATTTCTTCGATAGTTACATCGGTACTGTATTCCAAAAAATTGCTTATTACTGCAATAATTGGCGGCCGAGGGCTGTGGCACTTTAATTGGGATATTTACTTTCCATGAAGGATTTGGAATATTATGGTTCATCATGCGAACTATACAGGATGGTCAGAAACAGTCTGCAAAACTTGTATGGGTGTTGCAGGGTATATTGTGCTGACAAATCTTTGATAATACCAAAAATTCGATATGTTGTGCCATTTTCGAATTAATTTGCACTGAAGCTGGCCAATTAGGCCACTGCACGCCCAAATTTAAGCACCCCTTCCCCAGAAAGAAATAGTTTTACTTGTTCTCATAGCGTAGATGATAGTGCACGATCCTGCTCAGCCTTTGGCTAGGTTTCGATCCTTGCTACCCTCCCACGTCTAATTTTTGTATCGCTCTTGCGTTGGCGTAAGCTGTCACCAGCACACTGGTCAACAAAGAGGATGCGAGAAGATCGATAATAAGCAGTGGAGCAAGCGCGTCTATGAGGATGGAGTCCAAAGATAAACTCGCAAACAATACGCCACCAACGCCCTCTCGACGGCCAGTATTTAGATCGCTGCCATGGACTGGAGGGTCCAGTCAGTCACAGACAGTCACCCAGTGGCAGTCAGAGTCGCAATCACAACGTCCTCTGGTTGCTTCCTATGGTACAAGACCCAACAGTGCCGACGACGACACACAAGTGGTGACGAGGATAATTCATCAGTGCAAACTGAAGTTAATCAACTTGGCCGACGATTTTGGTTTTTCTCTTGTTTCAGCTTGCAGGGATGATCAATTTGCTAATTTGTTGTTTTATTCTTGCATGTATCTCAGGAGGGGAGCCGCAGCACTAATCAAATTCCTCTTTTCAGAGGCTTTGCTTGTCTTCTTGCTATAACTTATTTGTGTTAAACATGCTCATCCCGCGCCCACCACCCCCTGCCCCACGCCACAGAAGCAGACGGCCAATGTGGCGGATCTAACACAAATTTTTCAGTTTCAGAACCAACAAATCTCTGCCCTACTAAAGACTGTACAGCAACTTCTAGTTGCACAAGCTGCGTCGGCCGCACAACCACAACCGACTGACCGACCGACGTACCCAACAAATGCCGCTGACCAGCATAACAACGTTCCGGCAATTTAACGACACAGAAGAGGAATCGCTCGAATACCTGATACAAATCCAAACGCATTCTAAAGTTCAGCATGGTGAAGATACTGTAAAGCTACAATACTTTCTTTCGATTGCGGGGTCCCCAGTAATCTGGTTAATACAAAAACTGTTTGCAACGGCACCTCTCGACGAATTCCGCTATGACGAAGTAATCGCTGCATTAACTCAATATTATGAACAGCAGGTCTAAGTAGCTGCAGCCAGATATAAGTTCTATAGCTTGCAGATAAAGCAAGAACAGACACACAGTCTGTGATAGACATAATTAATGGGCATGACTAGGAAGTATAAATTTAAGTATACGTGTAGCTACTTTTACAGTGGCTTAATGATTAGGGATGCAATAACATTCAATGTCCCAGATAGTAGAATAGGGAAACAGATCCTAAAATACTCTCATCCGTCACTTCCCTAAGTATTGCAAATCTTAGCGCTATATGATTCGGGTGCTATAGCGACCGATAAGTTTGACCAGGCAGCGATTTGTTGGGTCGAGTCGCGCCTTGCGAGCGGCCACGCCAAGCAGCCGCAACATCGAGCACGTACACAGACGCGTGGACAGCCAAGTAGACATGTAAACAGGCCTGTGAATTTAGTGAACTCTTGCCTTCGTTGTTTTACTCGCCATAAGAGACGGGACTGCCCATCACGTACCGCAACGTCGTACTCGTGTGGAAAAAAGGCAATGTCTGAGAGTTTGTTTGCAATGGCACAAAAATCTAAAACAATTATTTTTACTGTTTATATCAAGAGACTGTGAGAACATATTCTGTGTAGATGCCTTTCACTTGTTTGCCCTTAGCGTCCACGGCAATGTACTGTAAGTCTCTTCATTTGCACCAAAATATAGTCTCTAACTTGCTTACAGAATTTCCTGAACTATTTTCAGAAGAAATGGGAAAGCTAATAACTTTGTAGCGAATGTTCCATTGAAAGACAACGCACAGCCTAAGTTTTTCCAGGCCCGCGTCATTGCTTTAAGAGACAAAGTAGTCAGGGAATTGAAGGAATTGCAAGATAATGGTCTAATTGCTCCCATACAAGCTAGTGAGTGGGGAAGTGAAAATTAGCAAGCACCGCACTGCTTACAAAAACCGGTTCAAATGACTCTAAGCACTAAGGGACTTAACATATGAGGTAATCAGTCCCCTAGACTTAGAACTACTTAAACCTAGCTAACCTAAGGACAGCACACACATCCATGCCCGAGGCAGGATTCGAACCTGCGACCGTAGTGAGACAAACAGTTAATTACAACGTCGTTGCACAGCAGCAGGGAGAGAAGGAGGCACAACCTTTATCTTACTTGTGTCAGAACCTGTTGTCGTTTATGAAAACACAGTGTTCACTGTATGTGCACAAGCCCGTTTTTTCTGGGCGCAGGCAAAGTTGGCGTTTTTGTGGCATTGGATACAAACTGCTCAGACATTGCCTTTTTTCCAAACGTGTAAAACGTTGCGGTACGTGATGGGCAGTCCCGTATTTTATGGTGAGCAAAACATCGAGGCCGGCCGGAGTGGCTGTGCGGTTCTAGGCGCTACAGTCTGGAACCGCTCGACCGCCACGGTCGCAGGTTCGAATTCTGCCTCGGGCATGGATGTGTGTGATGTCCTTAGGTTAGTTAGGTTTAAGTAGTTCTAAGTTCTAGGAGACTGCCGGTCGCGGTGGTCTAGCGGTTCTAGGCGCTCAGTCCGGAACCGCGAGACTGCTACGGTCGCAGGTTCGAATCCTGCCTTGGGCATGGATGTGTGTGATGTCCTTAGGTTAGTTAGGTTTAAGTAGTTCTAAGTTCTAGGGGACTGATGACCATAGATGTTAAGTCCCATAGTGCTCAGAGCCATTTGAACCAAAACATCGAGGGCAAGAGTTCACTGATTTCACAGGCCTGTTTACATGTCTACGTCTCTGTTAGCGCTTCTGTGTACGTGCTCGATGTTGTGGCTGCTTGGGGTGGTCGCAAACACCGGGCGACTCGACCCTACAAATCGCGGCCTGGTCAAACATATCGGCCGCTATGGCACCCGAATCGTATAGTTGTAAGATTTGCAATACTTAGGGAAGTGACGGATGAAAGTATTTTAGGATCTGTTCCCATATTCTACTATCTGTGTGCCTAAGCCTTCTGGTCGCATTGGTATTTGTCTTGACTTCAAGTCTACAGTCAACCTACAGACAGAGGTTGCCACTTATCCGTTACCTCGCCCTGAGGAACTCACGCATAGGCTTGTTGAAGGATGTTACTTTTCTAAGAGACATTTGCGTGATGCTAACATGCAAATTCCTTTGGATTAACAGTCACAGAAAGCATCTGTTTTAAATTCACACTTAGGACTGTTCAAGTATTTGCGTTTGCCCTTTGACAGTGCTCCCGCACACGCCATTTTTCAACGTTATTTGGATCAGCTGGCCGGCCGATGTGGCCGAGCGGCTCTAGGCGCTTCAGTCTGGAACCGTGCGACCGCTACGTTCGCAGGTTCGAATCCTGCCTCGGGCATGGATGTGTGTGACGTCCTTAGGTTCGTTAGGCTTAAGTAGTTCTAAGTTCTATGGGACTGATGACCTGAGATGATAGGTCCCATAGTGCTGAGAGCCATTTAGATCAGCTGATTGCAAAAGTGCCGATTTGTTCCAATTAACTTGACGATATTGTCGTCTCAGGTCGTACACCAGATGAACACATTGCCAATTTGAGTAATCTTCCTGGAATGTTGTCAGAAGCAGGACTCAAGCAAGTGTCGTCTCGAAAACAGTGACATTTTTTTCAAACTGAACTACAGTACTTAGATCATGTGATAAACAGTCAGGGTATGCACCCTGTCCAATCCAATTTGTTTGAAATTCGTGACCTGCTTGTTCCTCCCAATGTGTCCGATCTGCAGTCAGTACTAGGCAAGATGACATACTACATTTAGTTTATACCGACTGCCGCTCAGATAGCAGCTCCACCGAATCGCTTGCATCGCAAAAATGAACTTTTTGTGTGGACTAAAGACTATTAAGACGCATTTCAGAAACTCAGAAATGCTTTGCTTAGTGACAGATATTTAGTGCATTTTGACCCTGCCAAGCTCGCAATTTTTCAAGTCGATGGTTCTTCCTACGGAATCGGCGCTGTGCTTTCGCACAGAATTGGAGGTAAAGATAGACCTCTTCATTTTGCCTCAAGGTTGCCAATTCCAAAACAGTGCATTTACTACCAAACTGAAAAAGAGGCTCTCGCTATTCTGCATGCTGTGACTAAATTCCGTCACTATTTGTATGGTTGCAAATTCTATTTAGTGAAGGATCTCAAGCCTTTGAAGTTCTTGTTTCATACGTCAAAGACGTTTCCTACACCCACTGCTCAAAAACTGCAAGGATGGGCTTTGTTGGTTTCGCAGTATCAGTATGAAATTGAATCGTCAATTGTTGAAGCCGAATAAGTCATTCTTTTACATTTTTCAGGGGGAACAAAAAACTGAATATTGCCATATGTATTACCGCTACATTCCAGGAATTTTTCAGAACTGAAAGCGACTTAATTCTGCTTTTATTGAGAAATAAATAATTAACTTAGATTACATCACTTCGATTTTAAATGATTTCAAAGTTTTTTTACTAATTTGGTTTGAATAATTTACAAACATATTTCTTGCTTTTCTAGGATTTGATTGTATGAACACTTCATAATACATTATCATGGTTTGAAAAAATTGAACAAACTGAATAATTTTAACAGCAATAATGATTGACCCTCCATTGACTAATATTATAGCTAATCATTGGCCAAGAAAGCACTTCTTCATAGAATGATCTCTTTGTAGAAGGCACATATTCAATGACTTTCTTCACATCTTCCACCTTCATTCTGGTAATAGGTAGTTGGTTTTTTGCGTAGGCCTCCGATCATAAAAAACTTGTCCTCGTACGCTGTGTTCCGTCGTAAGTAAAACAGGGTAGAAAAAAGCCATGCGAACATAAAGGAGAGAATGGCTAAGATGTGGGTCCAACAAGAATGTGCTTAAAATACGCAATTTTCAATAATTGTCCGTAATTACGATGAGAGGGATAGAATATTCACGTCTTACACAATAAGACGATGCACGCGGAAGATGGAATCGTATTAAGAAGGAAAGTAGTGATGTTGAACATGTATTATACCGGTTGATGAACGTGCTAAAAGCATCTATATTAACATTGCTTAGAAGACGCAGCCAGAAGTTAAGGAAGGGACTGAGCAACGTAATGCACGAAACAGTAGTATCACGACTAGTCGAAGCAATGGATCAACATTCTCGTGAGTCATGCTTTCGGGAAATGGCAGTTTACATGTTACGTACTGTGAACAGGAAGTAAACACCACTCGAACTGATGTTTTTCACTGCAGCCAAGGAAGTATAGCACACTGCACAAAACATATCGCAAAGAGGATTCTGATAATTTTAAATTGTAGTCCTATACAAATTATCTTCTTCCATTTTCCCGCAACGGTTCAGCGATAAGCTAGTACAACTACTAAATGAAAACTGCGAGAAGCCAATAACCCTGCGCGTTTTACTCCGAGAGTGGCTGGTACAAAGTACGAGGCTATTCAAGAAAATTTAAAAGGCAAGTATATTTGCTAATGCCTAATGATTTTTATTTTTCGTGCAATGATGCAGTTATACGAAGCCAACAATGGCTAACAATGCTAACCACGATGCAAAATAGCCGGCAGCATGGCTAAAACTTAATGTGCCACAGAATGTCGTTCTCAACTTAAAACACGCTACTTCCCATGGCAAAATTTCTTCAATTTATTTTCCTATCTACAGTACAAGAAAACTTTTCAGATTTAAGTTATAAACTGCTCTGCACTAGTCACAGGTGAGATAGATGAAGCAACACAGCATATTAACAACTCGGTGAAAAAGATTGAAAGTGCGAGAGTGTTTTGCCAGAGGTCTCCCAGTCGGGCACAGAAAGATGGCCTGCTTTACTATAACGGCAGATCGAGTTGGCCTCGCAGCACGAAACAGTTGAAGAAATGGGATAAGACAGTGTTCAGACAGTGGGTGCAGTTGGAACCGCAGTAAGGTACGCAGGCTACGCTACAGTGTGGAAGGGGGTGGGGGGGGGGGAGGGGGTCTCTTTGTCTGGCGACCATTACGCTGTGCACCGTTGGCACACGCACTTCTGCGGAACCGTTTGCATTTACGCCAAGAGGGTAGTGAGTAGCCGAACGAGTAGTGGGGTCACGGGCTCTTCTGGGTTACAGCGAAAAGTAGGTACACCTAATGGACCCAGGAACATTGTGGAATCGGATAGTTCTGGTGGTCCACTTGTTATGTCGTGAGGAAGCATAATGTTGCATGGGAGTATCGACTTTCAGTTCATTGAACATAGTGCGCTTACTGGTCAACGGTTCTTGTGACATTTCACTGTTTCCCTAAGTCCTTTTCAGGGGTACAGTCGGCCCTGATTTCCTTATTGTAGATGACAATGCGGGTCCGTATCAAACAACGCAGGTGGAGGTGCTGTTGGAACGAGAGGATACTAGGAAAATCAACTGGCCTGCCCGTTCCCTCGAGTTAAATCCATTCAAGCCCGTGCGGGCTGGGTAGGGCAGACGCATTGCAACACGTCCACATTCACCAACGATCAACCAGTATTTCTCAACCGCGCTAGTGAAGTAATAGAAAGCCCTGTCACTAGAGCTCCCTACCAACCTACTGGCTCGCATGGGAGCGCGTAGCAGAGCGTGCATTACCGTCCGTGACGATCAAACTTGCTATTAAGAACCATACCCTGCCTTATGTAATGTCAAGGGGATTACCGGAAATCAGGGTGACTTAAATGTATGTATTGTTTTTACTGAATGTGTCGTTTCTGTTCGTTTCATTGCGTATTCCTTCAGTTACCTTCCCTAGTGTATTATTCTTTAGTAGTTCTTAGTAGCCGGCCGCGGTGGTCTCGCGGTTCTAGGCGCGCAGTCCGGAACCGTGCGACTGCTACGGTCGCAGGTTCGAATCCTGCCTCGGGCATGGATGTGTGTGATGTCATTAGGTTAGTTAGATTTAAGTAGTTCTAAGTTCTAGGGGACTAATGACCACAGCAGTTGAGTCCCATAGTGCTCAGAGCCATTTGAACCATTTTTGAGTTCTTAGTATATTTGGTCTGAGTTTTATCCAGCTAGCTATGTTACTTGGCAGCTATGTTTCTTGGCAGCTATGTTACTTACACCACGATAAACTTACTTTCACCTTCAAGTTGCTCACCGGTATGTGATGTCATACAGATTACACGTTATTTTCTAACTGATGTCGTCAATTGTAACAAACGATAATTCTTATTATAAAGTAATTTGCTAAATGAATGTGGTAGGAAATTAAGCTTTTGCTTGTCACTACTTGCTTCGCGTTGGCTGTCGATGCATCCAGCTACTAAACCAACGTTGATACTGCAAACAAAATTTATGTGTAATTGAATAAGTGTTATATGCAAGAGGAAACGCTACGGTACTCAAAAGTAATGATGAAAAGACTATGGCCGATGTTAATTGCCGGACAGTGATGTTTTAAATCACTGCGGGGGATGTACATACCAATAGACTATGAGGCGAGCGGTGTTTTATATGCAGCTAGAGAAAATATTTCTAACAATCCGCTTCTCTTCTTCTTGACAGCGCGAACGTCGCGAAAACACGTACCTAATAGCCACCCATACGCTCCATTGCGTACGGCACATTCGATTCCGCTACAGGACACAACTGAAGTCTGTCGACGAGGGAACTGTCACTCGGTGTACCCGAACCACCTGACTGCACGTATACATTTATATTAAAGATCTGTGCTCCGAAATGAGTCGTTGAATCGCTATGGGAAATCTTCAGTGAGTAATGTGTGTGGCGTATGTGTTTGTAAATTGCTTCTGTTTCACAGAAAAGCAATTGTCAATCACATTGGCGATGGAGACGTTACTTTGATATACAAGTTACAAACATTACAAACACCTGTACATGCTGTAGAATTTGCTATTGTTTATAGCCGAAGACTGGTTGGCGAATATGGAGGACTACTCCTTACATTAACTTTTAGGCTTTCATATAACACATGGTGTAGTAGGTTTGAGTGCCAACGAAGGCGAGCGAATCTAAAGCGGAAACATTCGCGCCAGGCGGAATAAACTTAGAAGTAACCGGGACTTTCAAGAGACAACAACTGATGAAGTTACAAATCAACAGTGTTTTGGCACAGACGAACTGGAGGAAATGAGGCTGGACCGTGTGGGAGAACATTCATAAATAAGCGCCCACCAATTTTCACACGAAATGCACACTTTGAAGAATACAGCGTAGAGAATGCTGGCAGAACAGCAATTACACACTCATCACAAACAACGTGTGGCACTAAATTATAATACTAACAGAGACCAGTTCTTTCAATGTTTTATTCAGTCCTAAAACTTAACGCTAAATTTACTCCTGTTCGTATTTTTCACTACTGAGTCCAGTTTCCACAATTACTCCTCTCCGTCCGAAGAGACCTGGGAAGGCACAACCCTACCGACCAACCACTGTGTGTTCCTCAGCTGCTAGGCGTCACTGGATGCGGATATGGACGGGCATGTGGTCAACACATCGCTCTTCCAGTCTTAGTTTAGTTCCCGTGATCGGATCCGCTACTCTTCAATTAAGTAGTTCCTTAATTGGCCTCACAAAGGCTGAGTGCACCCCACTTGCCATCAGCACTCGGAAGTCCCAGGCGGTCACTCATCCAATTGCTAGCCAAGCCCGACAGCTTTTAACTTCGGTGATCTGATGGGAACCGGTTTTACCTCTGCGGAAGGCCGATGGCTTTCATAATTATGATGTTTTCACTTTACTCGGTAGCCTTATCTTTAGTGATGAGAGTCCGTGTGCCACGTTCGTCGCAGATGAATAGCAAACATCTACTATTAATTTGTAAGTTGGAATTGCACATGATCAACTAATATGGTCACCTTTGCCGCTACCCTGCTTGAATGGTGCTTGTTACCTAATGTTCGTTAGAGATGTTTAAAGGAATTTAGACAATTTTCACTTCTTTCATCATTTTGCAAACTTTTACAGTATGCATGTATTAGGGCTTAATGAGTTTCCTTCACGATCGGCGGGTATATCAATGATTACAGTTGTAAACAGAAAACTGTTACATGTATAACGGCCAACACAGGGCATCAGGTTTTTTTTTTTTTCATTGTTGTTACTAGACCTGGTAGGACATATAAAGGGCGTTAAGAACTTATGATGTTGAGTGATCACTGTGAAGTACATGATGATGCCGTGTAATCTTGTCAGACAGCGTTATAAGAATATGACACACTTTAAAGAAGCCTCATAGTGTAACTTCATTTAGCGCAATATCCAGATTTGTAGGCCATTTGTATGTGACGGTGGCCAGAAGTTTTACTGAATGGGGAGTGTGCAAGTAGGTGGACATGCCGTCAAGATTCCGATCGACCACGCCTGACCACCACAAAGGAGAATCACTCTACTGTACACCACGCATATTGTAAGCCGTTCGCACCTATAGCCTGCCATCCGATAACATGTAATGGACTCCTTGCCACCGTATGCGCCATCCTGCACCATTGGTCCAAGATAAGCAGCAGCCGGACAAGTGGCTGTATTTGGGGTGGTCCTGTGATTGGGAAGCATGGACTAAAGACGCATGGCACAACATTGTATCCAGCAATGAATGTCTTTTCTGTGCCACCCTGGAAGACCATTGTCGACGAGTATGGCGGTGACCAAGGAAGAAGTCCCATTCCTCCAATGCTTTGGAGGGCCCAAGCTGTGTTACTTTTGGTGCCATGGTGTGGGGAGCAATCGAGAATTACTTAAGCTCGCTATTGGTAGTGACTGAAGGAACGCAGAATGGTACGTAACGGACAACCTGTGGATTACCTCTCGTGCAACAGATTTGTGGTGCCATGTTTCAACATTACAGTACTCGTCCACACTTAGCGCGTGTCTCCATAAGTTCTTTTCGTGATGTTGACTACTAAAACCCGATAGATCAGGAATGGGACCAGTTCGGACATCAACTCCGCCACGTTTCCAGTGTCTATCATAACAAAGATTTATCATTCCCAATCGAGTCACTACATGCGTCTAAACCAGACAGGATGTAACCTCATATTGATAAGTGTAACCTCATATTGATAAGTGAGTTCACACCATTAAGTTCTTTGTGAATTTGAGTCGATTTTGTAATCACTGAAGCAACATCACATACTCTCTTAAACCGGGATATTTCATTTCATTTCCTCTTAACCTACTGAGTACTTCACTTTTCTGTCAGGCCAGTGTACATAACACGAAGATGATGATACCATACAAAGGTGGACGCTTTACTGAAACAGCTTAAAGAACGGAAGATAAGGATTTCACGCAATTCGTGAAATATTGGAACACGGATCCCAAAGAGAGACCTGTATGATATGGAGCTAATAGATCTCTAATTAGAAGATTTTATCAAAGAACGAAACTCACATACACAATTTCACCGTTAAAAAAATGGCCCTGAGCACTATGGGACTTAACTTCTGAGGTCATCAGTCGCATAGAACTTAGAACTACTTAAACCTAACTAACCTAAGGACATCACACACATCCATGCCCGAGGCAGGATTCGAACCTGCGACCGTAGCTGTCGCGCGGTTCCAGACTGTAGTGCCTAGAACCGCTCGGCCACCCCGGCTGGCAATTTCACCGTTCATTTTAATTTTAAATAGCTTGTAAACAAAAACCCAAGTACTTAAATTAACAATGAACTTAACAATATACATTGGCTTCTATGAGATAGTCTACTGATTAGGAATTCGCTAGCGTTATATCACATATCCATGTTTACCGACATACTTTGTCTTCTTAGGGTCTATAGTTCTAACATTTCACGATTAGCCCATGGAGTGAAATCCTTATCGTACCACTTGAACAGGTGAGGAGAGGTGAGGTGAGGTGAGTTTCACAATTCCACCAGTGAAGGGTCTGCCCACCAGGCAGTGTAATCAGTCTGTAATCACGATCGTAATGCTTATGCAGAATACATACAGCGCCCTATTAAATTGCGCGATGGACGAAGTGTCTTCGATGGCTCACCTGAGGACTGATGGCTCGTGTCCACTCAAAATATCGTGCAAGCCCAAGAAATCCTGAAATGTTGTATGCAGTAAAAAAAAATTAAATTTAAGATTTATTTGCTCCTCTTCATAATACACTGTAACTTCCTGTCCTCCCGGGATAGTCCAATGGGTCGGAGCACTGTTCATGGAAGATCAGATTATTTGTTTGTTTCTTGCTCTGGCACACTGTTTTAAAATCCAGGGAAGTTGAAAGCAACGCATTCGTCTGTAGAGTGAGAAAGTAATTGTAGACACCTGCTATCTCATGCTACAACAAACCTGAATGAAGCACAGCTGTGAATTTGAGTACTGCTACAGTGCAGTCGCCACTTCGCATGTTGTAAGGCGAGCTCGCGTTGCAATTTGATAGCACTCGAAGTGTAACAAGCGAGTAAGCACAGCAGCAGGGGGCAACAGCCAGGGAAGCGTCAAACGACACGCCCAGCGAAGCTGCCGAGATGTGCTCGTGGGGGCAATCGTGTTTGCCGACCGCCGGCTACGCGAGTAGCTGAAGTTATACAGTAGAGCGTTAACACACACAGGCGGGGCTTCACAAACTGTGCACTCGGGTGCGGCCGTGGCGTGCCGAGACACGGTCAACAGCGACCGACGTTTGGTACACAGCGACGTCAGAACAAACGGGGCACGTGAACTCGGCACTAGCAGGATAAAGCACGGCTCACGTTGGTATAAACGCCACAAATATCGCTTCCACTGTTTTTCTGCAGCCACAGTCCTTCATATTTATCAGTGAAAATATGAAGTTCATGAATTTTCTGCACTACATTCTCTGTTGATCGGGATATATATATATATCTACACTTTAATCACCAACAATGAAACATTTTCATTCGCCTCAGGAAACTGCGATAGCGAAATTGCATACAAGATATTTGCTTGTAAATGGTACACAGTTATTTACTTCCAGTATGCTTTATTAATTACAGGACAGCAAATTGTGTTAACCATTTCGATATAGAAGCAGCCAAAGTTGCAAGATTCACTTTTTATTTAATTGATGGAAGAGAATTTGGCGTTTTTGGCTGTTTCTATATCGAATTTACATATAACAGTTACACCTAGACAGACAATACTATCAGTGTTTTTAAAAAAAGTCCATGTGTAAACCCTGTATTTTTCCAGGGACTTTCCCCCCACACGGAGAGACACTAGTTGCCATTACGTCCACCCCGTAAAAAGAGTGAGTACAGATTTAATAAATCAATTCACACATTAAGACGGAAAGAGAATCATGAGTTGAGTGCCTGCAATCACGGCTCGAATGCGTTCATATAAAGGGAGTAGAAAAACATAAGTAACATGTTTTCCTTTTTAAATCAACTTTCCTACAGATTCTAAACCCACTGATGTGCTGCGAAATCATGGACCATAGCATGATAATGTCCGAATGAATTTTTGATACCTTCAAGGGAAGTTACGAAAGATATCCTAAGATGTCGTGGACCGTTAAAAGATAAGAAAAGTCGTTTGGTTCAAATCTATTTCGTGACCAGGCGGTTGCGGAAGAACAAGTTTGTTACTCGGCGCCTTCAAGTTAGCGATGCAGTGGAATAGCCACACTTTAGAACTTGGAACACACCCCCACCCCGATGCAGGGAAGTAGAGGGAGAGATCAGTGCTGCCACCTCTGTAAGTGTGGGAACACAAGCATAGATGGTAGACTGCTCGCTGACCCTCTGTGCTGTGCAGTCCATTTGTACAAGATTATAAGGGCAAAAAGAGAACACTGAATAATCGACCAGTTGGTGCTGCTGTACTAAAGCACCAGCAGTGCGTCGAGCGCGTGCTGGCTGCTCTGCAAAATCTTCTCAAATAATTTTTGACAAAAACTCTTTGGTGAAATAAATTTGACTCCTTTGTTATTTATAGCCTCATATCTAAGCTACACGATGAATCACCTGTATTTTCATTTATGGTCACAGTTATTAACGACCTTGCAAATTAAGTAACCCAGAGCACGATATTCGAATATTTTGCAGTGAAAAATATTGACCGTTATACAGACTTGAGAGAACGTCTATATCTATTTCCAATCCCTAAAAATTAGTTGTATTTAGTACACTCACTTCCACTCCACCACTTCCTCCAAAAAAATGGCTCTGAGCACTATGGGACTTAACTTCTGAGGTCATCAGTCCCCTAGAACTTGGAACTACTTAAACCTAACTAACCTAAGGACTTCACACACATCCATGCGCAGGGCAGAATTCGAACCTGCGACCGTAGCGGTGTCGCGGTTCCAGACTGTAGCGCCTTGAACCGCTCGGCCTCCCCGGCAGGCCCACTTCCTTCCTTACACTTTTCAATAGAGCGAAAGTGTGTTACTCATACAATGTATCATATTTCGTAAATGGTTCAGTATAACGAAACGATTATTTGGCAAATGATAACATGTAAATACAAGAGTATTTAGCATATGATTACTCTGTGAAACTTCTATACACCCTACTGACAGAAGTAACAAAAAATCTTTTCAGTTGAACAATGCAATTTATTAAAGACCTTTTGAAGCAATGGAAGGGGAAACTGTGTTGGCTTGCAACAGCATACGTGAAGAAATTAAATGTTTTTACAGTTGACAATGGGCTTTTTATAAACTGCTGGCGAGTATTGTTTAATAACAGGCTATGATCTGATGACGCCTCTCTGAAAGAAGCAAATCGTTAAAATGACGGACGAAGAGATATCTCCGCTTCTGTTTAAGTTTTTGTGCAATATTGCACTTAGTGCGTTTTTGATACAGAACAGCTGGGATGGAAGTTTAGCAAGCGATTTTCCCTCTGCACTTAAATAATCACCTAAAACTTGCACCGAATCTCCAACATCGAATATATGTTTAAATGTTACGATGTATTTCCTGAATGTGCTTGACTGGATTGTGGCCTCGTACGCATACAAGCCGTGGACGATAAACAGTTCAGACAAGAAGAGAATAGAGGCTTTTGAAATGTAGTGCTACGAAAGACTGCTGAAAATTTTGTGGGTGTGTAGAGTAACCAATGAAGAAGTAGTCAATGGAACAGCGGAAAAATGAAAGCCGGCCGCGGTGGTCCAGCGGTTCTAGGCGCTCAGTCGGGAACCGCGCGACTGCTACGGTCGCAGGTTCGAATCCTGCCTCGGGCATGGATGTGTGTGATGTCCTTAGGTTAGTTAGGTTTAAGTAGTTCTAAGTTCTAGGGGACTGATGACCACAGATGTTAAGTCCCATAGTGCTCAGAGCCATTTGAACCATTTTTTTTGAAAAATGAAAAATTATGTCATAACTTGTCGGAAACGAGGGATTGGTTAAGAGAACACTCTCTGAGGCGTCAAGGAATCGTCATTTGATAATGGTGGGATGTGGAATGCATATGTGTGTGGGTGCAGTGCGGGGAGGGGTGGGGGGTTGGAACTCCGGCTCTACTACTGTTATCAGGTTCTAGTGAATGTAAGCTGCAGTTTCTATGCAGAGACGAAGAGACTTCCACAAGAAATTTAGAGGTTCAGTGCTGCATCAAACCAGTCTTTGCACGTAAAACAACAAGAAGAACAGCAAGATTTAGGTCTTCTGATAAAATGGAATTGTGGGCATGAAAACGAAGTATAAATACTTGAGAACAAACTGGATCAAGAAGGGACCAAGACTCAAATGCAGTTCTTAACAATCGTCATTTAGTCGACGTTCAGTAGCAATGACTATTACTCACAACTTCCACACTACTGACGCCTGTAACAATGTGCTGTTTTCTCTTTAGAGAAAGAAACTAAAATCTTGATGGCTTCTACAACATTTATTTGGAACATACAGGGTCTTAGGGGTGTAAGTACAGGTAAGTAGCCACGCATTGTGGCTGCGTGGCTTGAGGCGCCATGTCACGGATTGCGCGGCCCTTCCGCCGGAGGTTCGAGTCCTCCCTCGGGCATGGCTATGTGTGTTGTTCTTAGCATGAGTTAGTTTAAGTAGTGTGTAAGTCTAGGGATCGATGACCTCAGCAGTTTGGTCCCTTATGAATTCACACACATTTGAACATTTTTTGCAGATAAGTCTGAGAGATTCAGGGCACTCTCACTTCTGATTTGGTATCATGCCGCTTAATGTTCTTGACTTCATACATTATGCTGAAATGGTGAGCAGTAGTTAACGCTCTTGCTTGTATGCACTAGTGAAGTAATAGCAGTAAGCTTTACCTGCGTTCAAAGGAATAAGGAGCCGATATAAACGACTGCATCAAAAGCGTACAGCGACTGAGGACAGAGGGAATCGCGTTTTTTCTGTGGAACCTGACTGAAAACATTTCCGGACTCCGAGTTCCGCGGTCTCATTGTGCAGATACGTTTGAATGGCGCCGGTCGGTCGCCGGTCGCGACCAGGTAGGCTGACTAGCGCTGAGGAGACGCCGCTGCAATGGCCAAAGCATTGAAGACCGCCAATAAAGCAGAGGATGGGCCCTTGTTAGGCAGGAAGTCGATGACACGATTGTGAGCGTTCTGCGAATTTCCGTGGGACAGGTCACTGGAACCCAGACGTCCAGTCTCTGTTACAAAAACATATTTGTTAAGGCACGAGGCCGTTAGCGAGTTTACGGCCTTTCTTTGGAAACTTCGAAATGGACGCAACAGGGGAGATAACAAACTCTTAATGGAGGGCTGCGGTTCCATCCTGGTCCTGTTGTTAGCAAAATACACGGCGTAAACCCGTGGGAAGAAGCCACAAAGCTGAATCCTTTTTTTTTCTTTTCTCCCAATTAACTTTAAGGTCTCTGATTGGTGAAATCGGTGTATGCAGAGCAAGGAGCAGCCACCCATAACGGGATGCAGTGCTCCAGCTCGTGAGTGGCTTGTAATAAAGTGGGGGAAGTCTAAGATGTAAATGTGCTCTGCTACCGAGGTGGCGAATAAAGTGGAGAGAAAGAGAAGATGTCACTCTTGTACTGGCGCTTCACTAGTAAGGTACTGCAGGTCTCTGCCTAAACGGTGAGACTTGTGTCCTTTGCTAGAGTGCCACTTAGAGCCTGTGCCAGTCACCTTCTGAACGGTCAGAGGTACTGCTTATAGCAGGGCTTAACAACTGCTCAGGCACATGCTCGCGAGCTGGTGCAAGGTCGCTGAGTAGGGAGGGAGGGGAGGGAGGGGAAATGCGCGCGCACGTTTGTATGTGATGTCGCGTTCTTAGCAGATTTAACTTGCCATCTGAATGCTTTGAACATTTTACTACAAGGTAAAAATCTGCTAATTACTCATTTCATAGATCGAATACGAGCTTTTAAAATGAAATTGACACTTTGGGTGAGGCAGCTGGAAACAGGAAACCTAGCTCATTTTCCTAAATTATCATCCATGCAAGATGTTCACAAAGACTGTGAACGTTATTCACATGGTTTAGCTGATCAGCGCTTTCGAGATCTGACAGCACTAGACAGTGATTTTGATCTGTTCTCTCCATATTCAGCGAATATTTAAAAGATTCGTCCTGAGCTGCAGCAAGAAATTATTGACCTGCAGTGTGACAGAGAATACAGAGACAACTTTCAGAACAAGAAAAACATTTTGGAATTCTACAGACACTTCCCTCAGGATAGATTTCCTCGTTTGCACAAACTGGCGGCTACAATAATATCAATGTTCGGTTCCACGTAATGTTTGTGAACAACCGTTCTCTGCAATGAAATGTAACAAGACGCGCTTGAGAAACGAATTGTCTGATCGAAATTTAAACTGCACGCTGCGCCTAAAATGCACAAGAACAATTACTCCGAACATAGACGCAATTGTAAAGGGCAAAAAGTACAAGATAACCGAGAATCCCACACTTCAGTGACACCTTTTATTGTGTAACAGTTCACAAATTCATGCGAATGTAGAGGCATACACTAAGCTAATAAAATTATGTGGCATGTGTACATTCTCCTTTATTTGTTTCATTTGTCGCAGTAATAATTCGTGAGTGATATCCCTGCAGGTGGCCGCGGATTTACATTGACTGGCGGCAGCTGTTGTGTGCCCCACGTGACTCTCCCCACTCTCCGCTCTGGTCCGGTAGTGGGGGTAGCGTGCTCGCGCTGCTCCGTGCTCGCGCCTTGCTGCTCACAGCTTGCTCCGCGAGCACGTATGTTGTGAAGCCCTGGCTTATAGTATCACGCACACAACGAGTGATGTGTGGTTGTGCTTATTTGTCTTGAGTCAGCCGTCTAAGCGTTTGACATATTCTGTCACGCGTAGTCGTGATACAGAGTCAAGTTTGTTTGGCAGACCAGCAAACGTGTCCACCTGCACACTGGAACGCACTGGGGTTTCAGAGGCTCATAGGGAAGTAGCTGAGTTCCGAATTAGCCGAATGCGAGACCGCGTACTTGTATTTTTCGGGCGCGCCCCATTAATAACAGATTGCTGCCGTTCATGAGTTCAGTCGCCGAACGCATCGTGGTGTGCCGCCCTGACCAGGAGAATGGTAAAGTATTCACTGCTACGCCGTAGGGCTCCAATATATGCTTCTCAGCACCCTGTTCTTTCGAATCATATTTTTTTTTTGGAATAGTAAATATGCTTGATTGTGGGGTAGTTTTTGTGCCATACCCCAGATTCACGTTTATGAAGTCACATAGAGCGATTACTGTTCTGGTTAGTGTCATGTGTCGATCGCCAGCTGATCACTTTGTCCACCATAGACCCCATATTAATGAAAATGTTTGTGTGACGTTTCTTCAGTCATTTTGTTTGACCTTTGATGTTAAGAATGAATAAATCTATTGTTATTTAGATCACAACTTCTCCCTGTTTTCTGATTAACATTACCTTTGCCATTTTTATTAAAGTCCAAATTATAAAAGAACGTAGCAAGCTTGCAAGTGATCATTAATCTTAATGTTATCTGTTGGGTCTTGCCCACTCGACTCGTATAGGGTGTATAAGGGATGCTGCATTCTCGGAATGCTATACAGCAATTCAGGCAAATAATATAGGTAGTATTATTTCAATAAAGTAGATTTACGTTACTTAACTTGAATGTACAAAGTGCTTTCGGAAGTTATGGGCGACATGCAATATCATTCAGAGTCCTGTGATATATGTACGTTCCTGTGAGTTGACACACGTCGCTAATACTGCTATGCGAATCCTGTCCGCTAATGTCCGCGATACTGATCACTATTGTCCGGCCGAGGCTGGCAGGAGTGGCGCTTAAATTCACTTCTTACAGCTGTCGCTCCTATCTTGGCGCGGTCCTAATCAGCACACCAGTGGCCGACGTCGTTTCACTGCCTTCTCTGGTTTTGCGTTCTTCTTCTTCATTCCGGCTCTTGTGGTCACGTCAGAACACTATCGACAAGGGATTTCAAATTGATTCCTTATTGCTAGATTTCCAGAAAGTTATTGACAGCGTACCTCACAAGCGGCTTGCATGCAAATGGAATGTCGTCTCAGTTATGAGAATGGATTCGTGATTTCCTGTTACAGAGGTGACAGTTCGTATAACGAATAAAACAGAAGTGATTTCTGGTGTTCCCCAAGGTAGTGTTATAGCCCTCCTGCTGTTCCGTATCTATATAAACGGTTTAGTAGACAATTCTGAGCGGCTGTCTTAAGTTGTCTGCAGATGATGCTGTCGTTTATCGCCTAGTACAGTAATCAGAAGATAAAAACAAATTGCAAAATGACTTAGAAAAAATATCTGTATGATGCGAAAATTGGCAACTGGTCCTAAAAAATGAAAAGTGTGAAGTCACCCACATGAGTGCTAAAGGAAATCCGTTAAACGTTGGTTACGTGATAAATGAATCAAATCTATAGACCGTAAAAACTACTAAACACCTAGTAATTGTAATAACGAACAACTTAAACTGGAAAGACCACACAGAAAATTTTGTCGGGAAACCAAAGACTGCGTTTTTTTGGTAGGACCTCTAGAAGATGCAACAGGTCCACTAAAGGGACCTCCTGCATTACGCTTGTCCGTCCTCATTTCTAGTACTGCTGCTCACTGTGCGATCCTTACCAGATAGGATTAACGGAATACATTAGGAAAGTTCAAAGAAAGACCGCTCGTTTTGCATTATCGAGAAATAGTGGAGAAAGTCTCACGGTCTTAATACAGTATTTGGGGTGGACATAATTAAACAATTGCTTTTATCCTTGCGGCGGGATCTTTCCACGAAATTTCAATCTCCAACTTTCTCCTCTGAATGCCAAAATAGTTTGTTGACATCAACCTACGTAGGGAGAAACGATCATCATAATAAAATAAGGGAATTAAGAGCTCATATGTAAAGATATAGGTGTTCGTTTTTTCCACGCAGTGTTCGGACGTGGAGTAATGGAGAATTATTGTGAAGGTGGTTCGATAAATCCTCTGCCAGGTACATAGGTGCCTTTTGCTGAATAGCTATGTAGACGTATATGTAGCCACCACATTTGTTTCTTCTCTGCATCTAACAGTCTTCCTGCACAATACATAATTTACTATGTGACGTTTTCTTCATGGTCGTAACTGCACCGCTAAGTTGATTACGCCTGTCACTATAGACTCACTATTTTGCATCCACACCTGATCTGCTGCCCAGTGGGAAAGAAAGAAAAAAATATAGTTTGCTCTTGCCACATGCATTTGGAGGTACTAACCAAACTAAAAAATACTATTCTTAATTGCTACAATTGTTAGTAAGCAAATGAAGTAAATACTTACGTAGTGTTGCGCAGTGAACTGTCCGTTGTCACCAATAAAAATGTCAGCGCTTATACCCCTCACACTCTGTATACTGCGGTTTTTAGTCGCAAGATCATAATTATGGCTAAAGCTGTTTTAGTCTGGGAACTTGGAGACGAGTAAGGTAATTTCAGGAGAGTAAGTTCTTTCCTCAACGTTTAAAAACTGCTACAGTATAGTCAAAAGTATACTCGTACTATTTCATTGCACTATTAAGATGTTCCAGTATACTGACAATATATCCTCTTCAGCCCCAGTATCATATATAATACCTCCAGGTAATATTTTTTTCTGGGGCACGTACGCAGCGGAATAGTTTTTGGCCTGTGGTATCATACACGATAGACACCGCGCTTTTCGCAGCTCGCTTGTTCGTGCTTCTGTCAAGGGCCACTAGGTGACAGCACAGATTGGAAAATACAGATTCCGGAACTGCACAGCATGTCTCTGCGAAATAAAGGTAAAGACATAAATTTTATCAATTACATGTGCTTTCACGTGCTTTGACAACTTAGGAAAGCGCTACAGACAATACTCACTCAATAGTCAACTATAAATTAACGTTATACAGGATTTATAAAAGTTAATGTTTTGGGTATCATATACTATACCCTGGGACTCAATGCCGATTTTGTTCACGTCAGTGGAAGTGAGGTTATATTTGTTTTCCGCTTGATTCTCAGGCTTGACTGATGAAGAGATCACTCAGTTAGTCAACAGAATTGATGAGTCTGATGATGAAGATGACGCTTTGATACAAAGAAATCAAAGTGATGAAAGTTCATCAGATGACGAAACTGTACCTCTTGTTAAAATCCGAGAAAGAAGCGAGTTTTGGAGGCATACAGATGTCTAAGAATAAGTGTGTTGTTAAAGAAATTACGGTCTCTTACTAGATGGTTTACTTAAAAAAACTAATTTGCCTTTTTTTTTAGTTTTCAGATGCTTAGCACTTCCAAAAACCTACGCACATCAGTATCCACAGATGAACTCAAGGAACCATTTGAATACTTTTGCAGATACTTTCATGGTTCATTTTTTCAGGATATGTCTCAATTTACAAGTTATATGCATGTCAGTAAAACATGAAAATCACTAAATTGTACTGTAGAAGAAATGCACAAGTTTTGGGGAGTGAGTATTGTTGCAGCACTTATAGGTGTACCACGTCTAAGAATGTGCTGGGAGAGGAAAAGTAGGTACCCACTAGTTGCAGACAGTGTTTCAGGAGACAGATTTTACCTACTGAGGAACAATATAAAATTAGATGACGACAATGCTGTTAGTGAACAGGAAAAGCAATACCACTTTTGGAAAATAAAACCAATTTTGGAGACTGTTAGAAAGGGATGTTTAGAAACCATCGGTCAACGGAAATATCTATCGATGAGCATATGATTCCGTTTCATGGATAAGTGAAAATGAAGCAGTATGTAAAGGGAAAACCTAACCCAGAAGGTTTGAAGAATTTTGTCATGGCAAACCCTAATGGCATTCCCCTTGATTTCTGTATGTATGAAGGAAAAGGGAAAGAAATTAAGTCTGAAAAAATGCCCCCTCCAGAGAAGTTAGATGTGGGAGGCAGAATAGTGTTGAAACTTGGTGATACATTGACAGAGAAGTCGTCAATTTGTGTTGACAGATATTTTACTTCTGTTCCCCTCCTCGACAAGTTACTGAGAGACAGGAACATTACTGCCACTGGCACAATAGTGTTGAGTTGCATTCCCAGAAGCATACGGTTTGAGGATGATGCAACAATGAGAAAAACAAGAGGCAGCCATGATCAGTCGGTAAGGAATTACGGGAACCTAGCAATTATCAAATGGTTTGACAACTGAGCGATTTATTTGGCTTCAACAAAATCAGGTGTTGAGCCAACTGAAAAATGCACTCGGTGGTGTAAAAAAAAGAAAAAGTACATTGAAGTTCCTCGCCCATGTGTAGTAAAGGCATACAATACTTACATGGGAGGTGTTGACCTGTTAGGTAGGATGGTGGGAAAGTATGGCATGAGAGCCTGGACCCACAAATGGACCATCCGAGTGATTCATCACTTAATTGATTTTGCAATTGCTGCTGCATGGTTGGAATACAGAGAGACTGCAATGCAGATTGGTATTGTAAATAAACATAAAGTGCCATACTATCAGTTTAAGTTTGATATTGCAGAAAATTTGATATATTTTCACCAACAGTCAAGTTTACTGATCGAACCTGTGGAGCAAGAACTAGACTCCGAAGATGAATATTATTTGCAAGATAGGAAAAGACCAAGACGTCCCATCTCATTACCACCAATAGAAAAGAGAAAAACAAGCAAGCTTCATTTGCCTGTGAAACGTCCCCTTTGAACAATTATACAAGATTTTGCTTAAACTGACACACAATATTTTTAGCGCAATGCAATCTGACTTTCAAAAACCCCTACAAAAGAATGGACCTGACTAACATTAAACTATACCTTTCACAAATTACTTACCTCACAAAAATCTTGGTTACTCGAACTACTGCAATACAGCGAGCGCCACTACTGCCAGCTAAATAAAAGATTCAAACTACTGAAGGCACTAACTACTGATAGGCATAGTTAGCAAATGAAACATTTTAATAGAGAACAAACAATGTATTTACTTTCATAATGTTGAAAACTCATAATATACATAACAGATCATTGTATATCTTACAAATTTCCAAACTCCGCCATCTCTCTCCCCACATCCACCACTGCTGGCGGCTCACCTCCAACTGCGCAACGCTACGCGCTGTTCACAGCCAGCTGCCTAACACTACAATGGCGAGTATTACAACAATGCAAAGCAGCCACAGACTGCACACAGCACAGCCAGTGATTTTCATACAGAGGTGGCGTTACCAATAAAAAAAACCTAAACAGCCTACTTACATAGCCCCCATGCTCCCCACAAAAAATTTTACAAATTGTTTTGGACAGTGGCCAATAATGATTTGATAAAATTTTTTTATAATTACAATAACAAAGATATCAATTCCACACACTTATTGATACAATGTTGGTCAAAAGCTAAACTTTCTCACAGTCCATAAAGACAGTCCTAATCGTTCAGCATAGTAAAATAGCAGTGTTCTTCTCAAAGTCAGAGCAGTAGAAGAAAATGCACACGGAAGTAATGGATTTCCATGCAGTCTTGAAGAAGTAGCGTTGTCCTTCCAACGGAAAGACAGTGCTGACTCTCGACATGCAGACAGGTCATGGGCCACAACAGAGTAAACCCACAGCGGAGTCAGTCGAAGTTTTGAAGAGTATTGGTAGGCAGGTCATCACAGAGCAGATCCACTGTAGTCCTGTTAGAGACTACGGTATTGGTGGGCCACCAGAGGTGCAGACCCACTGCAGTCCTTGTAGAAATAATGGTATTGGTGGGCCATCAAAGATGCAGACCCAGTGTAGTCCTTGTAGAGACGGCCAGCAGCCATCCGTTGCGACTGTGCAGGTTCACAATCACCATCGAAGAGTCTTGAGGTTAATGTAGCAAGTCCATAACCACCACTTGCGCACTCACAAAGTTTTTGGAATTGTCCTCAGAACCAGCAATGCTGTTATCCAGTCCCTTGCTGAATTATTAACACACGTGCAAACATTAACAGTCCCAACTTCTCACATACTGTGCATATATTATGACCAACAGAAACATGTGCAGTGAAATGATACTTAATTTGAAGAACTGGTAACAATTACAATTTGATAACATAAGAATACAATTACAAAGGTACAAAATACATCATTAAAGAACATAACAATACAGATAAAATTTGTAGTAACACAAACTTTACAAAAGAATAGAAATAAACATATACCTCAGTGTTACAGGAATTATGAAATAAGTCAATACATAAAATATCAGAATAACTTTTGAAACATCAACTTCACACATGAGCATTAAAACAAAACAGAATAAATAATGTCTAAACATCTTTACAAAGTAAATAACATATTATTAGAAAAATTCTACAACATAACTCTTATTAGCTAAACACATAAAGACAGGAAAAACGCAAATATAAAAGAGTACACAAACACATAGGGGGATAACACAATGCAAAGGACAGGGTTCGTTTTCAGTGTAACATTTGGTACTGCAGTCCAACCCAAAACTTCATACCATAGATCTTTCGTCTTATTTCAACATTTGTTTTCACCAAAACATCCTATCCAAGCATGCTTTCTGTATTTATATGTTCACATATTTCTTACCTCATGATTTATTTTCCATTATCTTAGATCATTCATTTCCAAGAAAATCCTACCTAAACTTGTTGTCTCTAAACCCTACTTTTTTGTTCATATCCTCTTTCAAAATACTTTTTTTGGCCAAACCATATTCTTATAGATTCTCAATGCATTTCTTCCAATTCATCACAACTCGTTCTCTTATATAGCCTACCCCATTTTAAGCTAACTTAAATCTATTGAGCTCAGATATATACACTAAAGAACGAGGCAATGCAGCAGCACAAAACAATTAACACAAACAGCAACGATAAAAAATACAAAAGGCAAAGCAAGCAGCATAAATTAGCAAAGCAAATGCAATATTACAACTAATATAAGGCAATGTGCAGCAAACAAGAAAAATAAATTCGTAGTAAAACTGGCTTAACAGAGTAATGTAAAGTGAAATTTAGTAGCACTATGCCTGGCAAACAGCAGCAGCAAATGTAATAACTTATATGTAAACATGATATAGCTCAAGCAGAAAAATATTACACTAAAGACAACAATGCAGATAAGGGAAATGTCTATTCACATCTTAATGTCTATGTAATTAAAGTGGTGCACCTCAAAAACTAATTCTACAAAAAATTACCAAGTACTTGAAAAGAAAATTATATATGCAGTTATTGTTATCAGTCCCTTCTTATTGTTCTTTCCATTCCAAGAGCTCCTTTTTCGAAGAATGTGGATCATAAAATAATTATTTAATAGATCTGTTGACAGAAAGTGTTCACATTAGCAAATGCATCTAAGTTTATTTTATAAAACTAATGCTGCAACACAGCTGGAAACCAGATATCAAATAAAATAAGCAACTATGTACAAAGTAAAGCATAAGAACATCATTCAGTAGTCATGAGGCATTTCATAAGTTAGTAGAAAAATCTCTCAACTAGAGAGACAGTAGTCATAATCAGGTGTATAGACATAAAAATATTTCTCGTCATTTCATTAGGCATTTCAGTAAATATCATAAATTAAGAACTCCACAGCGTAATCATATGTTTTCAAGTTCGACCATGTCGTTTTTGCGATGCTTTCTACAAAGGAACGTCAATAGCGAGGATAATGGCCTCCCCCTTTTTTTTCTCCACCTGTACCTCTGAAAGGGGCACACGCTAATGCCTTTTTTCCAGGCGACTGTCGCCCAGCTGGTTGCCCACGACGCATTACATGCAGGTGGTCACTTAACTTTCTTACCGAAATATTTACGACACCAGTTTCCGCTACAGTGACAGTCTCATATGAAAATTTCACAGGTCGAAAATTTACGTTACAAATGTGTAGAAACAAAATCCTATTGATATAACAGTGTCCAAAAAATTTTCGTCAGCATTGTAATACATTCACGCATTTACATATATTTCATAACTCTTAAAGTACGATTCTCGGTTTCCAACATCTTTTTTCACAAACCAGAGTCCCTAACTTCTATTCATTATTCATATACATATAAACACGTAATCACATTCCTTATATAGCATCAGCTTATTGATCATAAACATACCTCAACAGCATAATACACATCGTCATCGTAAAAATAACATCATAACACCTCAGTCAAATCTCGAAAACGTCGTAGCTTTCTGCAATAATGTCAAAACCTAAAAAAAAAATTCTCTGCTCATGTCAGTAGTGTCATCCGCCTCAAACGCACTTTAAAAATCATGATCCCATACCAAATACATCATTCAAAGCTCTCATAATATCACAATGGTTCTGAAAAAATATGAACAGTTCACAAAGTACAGACAAAATACAATTTCATAAGTGTGAAGGTATCCAACTGTGTAATTACGTAAACATCTGTCATTGATGTGGTAAAGAAATGTTTGTTTCTCTGTTAAATAATCAGATAGCTGTGTAATTCTGTGTTAGAGAAATATGGTACCGATGTGTAAAGTTGTGTAAGCAAATACCATATTAGCTAGGGCTCCTTGTGCTTGCCAAACACATGGTACACAAAGTAGGCATGTACCCCCTGAGGATTAATGTAATTATACCCTCAGGTGTTACAGATTACAGCAGTGGAATGAAATGTATCACGGAAAACCTTTGTATCATTGTACTTCAAATATCTTTAAAAATAAATGATTTAAGTGCTAAATTAATCACTCAAATACGTGTCCTGTAGCGCTAAATGTGCGTCTTGTTGCAACATAATCTCTGTGGAAGTGTCGTAGTTATCGTCCTCCGAAAGCTAAGTTCTGCGGAAGTCAATGTACTTACCTCATGATAAACAAAAGTGAAATGCTTTGCGCATAGATATCTTAGTTATTACGCTTATTGCCGTGATGAAGAAAGTACTGTGCTGTAACGTATTGTTGTGCTACGGAAAGACTGTCTCATTGTAGCTATACCACAAAAGATACTACTAAAACATGTTTTACTTTCCAGAATAATTCAGAAAAAACTGTGCAGATATAAAACAGATACACCGCAAAAGCACCATTGTAAATTGTCACTCATTAGTAGCGTCGTGATAAAATCGTGTAGCTGTCACAGAAACCAAATACTAAGTCATCTTTAATCTCACACAAACTACTTCAAATAAGGAATGTCTTTCAAGTAAACCAAAATGTTGCATTAAAATCTCATTAGCAGTATATGTCCTAAGTATGTAAGCCTTATAGTCGTTACGTAATCGAGCAACTAACAAGCAATAATGTACACACACAATAACACTGTGTCGTCTGTTCACAATAACAATGCATTCGTAATTTCTGTTTAAAAATGTTCCCTAGGTTCTAGACTGGATATTTAATTTCAAACATTGTTGCATGTTAACAGTTTCTTAAGTCTGACAAAGCATACTAGAAATGTGAAGTGAAAAGTTTTATGGCAAAGACAAAGTTAAAAAGCAGATTATCTTTCAATAAACGGTTTTACATGTGAAATGTGGTGCAATCCTTTACTCTTCACAGTACTCACAGTTTGATTTGAATGCAATTATCATGCGGGATACGTCGGTAAAGAATACTGGAATTTTTCTCAAGGTTAGCGTCTATGTTATTTTTCGCTGAGCCAGCCGGCGCAGGTGGCTGCCTGCGGTGCGAGTCATTGTCTGCCTCTTTGTTGGCGCGTGTCGTTATTGGGATTTGGAGACCTAACTTCTACAGATTCACCGTGACGAGAGGGCCATGCCCTGTTTAAATCCCGCCAGTTCTGATGCAATTCAGGTCTGTCGTTACGATCATATCGTCTGTCGTCATGTCGGTAGATTCCATAGTTTCTTTCTTGTCGGTCATGTGGTGGAGAATTTCTCCCTGAGTCTTAACTGCGTGCTGGACCGTTGTGTCTAAAGTTATTCTGTCTCCCTTGATAATAATTATTTTGGTTCCCATATTGTCTGTTTCTCTGATTGTCTCTGTGATAGTCATTACCGCAGAGAGATGATATTTCCCTGTAATTATTACTACTCTGCCAACGGTTGTCATACGGGTGGTGTCTGTTTCGGTCACGATTTGTGTTGTGAGAATAGCCTTGCCGCGACCAGTTATTATTTCTTTCATCGCGGAATTGCGACGGATGTGATCTGTAATTGTTGTGCTCCTGCGTTCCGCGATTGTCAGTGTCAATTTCCAGTTCTTGTAACAGTTCCTGAAAAGCTTCAACGTCGTCTTTGCAACGTCCTGCTAAAATAATATGTCGTAAATGTTCAGGTAATTTGATTAAGCAAATGCAGATGAGTTCTGAGGGGCTGTATGGGTTTGTCAGGTACTGATTCTTGTGCAACATGTCTTCAAAATATTTCACAAGACTGGAAAATTCAGATTGTTCGAAATGTTTCATCATCATGATGCTATGTTTTACTCGGTCTTGTGTAGCTTGAGACCAATATGCTGAGAGGAACGCATGATAAAATTCTCCTTCACTGTGGCAATCGTGAATGACCGATCGCATTCGCACAGCTGGTTCATTCTCTAAGTAGCCACACATAAATTCTAATCTATGCTCTAATGACCAGTTGGGAGGGAAACAATGAGAGAATTGATGGAGCCACGCTTTAGGATGAATGTCGTTGCCAGAATTCTTAAATGTTTTGAATTTACGTGTAGTAATGAAGAGCTTATAGTCAAAATCATCATGTCGGCGAGTCGCATGTCGGTCATTGTTACGTCGTTTCGGCGGTTCCATCTCAAAATTCGGTGTACCTTGCCAATTTCGTTCATAATTTCCGAAGTGCCCTGTGTTATTATTTTCTGGCTGTTCCGTATTTCTATGTCCCTCTTCCCGTATTGGAGCGCGAGTGTCCTCTGAAATATGAAATTTTTGTATTACTTGTGCCAACTGATCTTGTACTTCCCGGATTTCTCTTTTGTACTGTGTATTGATTTGATTTTGTTTGAATTTTCTAATTTGTTCATACTCTTCTGTGTCAGTGAAGGCTACGGGTCTTGTGTCATTCAGATCATCATCTACCTTTGTAGATAAGTTACTGACCTGATCCGAAAGTTCGGCTACTTTCTCCGATAGTGAACACATTTCCTCAGTGTGTTTTTCTGAACCAAGTTTCAGAGTGTCCATTTGTGTTAAAATCGAATCTACTGTATCCTTTAAGTTTTCCTGAGATTTTGCAAGTTGCGTAACCGAATCGGTAGATGCAACTGAGTCAATTTTAGCCCACAAGGTCTCATGATGTTCATGAACAATGGTTTGCAGTTCTTTTATGGCTGCTTCGTGATTCTGTAATGCATTTTCATGCCGCGAAAAACTAGGTTGAAAATTCTGACAAATTTGTGTTTTTACGTCATTACAGACTTTTTGACATTTCGATTCAATGTTATGTAACTCAGTAGTTAAATCTTCACGTGTTTGTTCAAGAGTTTGTTCCAATGAGTCTAACTTTTGAAGCTGTTGCTGTGTTTGTCTCTGGTGTTGTTCCATTGTGTCTAACTTTTGAAGATTTTGTTCCATTGTGTCTAACTGTTGCTGTTTTTGTCTCTGATTTTGTTTCATTTGCTGCATTAATTGCAATAATAATGTATTAGTGTCTGGAATCTGTTCCTCTATGCTTTTCGGCAGTGCATTTGCACCGGCAACATTTACATTTTGACGAGCAGAAAATGTGTCTTGACTTATTTGAGAAAACGGTGGGGACCCAAAACCTGAGTCTACAGTATTTGCAATATTGTGTTCTGTCATTTCGGATTCCTGAGGCGAGCTGTTGCCAACCGATCGATCGATATTGCTTCCCTGTTCACTAATTGTTCCACTGTCTACGCCATTATTTGCCGCCAGTTCCATTTCCCTATGCACAATTACCAAATTACCACTTTGAATGTCTGTTAATTCATTACACAGTGGTGCTGATAAGCTACGCTCGTCGTCACTATTATTTCTCAGTTTACTTTGTAGCCTAGTGTTACGTTTTTAACACGCCATTATTGTCACAATATTTAACACGATAAAACAGAAAAGCACAATTTGAAGAGCAAAAATAAGAGAACACATTGACATAGCACTGAAAATAATATCTAGTTAATTGCAGCTGCGAAATACTTGGTGCAAATCTACATGCATGCCACAACTGTTTTACTGTACAACAATGAAAAACTACAACTACAAAGGAAATTCTCTCTATGATTACGCGCTAGCAATAAACAATAGCTACACTAATTACACAAACTACAAGAAAAAATCAGAAGATTCCAGTGAGGTATCCTCGGCTAAGGGTCGACATATGAAACGTCCCCTTTGAACAATTATACAAGACTGTGCTTAAACTGACACACAATACTTTTAGCGCAACGCAGTCTGACTTTCAAAAACCCCTACAAAAGAATGGCCCTGACTAACATTAAACTATACCTTTCACAAATCACTTACCTCACAAAAATCTTGGTTACTCGAACTACTGCAATACAGCGAGCGCCACTACTGCCAGCTAAATAAAAGATTCAAACTACTGAAGGCACTAACTACTGATAGGCATAGTTAGCAAATGAAATATTTTAATAGAGAACAAACAATGTATTTACCTTAATAATGTTGAAAACTCATAATATACATAACAGATCATTGTGTATCTTACAAATTTCCCAACTCCGCCATCTCTCTCCCCACATCCACCACTGCTGGCGGCTCACCTCCAACTGCGCAACGCTACGCGGTGTTCACAGCCAGCTGCCTAACACTACAATGGCGAGTATTACAACAATGCAAAGCAGCCACAGACTGCACACAGCACAGCCAGTGATTTTCATACAGAGGTGGCGTTACCAATAAAAAAACCTAAACAGCCTACTTACACCTGAAATGATGAACCATGTTCAGAAGAACAGGTCAAAATGCCGGGCAGAAGGCTGTAGAGGGCTCACTTTTGTACGAGGTGAGCAGTGCCAAGTGTTCCTTTGCTTCATTGCTGACCGGAACTGTTTTAACAAATTCCACAAAAAATAAAATAAATTTAGTATAAACCACCACTCCGCCTACAGGCCACAAGTGCCCCATAGGGAGCATCCGACCGCCGCGCCATCCGCAGTGGAGAACGCGGATAGGAGGGGCGTGTGGTCGGGACACCGCACTCCCGGCAGTTATGATGGTATTCTTGACCGAAGCCGCTACTATTCAGTCGAGTAGCTCCTCAATTGGCATCACGAGGCTGAGTGCACCCCGAAAAATGATGTGGGTCTAAAAACGAGACATATTGTTATTTTTTTAAGAAATTCTCGTCATTAGCAGAGGCGTATCTCAAAATGCTCAATTCAGCTATTCGACTCTTCAGAACTTATAAATTTCTTTGAAACTATGTTCACTCGTAACGCCATTGTAGACGATATTAGACAAGGGTAACATTTAAAACACAGAAAGATTACGGGAGCCATTTAATACGCCACCAACCAAATCTCAGAGAGTTTACTCTAAATAGCACATAACTCGCTCGGTAGTCTCCTCGATGTGCTAAGTAGGATTGACCTTATGTTGGAGGGTCGGGGGGAGGGGGAGTTTTTCCAATTTCTTAGCCACAGTCAGAGGGCGATTTTTGGGTAAATTGTCTGAGAAAGAACACAACTTGCCTGCGGTCTTCAATAGGTGAACAACGTAACCAAAATGATTGTTCGACACACACGAAGTCTAACATCGGTGTCACCAATGTGTATCATTACTCATGAGCGGAGGAGATTTTTTTTATGTTTTCGGCGTGCAATAGTTGCATTGTTATGCCGATGCTAATATCTGTGTTCAATGACGTGCGGCGAACTGAGTTACACGTATGGTGTAATGGTTTCTGTACAGAAATCGAGGAGCTGGATCAGGATTGTATAGCCGCTCACTGATTGTCGTTGTAAGGCGGTGAATTGCACTGATTTGTTTCACTGTGGACTGTCGTTAGAATGCTTAACATTTTACATGAACTTGTCGTCAACACCTTGTTGGTACTTCAGATGATTCTGGTGGGAGATACTGTAACTGGATCGCTGTAATGACGTTGATTTTTGACACAGTGGCTTGGAATTCCAGTGCCTACACAGACTCTGGGATGTAGTGCCCCATCCATAGGTAACGTATATTTATTAATCTACTCATTTATAACATTACGTAGTGACCCACCGCCTTCGTAACTACGGTGGTTATCTGCTAATACAAACTAATAACAAAGCCGCGGAGATGTCTCTTCGTTTTTTTCTGTAGCTTCTCTGGTACTGTTTATCCTACCTTTTACATAAATGCATTGTTAATTAAAAAACAATTGGGGCACAAAATAAATTTTGAGAAAGGCAAACAGATTTTACTATGTTCTTAAGAAGAGAATAATAGCCGATAGGAAAGATTTAGATAGAGAAAGAGGTCACTTTACCTTGCTGTTTCAATTGGGAGGGATTCGGTAAACATTTCGAGCCTGTCTCACCTGAATTAGCCTATTAAGTTCTGCTGTGGTTACTACTATATGTGTGTATTTCATGAGGTTAATTCAACGTCGATTGTGTATGAGATATGAAAGTGTGATTTGTTACTGCTATTACTTTCTTCACTAGCCCGTGTCGCAGGCAGGAGAGGAACCTCGAAAAAATGACATCGAACCTCGTCTCCCCGAAGGGCACTTCTTATATACAGTATGTTGTGCGTTATTGTTTCTGTAGTCGAGTCTTGTTATACATACATAAAAGAATGTTTTTCATCACCCCGAATCCCAGACCTCCTGAAGATAGACGTTGACTGTGGATATTGTGTCACAGACACAGTCCCTTCGACTGTTCAAAGATGTCACTAAACACGCCCAAAGATGTAAACAACCATCTATGAGCAGCGCCTTTTAGACGGATGGGGTCCGACAGCCGACCAACTCTAGTCATTCCACCAGGAAGGAGGTACACGACTCGTGTTGTCTGTAGTTCAACCACGTCTAGAGGGTCAATACCGCGGTTGGATCACGTCTGCATTATTACTTTATGCCTGGAAGGACTCTCAACAAGGGAAGTGTCCAGGCGTCTCGGAGTTCACCAAAGCAATGTTGTTCCGACATGGGGGAGATACAGAGAGACATTAACTGTCGATGACATGACTCGCTCAGGCCGCCCAAAGGCTGATACCGCAATAGATGGCTGCTACCTACGAATTAGGCTCGGAGGAACCCTGACAGCAATGCTACCATGTGGAATAATGCTTTCCGTGCAGCCACAGGACGTCGTATGAGGACTCAAGCTGTGCACAATAGGCATCACGATGCGCAAATACACTCCCGACGTCCATGGCGAGGTCCATCTTTGCAGCCACGTCACTACGCAGTGCGATTAAGATGGGCCCGAGAGCATGTCGAATGAAGCGCTCAGGATTGACATCACGTTTCCTTCACCGATGAGCGTCGCATATCCCTTCAACCAGAAATCGTCAGAGACGTGTTTCGAGGCAACCCGGTCAGGCTCAACGCATTAGACACACTGTCCAGCGAGTGCAGCAAGGTGGAGGCTCCCTGATGTTTTGGGTGGCATTATGTGGGGCCAACGTACGCCGCTGGTGGTCATGGAAGGCATCATAACGACTGTGAATTCCATCTTCCAACCGATAGTGCAACCATATCGGCAGCATACTGGCGAGGCATTCGTCTTCATGGACGATAATTCGCGCGCCCATCTTGCACATCTTGTGAATGACTGATAGTATGCACGACGTATACAGGCACACATCAGTGTAAGAGAACTTGCTTCTGGGTATTAGAGGTACTGGTGTGTTCAGCAATCTGGACCACCACCTCAGAAACTCTTGCTGTATGGTGGTACAGCATGCAAAGTGTGGTTTTCATGAGCAATAAAAGAGGCGGAAATGATGCTTATGTTGATGACTATTCCAATTTTCTGTATAGGTTCCGAAACTCTCGGAACGGGGTGATGGAAAACGTTTATTGATGTGTGTATATTTTATGTACATTATTATGACGTACACGTGTCTCACAGTTAGTATATTTTACAGTTTACATAGTACAGAATTACCTGTTTGAAAAACAATGATCGCAAGCACTAAAGAAATAGATTTAAATGACGTTTATGTGTGATATGCATCCCATTTATCTCATGTATTTTGCCCGGTCTTCCTCCTTTGAGTCAGTACACTGCTACTCTGTGTCTGATAGTTATGTCAGTGTTGTGTGATGGTGTCAGAACACATAGGGCTTCCACATACATGGGATCAAATGCCCGTGAGATTCAGAGCAATACACTTCTTTGCACTGTGGATCTCGGAATATCGAGTTCGTTAACGATTTACGAAATGGAATGCCCATCCGTCTAATTCCAACTACCATACCACCTTCAAAATCTGGTAATTGCCGTCGTGCGGCCATAATCACGGCAGAAACCTTTCCACGTAAATCACCTCAGTGCAAATGACAACCCCGCCAATGCACTGTCCTTTTATACCTTGTGTATCTGATACTGCAACCATCTGCATATGTGTATATCGCTATCCCGTCACCTCAGTGTATTTTCGCGTTTGTGTTTATAATGATTGCTGGGTTCGTTCTAACTCAGAAGATCTTCATATCTATTGTATTTAAGGGGCAACCCGTAGGTCAATGTGCTGTGCTCAGCTTCAGTAAGTTACAAATGTGACTTACGGAAGCCGTGGATAGTACCTATAACCGAGAGGATGGTATGCTACTACCACATATGTGAAGATGTTTTAAATTTGAACGCAATCGTTAATCATTGTTATCACAAATGCGACAGTAGGTTGCAATATAAAACATTGGAATAGTAGTTGTCAGAGATACGTATTTCCACTTTACATCAGGTCAATCTTCCTAATATTCCTTCTTCCTGTAATTACCGAAAATTAAAAGAAGACAGAAAAACGTGCTTGATTATCGCTTTCGTTTTTATATGGCTTTGAAGAAATAATGTTTCTGAAAGAAGGCTTTTGTAATGGTAGAACGACCACATTCCCTTTATCACTTGCGCAACGTTTACTAAAATAATAGCTACGTAGGCAGCGATAGCCAAGGGAAATCATCACTACCATACTTACAATTCACAAATGAACAATAATCTGCGTAAACGTTATTAGTTTACTCGCAGTAAATGTCGGTAACTAAAGTGTAGCATGTTCATTTTACTTGATACTACAAGCGTGTGACGAATATATTATGCCAGATGTCGACACAGCTCGATTTATTGTTCCTCTATAAGAAACGACTAGTTCAACGAAATCAATGCGATAGAATGATTAAAGTAAAGAGGAAACGGCCTGGGCCGATGGGATTCGGATTCCGTCGACACAAAGCGACGTGGAAGTAATTCGCCCATCACAAGCAACGACGAACCGTTCTCACAGTTCTCCCGTTTGATGGCTTCCATCTTGTCTGACGGTCGCAGTTTTACTGCCGAAACATTCCGATGAACTGACTGTCGTAGACCTGAGAAGCTAACGGCGTAGAATTCTCACAGGGATTCCAGCGGTAGTATACGGCTTCTCCGTTTCCACAAGTTCTCTTCTACTGTATGCGATACAATAAAGAAAACGTCAAGTAGGTACGATTAAAGAGAAAGCAAAACCAAGCGCAAGTTTTATACGGAGGGGAGAGTAACACACGGCGTAGCAGAGCTGCAGAACGCGCCAGCGAGCGGGTCGGCAGGTGAGGCGTAAACTTTCCGCTCCAGCTGGTAGCTCCGCAGGCCAGCCTGGACACTGTAGAGCCGGCCAGAGCTGACCTCTGCCTAAACCTGAGCCACAGGCAGGTCACACTGGCAGGTCATCGTTGTTCGCGGTTCTTAGCTACAGAGCACTCATAAATTTGGTAGTGATTCAGTGATAGAAACACTCAAAAATAGTAGCAACTCCACCGCGAAAAGGTGGAACCATGTGCCCATATAAGGTGCCCCAAAAAAATGACGGACGAAATTCAGAGACGGGTTATTTATACAGAAATAACTAAAAAACATGGAATCTAAGATGCATACCTTAAGGGCTATGGCCAGTTGTTCAGCTTTGCTAGTGTGAGACACGTCAACTGAAAAAGTGCTTACAGCTCTTACGGCTTGCGTTTTAGAGCCCATGTTTACTGGATAATTGTTTCTTGTTTTGGTCGATACTACCTCCTCCCAAATATGAAAAGCAAAGAGCTTGCTGTAGCTGAGATGTGTTTAATAGTACAGAACATGAATAAGTACTCATGTATGCGCCTTAGAGCCTTTGTTTACTCGACTTTGTTTTCTTGTTTTGGTATAAGGAACCTGTCCCTAAAATTTATCTGTGTTCATCTGGACACCCTGTGTTGAGGAAAATGCATGTAAGCCAGTGAATGTATGGATTACGTACTTAAATATAGTTCAGGCCATAAAAATGATAACGCTCTGAAAGGGACGTGCAACAAACGTCAAATTGGCAGGAACTGTACTACAAGGCTGAACATGCAAATGACTTGCTTTTCAACACAATCACTATCTACATTCTGTGTTGTAGAAAATTAGCTGGGTTAACACTCAGAAAACAAATTTGATTCTTGTTTGTTTGTGATAGTTCTTGTTACGTTATGTTTAGTGAGCTCCCTGCCACTGTTGGATAAGCAGCAGCCAGCAGCAAGTCTCACTCTTAGCTCACTTATTTGTTTCGTAGTTTAATTCTTAATTTCTTTGCGTTTTTTTGTGTACTTGCATAGTTTAATTCACAAATTTCGGGCGTATTTTAGTATTTGAGAGTTGTACAATAGTGTTGTAGCACCTGAATAGTGTAAATTCCCGTAGTCATCAGTCATCTGTTTTCGTTTTGAACGGCCAGTGTCGGTTGGTCACAGCAAGTGAGCTCCCTGCCGCCAATGGATAAGCAGCAACCAGCAGCAAGTCGCACTCTTGGCTCAGTTATTTGTTTTATAGTTTCAAATGGTTCAAATGGCTCTGAGCACTATGGGACATAACATCTAAGGTCATCAGTCCCTTAGAACTACTTAAACCTAACTAACTTAAGGACATCACACACATCCATGCCCGAGGCAGGATTCGAATCTGCAAACGTAGCGGTCTCGCCGTTCCAGACTGAAGCACGTAGAACTGCTCGGCCAGACCGGCCGGCTTTTTATAGTTTAATTATTAATTTCTTTGTGTGTTTTCGGGTATTTGCACAGTTTAATTCACAAATGTCGGGCGTATTATAGTATTAGAGTGTTGTAGCATCACGTTTTAGTATCTGTACAGTGTAAACTCCTTAGTCGTCAGTCATCTGTTCGTTTTGAACGGCTTGTGAGATAAAAAGAGAGGAAAAAATTGTTGGGGATGGATAGGGACTGCGCCTGTTGTGTACGAATTCAGGGGAAATTGGCCACCGTCCACAGACAGCTGGAAGCTGTGTTGGCCGTGGTCGACAGGCTCCAGGCTGTTGCCCTGGGCCGCGTTGACATTGGGACACACAAGGCGAGCGCTTTGGCGCCTCTGGAACCTATAGCATCGGCTGGAATCTCTGATACCACTGCGCCCTCGGATTCGGACGTCCCCCCCCCCCCCCCCCCCCCGTCGACACTGGCCTGACGGTGATTGGCGAACCATGGCGGCGTCGCGAATCCCTGGGCTGAAGGCGAAAGTTGATGCTGGCCTCCGAGTCAGGTTTGAGGTACTGCCCACTGCTGAAAGTACTTCTGAGCCAGCAAGGGCTGCCTCGCCTGTTGCGGTAGTGGTCAGTCTTCCTGAGAGGTCCGGACAAGAGCAGAGGGTGGGACTCCTTGTCACTGGCAGCTCCAATGTTAGGCAGGTTATGGAGCCCATTAGGAATATGGAAGCTAAGGACGGGAATAAAGCCAATGTGCACTCCGTGTGCATACTGGGGGGAGTCATCCAAGATGTGGAAAGGGTCCTCCCGGATGCCATGAAGGGTACAGGGTGCAGCCAACTGCAGGTGGTGGCTCATGTCAGCACTAATGACGTGTGTCGCTATGGATCGGAAGAGATTCTCTCTGGTTTCCGGCGGCTATCTGAGTTGGTGAAGACTGCCAGTCTTGCTAGCGAGATCAGGGCACGGCGCACCATCTGCAGCATCGTCGACAGAACCGATTATGGAACTTTGGTTCAGAGCCGAGTGGAGGGTCTGAATCAGAGGCTCAGACGGTTCTGCGACCGTGTACGCTGGAGATTCCTTGAGTTGCGCCATAGGGTGGTGGAGTTTCGGGTTCCGCTAAATAGGTCAGGTGTCCACTACACACAGGAGGCAGCTACACGGGCATCAGGGGCTGTGTGGCGTGAACTGGGTGGTTTTTTAGAGTAGACAGTCTCGGAGAAGATCAAAAAGGGCTGCAGTCTCAAAGGGTACAGGACAAAGAAACAACGAGAATCGACCAAGCAACAGCCGGTGTTGTAGTTGTAAATTGTCGTAGCTGTGTTGGAAAAGTACCAGAGCTCCAAGCGCTCGTAGAAAGCACTGAAGCTGAAACCGTTATAGGAACTGAAAGCTGGCTAATGCTGGAGATAAATTCTGCTGAAATTTCTACAGAGGTGCAAACCGTGTTCAGAAAGGATAGATTAAATAAAGTAGGTGGTGATGTGTTTGTGTCTGTTAGTACTAGTTTATCTTGTAGTGAAGTTGAAATAGATAGTTCCTGCGAATTACTATTGGTAGAGGTTTTACTCAACTGCCGTACCAAAATAACCTTCTACTGACCCCCAGACTCAGATGATATAATAGCTGAACGGTTCAAAGAAAACATTAATATCATTACAAATAAGTACCCTACTCACACAGTTATAATTGGTGGAGACTACAATCTACCCTCGATTAGTTGGCGAAAATGCATGTTCAAAGCCGGTGGTAGACAGAAAACATCTTCCGAAATTGTACTAAATGAATTCTCTGAGAATTACTTTGAACAATTAATTCATGAGCCCACACGAACTGTAAATGGTTGCGAAAACACACTTGACCTCTTAGCCACAAAGAATCCTGATCTGCCGGCCGGGGTGGCCGAGCGGTTCTAGGCGTAACAGTCTGGAAACGCGCGATCGCTGCGGTCGCAGGTTCGAATCCTGCCTCGAGCATGGATGTGTATGATGTCCTTAGGTTAGTTAGGTTTAAGTAGTTCTAAGTTCTATGGGACTAATGACCTCATATGTTAAGTCCCATAGTGCTCAGAGCCATTTTAACAATTTTTGAATCCTGATCTAATACAGAGCGTTATGACAGATACAGGAATTAGTGAACACAAGGTCATTGTAGCGAGGCTCAAAGCCATATCAACTAAAACCACTAAAAATAAACACAAAATACAGCTATTTAAAACAGCAGATAAAAATTCGCTTGATGCCTTCGCAAGAGAGAGTCTCCATTCCTTCCAAGCTAATTACGTAACTGTAGGCCAAATATGGCACAAATTCAAAGATGCAGTATCGACAGCAATAGACAGATTCTTAAATAATGCAATACATTTACATCCAGGGAGCCAAAAACTCATAAATTGTCAAAAAATAATCCATATAAAACACTCTGCATACATGCTTGCTAATCGTGAACTGTTGAAATCATGCACCAGTCTTTATTTAAACAATTAGAGACAGCACCACCATGGAATGTTTCCGCCAGGAGGTCCCCACTCCAACTGACCTAGTACACACAACCACCAGCAGAGGGCGCTGTCGTCCAAGATGGCAGCCTTGATGTCAGCTGATGACACAAGTACTGTTATCCAAGATGATGGTGTACGTTGCGTTCACCATGTGGTCTAGTACCCAGAGGGCGCTGTTGTCCAAGATGGCGGCAAACACTATGTTCACCATGTGGTTTGGTACACAGTACCAGCACCAGACAGTGCTGTTGTCCGTTTCGTGACGTAATCCAAGATGTGGAGGGAAATGGCAGGAAACCAACTCTGCCTGTGCTGGACATAAGTTTTTATTTTGCAGACAATGTCTCCACCATGAGATCTAGACTTCAACTGACCTAGTGCACAATATTGCCACCAGATTGTGCTGTCATCCCTCATGTGATACAATCCATGTTGGTGGTCTTGAGGGGGAAAACTGCACGAAAATTACTCAGCCTGCGCTGGGCTGCTGCATAGAGTAAGGGAGAAGTGTACTTTATTTGTTTTGGAACAATTTATTTAGGGATGGAGTATATTTATTACACTGATACAAAACACATGCTTGGTGTCACGCCACACAGCCCACAGACCTGTGAACTACCCCTAACTAATGCTCTGCAGATACGCAAACTGCTCCTAAAGTACCGAAATAATGTCAGTACAGAGATGCAGGCTCTTCCTACATAATGCAGTACACGGATGTGTAGACAGGAAATCAACTCTTAAACTGCCCAAATAACAAATAGCACAGCCTACAGACCTGCTCGCAAAATAAAGCAAGAGACAGGCAAACAACGTATGCAGACGCTGTCCACTGGCCCCTGTCCACTAGACTGCACAGGAGGATACCGACAGCCCCACAAAGTGATGCGGCCGTCAGCAGTCAAAGCATGCACAGGTGCCCACACGCATGAGGCGGCGACAGCCCTTTCATACTTGGTACCTGAGAAATTCATCTGGGAATATGTAATCACCTAGGTGCCATTGACGACACGATTGAACAGGAGTGATGACTTATTTGCAGAGTGCACACGCTCCAAGCTGAGCCGCACGCATCTGGGTTCATCGCTACCCTCCCTCTAACTGCAGTCCGTGAAGACGCTGCAGAAATCCATCCCAGAATAGCACAATCTGCTTTCCCCTTAGCGATTCTAACGGATCATGCGTGACGTGTGGCTGATGCATCACCATGGGTAGCTACTTACCATCGCAAGCGCATCTAGCAACGTTCTCAATGTTATACTGAAGCCACATGGCTATCTAAAATAATGACCAAGTTGAACTCTAGTAAATTGGATAGTGTCCCAGACATACTTAATGTGCGCTTTTGTAGGAGTTTTCATGATGTCTCAGCTTGTATGCACGGAAATTCTTGCCCTAACAGAGCCTGTTTACGAAAACAGCACAGAATACCATCGAATGCACTCTTCCCAGCGGTCCTAAGGTTATACCCCAGTCCATCACGTGTTACCCTTCCTGCTTTCGACACACACAAACGTTCCCACCGCTATCTACAGGCTCCTATACCCAAGAACAAAGGATGTGAATGAATCGAGCATTATGATTGGCTCTTATCGAATATATCTGCCGAGTTACTGATGCTGTTGGTATCGAAGCACCATCCACCTCTTCTTTCTTTCGGCAGACGGGACTTTCAGTGGTAAAATTATTTTGCACAGATCGCTAAATCGTATTGACAGTTAAACCCGCAATGTTGTTTAGAGATCATCAAACACATACGAGACTGACAAGAATATTGGAAGCCAAGAGCATATTACCAGTGAAACTACAATAAATATTACGATTGCTGCTACAGTGTGACACTGATCTACGTACAGGTAATGTCTCCTGTTGACGGCTGTGCTGTCATTATCTATAGCGCACGTAATTTTCCACATAAAAAAACTCTCGCCGTTATCGATGTACCGAATCTATACATCCCGCACGACAACAGGACACACAGTCATCCTCTCTAGTCATGCCACAACATAAACCACATTAACTTTACAATGCAATAAATACACATTTCAAAAAACATAAGCCACAGTAACTTTACTATGCAATATATACACATTTTACACAAACAGTGCAATTATATTTTATATCTTTACAGCACCCGAAAAAATTATCATATGCCTACACTCACACTGACTTTATGTCACCATGCTCCTCAGTCATAGGGAATCACCGTCCACCTTTTTTTTTCTTTCTACAGACGTGACATTTAGTGACAATAAACTATTTTACAATGATCCCCATATTGCACGGACAACTAAACCTCACAAAGCGCCATACATATCGTCAAATACGAAAGACACCTACTCAATTGCCCTGTCGTCCCACTGGGGCCAGGAGCTTGAATATTAGAGCGTCAAACCGATCTCGACTCAGCAATATATCAACGCATACCATGTTGATGTAGTAAACATACAATTCGGATTCTACGCCATACAAAATCACCCCTTTTACACTAGAAAGGCCTCAGTGAATCGAAGTCACTCTCCGAACTGATGTACAAAGACAGGCTCGTTTCCCCCTCAGTACAAACGCACTACTGTTTCTGTTCCGGCCCTGCCTGCTGGCTTGCGTTTCCACAACCATCTCCCGACTCTGGAATTACATGAACACAAGTATTTCGTCATCGTTGGCTATAATATTATACCATTTTCGTTGTACTTCTAGATATCAAGCACACAGCAGTTTCTACCGATCGCTCGCTCAACATAATTCCGACGGTATAGACAGGAAATTATTCCTCAACAAACCCCAAACTGTAGCGAGGTGCAGTGTACTGTAAACCACTGAGTAACTGTTAAAAACCCCGATCGTAACAACTATGGTATGTTACTGTCACAAGCGGTTCTACAGATGCACACAAGTATCCAAGTCAAAAGCTATACCGGCTTTGTAAATCTAGGTACAACATTACCTCTGAATGAGAGGGTTTTCTGGGCAAATACCGGGACGGCGATCGTAGGAATGTGTATTATGAGACCAACACATAGCCACGATGCAACCTCGTGATAAAATTGTCCAAATGGCTCTGAGCACTATGGGACTTAACGTCTGATGTCATCAGTACCCTAGAACTTAGAACTACTTAAACCTAACTAACCTAAAGACATCACACACATCTATGCCCGAGGCAGGATTCGAACCTGCGACCATAGCAGTCGCGCGGTTCCAGACTGTAGCGCCTAGAACCGCTCGCCACCCCGGCCGGCCGTGATGAAACTACAGCATTTTAAAGTGATTCGGCTAAGGGACATGGTATGAAAGAGGTATTTGCGACTCCCTCACACCGCCTCCAGCTACATAATTCTATAGTATTTGTAACGCATTCTGTCTTGATGCAATGCCAGAAGGTCGGTAATATATCCACTGTGTTATAGGCAATGGTTGATTGAGAAGGATCACAAACAGTAGTAGATGGTGTGATGATTGAGGTCGTAAGAAATGTACACAAGCTTTTCAGATCTCTAATGCCACACTATCCGCTAGAAATGCTGTCTGGGATTTGGAATCAAGTCTTTCCATTCAAGCACATACCTGCAATGGGTCCTTTAATGATTACCACCACTACTCACTCATATTTCTGGCACTCTCATATCTCCAAACGATCCACCTTTCTCGAATCTTTCTGCTACAGTAAAATTACTGCGTCGGTTTAGATAGCCCCCATGCAAATGCCTCCTCAGGCACTACGCTACCGTCCGAGCACCTTTGCGCACGTGATCGTTCCAGTGTAAGTTGGAACTCAGTAGCGGTCAGGAAACTATATCTACCACCTTCTGCAATCCGTGCAGAAACAGGCGAAGCTGAGTTACTACAACAGTACTGTGTTTTGATCATTTGACGGAAATGAAGCCTGCTTCAGCAACATGAAGTAGTATAAAAGACAGTATGATAACTGCGGGGAGGGCGTGGATTTTGCTACTGCATTGTGGTGCTTCTCCAAACTACATACAAATACTACAGATACATGTCCATTCACATCTATCTCCCCAACATGCTATCCTTGTTATTCTGTACCATCCATCAGAGAAAAATTACGACCTATAAAAGCTCAACTATCTTCATCCGATAGATAACTAGATACGATTATACTGCATTTCTGTCCTCCTGTATATCGAAAACAAATACTGCATGCGTGCAGGCATCCAGAAAATGTGACGATCGTATTAAATATACAGTTGTTGATCAACTGCACAGACCAGTTTAAAATACCATCACCTGTGCTGTAAGAGGATGACCATATACTCCACAGATTGTACTGTAAGCCGCAAGAGAAGCTCCATGTGACCCTGTCTCGTTGTTTGAAGCATTTTGTTTCTGCTCTAATACACTTTGTACACGGCCAAACATTTTGTTTTTCTTCCATGACTTTGCCGGCCGAAGTTGCCGTGCGGTTAAAGGCGCTGCAGTCTGGAACCGCAAGACCGCTACGGTCGCAGGTTCGAATCCTGCCTCGGGCATGGATGTGTGTGATGTCCTTAGGTTAGTTAGGTTTAACTAGTTCTAAGATCTAGGGGACTAATGACCTCAGCAGTTGAGTCCCATAGTGCTCAGAGCCATTTGAACCATCTGCCATGACTTTGAGGTCTTTGTCAGGTTACAAACTGACATTAAGACGCTCTGATCCACTGCCTCTCGCAGACAACAAGGACATCACCCCAAAGTACCGTTATCCAAGACATTGCACTGTGACATGATTGATGTCATTCAAGATAGCTGCTGTAATGTCGGCTGATGACGCGATTTACGCCATTACTTAAGACGTTCTGATCCGTGGCCTCTCGCAGGCAACAAGCACATCATCCCAAAGTACAGTTATTCAAGATGTCACACTGTGACGCTGTTGACGTCATTCAAGATGATTGCCGTGGCGTTAGATGATGATGTGAGTACCGCTACCCAAGGTGGCTGCCACACATCCACTGCCAAGACCCTCACGGCGGAAAGTTTGAATTTTGGAGGGAAGATAGGTCAACTGGGCTACCTCAAGATGTCGCACTGTGTAAACCATATTATTACCGCTGTCGCCATAACACTGGGTGATTTTAAATAAAGGTTACTTACAACATAAGGAAATTGGAAGAGTATTACAGCGTTGGCGTGGATTTGCAAACTACACTTAAACTCATCTGTCGCATCGGCTGAATAGCGGATGGCACTGCATGCGGTTTAGATTGATTCATCATATTGCAGTCATGAACGCTATCACTGTTTCGCTGCTAGCAATCCCCAGAAGGTGTCATCCATCCACAAAACTCATTCCCCAACTCAAACAAGCCCTGTAAGCAATCAAAATGTGGTAACCAACAGCGCACCAATGCACGGATGGGATGGAAAAGACACTGCTGATGTACTGTAATAATGGCTCTGAGCACTATGGGACTCAACATCTGAGGTCATCAGTCCCCTAGAACTTAGAACTACTTAAACCTAAATAAACTAAGGACATAACACACATCCATGCCTGAGGCAGGATTCGAACCTGCGACTGTAGCAGTCACGCGGTTCCAGATTGAAGCTCCTAGAACCTCTCGGCCAAACCGTCCTGCCAACACAGTTCATAGGACGAACAATTTTACAGTAACTACAATACCGGCCAAGGATGGGACAGCATGTTTCCCCAATTTCAGTATCATAGCTAAACCACCCCTTCTCCACTTTGCGAGTATCATTGTGAATGTAGTTAGATGACTGTGCAGTACATCCATTCAGTGTCAATTCTGGAACACATAAATCATCAAAGTATACCAGACAGCGCTCTACATATTTCTAACACCTTGAGCACAGTGCTTAATTTACGATCTATGTCTCTGCGTATGACAGTCACAGAGCATTCTCGCTGTCTTAGGGTAAAATTAGAGAGTGAAAGACCGTCTTCACACTGTCATTGACCAACCTACACTGCAGCACCGAAAACGAAAAAGAACTACTTCCGTAAAACACTTCCTTTGTGTGATATGAGCACAATATAGCTTTCCAGAGACGTATAGTGTCCACTGTTCACATCCGATCACAGTTCAGAAATTATACAATGCCTGAATCTGGCCCTATACAAAATGATAGTTAGTAGCGGGGAATACATCCTACAGGGAAACAGATACATAGCGGCAATGTCCGACAGGTGAAAATTATAAGTCATTCCGTCACTAACTCTGTAAACAGCACAACTGTCGGGTAATTGTGTACACGGGGATTGCAGCGCCTCACAAGCTCTCATCGCTAACTTAGTTATGACGCTGAAGTCTCGATTTTACACCCAAGATGCGACAGGGGGGATGGAGTACATCGCATAAATTAAAGTTCGTTTAGAGTAATGCGTCAAGTTTCATCACAATTGAGAGGTGAATAGTTCCCTGTCCTCCTGAAAAGCATCAAATACAGTAGTCAACTCGCGTGTATTACTGGTACCTCAAAAGACATAGAGTATAATAATGCCTCGTAGGAAAAAAATTTACTACCTCTCTGATTCCCTTCGTTTCTAGGTCGACGTTTTCCCGGATTCCTCTTGTTGCCGCATACTTGTTCCCATGTACAAATTGTACATGTACCAATTGTACGAGGTGCATTCAAGTTCTAAGGCTTCCGATTTTTTTTCTAATTAACTACTCACCGGCCGGCCGAAGTGGCCGTGCGGTTAAAGGCGCTGCAGTCTGGAACCGCAAGACCGCTACGGTTGCAGGTTCGAATCCTGCCTCGGGCATGGATGTTTGTGATGTCCTTAGGTTAGTTAGGTTTAACTAGTTCTATGTTCTAGGGGACTAATGACCTCAGCAGTTGAGTCCCATAGTGCTCAGAACCATTTGAACCATTTTTGAACTACTCACCCGAAACCGATGAAACTGGCGTTACTTCTCGACGTAATCGCCCTGCAGACGTACACATTTTTCACAACACTGACGCCATGATTCCATGGCAGCGGCGAAGGCTTCTTTAGGAGTCTGTTTTGACCACTGGAAAATCGCTGAGGCAATAGCAGCACGGCTGGTGAATGTGCGGCCACGGAGAGTGTCTTTCATTGTCGGAAAAAGCCAAAAGTCACTAGGAGACAGGTCAGGTGAGTAGGGAGCATGAGGAATCACTTCAAAGTTGTTATCACGAAGAAACTGTTGCGTAACGTTAGCTCGATGTGCGGGTGCGTTGTCTTGGTGAAACAGCACACGCGCAGCCCTTCCCGGACGTTTTTGTTGCAGTGCAGGAAGGAATTTCTTCTTCAAAACATTTTCGTAGGATGCACCTGTTACCGTAGTGCCCTTTGGAACGCAATGGGTAAGGATTACGCCCTCGTTGTCCCAGAACATGGACACCATCATTTTTTCAGCACTGGCGGTTACCCGAAATTTTTTTGGTGGTGGTGAATCTGTGTGCTTCCATTGAGCTGACTGGCGCTTTGTTTCTGGATTGAAAAATGGCATCCACGTCTCATCCATTGTCACAACCGACGAAAACAAAGTCCCATTCATGCTGTCGTTGCGCGTCAACATTGCTTGGCAACATGCCACACGGGCAGCCGTGTGGTCGTCCGTCAGCAATCGTGGCACCCACCTGGATGACACTTTTCGCATTTTCAGGTCGTCATGCAGGATTGTGTGCACAGAACCCACAGAAATGCCAACTCTGGAGGCGATCTGTTCAACAGTCATTTGGCGATCCCCCAAAACAATTCTCTCCACTTTCTCGATCATGTCGTCAGATCGGCTTGTGCGAGCCCAAGGTTGTTTCGGTTTGTTGTCACACGATGTTCTGCCTTCATTAAACTGTCGCACCCACGAACGCACTTTCGACACATCCATAACTCCATCACCACATGTCTCCTTCAACTGTCGATGAATTTCAATTGGTTTCACACGACGCAAATTCAGAAAACGAATGATTGCACGCTGTTCAAGTAAGGAAAACGTCGCCATTTTAAGTATTTAAAACAGTTTTCATTCTCGCCGCTGGCGGTAAAATTCCATCTGCCGTACGGTGCTGCCATCTCTGGGACGTATTGACAATGAACATGGCCTCATTTTAAAACAATGCGCATGTTTCTATCTCTTTTCAGTCTGGAAAAAAAAAATCGGAGGCCTTAGAACTTGAATGCACCTCGTACATGTACAAATTTTGTGAGCAGGTCTGTACACTGCGCTATGCTTTATTTGGGTAGTTTAGGAGTTGATCTCCTGTCTGCACATCTGTGTACGGCATTATTTAGGAAGAGTCTGCATGTCTGTTCTGACATTATTTCGATAATTTAGGAGCAGTTTGTGTGTCTGCAAAGCTTTAGTTAGGAGTAGTTTACAGGGCTGTGGGCTGTGTGTCGTGACCCCAAGTATGTGTTTTGTATCAGTGTGATAAATACACTCCATCCCTAAATAAATTGTTCCAAAATAAATAAAGTACACCCCTTCCTTACTATATGCAGCAGCCCAGCGCAGGCTGAATAATTTTCGTGCCATTTTTCCCCTCCAGACCACCATCATGGATTACATCACATGAGGGATGACAGCACAATCTGTTGGCAGTATTGTGTACTAGGTCAGTTGAAGTCTAGATCTCATGGTGGAGACATTGTCTGCAAAATAAAAACTTATGTCCAGCACAGGCAGAGTCGTTTTCCCGCCATTTCCCTCCACATCTTGGATTACGTCACGAAACGGACAACAGCGCTGTCTGGTGCCGGTACTTTGTACCGAACCACATGGTGAACATAGTGTTTGCCGCCATCTTCGACAACAGCGCCCTCTGGGTACTAGACCACATGGTGAACACAACATATGCCACCATATTGGATATCAGTACTTGTGTCATCAGCTGACGTTATGGATGCCATCTTGGACGATGGCGCCCTCAGCTGGTGGTTGTGTGTACTAGGTCAGTTGGAGTGGGGACCTCCTGGCAGAAAGATTGCATGGTGGTGCAGTCTCTAATTGTTTAAATAAAGACTGGTGCATGATTTCAACAGTTCACGATTAGCAAGCATGTTTGCAGAGTGTTTTAGAAGGATTATTGTTTTGTCAGTTTACGTGTTGCTTAGCTCTCTGGAAGCAAATGTATTGCATTGTTTACAAGTAGTTTGCATGTCTGTAGTCTGTGCATTGCGTTATTTTGACATTTTACAATTAGCAGGTGATTCCGTAGAGCATTAGAGATGAGTTATTTAGGAGTAGTTTGCAGGTCTGTATGCTGTGTGTCATGTCAGAGCATGTGTTCTGTATCACTGTGATAAATATACTCCATCCCTAAATAAATTGTTCCAAAATAAATAAAGTACACTCCTTCCTCTCTCCACCAGCCCAATGCAGACTGAGCCTTTTTCCCAGCAATCCCTAGGAAGAGGTGGCACCTGGGTGACTGTGGTTGGTGGAGGTGAGCTTTGTTTCCGACAATTTTCTTAGGTTGGTAGAGACATCCTGAGTGACCTTTCTTTACTGCCCAAATTCAAACTTGGCGTCAGTTTCTACGACGAGGTGGTGGTCGGGTGACTTAGGTTAGTGCAGGTAGCCCAAGTGTTCTTTCTTTCATGTGATCGTCTTAGGTTAGTAGAGATAGCCCAACTGACCTTTCCTTACCACCAGAATTCAAATTTGGCTCCAATTCCTAGGAAGATGTGGCGGTCGGATGACTTAGGTTAGTGGAGGTAGACCAAGTGACTTATCTGCCTACCATTTTTCTTAGGTTACTAGAGTTATCCATGGTGTGAGACATTATCCTGTTGGAATTTTAATTTCCTGCCTTTTTCTGGGGGAAGGGAGGGGGGTTTAGGTTAGTGGAGGTAGCCTAATTGATGTATCTTCACGCCAAAATTCAAACTTCCCACCAAAATCCGCCATCTAGGATGACGTCATGGCCACCATCTTGGATGACGGCATGCCCTGATGCCAAGTCTAAAAGCCGCCATCTTGTATGATGTCATCGCCGCCATCTTGTATACATCTGGCAACAATGGAATGTGGAGTGTTGTCACCCTTGCCCCAGTTGTAATGTGGAGTCAGAAAGCATCGCTCCCCTCACCGGAATTTACTGGAATTATATGACTAGTGTGTGCAGATGCGGTGTCAGTTCCCTCCAGCGATGTAACGTGGCCTCATTCATTCCCTGTCCGTCGCCGCTTTTATCCGTGCCAGAGCTGAATATACCAGCTATTAGGTAGGTGGTCGTAATGTTCTGGATCATCAGTGTATATTTATAGATGTTGATCAATGATTTGAACAGATGTATGTTGTTCTAATTGTTACATGTCGAGGGCAAGAGTCCATGACAATGCTGTTCGGTGGCCATCTTTGGACGAGGTGTGTGCCAGTGCAGGTCACTTCGAATGGTTCAAATGGCTCTGAGCACTATGGGACTCAACTGCTGAGGTCATTAGTCCCCTAGAACTTAGAACTAGTTAAACCTAACTAACCTAAGGACATCACACACATCCATGCCCGAGGCAGGATTCGAACCTGCGACCGTAGCGGTCTCGCGGTTCCAGACTGCAGCGCCAGAACCGCTCGGCCACTTCGGCAGGCCAGGTCACTTCAAAGAGTCACCCGACGGCCAGCGCCCGGAAGATATCCGAGATCAGATGTCTACAACGTTGATGCAAGTTATTGCAATGAAACGAAACAATTTAAAAAAACACACACATTGAGATATATCCTTCTGTATGAGCTTCTAATAAGTAATCATCAAGTCCTAATAAAGTTCTTATGAAGTTACTATGTGTAATGGGAAGGTATTTTCTTCAATAAATCACGATATGTAGAAGTATTAGGTACATGAAATATGTAATTTTGAGTACGATTTTTATTTTTACAGTAACCTCGTGTAGAATTACCAAAGATTCTGAGGTCCACTAATTATATGTCGCTACTGAAAGGGATACCATACTCAAAATAAGTGACTGTTCTGAAAAATATACGAGAAATACTGGACAAAGTTTTATCTCTGGTAAATATTCCGACGTGATTTTTTTCAAGTTTTGCTAACTTCTGACGTCAAAAGTTTTAAATGTCACGGAAAATCTTACGATTCTCTTCTGAGCGGTATAACAAATCTGGGCTTAGATAAAAATGTATTAAAAGATAACAGTTCATATCATAAGAAATATGGGGATAAATGAGGAGAGCGACAATAGTGAGATGTTTGCAGTTTTTTCTGCTGGCGCCACGGTTGTGCATGTAACAGTTATTACCATATTGAGGGTTATCCATTACAACTAAACAATATTTAAGAACAGAATATCGTAGCAAGACTGCACCGTGCGTTGCTTGTTAAATACACTCCTGGAAATGGAAAAAAGAACACATTGACACCGGTGTGTCAGACCCACCATACTTGCTCCGGACACTGCGAGAGGGCTGTACAAGCAATGATCACACGCACGGCACAGCGGACACACCAGGACCCGCGGTGTTGGCCGTCGAATGGCGCTAGCTGCGCAGCATTTGTGCACCGCCGCCGTCAGTGTCAGCCAGTTTGCCGTGGCATACGGAGCTCCATCGCAGTCTTTAACACTGGTAGCATGCCGCGACAGCGTGGACGTGAACCGTATGTGCAGTTGACGGACTTTGAGCGAGGGCGTATAGTGGGCATGCGGGAGGCCGGGTGGACGTACCGCCGAATTGCTCAACACGTGGGGCGTGAGGTCTCCACAGTACATCGATGTTGTCGCCAGTGGTCGGCGGAAGGTGCACGTGCCCGTCGACCTGGGACCGGACCGCAGCGACGAACGGATGCACGCCAAGACCGTAGGATCCTACGCAGTGCCGTAGGGGACCGCACCGCCACTTCCCAGCAAATTTGGGGCACTGTTGCTCCTGGGGTATCGGCGAGGACCATTCGCAACCGTCTCCATGAAGCTGGGCTACGGTCCCGCACACCGTTAGGCCGTCTTCCGCTCACGCCCCAACATCGTGCAGGCCGCCTCCAGTGGTGTCGCGACAGGCGTGAATGGAGGGACGAATGGAGACGTGTCGTCTTCAGCGATGAGAGTCGCTTCTGCCTTGGTGCCAATGATGGTCGTATGCGTGTTTGGCGCCGTGCAGGTGAGCGCCACAATCAGGACTGCATACGACCGAGGCACACAGGGCCAACACCCGGCATGATGGTGTGGGGGGCGATCTCCTACACTGGCCGTACACCACTGGTGATCGTCGAGGGGACACTGAATAGTGCACGGTACATCCAAACCGTCATCGAACCCATCGTTCTACCATTCCTAGACCGGCAAGGGAACTTGCTGTTCCAACAGGACAATGCACGTCCGCATGTATCCCGTGCCACCCAACGTGCTCTAGAAGGTGTAAGTCAACTACCCTGGCCAGCAAGATCTCCGGATCTGTCCCCCATTGAGCATGTTTGGGACTGGATGAAGCGTCGTCTCACGCGGTCTGCACGTCCAGCACGAACGCTGGTCCAACTGAGGCGCCAGGTGGAAATGGCATGGCAAGCCGTTCCACAGGACTACATCCAGCATCTCTACGATCGTCTCCATGGGAGAATAGCAGCCTGCATTGCTGCGAAAGGTGGATATACACTGTACTAGTGCCGACATTGTGCATGCTCTGTTGCCTGTGTCTATGTGCCTGTGGTTCTGTCAGTGTGATCATGTGATGTATCTGACCCCAGGAATGTGTCAATAAAGTTTCCCCTTCCTGGGACAATGAATTCACGGTGTTCTTATTTCAATTTCCAGGAGTGTATAAATGCAGGAGTGTGGAAGTCTTTTCTGAAGGTATTTGTCTGGAGTATACGTTTGTTCGGAAGTGAAACGTGCACGTTAAGCATTCCAAAGAAGAATGGAAGAGAAGCTATTAAAATGTGGTGCTGTAGATGGAAGCTGAAGATTACACAAGCCGATCATATGGGGTATTGGTCACCATCTACAATTTGTAATCCCGCCCACCGTAGTACTTTCCTCCTTTACAAAATTAGTGATTCCTTAATGCCTCAGAATGTGTCCTATCAGCCGATCCAACCTTTCAGTCAGTAGCTCCTGTTTAGTTATACGTTTTACACATCTGATCTTCAATAGCATCACATTTCAAAAACTTCTATTTTCTTCTGCTTTAAACTGCTTACAATCCACCTTTCACGTCCTTGTAGAGAAGCATTGAATAAAATAGGGGAGACAGGAATGTTTGGTGCAACTGGACTGAAAGGAAAGATTGGTTGATAGAACACAACGTGAATTATCAAGGAAGCGTGAATTTTTACGATTTCTGCTTTGTCGTTGAAATACATATCCTGAAAATTACGTCTACCTACCTATTACAGAAAAGTAGATCCGTGGATTCAGATACTGGCTGCTACAGTGTGTTAAATTTTTCGGTAACAACAGGGACCAGGCACCGCGAGTGACGAGAGGTTTCAGTGTGCATCAGGTCACCGTTATCTCGAGAAGCCGACACTTGTTCAGTCCCGAGAGTCTTTTGCGCTCTTGTAAGCAGTTCTGTACTTACCTAATATGCTAACGTCATATACTATAGAAAAATGAGGTATAGTGATTTAACATTTATTTTTGTGTTTGTGTGTGGTTGTCAATAGTGAAAAAGACAAATATAGAGATAACTGTAGGGACATATATCAGTAAGAGATGAAAGCAACAAAACTACGTTATGCGATGTTTTTGGTCAAGTGTCATATTAAAAACGACTGTGAGCAGCTTGAACAAACATCTGCAGTGAAGGCAACAAACAATAAAATCATTAGTTCACAGACAAAGAACGATGGCTACATCACCAACATGAGTCTGCGACACGCTCCTCAGAAATTTAAACAGCACATGTTATGCGGAATTCTGGAAATGACTCTTCAACAGTTACATTTCTGCCATTAGAAACTAAGGTTGTGTCAGTTTTGTAAAGAGCTTGATTGTAGCAAATGATTTCCTGAACAAATATAAGTCAAAATGATTTCCTCATCCACTTGAAACAATTAAAAAATGCTGGTATATCAATACGAAATGTTTCAATGGTTTCAGCGTACTTCACCACCCCTCCCCCTGTGTGTAACTTATTAAATAATTAATAACATTCTGGAATCTATTTCCTGGTTTTAAATGGAGCGCTGTAAGCTATTACTCGCAGTTAACAGTTTAGCCTACTCGTACAGCATACAAAAGTGCGTTGGCGGCAGCTAAAGTTGTGGGTAACCGAATTAGTGGAGTGAATTTCTATTGGAATATGCGGGCTATGTTTACCGGCGCAGCTCTCCGTTCCCGAGAGACAGCAGCAATCATTTCCGTTAAGCTCGTTAGTGACTCGTACCGCCGGCCGGGATATAACTGGAAACGCTGACGTTGTCAATTCACCTCCCCTCCCAATCACTGGTGTTTCCCGGAGGACTACTAGCTGCTTTGCTGCAACCTCTGTGACAGCCAATTACGTCGCGTTTTATTGTTTGCAGATGATTTTTCCTTGTGGAATAAAAGTGATAATTCTGTCGCCATGACAACACTCCACCGTCAGCAGCCAGCTGGAGGTGTAGCAGACATACGTGTAAGAGGCGAATGCACGGCCACCGATTTTCGAAGCTTTATATATCACTGTAAGTTGCCCTATTTGTACTTATATTAATCGACACCAAATAGAGGTTTAACTTCATTCTGAGCTAAGACACATTCTTTATTATGTGGCCTAGAATTCCAAGATTGGTTCGATACAGCACTCCACATTCTTCTGATCAGTGCAAACGTCTTCCTCTCTGTGTAATAAGTGCAGTATAAATCCATTTGTACCTGCTTATTGTATCCATGCCTTGGTTTCCCTCCACAATTTTCAGCCTCCACGAGCTTCCCTCCATTACCAAACTGATGTCTCAGGGTGTGTCCTATTAAAGAAATCTTTCTTCTCGTCAAGCTGCACGAAAATTTTCTTTTTCCTCAGTTCGATTCAGTTTCTAAGCACTAGTTATTCGAGCTACCTACGTAATCTACATCTTTCTTCTATATCACCACATTTCAGAAGCTTCCATTCTCAACACGAGTGAACCGTTTATCGTCCACTTTTGATATATGTACAAGCCTACATTCCAGACAAATATATTCAGAAAATACTTCCAAACATTTATATTTACATTAAATGTTAACAAATTTGTTTTTTTTTTTTCAGGAATGCTTTTCTCACTGTTGTCAATCATTAAGTTGGCCGTACAATACCAAAACTCAGATACTATCCTCATCATCGCCCGATTTAGTTTGACTGCAGTCCAGTCTGTCGTTTTACTTTTGTTAATGTTCATCACTTAACATCTTTTCAAGACGATATCCATTCGATTCATCTGCTCCTCCAAGTCTCTTGCCGTCTTTTATGGAATGACAATGTCATTATTGGCTCACGTACTACATCTCTCCGTGCTCAAATGAAATGGCTCCAAGCACTAGGGGACTCAACTTCTGAGGTCACCAGTCCCCTAGACTTAGAACTACTTAAACCTAACTAACCTAAGGACACACATCCATGCCCGAGGCACGATTGGAACCTGCGACCGTAACAGCAGCGCGGTTCCAGACTGAAGCGCCTAGAACCTGCCGGATATCCATGCTCTCTCCCAGTTTTTACATTCGTCCGTAAGTAATATATGTAAACGTTTTGCAACCATGAGTTGTTAAAACTGATGGTTCCGTAGTGTCACACTGTTTGTGGCTGTCATCGTTGGAATTGGAATTGTTACATACTTGTTGTAGTCTGGTGATACTTCGCCGGTCTTACATATAATATTCCACTCACCATGTAGAATAGTTATGTCATGGCTGACTGTCCCAAGAATCTCAAGAAGTCTGAGGGAATATCATTTATTTGAGGGGCCTTGTTTCCACTTCGGTTTTTCAGTGCTTTGTCAAATTATTCTCGTAGTATCATACCTCCTAGCGCATTTTCACTTACTCCTCTTCTCTTTCGATAATATTGTCCTCAAGCCTATTTACTCTGTGTAGATTCTCTATATATGACTTGCAGCTTTCACTTATTTGATTAGTAATGATTTGTCATCCGAGCTCTTGATGTTTGTACAGCTGCAAGTCTTTTCCAAAGGATTGCTTAATTTTCCTTTGGATGGCATCTATCTTTCATCTAACCACGCATGTTGTTATGGCCTTGCATTTGTCGTCTAGCCATTCCTACGTAGCCACTTTGCACTTTGTCACCCTCAATTTGGGACATCTAAAAAAATGGTTCAAATGGCTCTCAGCACTATGGGACTTAACATCTGTGTTCATCAGTCCCCTAGAACTTAGAACTACTTAAACCTAACTAACCTAAAGACATCACACACATCCATGCCCGAGGCAGGATTCGAACCTGCGACCGTAGCAGTCGCGCGGTTCCGAACTGAGCGCCTAGAACCGCGAGACCACCGCGGCCGGCTTGGGACATCTCAATGTCGTTTCACCTATTTCATTTTCTATATTTTTGTCTCTTCTCCCATCATCAGTTACATTCAATACCTTGTGTTGTAAGGTGTTTGGATTTCATTGACCTTACATGAGCTTGATCCATAACGACAGTGCGATACAGTATGAGATCCTCAGAAAAAATAATTATATTAAATCAACAAAAGGCAACAACAGTAATCTCATATACCAAAAACTAACAAAATAATATTTACCTATATGTGGACAGGGGAATGAATAAACAAGTTAACGTGAAACGCATTTTGGAGACAAACTGAGCAGGTGGTTAATGACATCGGAAAATCTCACTTCACAAGAAGAGAACAGCGAGCTTCAGTGCAGAAAGCGATAAGGCCAGAACAATACATTACTCCTTTTAAAGTAAATACGGCCGGATATGAAATGCACACCTAGAGAGAAGGCGATTGGCTGAAACCCATACTGGGCGATGCAGATGCGACATGGTGTGGAGATCCCCATTATATAAAAGCAATTTGAGTAATAAAATGGCTAGATATCTCTCTCATCTCGTGGCATACCTCACAAGTGTGTGAAAAATGGAGAGGGCGTTGAGAGTTTTGCTTTCTGCGAAGTGTGGACGATATGCTTCATGTATCGTGGTGACAGATAGGATAGAGGTACACTACTGGCCATTAAAATTGCTACACCAAGAAGAAATGCAGATGACAAACGGGTATTCATTGGACAAATATATTATACTAGAACTGACAAGTGATTACATTTTCACGCAATTTGGGTGCATAGATTCTGAGAAATCAGTACCCAGAACCACCACGTCTGGCAGTAATAACGGCCCTGATAGGACTGGGCATTGAGTCAAACAGAGCTTGGATGGCGTGTACAGGTACAGCTGCCCATACACCTTCAACACGATACCACAGTCCATCAAGAGTAGTGACTGGCGTATTGTGACGAGCCACTTGCTCGGCCACCACTGAGCAGACGTTTTCATTTGGTGAGAGATCTGGAGAATGTGCTGGCCAGGGCAGCAGTCGAACATTTTATGTATCCAGAAAGGCCCGTACAAGACCTGCAACATGAGGTCGTGAATTATCGTGCTGAAATGTAGCGTTTCGCAGGGGTCATGGGTAGAGCCACGGGTCGTAACAGATCTGAAATGTAACGCCCACTGTTCAAAGTACCGTCAATGCGAACAAAAGGTGACCCAGACGTGTAACCAATGGCACCCCATACCATCACGCCGGGTGATACGCCAGCATGGCGATGACGAATACACGCTTCCAATGTGCGTTCACCGCGATGTCGCCAAACACGGATGCGAACATCACGATGCTGTAAACAGAACCTGAATTCGTCTGAAAAAATGCCTTTTTGCCATTCGTGCACCCAGGTTCGTCGTTGAGTACATCATCGCAGGCGCTCCTGTCTGTGATGCAGCGTCAAGGGTAACCGCAGCCATGGTCTCCGAGCTGATAGTCCACGCTGCTGCAGACTTCGTCGAACTGTTTTTGTAGATGGTTGTTGTCTAGCAAACGTCCCCATCTGTTGACTCAGGGATCGAGACGTGGCTGCACGATCCGTTACAGAAATGCGTATAATATGCCTGTCATCTCAACTGCTAGTGATACGAGGCCGTTGGGATCCAGCACGGCGTTCCGTATTGCCCTCCTGATCCCACCGATTCCATGTTCTCCTAACAGTCATTGGATTTTGACCAACGCGAGCAGAAATGTCGCGATACGATAAACCGCTATTGCGATAGGCTACAATCCGACCTTTATCCAAGTCGGAAACGTGATGGTAAGAATTTCTCCTCCTCACACGAGGCATCACAACAACGTTTCACCAGGCAACGCCGGTCAACTGCTATTTGTGTATGAGAAATCGGTTGTAAACTTTCCTCATGTCAGCACGTTGTAGGTGTCGCCACCGGCGCCAACCTTGTGTGAATGCTCAGAAGAGCTAATCATTTGCGTATCACATCATGTTATTCCTGTCGCTTAAAGTTCGCGTTTGTAGCACCTCATCTTCGTGGTGTAGCAATTTTAAATGCCAGTAGTGTAGTTAATTATTCCTGCAAGAATTTTTGCCGTTAAAGAAATTTTACATTTCGCTCCAAGCCAATGGATTGTGCAAAAGCAATTATTTGAACTAGGGAAAGATTAACGTTCTACGGAATGCAGGAAAGTTGAGACTGAGTGAATTCAGTCAAGGCCAGAACAAGGAATTAGCGTTTTCGATCTAGCATGGAGACAACGCTGTTGCAAATGCTACTTGGTAAAGTACGAACGCACATTAGGCCACAGTAAATGTTGAGTCGCGATTTTGCCCACTCCTACTTGCATACGCTATGACCATTGAATATCAAAAGCTAGGGTACTAATCTACCCTCACCTTGTGTACATGGTTCAAAAACTAAATTTATTCTCCATCAACTCAGTGCATTGACCAGCTATGATAACGTAGATGTAAACGAGCTGATATAGATTTTTAATCAGTATTTACTGTGAAATTTTTTTCATATGTACAGATAATGATTTTAATAATCGTCAGTTTAATATTTCCAAGAGTTAAATAGTTCGTTATTAAGTGTCAAAAGTAATTGAAACTGATTGTTGTGTATCACTTGATCCCTGAAACCACAGTTGATAAATTATATGTAGAATAAAAAAGAGAATAGCTGTTTTGTCTTTCTATGATAGATCACAGACTTTCACTTTTATTAATTTATACTTTCTAGTTACATTGCAGCAGCATTTCTAATGATTTTTGTTATGATCTGCACCTAATATTTGCTGCCTTACAGGGCCAGGTTCATATACATTTAGAATGTCTGTTTAACACCCTGGGCTTGAGAGGACAGTTCAGATGCATTGTCCATTTGCGTGATAATTGGTAAGCTAAGTTTGCACATACTACTACACTCACTGTACAGACACAAAAAGTGCGGACGCCGACACTGTGTTATGCAATTATTTCTACTACACCTTATATTTTTATTTATTTGATCCTCTGCTACATTCACTATTTCATACCTCAAAGCTACCTATTCGGCTTCTGTTGTATTCCCTTCCCCAGTTTAAGTTCAACGTTGCCTAAAGCTCTCTTTGAAACTCTCAACCTCTGGGTCTTTCAGTTTATCCACATCCTATCTCCTTAGATTGCTATTTTATTCCATTTCTTCAGTTTTAGCCTGTGGTTCATAGCTAATAAATTATGGTTGTTTACCACAACAGCCACTGGAAACATAGTACAGTTCAAATTTGGTTTCACAATTTCTGTCTTACAGTTATACAATGAATATAAAGCCTTCCAGTGTCACCGTGTTTCTTCTACACAATCATTTTTGACGATTCTTGAAACAAGTTTTAGTGATGATTATACTAGGCCCAGTGCAAAATACTTCCAGGCAGCTTCCACTTTCATCCCTTTCACCCTATCAATTGTTCTCCTACTATACACATCAGGAAGAAAGGCAACGCCAAAAAATAATTAATGTAGAGTAATGAAATTTCGGTAATTCATTTCTGTTGGTAACATATTTAAGTGATTAACACTGGAAGATCACAGGCTTCGTTATATGTGAGATAAGTCACTGCTAATGTGAAATGCTGTTACATTTATAACCGGTGTAACCACTATAAAGTTGAATGTAAGCATGCAAACGTGAATGCATTGCGTTGTGCAGGCGATGAATGTCAGTATGTGGGATGTAGTTCCACTCGGTCGATCAGTACAGGGACGGTTCAAAATTGGTTCAAATGGCTCTGAGCACTATGGGACTTAACATCGGAGGTCATCAGTCCCCTAGAACTTAGAACTACTTAAACCTAACTATCCTAAGGACATCACACACATCCAAGCACGAGGCAGGATTCGAACCTGCGACCGTAGCGGTCACGCGGTTCCAGACTGAAGCGCCTATATTTGCTCGGCCACAACGGCCAGCTGTAGGGATGGTTAATGCTCTTTGTGGATGACGCTGAAGTTGTCGTCCGGTAACATCCCACATGAGCCCGACTGGAGACAGATCTGGTGATCAAGCGGGACAAGGCTACAAGTCCAGTCTGTAGAGCATGTTGTTTTAAAACAGCAGTATTTGGGCGCCAGTTATCATGTTGGAAAATACCCATGGAATACTGTTCATATATGGCCAGACAACAGGTCGAAACATCAGACCGACGAACAATATTGCAGTTAGGGTGTGTTGTATAAGCACGAAAGTGCTCCTGATTTCAAACGAATCATACCCGAGACCCTGCATACAGGTGTAGGTCTATTGTGTCTAGCACGCAGACAAGTTGGTTGCAGGCCCTCAACTGAGCTCCATATATCCGATAACGAGGCAGAATCAGCTTTCATCAGAAAACACAACAGATCTCCACACTGCCCTCCAGTGATCTCTGGCCTGTCAACACTGAAGCCGCAAGTGGTGGTGGTTTGGAGGCAGTGGAATGCACGCTACAGGGCGTTAGGTTCGGAGCTGTCCTTGAAGTAACCGGTTTGCAACAGTTCGTTGGTGTCACTGTGGTGCCAAGTGCTGCTCAAATTGCTGCTTCAGATGCAGTACGTTGTGCCAGCACCACACGACGAACACGATGGTCTTCCCTTTCGGTAACGCTATATGGCCGTCTGGAGCCCGGTCTTTTGCGACCGTACTTTCTCGTGACTACTGCGGTCAGCAATCATGTACAGTGGCTACATTGCTACCTAGTCTTTCTGCAATATCGAAGAAGGAACAACCAGCAACTGCTAGCCCTATTACACAACCTCTCTCATTCAGTGAGGTGTTGATAGTGGTGTCTTTGTTGCCTTAAAGGCATTCCTGATTAACGTCAACTCAGCATGTCATATCTCAAACGTAGCTGACGCTCACGACCGTTGCAGCGTCACTGTAAAGCAAATTTGATTTGCATTCTCATAGTTGCGCTGCTAGCGCCACTCTCATGCCGCTGGCGAGAAATTTTAATAGATAACATCTTTCAGACGTAGAAACACGCCTTCCAACTTTCGTTTATGTCGCAGCACTCCTTCTTGTTGCTGTGACTTTGTTTTCGGTAAGTGTATATTTTACTTCTCTGCCTCGTCTCTCTGTCGAATTCCAGTCACTTATCACATTTAAATTTTAGTCTTTCTATGGAAATAATTTCCTTTACCTTATCACACATTCTTTCAATCACTTCATCATCCGTGGGGCTAGTTGTCGCATAAACTTGGAGAAAAGTCGTGGGTGTTGGTTTCGTCTGTATCTTGGCCACCATAGTGTGTTCACTATGTTGATCGTGGTAGCTTACCGTCATTCCAATTTTATTATTCTTTATTAGATATACTCCTGCACTACATGTGTCTGATTTTGTGTTGGTGAACCTGTACCGACCTGATGAGAGTTCCTTTCCTTCCTGGCAGTGAACGTCACCAATTTCCATTATATAAATTCTCTAACCTACTTTCTGACTAAGGAATCTAATTTTCAACGCTCCGACCTATAGAATACCAGTCCGTTTCTCCTGAGTAGTTCTCATCAGCAGATCCTGATAGGGAGCCCTTACCTCAAGAATAATTTACCCAGTACGGTGTCATCATTATTAAGTCATAAGCAGAGCTGCACGTCCTTGTGAAACAGAAAGGCTGTAGATGAAATGCTCTTGGTTTTCCAGCCTGGTGGTAGTGTTAAGATACCGTGACGTTTCGACGAGTGTCATTCTCATCACAACCAGGAGGTGATGAGTATAACACTCATCGCAACGTCGCCGTCTGACACTCGACTGGCTTTTACTCAGTAGTATACGGCGGGGAAGTCTACAGTCACAAATAACGGCTTCAGTTTCCCTTTCAGTTCAGTGATTTGCAGTACAAAATAGCAAGACCGAGATGGTTAACGTTAAAAGGCTAAATCAGTCAATCATCCAGACTATTGCTCCTGCAACTGCCGGAAAGACTGCTGCCACACTTCATGAACAACTGGTTAGTCTGGTCTCTTCACAGATAACCCTCCGCTGTGGTTACACCCATGGTATAGTTGTCTGTGCTGTTGAGGGATGCTAACCACACCACCACGACAAGCTCAGTTACTCATGGAGGGATGAGAGATATCAGACGATTAAGTTTTAAACCACTTATATCTGCAGTGTCGAGCTCTCTATCCATTACAAAGTATTCATCACTCGTTACCTTCCTTATCATCGCGTCTCATGAAAGACATAACAATACGGTACATCTGCGCTTTGACTGGCTGAAGGAGAACATAACGTATACACGTAATATTTGACTTCAACCTATTGAAAGTAAAGTGGCAAATTCCATGCTTCTTTAACAAAAGCTGAGTGCGTTCGAAAGCTGGTCGCAGCTGCCATGATATTAAATATCTATAAAAAAACATTTCGTTTTTGACCCATTTGTTGAAATAAAATGGTATAAAATCTCATAGTTGTACCTGAAACATTCCATTCTCATATCTCATGGACTCCTCCGTGGACACGGCTGAAGCTCGCTGTCTATTATCAGTCGAGGTGCAAAGTATAAGTATAGTTGCTACTGCGGTTATCAGTAACTAATAGATGTGTATGCTGACCAGTAGAATGAGTCGGTCCGCAGCTCACGGTCGCGAGGTAGCGTTCTCGCTACCCGCGCCCGGGTTCCCGGGTTCGATTCCCGGCGGGGTCAGGGATTTTCTCTGCCTCGTGATGACTGGGTGTTGTGTGATCTCCTTAGGTTAGTTAGGTTTAATTAGTTCTAAGTTCTTGGGGACTTATGAGAATAGATGTTAAGTCCCATAGTGCTCAGATAGCCAGAATGAGTCAATCTAACTAATTTATAGTGTCTTTGAGTTACTGATGATTCAGAGATTATTGGTGTGTCATGTAAAAAACATTTTATATAGTAATAATTTTTTAAATGGGGTTTCAAAAACACCTCAGTTTCTGTAAACATTCGGTTATAGGCTGAAGGTTGAAGTTTATAGTGTTTGAGTAAGTATTTATGAATACATGGATATTTTCAAGGCAGTCAAATGATAGTGTAGGATTAATTCCTCATACTTGAAGATAACTTAGGATCACGGATCCGGTGTATGACTGGATAGTTTATCTGTATTCTGTACCTAAGTTCACTTATTCAAATCTACTGGTCGTTTTATCCGTTTTCGACAGAAGCAAGAGTTCCGCCATTATACTCCTTCATACCGCTTCATACCAGACATTTAAGTTCCATACTAGTTGCATAAATATCCACCACATTTAATTTAACCGTCTGTACTAGTTTTTATGTGCTACTTATACAGGGTGTTACAAAAAGGTACGGCCAAACTTTCAGGAAACATTCCTCACACACAAATAAAGAAAAAATGTTATGTGGACATGTGTCCGGAAACGCTTAATTTCCGTGTTAGAGCTCAGTTTAGTTTCATCAGTATGTACTGTACTTCCTCGAATCACCGCCAGTTGGCCCAATTGAAGGAAGGTAATGTTGACTTCGGTGCTTGTTTGACATGCGACTCATTGCTCTACAGTACAAGCATCAAGCACATCAATACGTAGCATCAACAGGTTAGTGTTCATCACGAACGTGGTTTTGCAGTCAGTGCAATGTTTACAAATGCGGAGTTGGCAGATGCCCATTTGATGTATGGATTAGCACGGGGCAATAGCCATGGCGCGGTACGTTTGTATCGAGACAGATTTCCAGAACGAAGGTGTCCCGACAGGAAGACGTTCGAAGCAATTGATCGGCGTCTTAGGGAGCACGGAACATTCCAGGCTATGACTCGCGACTGGGGAAGACGTAGAACGACGAGGACACCTGCAATGGACGAGGCAATTCTTCGAGCAGTTGACGATAACCCTAATGTCAGCGACAGAGAAGTTGCTGCTGTACAAGGTAACGTTGACCACGTCACTGTATGGAGAGTGCTACGGGAGAGCCAGTTGTTTCCGTACCATGTACAGCGTGTGCAGGCAGTATCAGCAGCTGATTGGCCTCCACGGGTACACTTCTGCGAATGGTTCATCCAATAATGTGTCAATCCTCATTTTAGTGCAAATGTTCTCTTTACGGATAAGGCTTCATTCCAACGTGATCAAATTGTAAATTTTCACAATCAACATGTGTGGGCTGACGAGAATCCGCACGCAATTGTGCAACCACGTCATCAACACAGATTTTCTGTGAATGTTTGGGGCAGGCATTGTTGGTGATGTCTTGATTGGGCCCCATGTTCTTCCACCTATGCTCAATGGAGCACGTTATCATGATTTCATACTCTACCTGTGCTGCTAGAACATGTGCCTTTACAAGTACGACACAACATGTGGTTCATGCACGATGGAACTCCTGCACATTTCAGTCGAAGTGTTCGTATGCTTCCTAACAACAGATTCGGTGACCGATGGATTGGTAGAGGCGGACCAGCTCCATGGCCTCCACGCTCTCCTGACCTCAACCCTCTTGACTTTCATTTATGGGGGCATTTGAAAGTTCTTGTCTACGCAACCGCGGTACCAAATGTAGAGACTCATCGTGCTAGTATTGTGGACGGCTGTGATACAATACGCCATTCTCCAGGGCTGCATCAGCGCATCAGGGATTTCATGCGACGGAGGGTGGATGCATGTATCCTTGCTAACGGAGGACATTTTGAACATTTCCTGTAACAAAGTGTTTGAAGTCACGCTGGTACGTTCTGTTGCTGTGTGTTTCCATTCCATGATTAATGTGATTTGAAGAGAAGTAATAAAATGAGCTCTAACATGGAAAGTAAGCGTTTCCGGACACAAGTCCACATAACATATTTTCTTTCTTTGTGTATGAGGAATGTTTCCTGAAAGTTTAGCCGTACCTTTTTGTAACACCCTGTATTATGTGTGGAATCCGACAAATAAGGAGCTCTAACTACACTTATCAAACAAAGGTTTGCATCACCCCGATTCCCAGAACTCCTGAAGACAGACGTTGATTGTGAATATTGCATCACAGACACCCCCTTTGGCTGATCAGAAATATTACTGAACCCGCCCAAAGATGTAATAAACCATGCATGAGCAGTTCCATTTAGACTGAGGGGGTCCGACAGCCGGTCACTTCCAGTCATCCTACCAGGAAAGAGGTACACGGCTCGTGTTGTCTGTAGTTCAACCATGCCTAGACGGTCAGTACCGCAGTTCGATCGCGTCCGCATTCTTACTTTGTGCCAGGAAGGACTCTCAAAAAGGAAAGTGTCCAGGCGTCTCGGAATGAACCAAAGCTATCTTGTTCGGACATGGAGGAGATACAGAGAGACATTAACTGTTGAAGACATGCCTCGCTTAGGCCGTCCAAGGGCTACTAGTGCAGTGTATGACCGCTACCTACGTATTATGGCTCGGGGAACCCTGACAGCAACGCCGACAAGTTGAATAATACTTATCGTGCAGCCACTCCTGTGTCATGTTACCACTCAAACTGTGCGCAATTGGCTGCTTGATGCGCAGCTTCACTCCAGACGTCCATGGCGAGGTCCTTCTTTGCAACCACGACACCATGCAGCGCGGTACAGATGGGCCCAAGAACATGCCGAATGGACCGCTCACGATTAACATCATGTTCTCATCACCGCTGAGTGTTGCTTATGCCTTCAACCAGACAATCGTCGGAGACGTGCTTGGAGCCAACCCGGTTAGGCTGTACGCCTTAGACAGACTGTCCAGCGAGTGCAGCAAGGTGGAGGCTCCCTGATGTTTTGGGGTTGTATTATGTGGGGCCGACGTAAACCGCTGGTTCTCATGGAAGGCGCCGTAACGTCTGTACGGTACGTGAATCCCATCCTCCGACCGATAGTGCAACCATATAGGTAGCATATTGGCGAGGCATTCGTCTTCATGGACGACAATTCACGCCCCCATCGTGCACATCTTGAGAATGACTTCCTTCAGGATAACGACATCGCTCGACTATAGTGGCCAGCATGTTCTCCACACATGTACCCTATCGAACATGCCTGCGATACATTCAAAAGGGCTGTTCATGCACGACGTGCCCCACCAATCACTCTGAGAGTTCTACGCCGAATCGCCGTTGAGGAGTTGTAAAGTTTAGCGAACAGCCAAATGGAAATTTCTGTAATCAAGGTCTCTGCCGATTCATACACAAAGTGTCCCAGTTTGGTTAGGAATTCCAACCTGCAATGTTATCTCGTGCCGAGCTGCGGCGTTAAGATCCTTGAAGTTTCAACAACAGCTGTGTAGAAGGTCAAAGGATCCTGGCCGTGAATGTAACAGTATGTGTATGATACTCCTCCAAGAATGGCGGTGGAGCAGCGAAGCTACTTCAAGTTTTTTGTGAAGTTTTGTGTTTGCGGTCAAGAATTGGTCGAATTCGACCCGAATACCGAGAGGCAGGTTCTTTGTCGCTCCTCCACAACAGCTCACCAGCCCACAAAGCCTAAATCGTGCACAAGTTTTTGGCCAGCCAACGGGTGACAGTCCTGAGTTACCCTCTTTATTCGCCGGATTTGGCCTCAGCCGACTTCTAGTTGTTCCCCAAATTGAAGATGGCAGTGATAGGACTCCGTTACCACTCAGTACATCCAAGAAAATGGTGCTACAGTACTAAATACAATTCCAAAAAAGGACTACACTGACTTTTAAGCATTTTTAAAACGATTTCAGCAGTATATTGATTCAGGGTGGGAGAGACTATTTTGAATAAATACAGTGATTTTGTGAGTATAATCCACGACCTCTATTTTTCATAGCAACATTCCTAACAGAATTGGGACGTACCGTGTATATCAATGGAAAAAATGTGTCTCACTGAAGGAAAGATATGCAGACAAAACTAAGACCATCACCAAGGATCATGGTCATAACTTGATATTCATCTTTTGAGGTGATTACTAAAACTTTATTACTCCCACTCACTTGAGCCACTACGCAGCATATTATCAGGCAAGCCGCATTCCCTTGGTCAGATGGTACGTTTCACCAACTTTGTTTCTCCTGATTACAGTACGGTGTACCGTGAAATGCGTTTCCATAGTTTGCAGTAGGATGTACTGCACTGTACGCATTTAAGCCCCCACCCTCTCCTCCGCACTAAGCAGGTTGCAAATATAAAGCAGCCAATCACACAGTGGGAAGCTATCCATCAACCGGTGGAGCACAGAACTAATGTTATAGATGTGACGTATGTTCATTGTTGTACGGCTCAATAATTACGTTTACACACTCCCCACAGTACATATTTGAGGTTGATAGTTACGCTCAACCACACGCGGCTATTACACTGTTTAACAGTCTCGTTCAGTGTGCTGCGAAACCCCTTTCCGTCTCCATACTGAAACATTTCAACAAATATTGCTGAATCCTGTAGTTATGTAACATTCAGACGGTAAATCGTATTGTCTAATGTTTATACCGTTAGTGCTGTATAAAGAATAAAAGCACAGCCAACTTTACAACAAATACAGCAAACCCGTGGTAATCGCCCAAATGTCATGCACGAAATGCGATTCAGCAAACAATAACAGTAAAGAATCATATTTTTGATGTGTAGTATGTAATCATTGGCTTAAGGGGAAAATTTTAATGTTATCTCCACACAAATTTGATATCAGAAAGAACGTTTTTTCCTGATAATAAGAGTTTCAGTGCAGCTATAGTCGATCATTCTTCTAAGATACTCCTTAAATTGAACTTTCAGACCTTTTGTGATTTTAGTACGGCTTTCTCATACGATATTCAAAACTATTCCGTAAATTGTGAATCGTATTTGTTTTTGTAACTTCACGTGTATTTCGAACATTACTGTGAATGTGTGGATGCTAATAATATCTTAGCCTTATTGGCTGTGTGATTTATAATGCTGATCGACTTAGATATCAAGTTAATTGTAAATATTCTTTTCGTCCAACGCTGGAAAATAATATTCTTGAAATATTACATCAGGAACATTGAAAAGTTAACTTGTACGTTTAACACAAAAAGCTCTTTAATTTTATAGATCTGTTTCTCCGCTTTATTGAAGTGACTTGGTTCTTAATACAAAACTGTGAGACATACATTTATCTTTCTTTACACGTTGTCACGAACATATGATAATAAAGCACTGTGTCTAGGTCATTCAATGTGGAAATAGCAATTGAAAAAAATGAACAAACCGATATTACAATTATCAGAAATAGATAATACGTACTAGCACTTTAGTCATAATTTTCTTCTACGTTTTTCAAATTTGGTCTACCTCTGCTGTCACGAGATCTTGCCTATAGAAATGTAGAGAGAATTTTAGATCTACATTTCGGTACAAAACCCTAAGAAGTGTTACTGTATTCGAAAGATATTTTCTCTCGCTTGAAACTGTAATACGTAGTATTAATATCTCCCAATAATATTTAATTTGTATTCCTGCGAACTGACTAACGGCTTTCTAGGTCGTCATATGACAACTTAAGGCGTTCCATGATGTCCTCGAAAACCGAAAGCAGGTTTACAAATAAACTAAAATAAATGTTCTTTGAGGAATGTCAATACTGTGAACCTGAGACGGTCCCACACTTGTTCTATCTGTAACAGATCTGGGGATCTTCCTGGCCACGGGAATGTCTCAACATAATGTAGACAGTTCGTAGAGTTATGTGCCGTGTGTCCTGTTAAAAATGGCACCACGATACTATCACATCCGAGGTAACACACAGGAACGCAGGATGTAACCGCGTTGTGTCGTCCAGTTTCCCTCAGTCACTACCAGAAACGGCCTGGAGCTGTATCCGAGGGATCGCTACACCATGGCGTCAGGATAACACCACTGTGTGTCTCCAAAACTTTGGAATAACGTGACCTCTCCTCACGCTTCTGCCATAGTCGCCGACGATAATCATCTGGCGTAGCGTACAACCATGATACACCACTGAAAACAATGTGATACTATTTATCAGCCGCATGTGCCTTCCAATCATGGTACCATACAAAACTCAGCAATTTTGTTGTAGGATAATCGGCAACCTACACACGGGACGAAAATTCCCTAGACCGGCAGCTGTTGATCTCCATCCAGTGGTGTGGCATGACACAGAATGTTTCAAGTATTCCGTTACTTGTTCTGGGATGGCAGGCACAGATGTGATGAAGTTACGTTGTGGCTGGAGAGCAATACAGCGGTCCTCCCTTGTGGTGGTCAGACGTTGTCAAATGTTTCAATTAGCTCTGAGCACTATGGGACTTAACATCTATCGTCATCAGTGCCCTAGAACTTAGAACTACTTAAACCTAACTAACCTAAGGACATCACATAACACCCAGTCATCACGAGGCAGAGAAAATCCCTGACCCCGCCGGGAATCGAACCCGGGAACCCGGGCCCGGGAAGCGAGAACGCTACCGCACGACCACGAGCTGCGGACAAGACGTTGTCGACAGGAATCTTCACGACGAGTACGTCTGCTCTCACGTTCCCATATAGCCCAACATCAGGTCACTGTTTCATCCGAAAGCCCAAAAAATCATGATACTGCACGACTCGGACAGCGGGCTAAATCACAATGACGCCACGTCAGGTGCTAATAACGCTGTCTGACACGTGTCTCCGTATCCTTCACAGTGATCACTCAACATCTGACGCTGGTAACGTCCCTTATATACCCTACCAATTCTGACGATGACACTGACATGAAGAATAGTAAGGTATTCTGGTAGCCTTTCCACCAGTCACAAAGAATACAACTATAATCGCTTATACAACGGCAGATGGTGTGTGCGGTCGGTTACAGAACTCACGAGACATATAGTATCCTCATTATGCTGAAATGCGCAGCTTTATGGTCTAGTAACACCGCATAACATACGAAGAGTCGAAGAACTACCAACATATGGTCTACGTGAACGAAGTCGAAAACTATCCCAACATATTTCACAGACTTTTTGATGTCTTATGTTTATATGCTGTGTTCCACAAACTAACGAAAAATCGCTTTCGGTACGCACTATAATCATAACGTTACAAAAAAGTCTTTTTTTAATAAAGCAAAATATCTCAAATTGTCACAGGATAATACGAACTTTCTGCTTCGAAACGGTCGGTGTTTACTTTCAGTCAACTGTCATGGCAGAGTAGTTGTTTTAGGATTTATTCACTGACTGTCGATCTGTCTGCTAGAGGCTCTTTCACAGAGGAGGTAAAAATCTTGTCTTCAGCGAGATCAGAAACGAAATCCAACGCAGCCTTCCACATGAAGTGTGAACGCTTTAGCGCTAAGCTAGAACAAAACTAGATCAAACGGCGCTCTGTTGTCGTTCCAGTGATTGCCAGGACACAGATTTCGCAACTTAAATGACGAAGAAAGCTGCAGTCCCCATTAGAAGGAACATCCTGGAATCATAACCATAAATTTACTGTCTCTATGTTACCCCTCAAGTGAGATTCATTCAGTATTTTTACTCTAAATTACAAGAAAGTATTGAGTGAATTTACCACGGAAATTCTGAACCAAACCAGGAAGTACATTAATGGTCACATAGTCGTGAAATTTATTCTACAATATTGTTAGTTTTCCATTTACTGGCGACAGGCAGAATACAGTATCGCAGCCGATGTGAATCTGAAGGTGGCTGGTAGTGAGGGATCTCGCCATTCGAAGACGCGGTGTGGCCAACTACCACCACATTGACTTGGAGCTGAAATACCTAGGCCGGCCGAAGTGGCCGTGCGGTTAAAGGCGCTGCAGTCTGGAACCGCAAGACCGCTACGGTCGCAGGTTCGAATCCTGCCTCGGGCATGGATGTTTGTGATGTCCTTAGGTTAGTTAGGTTTAACTAGTTCTAAGTTCTAGGGGACTACTGACCTCAGAAGTTGAGTCCCATAGTGCTCAGAGCCATTTGAACCATTTTGAAATACCTAGTAGAGGACAATGAGTTTTTTTCACATTTCTGGAACTATTATTTGAGTATAAAGCGTAGTTACGAATAATATCGAGATGCACCGACAACAAATCGAACCCAGAGAAAATAAATGCGGCGGTTCTCCTCTTCTGTAGCGAACTGAAAACTAAGTAACTCCTTCACTGGAAGAAATGCGTTTCTGTTAGCATCAGTAGACGATATTAACGTTATGAATAGATAACATCTATTTTGATATTATGTACATGAAAACAGGTTTAGTTATGAATGAATGCATTGGAACCACGTATAATTTGTTATAACACAAATAAAAAGACTACATACACTCTTTGGGAATGTTTGAATTTGATAATCAAATTTCATATATTTTGAATAACAGAAAGTTTCAGATCATATAAGCAAATACCTCCATGGACAATGAATAGACCACCTTCAGTGCGGATGCATGACTTCGTTCTACGTCCTACGGGAACCTCAGAGCAGCGAGCATAGAGGATATGGGCGGGGACTGTGGATATGTGGTGCTTGGTGGGAATGTGGGTCGGCCTAGAGGCGTTCCCAGATAGCCCCCATAGTTGCGATAAAGATTGCGTCTGGGTGGTGCAATGGTTAACCCAACTGCCTAACCAGCAGTAGATCCCAGTTTCGAATTCTGGCATGGAACACTTATTCACTCGTCGCCGTTGATTCCTTATAGAGTCCCGATGCAGTTGACATCGAAGGTTCCTTCCCATTTTCCCCCCTCCACAAATGGTTCAAATGGCTCTGAGCACTATGGGACTCAACTGCTGTGGTCATAAGTCCCCTAGAACTTAGAACTACTTAAACCTAACTAACCTAAGGACAGCACACAACACCCAGCCATCACGAGGCAGAGAAAATCCCTGACCCCGCCGGGAATCGAACCCGGGACCCCCTCCACAATAAATTTACCTAATATTTACTTTTGTACTTCCAGAGAACCAGTTTATTTCACAGGGTGATATACATCATAAAAAAGGTCGAAGCATAAAAGATCTAAGCACCACAGATGTATCCTGCAACAAGTTTGTGTGAGTGTGAATGCGCCGATTTTAGTTTCGCACCGCGTGTGTGTTTAAATCAACCGCCAATTATATCAGCCTGCATGAAGTGTGCACACAAGACGGACCCCACTGCGCCAACGGCAACTCGCTCCTATATATGCTCGGAGCAGCGCAGGCTCATCCTCACTATACAATAAATGTATCCGCAATTTCGAGTAACTCTGGCGTGAGGTCAGTCGTTGTCTGGCGTGAGGTCATTCGCTTGACGGCGCGTTTCGGCACGGGCCTGCCCGTTGCTGGCGCGCCCTAAGACACGGAAGCTCGCACTGGGGGGTATCGCTTCCAGTCGGGCGTGCCGCGGCAGTCCTCACTCGAAGAAGTGATGCGTCTGTCATAGCCTCTCCTTCCCAAGTGGCTCTTTCCGCATTCCCGTGGTGCCAGATGTTAAGCTCGGCATTCTGCCTTGCGACAAAAGGGAGAGCTGCGACCCAACCCGATGCGTCAGCGAAGGGTGCGTGGCACAGGGGGAGCTGTGTCGAGGGACCGAACATCATTCCCTTCTGTTCGCAGGGCACAGACCAGCACGTGCTCTGCATGCCGTCGATCTCGTTTGTCGGCGTGGGATCGCGGTGCGAGTCGGCAAGGGCGCTTCGCCGCGTCCCTGGGTAACCGGGGCGTGTTCTGCCAAACCCAGGAGGTGGTGACATCGCCTGGGCCAGGTTAGATGGGTCCAGACCGCCGAACGTCTGGGGGACCGGCGCGCCACCTGAGTAGGAGTGGGCCGAGAGGTGGAAACTCGGGCAAGTAGGCGGCGAAGGGCGAGAGGTGCATCCGCCTCTCCGGAGTGCGGGGTGCAGTTGCCGAGGAGCGTAGCGTGAAATCGTCGATGACGGGGTTACCGAGGGGGACCAGTGCACTGGCGACGGTGCGTTGAACCCGGCAGCTCGGAAGTGCCCTTGACCTGGGGGCGAGGTCGGTGGGCGAGCTGCAGAAGTCGTCCCCCCCCCCCCACCCCCATGCCAGAGGAGCCGGTCCGGGGCAAGAGACGGGCTCCCACCTTTTCTCATCACTCGTTGTAATCATGGCTACAAATGAAACGAGTGATTCGTGTGCGCCTCAACGGGCTTCCGCTGCGCCTGATCCCTCTCCCCAGGACGAGCAGGGACAGGCAGAGAATGAGTCAGAGATGCAGAGATACTCTAGAATCACGCTGCTCATGGAGCAACAAATAAAGAATGGGAAGATAAGCCAAGCTGGACTTGCCATCATCAAAAATGAACTGGCAGCATGGGCTATTGCCCACGCTAAACTTGAAGGCAGGGTTGAAGAACTCGAAAAAGAAAATGACAGATTAAAGAGGCAACCGGCAAAGACGTGGGCTGCCGTGGCCGCGAAAGCGCCCACTAAGCGCCCACAAAACACGACGAGAGACACAATTGACAAAATGACAAAGAGAACAGACACAGCAGTCTTCCTTAGAACACTGCCTGGACAAGATACGAGCGTTAAGAAAATACAGGAACTATTCACAAAAAACATAGATCCTGTAAAAGACAAAATTACAATTAAAAAGATAAAACCAAGCAGAAATTCCGTAATTGTCGAAGTTGCCTCTGAGCAGGACAAAGACAAACTGTTGAACAACCAGAAACTGAACTCGGTGGTTAAATGTGAACCACCGAGGAAAAGAAATCCTCTCGTTATATTATACGACGCCCCCACGATTATAACAAATGAAGAACTCTCAGAAACAATCAGACAGCAAAACTTTGACGTAATAAATGAGGAAGAATTTAATAGTTGCTTTAAGTTGAAATTTAAGACTGTGCCACGGGGTCGTGATGTTGTTCATCACGTCGCCGAAGTAACAGCGCCAATGTGGAGAAATATAACAACAATGGGCAGATTATATGTTGGTTTTAATGCCATCAGTACGCGAGATTATGTCGTGGTACCTCGTTGCCACAACTGTGGTGACTTGGATCACATCTTAAGGCTGTGCACCAGGGAGCCGGCGTGCACCAAGTGTGGGGAAAACGGACATAGTCGCAAAGGCTGCAAGGCGGCGGCAGTTCGTATACCATGCAAAAATCGAGGGAAAAAGTCTTGCGGAGACACAGGCAGGAATTACCTGACATACAGAATGTTGCAACAAAGATTAATCTCCAGGACTGGTTATGGTTGAGCCCGGCATACCGAACAGGATGCCAAAACGAAAGTCCCCGAGCAAAAGGAGTAGGGATGCCATGAGGGCAAATAGATTCAAGGATTTTTTGAGGTCGCTCTCGAGCGCCGATAAAATTGAAACAGAAGACGAAGCCATACAAACTGAATTCCCAACAATAGACATAGGCATACAAACTAATCTCCCCCTCATGGTCGAAACTATCTCCTCTGAAAGCCGGGGAACAAAGCCGAAATTACACCAACAACGGCAAGGGCATCCTGTGGCTGTGGCAACTACTAAAGACGATCACGCAAACAAACAACCTATTCAAGAAAACATAGTGACAAGCTCAAGCACGAGCCCCACTATACAAAGCACATCAATAGTGAGACTACCACCGGTCGATTCGGTAAGGGTGTACCCCAACTTGGAGTACACCATACAACTATCTAGACTGGAGCAGCCGGCTACCCTGACCACTGCCTTACGACATGTGGTCCGTGTAGGACATGAAGACGGCAGGAAGATAACCTTCTCGGTTATGGAGGCTGTTGACAGAATCCAGCTAAAATAAGTGAATCTCCCCACCGACTTCGGAACCTTGCGAGACCTGCTCAAGAAAGTGTTCGAAAGACGAGGTGAGAAATTTGATCTTCACGACATTTACCAACTATCAGTAATAGCACATGGACGAATTTCGTTCGACTGGATTAGACATGGCCACATGACCGAATACATACGTACTTCCCCTAATGGCAAAAATAAATATTGGACAACTTAACACTCATAACAGCAGACTCGTAATGCAGGAGCTCCGAAGGGATGTGGAGGAGAGGAGACTAGATGTACTCTGTCTACAGGAGCCATACTCCCAGGCTGGGAAAATTGAATTTGCTGCCGCAAGCTGGCAAACAGTCAGCAGAGGGGATCACCCGAAGGCGGCGATTATAATCACAAACAAACTTTTGAGAGTCACCACACTCTCACAGTTTACAACTAGCCACTGTAACGTCGTGGAGCTGCAATCCCCTATGTGAAACATTACTCTCATAAACATGTATTTCCAGTATGGTGATAACATAGAACAGTACATAGAACACCTAGCGAGAGTAACCACGGCGTTGCGGGGAAGAAAAGTTGTAATAACAGCCGACATTAATGCTAAATCCCCCCTGTGGTACAGTGGCACAAGAGATGCTAACGGTGAAAAAGTCGAGGAACTTATTATGGCATCACAACTTGTGGTGGCCAACAGGCCTGGCAATCCTCCTACCTACGCTGCAGGAGGAGGACAGGGCACAAATATTGATGTCACTCTTGTAACTCCAAACAGAGCTAACAATATTCAAAACTGGAGAGTCACAGAGAATGCCACCACAAGCGACCACAATTTGATAACTTTCACCTTAGGAGAAAGAGAGTGCCGCTGGGCCACGGTGTCGGATGTACAACTAAATTACAGAAGAGCCGACTGGGAACGCCTAGCGAGGGAATGTGACATTCCTCCATCACCGGAATGTGACATGCATCTGGACATGGACGTAGACCAGAGAGCGGAGGAACTGGTGAATGCAGTGACAAGAGCGGTGAGGGCAGCTGTACCTACTAGGAGGAGGGCCATGGCGGCCTCTCCGTCACCATGGTCTGCTGAACTAGGAGAACTGCGTCAATCTGTCAGAAGGCTGAGGAGGCACTACCAGCGCAGTGTCGTCTGGCAGGAACGACAAAGGTGGCAGTTGCTATATAGGGAGGAAAAGCGGAAGTTTCAAAAGGAACTGCGTGAAGTTAGGATGAGAAGTTGGGAAAACTTTGTGCTCAACCAGTTAGTCACGGACCCATGGGGGCTTCCATATAAGTTGGTGAGAGAAAAGATCCGCTCTCCTCTGGAGTTATCAACAGTTAGGTACGGGGACAGGATGACGGAGTCCTGGCAGGAGACTGCGGGGATCCTCCTCCGGTCCCTGTTGCCTGACGACAATGCAGATGGGGAGACAGAGGGGCAGAAGCAACTCAGAGATGAAGACCAAGAAGTATACATTAATGAGACGGCTGTCTACCCCTTCTCAGAGGAGGAGGTAGCAACCCATATAAGATCACTGCAAAAAGGAAAAGCACCTGGGCCAGACGGCATTGTGGCGGAGGTGGTGCAGTTTCTGGCGCCGCAGCTGACTGCGCCACTAACACATCTATATAATGAATGCCTTAGACAGAGAAAATTCCCAAAGAGATGGAACGGCAAATGTAGTTATTATAAAGAAAGGACCAGACAAGGACCCCGCAGAAGAGAAATCTTAGAGGCCGATTTGCTTGCTGGATGTATTTGGCAAAATACTGGAGAAATTGTTGGCTGACTGATTGGCAGCACACCGAGTGTTGTGCGGGATGAGCGACAGGCAGTTCGGGTTCAGGCCGGGGCGGTCGGCATCTGATGCAATCGCCCTGGCGGCCGAGGTCTGTGGCTCGACCCCACACAAGTACGTGGTTGGCATCATGGTTGACATCAGTGGCGCCTTCGACATTCTGTGGTGGCCTTCGCTCTTCTCGTGCTTGCGGGAGAAAGAGTGTCCAGGGCCGCTATACGGTTGCCTGAGGAGCTATTGCAAGGATCAGGAGGTCTGGCTATCATCCTCTAGCGAAAGAGTTGGAAAGATAATTACCAAAGGATGTCCCAAAGGTTCCGTCTTAGGACCCCTCTTCTGGGACATCCGTATGGAGCCTTTATTAGATAGACTGCAACAAAGTGATGAGGTGCTAGAGGTGGTAGCCTACGCGGATGACCTCCTCCTGTTGGTTGGCGGCCGTAGCCGCGAAGACATTGAATCGAAAATAGAGACAGCATTAGAAAAACTCCAACAGTGGTTCCACACGACTAAAATGACGATATCGCCCAGCAAATCCACTTACCTGTTGCTAAAAGGACATCTTATTAGAAATCCGACTGTCAGAATAGACGGTTCACCAGTTCTCCGACGACGTGAGACACGCTACCTAGGAGTTATCATTGATGAGAGGTGGAGTTTCGGAAAACACATTGATACCGTCACCCAGAGAGCCCTTCAGATATTAAATAACCTCATTTCAATAGGCCATAAAAGATTCCATCTTCCTCCACACCTAATTAGACTCTATCATAATAGTATCCTAACCTCAGTTGTGGGCTATGGCTCGGGAGTCTGGGCGCACAGGCACACGAGGGTTGTGCCCGACATGGCAGTGAGAAGGGTCCAGAGAAGCATGGTATTAAGAGCTGTGGGTGCCTGTAGAACATCTCCAGGGGGGGCCCTATTAGTCATAATGGGGCTCTGCCCTCTGGACATAAAGATATGAGAACAGGCGGCTTGGTATTGGGCCAAAAAGGGAAATTATGAGAAGATTGTAGATATTATGGGTATTAGGGTGGGGGATAAAAGAGAAATAAGGAAAAGAGGGGAGGAGCTCTGGCAGGAGACTTGGGAGGTAGAAGAGGCTGGACGAAGAACCTTCCAGTTTCTACCTGATGTGTGGGAACGCCTGGGATTGAAGTACTTTGAGCCTACACGAGGTCTGATCCACTTTATCACTGGCCACGGACCCTACCCGACTTATTTATGTCGATTTGGGAAGAGAGCAACACCAGCGTGTGACTGTGGCGATCCGGAGGGTACACCCGAGCATGTAGTTTACGAATGTCCCCTCTTCAATGATATCGCAAACACACTACGAGACAGACTACCCAACTATGACACATATCAACTACTCAGACGAGAGGAAACTTTTCAGACCTTAAACACCTTGGCAAACGAGGTATCTCGAAAAGTTCTAACTGAATATTTAAGAGTGATACACTAAATAATAATGACAATAACCACCGATAGCGTCCAAGAGCCCTATTCCCATGCCGCCTTTGCGTGGACTGGCCGACTTCATCTAAGTTGGAATCCGCCACGTGCAGGATTAGGGGGAGTAGGGAACAACCACCGATGGTGACACACACCAGATATGACGTAGGATAAGTTAGTTTTCAGGAATTAGTTATAGGAAATTAAGATAGGGACTGCAGCGAATTTAACATCGAGGCCTGCCCAGTGCCAGGGGCGTGCTCTTCAGTTCAAATGGTTCAAATGGCTCTGAGCACTATGGGACTTAACGTCTGTGGTCATCAGTCCCCTAGAACTTCGAACTACTTAAACCTAACCAACCTAAGGACATCACACACATCCATGCCCGAGGCAGGATTCGAACCTGCGACCTTAGCAGTCGCGCGGTTCCAGACTGAGCGCCTAGGTGCTCTTCGGGATTAGCTCGAAGAGCAAGGCATATTAAAGTAGGTTTATATCTTTCACTGGCACACATGTGACGCTGCAGAATATATATAAATTAAATTAGTTATAGGAATTAGGTATAATCAGTATATGTAGATATTAGATGCCCATTGTTTGTTAATAACTGTAGCTCACTTATTAGAACTGAAACTAGCTGCAAAATTTAATATAAATGTATAACTGTTAGGACCCACTAATGAATTAAGGAAGTGGGTTAACTTGTATAATTATAATGGTTATAACTAATAAAAAATTTAAAAAAAAAAGTACAACCATCAGCTGTAGACTGGAATGACGACAGCGAAAATTTTTCCCGGACCAGGACTCGATCCGGGATTTCCCGCTTATCGCGAACGACCGCCCTATCATTTGGCTCTACATGTTAAATTTTCATTTTCGTCATTCCCTTCTACAGCTGATGGTTATCCTTATTCGCAATTGCGAATACATTTCATTTATTTCATAACGGCTGCAGCCGCTACTATCCAGCAGAAAGCCCATTCCCACCTACACCTCATGAAACTCCTACCTGGCCGGACATGGGGATTGCATGCTTTCATCACCCTCCATCCGTCATATCATCTGTTGTGCCAGCGTTTCCTGGATCTCCGACGCCTCCCCCCCCCCCCCCACCATCACTTTTATAAAGTCCTCCAAATCCTAGAATGCCATGCGCTCCGGCTTGCCTTCCGTATCCGTCTTTCTTCCTCCACACCTGACCCCCTTCCACCATCTCCTCGTCTTCCTCCAATATCTCTGCATCCTTTACACTGTCCACAGGCTTGATCCCCCCCCCCCAACCCCTGGTTTCCTCCTTCCTTTCCACCCCCCACCCATTGCCGCCCCTCTATCGCTGGATCCCTCCCCCTCTCCACCCCCACACCGTCTATCTCCTTCATCAGAGCAATTTCCAGCACTTCCCCCTCCCAGATGTTGAACTTCGCCATGACATCTACCCTTCCTACCAACTGTAGCATGGCTTTGTTCCCTCCCTCTACCCAGGTCCCCCCATTTTCTCTCCTCTCCTTCTCCCAAAGAGGATTTTCCCTCTTCCCCCCCCCTGTCTCCCTGCATCCCCTCCTCAGCTGCTTTGCTCTCCCATCCCTTCCCTCCCTGGACCCCCTTCAGGTGCCCCACTTCATCCCCCTTTCTCTCCCCTCCTTTTCGCCTCCTTTTCACTTATCCGCTCGTCCCCAACCTCTGGCAGATCCTCCTATGTTTATATTCATCACCAAGTGTGCTGCGTTAGTGTTGTGTCTGGTGCCATTCTACAGTGTCATCAGTGGTGTGGTTTTAATTGTATGCTTGACCTATCTATAGTTCATGATTGTTCCATACTACGCCATCCGTTACGACGCTGTTTTAATCGTTCTGCAACTTAGTATGCTCCGGCCATACTTTGCCTGGTGTGTGTGTACAATACTGTTTTAGATTTTTACCTCCGTTTTACACTCGCCGTTTTTTTATGCTTTCTTCTTCTATGTTCCGCCCTTTTTGTTTCTATGTTCCGCCATGTTTTCTTCTTTATATTGTTTTAAATGTCTTCCTGCCTACTTGTAATGTCTTTCGGCTGAAGAGCAGCGCCTGTGCTGCTGCCAGCCCTCTTAGGTGGGGAACTGGAAATACAATAAAGAAAAAAAAAATGGTGCAGTCGCCGCAGTGCCTGTTACTTTGGACATGCATGCATGTGCAAAGCAACTTTGCATCGTAATCAGAGTAACACAGGCACTGCTATGTCATACAGCCTCGCCATGTTGTTTTAGTTAGTACCGCACACATCAGTTGTACTGTGTATCGCTTCTGTTGCACCACCTTTATGATTCTCTTGTCTGATTACGTGTGGATTCATAAGAAGGTTATTTCCATTATTGTTCAGAAGCTTATGATTAAAGCCATATTTGTGTTATGTGACTCGGTTTCGTGTATTACCTGGACACTACACGACTGGCGAAGAGTTTGGAATGGTCTACGCGTGTGCAGTCTGTAAGTGCTGCTTCATCACGGTTAGTCATTATGAACGCCGTGCTACCGTAACCACAGTGACCACCTTGTCGGCATCCAGTAACAGACAGAGTACGTTCCACCGGTCTGTCCACTCACTTTTACTCCGTTTGATGATTCAGATTTGCATTGGGAAGCTTACGAAAACAGATTCAGATAGCATTTTTAGACTTTCGATGTGACAGACCCGTATTTGTGCAAAGCATTATTCGTCTCGTGGAATCCGCCTAAGGTGTATGAATTATTGTGCCAGCCTGACCCTTTACAAGAACCGGCAGCTCTTACTTTTGATCACATCTGTAGTTTATTGCAGTGCAAATGAACACATGGCATAGCGGCGCGAGTAGAATTCCACCGATGCTGTAAGAAACGAAAGCAGTCATACAGTGCCTGAGCAGTCGAACATCACAGCCTGAGACGTAAGTCGCAGTTCGTTACTGATGCCACGAGTGACAATTTGTTTATCGAGTTAAGTGTTTCTCTCCAAGTACTCTGGCTACAGGTTGACACAGGTGCTGCAGTGACGTTATTGGATTAAACCCATGTGAGTTTAGGCTCGCTTCCGTCGACACCGTTGATATGGAAGCTGGTCAGTTATAACTAACAGAAAATTTACGGTATCGGCCTCTTACAAGTCAGTGGTTCATTCTATTACATTTTTAGTGGTTGTTGATGCCGTTGTTGAGAACATGTTCGGAATGAATGCATTTCAGACATTCGGATTTTCAATCACCGACGCAGTTCACATTGTGTCCGATCGGGTACCATATTCTCAATTGGGAAACTGTGTAAGTAGTTTTCGGACTTGTTTTCGGAAGGTATAGGGTATGCTACGAATTTTCTGCTCATATTTCTTTGAAATCTACATCTCGGCTTCGTTTCTGTCGTGCGCGTCCTATTCGTGTTGCCCTGTAAGACCAAGTGAAAGCGGAGCAGGGCAGACTTCAGTCTCTAGGGGTGGTTCACCCTGTTATGGTTAGTGAATGGTCGTCTCCGCTGGTTGGAGTTTGGAAACCATAGAGAACTCTTTGCCTCTGTTACGACTTCAGTACTACTGCGAACGTCAGGTCGATCGTGGATACCTATCCTCTCCCACACCAGAAGGAACTGCTGGTGAAAATACCAGGTGGTCAGAAATGTTCTAAAATTGATTTGTCTGAAGCTTACCAGATAGTTCCTGTGGACGAAGAGTCTCGGCGAGTTTTGGGTTTGAATGCTCCTTTTGTTTCCTATCAATACTTGCGCCTTCCGTTTGGTGTGGCTAGTGCCCCTGTTATTTTACAACGATTTTTAGAGCATTTGCTTGTCCCTGTCCCGGGCTGCATTAATTATCTGAATAATATTGTTGTAACGGGCCCCTCCATGCCCATCACTTGAAAAATCTGCGTACTTAGTTTTCTGTCTCTCAGTCCTCAGGCTTATGGTGTAACCTCGCGAAACCTCAGTTTTTCATTCTTCAGGTGTTTATATGGGGTTCGAGATCTTGCGGGGTCGAGTTCGCCCTCTGCCAGACTACATCTCCGCTTTTACGTCTTTGCCTCATCCCTCGTCGACGAAGCAGCTTCAGGCCTCCATAGGGAAGCTAGCCTACTACCATAAACTACTGCCGGGAGCGGACACATTGGCCCGCATGTTGCATCGCTTGTTACGCCACAATGTACGTTTTTCCTGGAGTCTGGATTGCGAACGTGCTTTTCAAATGCTGAAATTCAAACTACTCTCAGCCCCCTGTTTAGTTACGTTCTCTCCAGACCAACACTTACTTTTGGCTACTGAAGAGTCACAGTACAGCCTCGGCACGGTCGTAGCGCATCAGTATACCGACGTCTCTGAACGAACTGTTGCTTTCGCGTCTAAATATGTTACTCTAGCCCAGCAGCGTTAATCTCAGGTGGAAAAAGAGGAGCCGGCCGAAATGGCCGTGCGGTTCTAGGCGCTGCAGTCTGGAACCGCGACACCGCTACGGTCGCAGGTTCGAATCCTGCCTCGGGCATGGATGTGTGTGATGTCCTTAGGTGAGTTAGGTTTAACTAGTTCTAAGTTCTAGGGGACTAATGACCTAAGAAGTTGAGTCCCATAGTGCTCAGAGCCACTTGAACCACTGGGAAAAGAGGATCTTGCCACACTCTATGCTGTTCAGAAATTTCTTGTTTTTTGCATGGCTCCAGGTTTCACCTTATTACTGACCGTAGACCCTTGGTTTACGTTTTTAACACTCACATTTCCTAGCCTGACAAGGCAGCACATCCTCTACAACGCTGGGCGCTGTTCATATCTCCCTACAATTACGAAATCCATTTTCCACCTACGTCTAAACATGCCAATGCGTATGCCTTGTCTCACCTTCCTGTGGATCTTGATACGGACTTCGATTGTTATGAATTTCTTTGCTTCCATCTTGATTCTCAAACGTAGGACACAGTCGAGAGTTTCTCGGTTACGGGATCGCACATAACTGCTGCTGTTTCCGCCGTCCCGCTTTTCTGTCGGGTGGTTTGGTTTCGTTTCTTCAACAGAGCTGGCCAGATAAACAGATGGGTCGGGCTGCAGATCCCCTGCGCAAGATGATCTCTCTCCTAGATTGGTCTTTCCCACCGCACTATGGCGCGAGGTTCTATGCCTTCTCCATTGGGGAGTGTCCGACATTAAGGTGTTTGTTAGGAGACATGTGTTTTGGCCGATGATTGGTGCGAAATTATCCGCTTTGTCACAGCTTGTGAGCAGTGTGCCAGAAAACACGCAGCTGCTAAAGCACCTCCAGGCCCCTGGCCCATTCCACGCCAGCCATGGGAACGCATTCATGTAGACCTTCCTGAATTCCTATTAGCTCTAGGTTCTGGATATATTTTCCCGGTTAGTTAGATTCTCCGGTGTACTACCATGTCGGCTTAGGCCAAAATTGGTACGCTTTTGAGGATTTTTTTTTTCTATTAAGGGGTTGCCTCGTATCTTAGTTTCCGACAATGGACCCCAGTTAGTTTCCGACACCTTTCTATTGTTTTGTTCCCGCTATGGTATTAGTCATGTTTTGACTCAACCATTTCACTCTTAATCAAATGTTCAGACAAACGACTAGTGCATATTTTCAAGCCCCAAATGTATAAGTTCGTTGTGGGTTCTTCGCCAGATGGTGCCCTTCTCCTTTTTGTGAGCATCTATCGCTTCACGCCTATGGGAGAGCGGAGCCCAGCTGAATTGCTTCACGGCAGGCAGCAACGCATACTCCTCCATCTTCTGCGGCTTGCTCCGCACCTGCCGCGATCGGGTTCGTCCGACCGCTTCAAGCTGGGATCGCTGGTGTGGCTGCGAGGGATTCGTTGCTGGTCCAAGTGGATAACGGTCACTGTTGTCCGCCGCAGGGGACACCGTTCTTGTGACATCGTAACGCCGATGGGCTGGTGGTACACCACTTTGATAAGCTGCGCAACCACTCGGCGCTGGAAGCTACTGGTTCACTGGTGTGGCCCATGTCGCCACAGACATCCTCGCCGCTCCCCACCTCGAACCCGTCGTTGCCGGCTGAGGAGGTGCCCCTGTCCTATTGGCTGCCTCCTCATCGTGCTTTTCCAGCTTCCCGGCGCCAGGCGTTTGTCCGTTTATGGCCTCGAGTGCATTGACACAGCCTGCTGTTCAGGTCGAGCCGCCTCCACCGGCCCCCTCGCCATTAACCAATCAGCCAACGTCGCCGGTGGGTCCTGTTCCGTTTCTCGGCACGGGGACCTGCCTGCTGATGACGACACAGAATGCCGATGGCAACTTCGTACCAGGTGTTTGCTCTCGTCGGGAACAGCGCGGGCCCACCGCCATTGGCTTGTCCGCATTTCCGCGTGTTCCGGCCCTATGCTCCTGTGTCCGCCCGGCATATTGCCCTGCTCCCACCGTCGGCATCGACTGCCCTCGCTCCGGATCCGACGGCTTTATCTCTCATCGGGTCGTCGATGTGTCCCCTGTCGCCTGGGCGCCCTCTTCACGCAACGCAGAGGTGTGCATCAGCGCGCGTGAGTACGTAAATCAACCACCAACGCTGCGCTTATTTGTATTACTTGGTTCGGTTTCGTGTATTACTTGATCGCTACACAACACTAGCAACGTGAGACGGCACATATGCTACAGTCACGATTATCATTAGGAAAAGCAACTTCGTTAGAGTTCCTAATACCTCGCGATCTGGAGATGATTTCGTTGCCTGCCAACTATATCGAAGCATTTACTCAAAAGCCGGAGCCTGCAGTTCATTACGGACTCAGTGGTATATTTTATTAAAATCATCGCTTGTACTTGTGATTTCCGTTTGCTGTACGATGAGAGCAGCGCACTTTTGTATGTTATTTTTCACCTGTCAGTGAAAGTATGCATCGTAGGGTTGACAGAATGGCATACTCTTTTAGCGCAATCACTTTTAATGATCACGTCGATATTTGGATTTCATCAAGAATCAGGCCATAAGAAGGGGTACGTTTCGCCCATCCCACGAGTCCGTAATGTACAGAAACGACCCCATTTTCATATAAGGTCACATAACTTTGTCTCGAAACTAACGATAGGTGCCTTTTGTGAACTTTCAAGATTGTGTGGCGTTGCGTGCACATTATGATGCAATTACATTGTCTGGTTCACGTCTTATCGGACTCGGGTATCGAGTTTGTCACCCACTTTTTCGGAGACAAACAAAAGTCTTAGTAACAGTTTTTCGGAAGGAGTTAATCCGTACTGGGCTGTGTACGAGTGCGCATGCTCACAAGTACGAAACACCTATCGCAGTAGAGAACCCAAGTGATAAGTGGAGCCGGCCGGAGTGGCCGTGCGGTTGTAGGCGCTGCAGTCTGGAGCCGAGCGACCCCTACGGTCGCAGGTTCGAGTCCTGCCTCGGGCATGGATGTGTGTGATGTGCCTAGGTTAGTTAGGTTTAATTAGTTCTAAGTTCTAGGCGACTGATGACCTCGGAAGTTAAGTCGCATAGTGCTCAGAGCCATTTTTGCTAAGTGGAGGAATGACTTAAAATAAACACGAAATGATCGATTCGTAGGTGTTCCATTGGTTTACAGTGCTAGTAATAATGGACATGGGGTTACTACACGAGCGTTACAGCAGTGGGCAGTGGCTGCAACAGTCTTATTGCCGTCGGAAATTTTTTAATTCAAATCCTCAGTCATCTGGTGCCATTCATTCAAGGGGAAACACAATTTGCAGCATGTGCTTTACCACTAGACCACTACGTCCGACACGCATATAGCTAATCAATATTGTAAGTATACAGGGTCAAGAACATTTCTCCCACTCTGACTTCGCAGCGCTATTCCTCAAATAAGAGCGATGAAAAAATGTATGTCACAAAATTTCGTCCTGCACGTATTTCCGGCAGTAAAAGAACATTACCGATTGGCAATCGGGTAAAACTGTAATCACATGTACGGTAACTATCCCTGTCAGCATATACGACTATTTCTGTGCAGATGGTGCAGTGAATAGCGTTTTGGGTTACCATGCAGGAGGTCAAAGGTTCGATTCTGGGTTGAAGCGTATTTGTTTACATTTGCTAAAGGTAATCTCCGTGGTACGGTATCTGGCGTCTTAATCGACATACAGCGATTACAGTGAGTCTTCTACAAAGCATTGGGACTTACATACTACGAACACAGACATGGAAGTATAATCGTTTTCACTGGTGAGCTTTCAAGGAAGCCTTTCACAAGTCGTGGACAAGACAATGCCCAAACTAAAAGAGAAGGAGCTCTTGCCACTTCTGAAGCAAAATTGAGAAAACAGAAACAACAGAAAAAAAGAAACAGATGTAGAGTGCGAAACACGTTTAAGTTCCCAACAAACGAGAATGCGCCCCGTAACAAGCAGAGAAACAGAAGAACAACGAAATAAACGGAATGGAGACTCAAGAATTACCACACATTCTTATAATAAAAGACTGTGAATTCAAGCCAGCCATGAAAATATCACACTGTGAGAAGCGCGGACGAGGACAAGTAAACACCACAACCCAACAAATGAAGCATACCACTATGACCCGACGAAGGAATATGACAAACACGTTCTAATCGGAAAAATGGTTTCCCATTTTTACAAAGCGAAAAACTTCAGTATGGACACACCAGACTTGTATTGCATCAATAGAAAAATTCGATTACCACCATTGGAAGCACCTCCAGAGGAATTGTTACATTACATGAACGGGGAAACTTCCGAATCAGAACACATTTTTCGAAATATGAAACCGTACAACGTCTGCTTCCAAATGACTTCTTTCGGTGTCATATCGATCAACACTAACAGATATGACACCGATTATGTTTTTCTCTATTCAAGGACAAATATGTCACTAAATGGGATCAATACTACCACTGCCCAACGAAGACCATAAATTTCTGCTAGTATATTTCATCGGAAGTGTAGAAACAGAAATTGATCAACGATACACAATTATCAGTGGATTGAGACGAGAAGTAGCCCGAGATGTACAGAGGATCTTAGACGAATACAATCAACTGAGCCTCATATTGAAATCAGTACTAGACAGAACGATTTCTAATGACTACAAAGTTATAATTCTAGCCAAGGAAAGACAACACTGAGAACACGAACGTCGATTTAATGCACCTCAGATAGACGAAGTCGCCACGGTAATAGTGGACAATGAAAATACAGGCCGTGACGTAATTGTACAACGAAGAAGAGAAGGACTACAACGCATTGCAGAGACACACCTTTCGTATGATGCCCTCAAGTAGCCATTAACATTTCTGCACGGCGAGGACGGATGTCATTCTAATGTGAAACCAATCCAACCTCAAACAGGCGCAGAAACAGACAGAAACGTCACTTCCAAGGAGTTATATGCCTACACTTAATGATCAGAGACAATAAAGGACACAGTCAGATTCTCATCACTCGCCGTTTACACTAACAACTCCTGCTAAATATGTACGCATAAACAGAAGCGGACCGATACTTACTCGATACTTACATAAGAGTGAATCAGAAGGAACTACGTAGGGAAGATTACTTCCACCTTCGAGACGCAATCATAAATGACGGAAACATTGGCGAACAATGGTAATCTTACCCACATCATACATAGGAAGTCCGAGACACTCAAGATGCCACAACCTACATAATAAAATATGTACGACCTTACCCCTTCTTAACATTCACATGCAACTCGTCGTGGCCAGATATCAAAGAATGACTAAAATATGGACAAGTCCCTATGCATCGACACGACATAATAACCAGTTTCCAGACAAAATGCAATGAGATTTAATGAAGTCATCACAAAATGCCACATGTTTGGAGCTGTTACATGTTCGATGTACACAATCAAATGGCAAAAACGAGGACTGCCTCACTCACACAAACTCATATGACAACACGGCAGAATTCATCCCACGGATCTCGACAAAGCTGAACTTCCCATTCTACAAGAAGATCCGGAACTGTCCGAAGAGAAGTGAAAACATGATTCACGGACTATATGGGCCATTAAACCACAAATTTTTCTATGTTTGAGTGATGGAAAATGTACAAAGAAATACCTAAAACCGTAACTGGATGACACACAAACCGGATTTGATGGTAGATTAGGAAAGGAGTAATCGTGAAATGGCATGGAATGCCCGGCCATGTTGTTTATTAGCGCATTTTTGGACAGTCTTCAGTAGTATGGCTTCTGACTATTACTTACACTGACTCTACAGTTCATTTGTGTAGTTGTGTGACGTCAAATAGTCTTGTAACCTTGAGATGTATAATTACAATAGTCTGGAATGGTAACAGTTCGTTGGGGGAGTCAGAACAGAAGCACTGCCAAACGCCAAAAATGCTGTGGATGGAGGCACAGGTCATCAGTGTCCAAGGAATTGAGAAGCAACTGGATTCACTCAACAGAGGAAAGTCCACTGGACCTGACGGGATACCAATTCGATTCTACACAGAATACGCGAAAGAACTTGTCCCCCTTCTAACAGCCGTGTACCGCTAGTCTCTAGAGGAACGGAAGTTTCCAAATGATTGGAAAAGAGCACAGGTAGTCCCAGTCTTCAAGAAGGGTCGTCGAGCAGATGCGCAAAACTATAGACCTATATCTCTGACGTCAATCTGTTCTAGAATTTTAGAACATGTTTTTGCTCGCGTATCATGTAGTTTTTGGAAACCCAGAATCTACTCTGTAGGAATCAACATGGATTCTGGAAACAGCGATCGTGTGAGACCCAACTCGCTTTATTTGTTCATGAGACCCAGAAAATATTAGATACAGGCTCCCAGGTAGATGTTATTTTCCTTGACTTCCGGAAGGCGTTCGATAAAGTTCCGCAGTGTCGCCTGATAAACAAAGTAAGAGCCTACGGAATATCAGACCAGCTGTGTGGCTGGATTGAAGAATTTTTAGCAAACAGAACACAGCATGTTGTTATCAATGGAGAGACCTCTACAGACGCTAAAGTAACCTCTGGCATGCCACAGGGGAGTGTTATGGGACCATTACTTTTCACAATATATATAAATGACCTTGTAGATAGTGTCGGAAGTTCCATGTCATTTTTCGCGGATGATGCTGTAGTATACAGAGAAGTTGCAGCATTAGAAAATTGTAGCGAAATGCAGGAAGATCTGCAGCGGATAGGCACTTGGTGCAGAGAGTGGCAACTGACCCTTAACATAGACAAGTGTAATGTATTGCGAATACATAGAAAGAAGGATCCTTTATTGGATGATTATATGATAGCGGAACAAACACTGGTAGCAGTTACTTCTGTAAAATATCTGGGAGTATGCGTGCGGAACGATTTGAAGTGGAATGATCATATAAAATTAATTGTTGGCAAGGCGGGTACCAGGTTGAGATTCATTGGGAGAGTCCTTAGAAAATGTGGTCCATCAACAAAGGAGGTGGCTTACAAAACACTCGTTCGACCTATACTTGAGTATTGCTCATCAGTGTGGGATCCGTACCAGATCGGGTTGACGGAAGAGATAGAGAAGATCCAAAGAAGAGCGGCGCGTTTCGTCACAGGGTTATTTGGTAACCGTGTTAGCGTTAGGGAGATGTTTAGCCAACTGAAGTGGCAGACTCTGCAAGAGAGGCGCTCTGCATCGCGGTGTAGCTTGCTCGCCGGGTTTCGAGAGGGAGCGTTACTGTATGAGGTATCGAATATATTGCTTCCCCCTACTTATACCTCACGAGGAGATCACGAATGTAAGATTAGAGAGATTCGAGCGCGGGCGGGGGCTTTCCGGCAGTCGTTCTTCCCGCGAACCATACGCGACTGGAACAGAAAAGGGAGGTAACGGCAGTGGCACGTAAAGTGCCCTCCGCCACACACCGTTGGGTGGCTTGCGGAGTATAAATGTAGATGTAGATGTAGAAGTATGTTACGTCTCACTCGACCAGTGCACGTACAATGAAAGTGGTAGATGGGTTTTGTACTTCGTGCCAAGCCACCATGAGATGACGTGACACACAGAGAAAAATGGTGCAAAATTTACAAATTTTTCTCGGAGTGGATCGACAACACTGGCGGAATTATCCACTTTCACGCAACAGGCAGCACCGGGAAAACGTTTCTAATAAATCTATTGCTGCCTGAAATATGTGCTAAACAACACATCGCAGTTGCACTGGCATCATACGGCATTGCAGCCACATTTATGGAAGGAGGGCGAACTACCCATTCCACCCTACATATACTGCTGAATACAGTCGAAGAACAATTCTCGGTACGTAAAGTCTCAAGAGCATGTAGACGCGACGAACTTCTAAAGCCAGCTAAAATTATCTTCTGGGACGAATGCGCAATGGCACATAAATATCACTCGAAGCCATGACAGAACGTTACACAACTTGCGAGGAAACTCTGAAGTGAGGGGAGGAGCTCTACTCATACCATCAGGAGGTTTTCTACAGACACTTCCATTTATCTCCAAGTCAACACCAGCAGACAAGATCAATATGTGCTTAAAAAATTACATCTCTGGCTTCACATACAAATACTGCGACTCACAAAAAATAAGATAGTTGAACTATCGAAAGACGAAACAACAGCACATTTTGCTCGACAACTTTTGCAAGTAAGGGAGGCAAAGAGCCTACTGGCCAGACGACCGGCCTCATCAAACTCAAGAGTGAATTTCGCAGCATAGCCACTGCTGGAAACGAACTCATCGACAAAATTTATCAAAACGTTGTTCACAACTATATCAGACCGGACTGCCTATTTGAAAGTGCAGTTTTAACAACGAAACATAATACTGTCGACGATATCAACTTCAATATTCAAAAGAAAATTCCCGGTGAAGGGAACATGCACAAATTCATCAACACGATGGTAGATGTTGAAGAAAGTGTGAATTTTACTACAGATTTTCTAAACTCTTTAAAAGTCCCAAGAATGCCATTACACTGCCTTTGACATAGAGTTTGATGTTCGATCATACTACTCAGAAATCTCAACTCATCAAAACTATGTAATGGAACCAGGATGATTGTCAAACAGCTATAGAACAGCATCATCGAAGCCGAACTTATGACTGGAAAGTACAAAGGACTCACACTATTTATCTCCAGAATACCACTGATCTCTACTGAACTGCCATTCCAGGTTAAAATACAGCAATTTTCAATCAAACAGCCTATAGTTTTACAATTAACAAAGCGCAAGGACAAACTTTAAAATACTGCGGCATCGGCCTCACAGACTCCTGCTTCTCTCCCAGTCAGCTATTCGTGGCTTGCTGTGGAGTAGGAAATTCGAAAAATTTGTGCATTAATACCCTGGATAACAAAATGAAAACTATTGTTTATAAACAAGTATTATGAATAGATAGAATATGATTTCAATAAAAAATTTTATGTCTTATGCTTCAATAAGTATTGTAAATAGAATAAGTTTTTTACCTCTTGTACTTTAAAGTTCATCCCTATATTCCAACTAACACACGGTCTCATATCAACTCCCTGAGTATAAGCGTACCGTTTTTACCGAATGTGTTACGGAACCCTAAAAATGGAGCCGTTCCTGTACATTATTGAACCTTGCTGTGTGCCAAGACCTCACTCTAATGAAGGTCTGGTTGTCGATGAAATCAGTATACCGACGTTTTAGTTAAAAATGACCCTGCCGAAGTGTATATCGTTCTGGGCAAACTGCAATGTATACCTTTATACCTTTACTGACAGGTGAAGAATTGCATTTTATTTTTTGTGTGTGTGTGTGTGTGTAAAGAGGTGGAGCCTCACCACACCCACACCGGCATGATGGCCAACTCAAAAGTCTACTTCCATCTCTGCATAAGGGTTAGTTTTCACCAAAGTGAAGTGTCGCAGGATGTGGGTTTTGCTATGTTTGCGTACGTCTGGTTAAGGTTAACCATCAATACGCGCTCATCTGGAGATAGATTGGGTTTAACGTCGAACGAAGGGTAGAGGTTTGAAGGGCAGAGGGAAATAAGTGCCTAGGCAAGCGCCAAGAGAGAGAGAGAGAGAGAGAGAGAGAGAGAGAGAGAAAAAAAAAACCTCTGCGATACTTATGTCGGGCAGTAAGAGCAGTAGCAGATATCTTGCTTACTGCGGCAGTTCATGCAAGGGTAGGTTAACAGCGGGAATCGTGCAAGAACATGCAGTGTCAGTGCCATGGTCGTTATAATAAAAGGAGTCCAGTACGGCAAAGCAGTGTGTTGCCTTACGCCCTTTGCTGTGCCGTTTCGTCAGTGACTTGACACACCTTCATCAGGCTGGTGCTGAACGGTGGCAGCTCGCTGTTGGTCGGCATCCCCTGTTACTGCGTGGCGCAGTTCTGCCGCAGCTGCTCCTCCAGCAGCTCTGCTTGCTCGGAGTACTGCGTCTGAGTTTCGTCGGAGAGCTGCAGGCCGTTCTCTCACGCATGCGCGATGTAGGCTGCCCTTTGGACTTCTCGGGCCCTTGCGGGGGCTGCCCCCACGGCGGTCGGCTTCGACGCCGATACCGTTGAGGCGGCGGTTGTCGTCTTAGCACCCTTCCCCTCCGGCCCTGCTGGAGCGACCGGCGGGGCAGGCACCAGAACGCCCTTCTGCGAGTTTGCAGGAGCGTTCGCAATGGTTCGAACCCCTTCTGCTTGGACGCAAGCCTTGGGCCTTCTCTGCAGCCACGTGGCTGCAAAGGCAGCCCTCTCTGCCGCCATGACGGCTTTGAGGGCTACTGTGGCTTCCTCCACGGCGGTGCTGATGTCGACGCCGCTGCTCTTCTCAGGGGCGCGAGCTGCATCCCGACGGACCTCCTCCGGGCGGTCGTTCCCGCTCTCGGCGAGGGGAGCTGCTTCTGCGCTGTCCTTCAGCTGGGCCGCGCTGGTCTGTGCCCGTCGTCGTCGTCGACGTCGTCGTCTCTTCCGCTGCGTTGGTGCGGCCGTGGCCGCCTCGCCGCCTTCGGCGCGACTGTGGCTTGAAAAAGCCAGGGAGCCGCGCCAGCTGGCGAGTTGCAGGCCGCCACATCGGGCGTAAGTCGGCAGAGCTTTACTTTGCCGTGGTCGCAGGCTCGGCTGTCGTGCTCGCCGGAGCACTTCACGCACCACGCCGCTTTGCGGCAGTACTTCGCGACATGGCCCTCACCCTGGCACTTGAAGCACTTTGGCTGAGGGTCCATGGCGTTCGGGAGAGCCTCCATCGTAACCGGCAAGCCCAGCAGCTTGCGGAAGCCGAAGATGTCGCCCTTGCCGGCTGCCGTCTGCACGGTCACGGCATAGAGCGGCGCCCTCTTGTTGTTCGTCCGGTTGTGCAACCTTGTGGTAGCGTTACCGAACCCGGTTCGCAGCAGCCCTTCCCGGACCGCTTTTTCATCACAGCGCCAAGGCAGCCCCCTTAGGAGTGCCCTGGTCGTCTTCTTCCTACCGTCGGAAGGCGCCTTCTCATGCGCTGGTGGCGCGTCGACGATGTGGGCAGCCACAGCGCCTTGTGGTCGACCAGGTTTGCTGCCAGAACACAGATCCGCGAGTCTGCTTCGACAGACTCGTAGACCACCTCTTTCTTGGCGCAGATCGTCATCAAGTCGAGCAGCGCTGTCCACCGGCCTTTGTACTTGACGTACAAAGGGGGAACAGGCTGTGACTCGTCTTCTCGGGTCTACCTTGCTTGGTCGGAAGAGTCAGTGAGTCGCACAATCGAAGTCCCTCTCGTGGCAGCAGCATTCTTCTGCGTGTTCTTCTTTCCCATGCTGAGGGGCGCAGAACGCGACAATGTGCTGGCGTTGTGAAAACAACACACGACAAGTTGCTACTCGCGGCACCCACAACACAGAGCTTCTTTTGGAGCTCTACTCGGCAGAGAAAACGTTGCGCGCAGCTGCAGTGATGCGCACTCATGTTGGCTCAGGCCGAATTCGCCAAGAACTCGTCAGGAACTATATTCGCCCATTACAGAACTGCCCTATTTTCGTCACACAGCAAACGGAAATCGCAAGTGGAAGCGATAAAATTAATAAAATATACCCCTGGATCCGTAATCATTTTCAGGCTCCAGCTTTCAAGGAAGTGCTTAGATACGCTTGGTTTGTCGAGAAATTATCGCCAGATCGCGAGGTATTTAGAACGTTAACGAAGTTGCTTTTCTTAATGATAATAACAGTAAACATTACGACTGAGGCATACGTGCAATCGGACTTTGCTTGGATTTTTTACGATATTATTCGTAACTAGGCTTTAGACCCAAGTCACAGTTCCAGAAATGTGAATAAAACACATTGCCCTCTACTAGGTATTTCTGCGTCCAGTCAATGCAGTGGCAGTTGGCGAGACGGCGTCTTCAAAGGTTGAGCTCCTTCGCTATCAGCCAGATTCACATCGGCTGAACGATCGCAATCTGTCTGCCACTAGTCTAATGGAGAATTGGAAATTTTGTAGACTCGATTTGGCAAACACGTGACTATCGATTTACTTCGCAGCTTGGTTCTGAACTACCATAAATAAATTCTCTCCCTATTTTCTTCTCGGTTAAATTAAATATTCTGATTGAATCTCACTTAACGGACGCCACAGTGGTAGCAAATCTATGATGTTGAGTCCACGAAGTTCGTTTTAACAGACACTGCAGCTGACTTCAGCATTTACGTTGCGCATTTTCTGTCTTACCGAGCCATGGGGCAACACGGAAGAGCCGTTTAATGCAGTTCTGCGCTAGCTTAGCGGTAAACCCTTCACATTTCCAATCAGTCAGTGTGCCTTTGGCAGCGGTGCAGCTCGGACTTGTTTATGCCCCGGCTGCGAACTTTCGCGGAAGAAGCGGTGTTTACACCATCGTTACTCGCGTGTGTTACTAAATGGTTCAAATGGCTCTGAGCACTATGGGACTCAACTGCTGAGGTCATTAGTCCCCTAGAACTTAGAACTAGTTAAACCTAACTAACCTAAGGACATCACAAACATCCATGCCCGAGGCAGGATTCGAACCTGCGACCGGAGCGGTCTTGCGGTTCCAGACTGCAGCGCCTTTAACCGCACGGCCACTTCGGCCGGAACTGAATCACTCCAGCCATACGGCAGAGTTATTAGTCATATGGCCGAACGTTGGGCAAGTTGTAGTACGTATCCAGTGCTCAATGGTGTCCGACAGATGCGAATTGCTCTTACGAAACATGTGCCATCGTACATAAGCATCGGCGGCTGTAGAGCTATTGTCACCTATGACGGACAGCCAAGGACATGCTCCGAGTGTGGTGGTGAAGGAAATCTTCGATCTGCGTGTATGCAGAGGAGACTCGTGCAACACCCCAGCGGAGACTTCCAGAATACGGCTACACCAACGTCACGGCCGCTGACTTACGTGACGGCGCTTTGCGGGGAGATGACGCCGGGGTTGGAGAGTACTATCGAACCAACGCCGCCGTTGACTGAGGCGCCTTCGGGCCGCACTGCAGAAGGCATGGCTCCGACCAACCTCCAATCCCAGATACTGCAGGTGGTGGAGAAAGAGGATGACAGCATCACGCAAGGCATGGAAGCTGAAGTGGAACGGCTCCAGTGTGTTGTGGCGGTGGCGAGACGGCAGGAGGTACAAGATTCACCGACACCTGAGGCCGAGGTTAGGCCCCGCAAACAACGCTCGCCGAAACGCCGCAAGAAACGCCGACTAAACTCTGCGGACACGCTCCCTTCTCTTCATGGGAGCTCTAATGAGTCTAACACTGTGGACCTGGCTGACTTGGAACCACAGGATTCGGATGTCCTTGACCATATGAATTCGGACAGTGAATTGATGTCATGTCGTTCAGTCGACGCATCCGCTGATGCTCAGGGTTGGTTCAAATGGCTCTGAGCACTATGGGACTCAACTGCTGAGGTCATTAGTCCCCTAGAACTTAGAACTAGTTAAACCTAACTAACCTAAAGACATCACACACATCCATGCCCGAGGCAGGATTCGAACCTGCGACCGCAGCGGTCTCGCGATTCCAGACTGCAGCGCCAGAACCGCGCGGCCACTTCGGCCGGCTGATGCTCAGGGGGCCGACACCCATTCTGCGGCTGAGTGTAAAGCTGCGAAAGATCCACAGATGCCACACATCAGTGGCGCACAGGGCAGTTTGGAGCACCCCGACAATATTAACTGGGATGCGCAGGACGAAGAAATCACCGATGCGGACACTTCCATTGGTGGGGACTCGCATCTGTCCTCATCTCCAGAAACCTAATGCCGTAGGGTGACGTCCGTCAGGCGACCCTCTGCGTATGTGCAAAGGGACTATTGTTACGGTGAAATTTCGTCATTTTAACATCATGCGGAGATGACAGCTACTCGAACCCAGGCATACAGAATAGGGACAGTGAACGTAAATACCATTAGATCGCCTCTCTAACAGCAGTTGTTTAGGGACCTGATATACGCGTCGGATGTGGATATACTGATGGTGCAGGAAATTTACATTCCTGAGTTCCAGGAAGTACATGGGTACATCTCCTACAGCTTGGTTCAAATGGCTCTGAGCACTATGCGACTTAACTTCTGAGGTCATCAGTCGCCTAGAACTTAGAACTAATTAAACCTGACTAACTTAAGGACATCACACATATCCATGCCCGAGGCAGGATTCGAGCCTGCGACCGTAGCGGTTACTTGGATCCAGACTGTATCGCCTAGAAGCGCACGGCCACTCCGGATGGCTCCTACACCTTGCCTCACACGAACAACGACAGTGGACCGGCGATATTGGTTCGAGACGGGTTTCCGGTTCGCGACCTGGCTATCTTCCTTCGGCACGAGGACTGACGATAACTGTTAATCGAATTCGTATTCTCAATGTTTATGCCCCTTCCGGCACAGACAACAGACGGGCGCGTGCGAGATATTATTCGGAAGAGATTGTGCCCTTATTTACCGGCAGATTCGATCATTTCATTATAGGTGGTGACTTCAATTGTGTTAAAGCCCACAAAGACCAGACTCCACATTACAGTACCTGTCGTGAACTGTAAGTGCTATGCCGGGACCTGGAGTTGTTCGACATTTGGGACATGATTCTTGAGAATCGTGAGGGATATACTTTTGCTACCAGTCACTCGGCGAGCAGACTTGATCGAATATATGTTTCGGTTGGCCTGCGGGATAAGGTGGTCGACGCGGAACGATGGCGTGCCGAATTTACTGGTCATCTGGCTTACATTTGTACCACATCACTCCCTCGGCAAAGTATGTGGCGAAGCCGCGGGACATGGAAGCTCAATTCGTCTCTTTTGGCGGACCCCGAATGTCGTTAGAGAGTCGAGGAGGTATGGGCCACATGTCAACCCCGTCTACCAACATACCCCTCCGTGCTTCAATGAAGGCTCGAGTGTAGTATGTCAGCAAAACGAAGAGCACTAATATAGTATGGTCGGGATAAGACGAGATGGCAAAGAGACACACTTGATTATTATTACACCATGCTTCGTGAGCTGTCACTCCAGGTGTCGTCTGAGAACATCATGCAGAGGTTCATCGTTCCAAGGCACAAATCCTCTCGATCACGCGACGACGACTGGGTGGCATCCCAATACGGGCAAGATGTCTCGACACCATCACTGGGGAACGTACCTCGATGCACCATGTGTCGCGGGAACATAAACGTTACCGCCGGAAATTGGTCACAGTGCTCCACGGTTTAGATGGCCGTCAACTGACAACACAACAGGACATTGCAAATGAATTTTTAGAGTATTTCCGACACCTATATGCCGGAACACTGATGGACCGTCGAGTGGGGGAAGACATATTGCAACATCTGCAAACGACATTCACAGAGACGGATAAGGCAGCACTTATGGAGCCACTCACAGAAGACGATATGGAGGTGACACTCAAAAAAGGAGCGGCCCATCACCAGGATCAGATGGGATTACACTTTATCACTGAGCCACAACTGTTATCGATTGATTGAAGAACATTCTGAACAATTCGAGCCAATGATTTGGCCACCCAGATCACCCGACATTTATGATACACATTTGAAACGCCCGTTGGGGCAAAACATCCTGCACCGGCAACACTTTCACCATTATGGGTGGCTCGACAGGCCAAATGTCTCCATATTTGTGCATAGGACTCCAAAGATTCCGTAACACGTCAAGTTGTTGCATTACGCTGGGCAAAAGCAGGACCGACTCGATATTAGAAGTATCTCAAGACCTTAGTCACTTCAATGTACAGTGTACTGTAAAAGTAAGTCATTATTTTGGAACTACATTTCTGTGACAACAGACATATATATATATGGCCAGAAAAGAATTTTAAATCGTATGAGGACTCACAGCCATTCATACTGTGTGACACAATATTACAACAATGAAAAAGCATTTGCACTGAACTGGTACTTACATTTTGATGACGTATGGTTCAAATGGCTCTGAGCACTATGGGTGACGTATCTGGACTGTAATGTCAACTATGAACTTTTAAGAAATTGTTGTTATATCATCGACTGCTGAAATGCATTGGTACTTTCAATGTTTGGTGTAAACGGAGAATATACGTAAAAAAGTTGTTATAGACAATGTCATAAAATATGACGATGTTATACAATAATACTTGTATTTTCATTACTTTCATGTGATTTATAACTCCAATAAGTTTACCGATGTTATGCAATGATCATAAAATGCAATTAATTTATAATTTAGCTAATAACGCTGTAAAGCCCAGTGACGGCATTCTCTAGTTGCATTAGCAGCAGTTTTGGTATCAATAATACGTTGTCAGTCGATCTAATCAATTGTCGTAATATGTTTTCACTGCCTTAAGGTGTCCATTGAATGCCTTTGAGCTATTCGGTTCGGTACAAGATAACAAGCACACAAATGGGTACTTGAGGTTGACATAAAGCATATGTGACACACATACAGCAAATTTTTCTAGTGGAACCGTCTCCTTCTTACAACTGTTGTTCCAATTGTGTAAACGCATAGCTAAGATGTTTTTGTAAGTACCTTTTTATGTTAACATGTGATGTGATTCCAAGTAAGGTCTATTCACGTAATAGCTGTGTATGGTAAGGATACAAACTTCTTATTTGTGTTTCTAAATTGTGGGGTAAATCCAACTATATTTTTTATCGTTTATGTGTAGGGAATTATTATTTATGGAAACAGAGTGAATTTTTGTTTATTTTTAACAAAATGGTACGAAATTACAAACGAAAAACGAAAAATGTAATCAAAACGATATTCGCCGAGCAATTGCTGCAATGGAAATGGGAATTTCTTTACGAGCTGTCGCTCGTGATTTTAACATTCCGAGATCGACATTGCTGTAGCACCGCCGTGCAATGAAATTATCTTTTTTCAATTAAAATTTTACATTCATTTAACTTTCAGTACATTTAGTACCCTAAACATTGCTACTTTTGAACACATTTCGTTCATTTATGTAAAATACATCATTGCTTATAATTATTTCCCAAAAAAACCGTTCATTTAGAACTATTTCTATGCAAAATCAGCCAGACAAATAGGGTGTCGGATTTAGCCCATCATTTTTACAAATGGCAAAAATGGACATTTCTTAAAATACGGATATCGCAAAAACTATTGATGGTATAACAAAAATATTTTGCAAACAGTTGCTCCTTTATATTACCTATAATATAACGTTAAGATCCGACCACGGATAAGCGTTTTACAGCCACAAGAAATTACGAAGTCGGATTTACCACACCTTACCATACACACACACACACACACACACACACACACACACACATATATATATATATATATATATATATATATATATATATATATATATATATATATATATATATTGACTTAGTGTGAACATACAGTTTCTCTATTGTGCTTTGGAATTTTTTTATAGGTGACTCAAGAAGGAGAAGAAGGTCGGAAGAGTTATAACACATCATCTAGTATAGCTGCAAAGCTCTTCAAGAAGCTCATTTCCAGTGTCTCAGCTTTTTCATTTAGCTTGTTCTGTCCGTGATTTTTGCTGTGAATGAGAATATCCAGCTGTGCATAAAGGTTGAGCTTGTGGCCTTCGTTCATTTTGTGAAGTATTATTAAATTTTCCTCTATATTATCAAAGGTTGGATGGTTGGTTGATTCGAGAGAGGGGACCAGACAGTGAAGTCATTGGTCCCATCAGATTAGGGAAGGATGTGGAAGGACGCCGGTCGTCCCTTTCAAAGGAGTCATCCTGTCATTCGCCGGAAGTGATTTACGGAAATCACAGAAAATCTAAATCAGGGTTGCTGATCTTATTAAAGGAACGTCCTGTATTCTGAATGTGTGTAGCTACGGCAGATTTATTGGGTGTGTTGTATCTAAATGCGTTTGTATGTTCTAGTTCGAAAATTTAATCCAGGCTGACCTTCATATGGTACAGAACATTGATTGCATTTCATATTGTATACAACTGACAACTTATTTTCAATGGTTTTTGTGTTGTGTGTCAGTCTATTACCTAATTTCTGGCTTGTGGAGAAAGCAACTCTTACGTTGTGTGGTCTCACTACATTAGCAATTTATTGTGAAACGGTACCGAAGCAGGGAAGGCCAGCTGTCTCCATGACTGTTGTTGCTTGTTATTATTTATATTTCTGTCTATTCCTTTCTTAATTTTGTTAGATGTTTTCTCCATGAGTGCAGGTCAAAAATCATTTGCGGCTGCTATGTTGTTGTTGTGGTCTTCAGTCCTGAGACTGGTTTGATGCAGCTCTCCATGCTACTCTATCCTGTGCAAGCTTCTTCATCTCCCAGTACCTACTGCAGCCTACATCCTTCTGAATCTGCTCAGTGTATTCATCTCTTGGTCTCCCTCTACGATTTTTACCCTCCACGCTGCCCTCCAATGCTAAATTTGTAATCCCTTGATGCTTCAAAACATGTCCTACCAACCGATCCCTTCTTCTAGTCAAATTGTGCCACAAACTTCTCTTCTCCCCAATCCTATTCAATACCTCCTCATTAGTTACGTGATCTACCCACCTTATCTTCAGCATTCTTCTGTAGCACCACATTTCGAAAGCTTCTATTCTCTTCTTGTCCACACTAGTTATCGTCCATGTTTCACTTCCATACATGGCTACACTCCATACAAATACCTACAGAAACGACTTCCTGACACTTTATACTCGATGTTAACAAATTTCTCTTCTTCAGAAACGATTTCCTTGCCATTGCCAGTCTACATTTTATATCCTCTCTACTTCGACCATCATCAGTTATTTTACTCCCTAAATAGCAAAACTCCTTTACTACTTTAAGTGTCTCATTTCCTAATCTAATTCGCTCAGCATCACCCGATTTAATTTGACTACATTCCATTATCCTCGTTTTGCTTTTGTTGATGTTCCATCTTATATCTTCCTTTCAAGACACTGTCCATTCCGTTCAACTGCTCTTCCAACTCTTTTGCTGTCTCTGACAGAATTACGATGTCATCGGCGAACTTCAAAGTTTTTACTTCTTCTCCATGAATTTTAATGCCTACTCCCAATTTTTCTTTTGTTTCCTTTACTGCTTGCTCAATATACAGATTGAATAACATCGGGGAGAGGCTACAACCCTGTCTCACACCATTCCCAACCACTGCTTCCCTTTCATGCCCCTCGACTCTTATAACTGCCATCTGGTTTCTGTACAAATTGTAAATAGCCTTTCGATTCCTGTATTTTACCCCTGCCACCTTCAGAATTTCAAAGAGAGTATTCCAGTTAACATTGTCAAAAGCTTTCTCTAAGTCTACAAATGCTAGAAACGTAGGTTTGCCTTTTCTTAATCTTTCTTCTAAGATAAGTCGAAAGATTAGTATTGCCTCACGTGTTCCAACATTTCTACGGAATCCAAACTGATCTTCCCCGAGGTCCGCTTCTACCAGTTTTTCCATTCGTCTGTAAAGAATTCGCGTTAGTATTTTGCAGCTGTGACTTATTAAACTGATAGTTCGGTAATTTTCTATCTGTCAACACCTGCTTTCTTTGGGATTGTAATTATTATATTCTTCTTGAAGTCTGAGGGTATTTCGCCTGTCTCATACATCTTGCTCACCAGATGGTTGAGTTTTGTCATGAGTGGCTTTCCCAAGGCCATCAGTAGTTCTAATGGAATGTTGTCTACTCCCGGGGCCTTGTTTCGACTCAGGTCTTTCAGTGCTCTGTCAAACTCTTCACGCAGTATCTTATCTCCCATTTCGTCTTCATCTACATCCTCTTCCATTTCCATAATATTGTCCTCAAGTACATCGCCCTTGTATAAACCCTCTATATACTCCTTCCACCTTTCTGCCTTCCCTTCTTTGCTTAGAACTGCGTTGCCATCTGAGCTCTTGACATTCATACAAGTGGTTCTCTTCTCTCCAAAGGTCTCTTTAATTTTCCTGTAGGCAGTATCTATCTTACCCCTAGTGAGACAAGCCTCTACATCCTTACATTTGTCCTCTAGCCATCCCTGCTTAGCCATTTTGTACTTCCTGTGGATTTCATTTTTGAGACGTTTGTATTCTTTTTTGCCTGCTTCATTTACTGCATTTTTATATTTTCTCCTTTCATCAATTAAATTCAATATTTCTTCTGTTACCCAAGGATTTCTATTAGCCCTCGTCTTTTTACCTACTTGATACTCTGCTGCCTTCACTACTTCATCCCTCAGAGCTACCCATTCTTCTTCTACTGTATTTCTTTCCCCCATTCCTGTCAATTGTTCCCTTATGCTCTCCCTGAAACTCTCTACAACCTCTGGTTCTTTCAGTTTAGCTAGGTCCCATATCCTTAAATTCCCACCTTTTTGCAGTTTCTTCAGTTTCAATCTGCAGATCATAACCAATAGATTGTGGTCAGAATCCACATCTGCCCCTGGAAATGTGTTACAATTTAAAACCTGGTTCCTAAATCTCTGTCTTACCATTATATAATCTATCTGATACCTTTTAGTATCTCCAGGATTCTTCCAGGTATACAACCTTCTTTTATGATTCTTGAACCAAGTGTTAGCTATGATTAGGTTATGCTCTGTGCAAAATTCTACAAGACGGCTTCCTCTTTCATTTCTTCCCCCCCAATCCATAGTCACCTACTATGTTTCCTTCTTTCTCTTTTCCTACTGACGAATTCCAGTCACCCATGACTTAAATTTTCGTCTCCCTTCACTACCTGAATAATTTCTTTTATCTCGTCATACATTTCATCAATTTCTTCATCATCTGCAGAGCTAGTTGGCATATAAACTTGTACTACTGTAGTAGGCATGAGCTTTGTGTCTATCTTGGCCACAATAATGCGTTCACTATGCTGTTTGTAGTAGCTAACCCGCACTCCTATTTTTTTATTCATTATTAAACCTACCCCTGCATTACCCCTATTTGATTTTGTATTTATAACCCTGTAATCACCTGACCAAAAGTCTTGTTCCTCCTGCCACCGAACTTCACCAATTCCCACTATATCTAACTTTAACCTATCCATTTCCCTTTTTAAATTTTCTAACCTACCTGCCCGATTAAGGGGTCTGTCATTCCACGCTCCGATCCGTAGAACGCCAGTTTTCTTTCTCCTGATAACGACGTCCTCTTGAGTAGTCCCCGCCCGGAGATCCGAATGGGGGACTATTTTATCTCCGGAATATTTTACCCAAGAGGACGCCATCATCATTTAATCATACAGTAAAGCTGCATGTCCTCGGGAAAAATTACGGCTGTAGTTTCCCCTTGCTTTCAGCCGTTCGCAGTACCAGCACAGCAAGGCCGTTTTGGTTAATGTTACAAGGCCAGATCAGTCAATCATCCAGACTGTTGCCCCTGCAACTACTGAAAAGGCTGCTGCCCCTCTTCAGGAACCACATGTTTGTCTGGCCTCTCAACAGATACCCCTCCGGTGTGGTTGCACCTACGGTACGGCCATCTGTATTGCTGAGGCACACAAGCCTCCCCACCAACGGCAAGGTCCATGGTTCATGGTGGCGGGGCGGCTGCTATATGCATGATGAAACCAATTTCATTTAGGAGCGTTTCCTTACTTGTGCATTTTGTTTACCCTGTGCAACAGCAGTTAATTTGTGTGTTTGTGTGTGTGTGTGTGTGTGTGTGTGTGTGTAGATGGCATGAAGAATCATGTATAGTGACAATTATAGTTTAGGGTTTTCTACAAATATTAGGCACGCGTTCATTGTTTTTTCAAGTGATGGTGTGGCCCAAACAGTTTATTGACTGCGGCCTTTCATATCCGCAAGTGAACTGGAAGTTCTTTTCGTATGCCGTTCAATGCCTGAGCTATTGCCTCAACATTTTGTTTGCTTCACCCTTTGTTATTTTTGATGTGTCATCAACATGTCTTTTGTAAAACTTATTATCTTGTGTACACCGTCTGTAGCTACTGAACAATTTTTGCTCAAGATGATGAATTAATGTGTCAGCTATAATCGCCAAAATTCTGGAGACCATTCCTAGGCCATTCAGTTGTTTGTATACTTTATTGGTGAAAGAAAAATAGTTGTAATTATGTATCAGTACAAACAAATCAATGAATTCAACTAATTCAGCCAGTCGTAGTTTCTAGTGTTTACCAGATTGGGTTTAATAATTTCCACTGCTTCATTTAAGGGGATATTCGTCTATAGATTGGTGAAATCCAGTAAAATCATGTGACAGTTGTCAGGAACATTAACATTTATTACCTCATGTGCTAATGTTATAACTTTTAAATTTATGCATGTTATATGGATGTTGTTTGAGTTCTGCGCGTGTATTTTAAGATTATGTCGAATAATTTTTGCTGCTGCAGTAACTTTTTACTAATATTTTGTTAGTACAATGCATTTCGACAGTTTGCTGCCATTATCAGGTGCATTATACAGTTACTTATACATCAGCTGATAGATTATGTACCATAGCTGTGTGTGACAGTAGGAGTTAAGACTCGAAAAATAAACTTGTGTGGAAGGATAAATCTGTTTTAGTGTGTACATTACGTGCATAGGATGATTAGGATAAATGTTAATACGTTTACTTACATCTCTGTTGGCGATTTCATTTTCTGGCACACAGAGCACAATAACAGGTAAATCACAACTTAGCATGTTCACAAACACCTGTTTACATTATTCCAAAGAGTTTTAATATTTAAGATAAACTACTTACAATTTCAAAGACAGTTAACATCTTTCCAGAGAATTACAAAATCTAAGCTAAACTACTTACAACTTCAAACACAGTAATATATACTTGTAGTGAAGATGAGGGCTTTTATCTAGATGTATTGGCATTATGGAGGATGTTACGTGGATACTTAATGAAAACTATTCTGTCAGTGAAATAAACATTTTATGTTGGAGAAGTTTTTGAAGAAATTAACATTATTACTTTCAAGATTATTATTTAATAATACATCTCCATGTGCTGTGCCATGAATGAAGATTTCCAGTTCTTCATATAAGTCCATTTGGTGTTCATTATTCTTTTTATGTAATATATTAAGATCATTCGCAATATCATGGAATGGGTGGCCTGTGTATTTTATTTGGTTTGCTATTGCTGATCTAATGTAATTGTTAGTGTGGTAAGCATTGTGTGTTCATTATATCTTGTTTGGAAGTCACTTTCAGTTTAGCCTATATAGAGGGATCTGCAGGTATTACATACTATTTTGTAGGTGCCTGATTGTGAGTGTATATCCGTCTGTGTGTATATATTGTGTCTCAGTGTTTGTTGCAGTTTGTTGTGTGTTGTAAAGGCAATTTTAGTATTGCGTAGTCTGATAACGTTTGCTATTTGGTACGAAAGTTTGCCTGTGAAAGGTATGCAAGCCGTGGATTTCTTTTTCATTTCATGTATGGAAGATGATTTATTATTGATTTTCCTTTTTTGCATAAGGTTATCAATTAATGCTTCATCTTAGCCATTTGCTCAAGCTATTCGTTTTATTATGCTGAGCTCATCAGGATGTGCATATTTAGCCATTACACTAAAATGTAGACTTTCACGGCCGGAAATATCATGTTCATTATAATTATCCGGGCTGTTATGCCGTGGTCGGTTGATGAATTCTGTGTCGATTCCCAACGTTTCGTCTCCGACTGCGGGAAACATCTTCAAGGGGGTCCGTAGCTCGATGGAAGGTCCAACACACCCACTGGCTCGCTACTAACTGCCGCTAAATTCCGTGTCCGCGCGCTCCCACGCCGCGGCGTGACGTCACGTGTTTTGAAAACGTCAGTGCAATTGGCCGCTGTCCGTCGCCGTCGATCGCCGTTGCCATCACCCAGTAGTGGACGGGTGGTACACATCTTCTTTCGCACCGGCATCCATATACCGTTTAATTTCATGCCCTCCTCCTTTCGGTTGAAATTATTTGGGTGTTTAGCGATTTCGATTGCCTCCCTGTAGAGCCTTTCATAATATCCCCTTGTGGCCGCTAGTACTTGCGTCTCCTCGAAACGAATATTGTGGTTCCCTGGCTGGAAAGCATGCTCCGCAACAGCTGATCGTTCCGTTTCTCCTCTTCTACAATTTCCCTTGTGCTCTTTCAAACGTTTAGAAACAGTTCTTTTAGTGGTACCCACATAAACATCACCACAGCTGCATGGGCTCCTATACACTCCAGCTTTTTCCAATGGTTTGCGAGCGTCCTTGGCAGGCTTAAGGTATTCCTGTATCTTCCTGGTGGGCTTGTACATAACGGTAATATTCCGCTTCGTCAAGATCCTATCTATTCTTTTCGTTACATTTTTAACAAACGGTAGGAAAACCTTAGATTTTGCAGTAGCCTGTACGTCAGTATGATTTCTGCGTAGCTACCTCAACGCACGTTTTATTTCGGCGGACGAATATCCGTTCTTCATTAGTGCATTGCGGAGATGTTCCATCTCAGCGTCGAGCAACTCAGGTTCACAAATATTTCTAGCTCTGTCCGCTAACGTCTTGATAACACCCCGCTTCTGTTGTGAGAGGTGGTTCGAATCCCGGTGCAAATAACGGTCCGTGTGCGTGGGTTTGCGGTATACTGAGTGGCCCAAACTACCATTTTCGTTTCTAAAAACAAGCACATCGAGGAAATGTAATTTGCCGTCTACCTCTTCCTCCATTGTAAACTGAATTCTCGTGTTTATGCTGTTCAGATGTTCGTGGAACCGGCTTAGTTCCTCCCTACCATATCTCCACAGCACAAACGTGTCATCTACGTATCGGAACCATACATTTGGTTTTTTTCCGGCAGTACCTAAGGCCTGTTCTTCGAATTTCTCCATAAAGATGTTTGCAATTACGGGACTTAGGGGGCTTCCCATAGCCACGCCATCCGTTTGCTCATAAAACTGTTCATTGCACCTGAAATATGTGGTCGTAAAACAACACTTAAACAGTTCTGAAATGTCGGCTGGAAAAATTCGATCCAGCGGGAGACATCTTCGAGGGGGTCCGTAGCTCGATGGAAGGTCCAACACACCCAGTCAGTCCTGTCTCGTTGCAGAGCCGTCGGCGTTATACCGAAGTTTCTGAAGATAAAGCGACTGTTCTATTCTGGAAAGGCACAACGCATTTTCAAACGGACTGAGGAGGCCCTCTACGAGAGCGCATTCAGCAGACCCGACGGGACTTGGCAAGCACAAAACTGTAAGTTAATGTCTCTCCATATTACGATCAGTAATAAACTGTGCAGCGGTGACTGGGATAAAATTGATAGACTACTGCATGATACCATGGGGAAGCGTATGTTGACAACGTCTAGTAGACAGAAGAAGAAGTTTGATAATTTGCTACCTAATCAGACTATTCGGCATTTAGACGTTTCCCGGACCGTTATCAATTTGTCCAAACGTTCGTTATCTGACGATGGGACATCTGTGCTTGCGAAGGGAGGAAATTTTGCTGTTAGTCCGCGTTTTGTGCCCACGGAAGAAATTATAGCCAGTGTAGAAGCAGGAATTCGCAGTGTGGATTCTGTAACAGCTGAAGAAGTCCGTATAGAAACAGTGAGAATATTAGCCAATGCCAAACCGCTGAAAAGTAATATAACTGTGGGTGAGAGAAGAGCTTTAAAACTCCTTAATGACGACGATAGTATTTTGGTTCTCCCAGCTGACAAAGGAAGCGCAACGGTGGTTATGGATGTGGCCGACTATCAGAGTAAAATTACTGATCTACTGGATCCGCAAGCATATAGAAAGCTGAATAAGGACCCCACTAACAACGTTCTCAGAACTGTGTCGCGGTTAATAAAAAAGTCCTCCATTGAAGAGTGTGTACAGAAAGGTCTCTGCAATTCGGTTGCGCTACCACCGAGGCATTATGGATTGCCCAAAATTCATCAAGAAAATGTGCCGTTAAGACAGATACTAAGTGCCATTGGTTCGCCCACCTATTCGTTAGCCAAATTTTTGACTACGCTCTTAACACCACATGTGGGCCGTTCGGACTCTTATATAATGAATTCGACACATTTCATCAGCAGATTGAATGGCATAGTGGTCCAGCCGGAGCACATATTGGTCAGCTTCGATGTGGTATCGCTGTTTACGATGGTTCCACTTAATGATGTATTGGAACAGCTGGATCGAATTTTTCCAGCCGACATTTCAGAACAGTTTATGTGTTGTTTGACGCCCACATATTTCAAGTGGAATGAACAGTTTTATGAGCAAACCGATGGCGTGGCTATGGGAAGCCCCCTAAGTCCCGTAATTGCAAACTTCTTTATGGAGAAATTCGAAGAACAGGCCCTAGGTACTGCCAGCAAAAAACCAAATGTATGGTTCCGATACGTAGATGACACGTTTGTGCTGTGGAGACATGGTAGGGAGGAACTAAGCCGGTTCCACGAACATCTGAACAGCATAAACACGAGAATTCAGTTTACAATAGAGGAGGAGGTAGACGGCAAATTACATTTCCTCGATGTGCTTGTTTTTAGAAACGAAAATGGTAGTTTGGGCCACTCAGTATACCGCAAACCCACGCACACGGACCGTTATTTGCACCGGGATTCGAACCACCTCCCACAACAGAAGCGGGGTGTTATCAAGACGTTAGCGGACAGAGCTAGAAATATTTGTGAACCTGAGTTGCTCGACGCTGAGATGGAACATCTCCACAATGCACTAATGAAGAACGGATATTCGTCCGCCGAAATAAAACGTGCGTTGAGGTAGCCACGCAGAAATCATACTGACGTACAGGCTACTGCAAAATCTAAGGTTTTCCTACCGTTTGTTAAAAATGTAACGAAAAGAATAGGGAGGATCTTGACGAAGCGGAATATTACCGTTATGTACAAGCCCACCAGGAAGATACAGGAATACCTTAAGCCTGCCAAGGACGCTCGCAAACCATTGGAAAAAGCTGGAGTGTATAGGAGCCCATGCAGCTGTGGTGATGTTTATGTGGGTACCACTAAAAGAACTGTTTCTAAACGTTTGAAAGAGCACAAGGGAAATTGTAGAAGAGGAGAAACGGAACGATCAGCTGTTGCGGAGCATGCTTTCCAGCCAGGGAACCACAATATTCGTTTCGAGGAGACGCAAGTACTAGCGGCCACAAGGGGATATTATGAAAGGCTCTACAGGGAGGCAATCGAAATCGCTAAACACCCAAATAATTTCAACCGAAAGGAGGAGGGCGTGAAATTAAACGGTATATGGATGCCGGTGCTAAAGAAGATGTGTACCACCTGTCCACTACTGGGTGATGGCAACGGCGATCGACGGCGACGGACAGCGGCCAATTGCACTGACGTTTTCAAAACACGTGACGTTACGCCGCGGCGTGGGAGCGCGCGGACACGGAATTTAGCGGCAGTTAGTAGCGAGCCAGTGGGTGTGTTGGACCTTCCATCGAGCTACGGACCCCCTTGAAGATGTTTCCCACAGTCGGAGACGAAACGTTGGGAATCGACACAGAATTCATCAACCGACCACGGCATAACAGCCCGTATAATTGTAAAAAAATGGTTCAAATGGCTCTGAGCACTATGGGACTCAACTGCTGTGGTCATCAGTCCCTTAGAACTTAGAACTACTTAAACCTAACTAACCTAAGGACATCACACACATCCATGCCCGAGGCAGGATTCGAACCTGCGACCGTAGCAGTCGCACGGTTCGGATAATTGTAATGGACATATTTAGCCACTGGTATATTGTTGGCTCTGTTAACTAGTGCTGTATATGCAGCAGGTTTGTGTCTTGTGGGGTAACAGGATGAGCTGGTTATGGTGGTATCTGTTGCTGTTGCCTTTCTGTAAACTTTGAAGATGTGTGAGTTGTTTTTTTTTTTTTTTTACTGATGTTTAGATCAAGAAAATTGATGTTACCATTGCTCTCATATTCCACTCTCAATTTTATATTTCTATCCTGTTTATTGAGTGTGTCAAGTATGTTGTTAATATCATTTGTGTCATCATCTACCAGGAGTAATGTATCATTAACATAACGTTTATAGTAAATGATTTTAACCATAGAGCTTGATTTTTTAGGAAGATATTTTTGCTCAAGTTGGTTAAAGTATATGTGGGCAATTGTACCAGCTATTCTTGACCACATTGCAAGAGACCACGAGGTCGATGTACAATAGCCCAATCCCTGCTGTCGAGAAGAAAGATCATACAGTTCGAATAGTTCTTGACTCTCAGCAGATAAATACGGTAATCGACGTGGAAACAAACAGACCAGAGAGCCTCGAAGAGGTGCTCCAGATTTTACATGGTGTTACTGTGTTTTCATCCATTGATCTGTGGAGTAGCTTTTGGCAGATACAGCTACAAAATGGGCCAAGTGGCTCTGAGCACTATGGGACTTAACATTGGAAGTCATCAGTCCCCTAGAACTTAGAACTGCTTAAACCTAACTAACCTAAGGACATCACACACATCCATGCCCGAAGCAGGATTCGAACCTGCGACATTAGCAGTCTCGCGGTTCGAGACTGTAGCGCCTAGAACCGCTCGGCCACTCTGGCCGGCTCGACTACTGCGGTACGCGTGATAAAGGGACTGGGTAATCTCTGCAGGATATACTGCAATAAGCAACATACGACGTGGGATGTTTTCCTGCATGACTTTCAGGAGATACTCAATGAGGTACCTCACGGCGAGACACAGCTGCTCGCACCCGTGACAGTACTGAGGAATCGACAGCCAAAGGACGTGATTTGAACCACTGTTGATTATGCTGCGAGGGCGAGGGAGCAACATAAGAGAGTGGTGGAGGAAGCGCTCCGTAGAATTCAGGTAGCCGCACGCAGTAGGAATATTCGGGCTGACAAGTCTGCACGAGAGCGGCAATTCCACATTGGAGACAAAGTCTCGGTGAAATCCTTCTAGCTGTCTTATGAGGTGAAACAGCAGTGCAACAAGTTCTTCTCGGTGTATAACGGGCCTTTACGAGGGCGCAAAATCGCTCACGAGAACGCCGTGGAATTGGAATCATTGAAGATGAAAAGGTCGATCGGCCTTCACCACGTTTGTCACATGAAGCACTTCACAGAAAAGTGTCTCCGTAATGTATCACACATCTGTGAGTAGCAGACGTTTTAGGTATTGTTTTTTTATGTCAATGTAATCGTGTGAACATTAGTTGTTAATAGGCTTTATTTTTGGTTATATGGATTGAGCGAAAATAAGGTTGTAATGATCATTTGGTCTGAATACTGAATTTTATCTTTGTCATTTTTCAGCGTCACATCCATATTTTTTGTTAGCTTTTTGTTCCGTGGCTGCTTTTCTCATGAAGCACTGATCTGGAATGTGAATGCCACAATTATAAGTGGTACATATCGGTGTCTGGGCGAATGCATTCTCTTTCTGGGGTAATGACTGCTACATGGGAGATTTCGACCTTTGCGTCCTTGATGGAGGAATCGTCATCTGGCATGGCATGGGCCGGCCTTGTGTCTCTGGTGGTGTTGTGAGTTGCTTACCGCTCTTACGAAGGCTTACGACAGTGAGTGGGGCATGCACTCGCTCCTTTGCACCTATCTCCCGATCGGTTTCGTTTGCATTTTCAGCACGCCCTTGAGCGTTGCATCAGTTTTTTGTGGTGTTTTTTTGAGTATGCTTAGCCACGCATGAGTTGCGTGTGCTGAATTCGGATTCTCGAAATGTTAAGGAGGCCGCCGAGCCCGCCCTCGCCACTGTACGTTGGGTCATATTTTCGAGTTGTGAGAGATTTGAGTCACCTCCACGTTTAAATACGTATGTGTGTGCAACCTCATCGTGGAGCAAAAATAGTGGGAAGACGCGAAACTGGAGTGCGTATATCTCATACATATCAGTTAAGTCTCATTTTAGCGATTTTTTTTTTCCCCTTGGTGTAACAGCACTCGTCTGGACGATTGTCTGGCTTTCCTTGTGGAGTTTCAGATTCTGCTACGCATTTCGTCCCAGAGGTTACAGAAATACCTAATCACAAACATAGATTCCTGGAGATTCGGAGAAGAATTGCCTTAGAAACATCAATACGACGGCGAGACGGGGAAGACGGCATTTCGCAACTCGTGTGTCGCAGGTCGAGCCACGTGGACACATAAATATCGAAATTTTATTTCCCTTCATACAGTTTGTACTGCCGGTATTGACTGTATTTTTTGTGTGGCGCTTTTGTTTTGTTAATCTGGGCGCTGTGCTTGTCTTCAAAATGTTCACAGATCTCCCAGACGCCGCCACCACGTAGGAAGGCTACGTTAGACATTCTGTTGCATGTTGGACTTAATCACTTAGTTTTGCATGTTAGATTTGGTCTCCGTTTGTTTGTTGGAGGGTAGTTTTAAGTACAATTAGAGTCTAAGCATGCGAATTTACATATAAGGTAATTAGTATGGGGTACCCCTTGTCTACTGTTAGATATTAGAGTAATTTTTGTGATTTTTTATGTCTGTTGCTAACTGCCACATTTTTGTAATTTGTTTTATCTGTATATACGAGAGTAATCTGTGAATAAATATTTTAATTGTTTTTGGTGTTTTTGGCATCCTCTAGATTGTAAATATTTTAGTTCTTTTGTGAGTTGGAATCCGACGCGTTACTGTAACTATGTACAAGGTTTTATAAAAACTTGTGGACAGTGTACCTGTTGGGTTTCGATGAGGTCTGTACAGGCACTGTTCATGGAGGTACGAGGAGGTTGGACGAGGAACCGGCCGCCACCGAATGAGGCTAAGTCCATTGAAGAGGAAGTGGGTGGTGTAATGCGGCAGGCAGCCGGCACGGTAGACAATGCTGTGACAGGCAAATGACAAGGCCTACCCTTGCCGGGAGAAGCGAACAATGGCCGCCACGCGCCATGCTCGCTCTCGCCGACAGGTGACGCGAGAGAAAGTGACCTTGGGGGATCACCGAGAGCGGACCGCTGTCTGCCGGCTCTCGCACCTACATTCTCTGTGAGACGAGCCAACGCAAGCAGGTGGTCCGACCCAATAAGCTGCATGAGCTGGAAGTAGGGGGCCCGGGGCACACTGCTGTCAACATGGCGACCCGCGAACAGTGCCCAAAGAGGGGCGTCTCCATCGGCTGCGGAACGTCCTGGAGCACTTCGTACATGCTGCCAGACAGTTGGTCCACATGTGGGCGTGGTCTGCGTGACTGCCCGCACCATCCAGCGGCAAGTGGAATCGCCAGGGCGTGACGTGCACCTAGCGTCTTGCGTCACAGATACTAACGCCCACATCCACCGACTCAGACATGGGACTGGTCCGTAAGACCGCTCACACCTCGCATCAAGACTACTGTGCCATCAGCCTGTGTTATGTAGTGTCTGGTGTAATACAATTCTGTCGACACCTACACGAGATAGGTCAAGCCCAAGGACGCTACCATCCACAACTTACTTCATAAACCAAAGAAAAAAATGTATTTTATTGTTGTTGTATGCACAAATATTTAGTGACTCTTAGTTTCTTGTCATCATCTATTTCACTGATGAACATTACATACTATAACTCTCTGTTTGCTTCCTTACTCTAGATTTATGTATGTCTCATTTTTGTTGTGGTAACCACTAAACAACAACTGGGCACTGTCGGTCAGTCCTTACTATAAACATTCTTAGTTTTGTGTTTTCTTGTAACGTTACTATCAGATTTCATTAGGTTTTCTTCCTTTTGTGCACCCTAGATAATTTTTTCGTGTGTATCTTCACCAGTTTTCACTTACTGTTAATCTTGCCATACAACATATTTTTCATGTACAAATTGTGAGACACGTTTTGGAAATCCAGCAACACATGTGTGTCCTCTATGTATTAATGAAAGGCAAATGCAAGTTGCGTAATAGTCAAAAATCAGAAGGTAAGAACATTAGGTCACATCACAGTGGCTGTTTCCTTTCTTTGCTCAGGTATACTGAATGTATATGGTCACTTTTCACATAGAGAGGAATACTCATCGTAATGATTTCCCCTTTCATTCTTCTAGTGAATGTGTGTATTTGTGCTGGACACAATTAAACTATTCATTGTTAATGAATTAAGTCTGGATTTCTGCCATACGATGTGGTCCATTGAACTGACAATGCAAACACCCACCAATGCTCAACTCTCTTCCAACTGGAGGAGAGGATGTGTGTGCGCACGTGGGTATCCCTGTGAATGAATGAGTGTCACTTGAGGTATGAGATTACAGTTGGCTGTGAAGATGCCAATATTCGCCTTTATGATCTCTGCCCTTTCTTGCTTCACCATGACTAGTGGCTGTTATGATGTTTTAATTGAGACATCTTCTTTGTCTTGGGTCACACTATCCCTTGACGTAAGTGAACCACAAACAGCGAAAAATGATCTATTGTAAGTGGGTGGTAATGAAAGACGGTGTTGCCTTCCTGGCAGGCCACAGGTAATGCCCGTCAGGCACTTCCCCTTTCGTTTTGATTCAGAGATTGTCATACAATATCATTCGCCTTTGGTGTATCTAAATTTTCGCTACAGCGCGACTGCTACGGTCGCAGGTTCGAATCCTGCCTCGGGCATGGATGTGTGTGATGTCCTTAGGTTAGTTAGGTTTAAGTAGTTCTAAGTTCTAGGGGACTTATGACCACAGATGTTGAGTCCCATAGTGCTCAGAGCCATTTGAACCATTTTTTTGAAATTTTCGCTGATTGATAGTAATCTGACGGACTATTACGGTTAGGCTAAACCACTGATTGATCTCACAGTACTTGCGTGACTTGAGTAGCAGCAGTAGAATTGAACTCGGCTGTAGTGGCATATTTTTGGACGCTGAAGGTGACAATTGCATTTTGGGCAGCTTCAGAACTTTCCCCGAGCAGCAAGCGAATTCGCGAAACCTTCTCATTGCTAGCGTGACTTTGTAGTCACCGAAACTGGCCATGAGCCTTGCAGGGCAGTGGTTTATAGGCCGGCATTCTGGCAGTCGGCCTTGTTCCGTTGGCGGCCAAGCAAGAGGGTGGTAACGCTGTGGCTGAACGCGAAATGACACTTCTTTAGAAACTATCTCGCGAACGGTTTCCTCCAGAAGGTAAAAATCCTTTGATCAATGGAAAATCGTGGTGTGTTGTACACTAGAGAAACCGATGATAGTGATTCGAAGAGGGGAATAGTATTGATCATCAACATCTCGACCACCATATTGAGAGCGTATCAAGAAGGATCTGAGCACGTTAATCTGCATGAGGTGGAGAGACACGGTATTCCATGTCACGCAACAGCAGAATTTGAGTTCACAGATTCGCAAACATGTGCACCTTTGAAGAGAACCCCTTAATTTTGCAAATTTTTTAGTTATTCTTTCATTCCAACTACCCTTGACTCTAAGACAACACACTTTCGCCGACATGAATGTGATGCAAAAGTTTCTTGGGTAGTTTATATGCCGTGCTAGTAATTATAGAGTAAGTGCTGGAAGTACTTCGTACGAAAATTTGCTATTTCCCATGCTATTGTATGCGTGTTTTGAACGAAAGGAACAAGACTTTCTATATGCATTTGCAGGTGCCTCTCTCATCTAATGATCCCTACGTGAGATATACGGAACTGGTAGCAGAATGGTCACAAAGACTTCTTCCAATGTTTGTTGTCGAAATTTAGCCACTGGATCTCGAAAGAACAGTGGCGCCTTTCTCCAAAAGATTCTCATCTGCTCTCGCGAAGTATTTCTGTGACTCTCTATTAGGCTATAGCAACCTGGACCAAAATTAATTATAGTATTTTGCTTTCTGATGCATTACAAATTATTACCTTAATATGAACTTTAATAGGCCAGCATCATTGTTGTTATAAAACGCCATTAATGCAATTTTGCTATCAGGACATATGTGCACTTTCATTGCACAAAGTGCCTAAGTGCCTAAGTTATTCGTAAAAGGTCACATCGCAGTCCTGCCGCCAAGATTGTTCCTGCAAAGATCAGAAGCATGTTCACTTGTCTGCATGCTATTGTTTCGGAGATCACTATGTAACTCCACGTACAGCGAGATCAATGGCCACCGGCGACATGAGTACAGTTGTATCTGTCACACAAGTGACCGTCCTCACTGACACGAGGACACTTTTCAAGGTTAGTAGTGTTCAAGTTTCGTGTCCTGACCAAATGAAGTTCATTAGACATCTCCTTTTAGCTCTAGAATCGGTAAGGTATCTGCCATACCTTCCTAATAATAATCCATAATCAGCCAGAAATAATTTAGGGAAGCTATGAAAAGCCAAAATCAAGACGGCCAGGTACAGAGTTCAACTCAGCTGCTCGTGAATGAACTGATCTCAGCAATACACCACTGTGCACAACCGTCTTTGAATCCTCAGCTCGCTTATGGTACGAAAAATTTTTAGAAAAACTCTTTTTTGGGGTTTCCTAAGGCACCACCCAACAATTACTAATAATTTTTGAAAACTGGAATATATCCCTCTAGATAAATTCCCAGAAAATATACCGTTAAAATTTGAGAAATTTGCTGCGGCTATTTATTTCTTAGATTTAGCCTCATACCGTATTTTACCTGCATATTTTACGTGTAGAAGTAGGGTAAATTTGAATCTGTGTATCTCGAAAACGAATAAAGATATCGAGAAAATTTTCAAGGTTGTTAGAGGACAGGATCAGCCAAATGCATTGTGGAAATTTCAGCCGTTTTCTGTGCGTAGCTGTCATGGAATCCGCGGCTTAGTTTTGTTATGAAAAATAGTAGGAGAATCTATTTTTGTGGTTTTCTAAGGAACCGCCCCTGAATAATGGTTCCTTCATAAGACCCTTAAGACGCACCGTAGACCACATCAAATGTAAAAAGAACCAAACGATTTGTTCCATTGGTATAAGCAGGAGGAACTATGCAATATTCGTATTTTGACCATGTACTGTAGAATAGTAACACTAAGACGATCCTTCTGTTGGAAATACAAATGGTCCCTACCCCACGGGATATCCAGGACATATTACCCTACCTTTCTATCACTAATAGAACCTGCGGTATGAGCCCCGGAAGAATTTCGTTTTACTGCCTGGCGTTCGGGACATATAAGGTATGCTGTATCACGCGTTCTGATTACCTCTTCCATTAACTATCCATTCCACGCACTTGAAGACGTGTTAAAATGTACGCCATTTCAAAGAAAAAAGCTATGTTCTGACTAGTCCCGTTCTTAAATAGATGTTCTCAGAATACATGTTAACAATTTATCGAACTCTCATTCGCAAAAGCGGAAATATTGCGCATCCCAAATATGCATGAACGAGGCTACATTTGCCGCCATTTCTACACAAAAGAATTGGATTTTTTCCATTTGGTCGTGATTTAACGATAATGAACCCATTGGCGCCCTCCTATTACGGAGATGGTCCTGTCTCTTCCAGTTCACATTCGTAAATGAACTTGCTGCCGAAAATATTTGTCCGAGTAATGAAGCGCAGCGGGGCGTAAACACGCACATTCTGCTGCCAGTGGACACAATTACCGGTGTTTTCGGACGACATGTAAATTGGACAGCAGCGGTAGCGGAAATAGGCAGCACGGCCAGCGCTGCCTGGCCACACACAATTCCGCGACCCGGTGGCACCTGCAAGCCGAAGCCCGGCAACGGGAAATTCGTTTTTCCTGGGTCAAAACGTATTCACACGCTCAGAAAGAAATACGTGAAACTTACTTAGCGATCACTCGACGGAAAACGCGACGTGCACTAGGACAACATTTACTTAACTGTTGTATAGAGAGATGTGCACATTCAGCAGGTGCTATGTTTAATGTGCTTCTGACAGAAGTAAAAATTACATTGATAAATCAGAGATTTTCAGTCCTAAATTGAAACGCCTCCTTTAGTTGATTCCTTTCCTACTCTGCAGTGATTTCTCGTAGTAGTTTAAGTATTTCATTGTTACGTGTTTTTGAATTCTATATACTGCAGCACGTTTTTTTAATGTTACTATCTTCGTAATATACAAGGTACGTATATTCGAGCAAATAAAAAGCTATTTGACTTGTTGTCAAGCGTATCACTCTTCTTTTATTTTGGAAATGTTCTCAGGGGCTTGTAATATATAATAGACTACTTGCTATATAGCACAAACGTGGAGAAATTAATTTCCACATTACGGTTTTAGACGTTAGTCTCCTCAGTGTTAACAGGTTTTAATTGCACTTACGTTTTCGTGTGACCCTTTTCTCATATCTGTGCTGCTCTATAAATGCATTCCGTTATCATGTACAGTCCAGCACTCCTTACGTTGGACAGATATGTGCACATTTCACCACATACAACTCTCGTTTTCACGCAACAAACAAAAAACACTAAACTGTTTACTGCCACGATAACACAATCAAAAGACGATAAAGGAAAATATCACGTCAAATGGCAAGAAAATACACATTGGTAAAAGCTAGAAATGTATATACTGAAATGTGCAGATAGAATTTGATAAGGGGAAAGCAAATGAAAACGAGACGGGTGGAAAAATAGTAAGTAAACTGTTTATTATTTCAAAGGCAATCGCCATAACTGTTAATACATTTATCCCATTGTGAGACGAGACGGTCAATGCCTTCTTGGAAAAATGTTTGCGGTTGCCTACGAAATCATAATTGTGCCCAGGAGTGCACCTAAACGTCCGAAGCAAATCGACCATCACGAAAGTTTTTGTCCTGGGTTCAAAAAATGGGGAAATAGAATAGGAAGAGATCGGAACTCATGAAGGGTTTCTAAGAGCTTCCAGCGAGACTTTCGCAGCGTAATAGAAACAATCTTTCCAACATGTGGGCCCGCCTACAATTTGAGACAAACTAGTAGGACACATTTTCAGAAAGAACAGCGCCATTGGAACAAAATCAGAAGAAGTTATTGAGGGAAAGAATCGTCTGGGACGAGCAATATGTTATACATGAAGAAGATCATAAATGACGTTAGATGTACTACATACTAGGAAATGAAGAGTAAGGCAGACAGAAATGGCTCTGAGCACTATGCGACTTAACTTCTGAGGTCATCAGTCGCCTAGAACTTAGAACTAATTAAACCTAACTAACCTAAGGACGACACACACATCCATGCCCGAAGCAGAATTCGAACCTGCGACCGTAGCGGTCGCGCGGCTCCAGACTGGAGCGCCTAGAACCGCTCGGCCACTCCGGCCGGCTCAAAAAGTAGCCTAACACTTTTTGGTGTGAAAATGTAGGTATGAAATAAAGTTAATACTAGTTCGGAAATCACTGCCAGCAAACCCTTCTAAATGCTAGCCACGCGCATTGGCGAAACATCTGTGAAAAAAACTATTAACTGTTGGTGGACGACTCTCAGAACGTCCGAGAACGACTCACCTGATGAATATAACTATGGAATAAGTCTTGTATTTGTACACAAGACATTTCCACTGACTAATGTCACTCGCTGTTAATGACACATTTATATTGCCTCTTCTCCCCATACTTCAATTCTGGCATAGGTAGGACACTTCCACATGTACCATAATATGTAGCTATGTATACAGTGCACAACAATAAAGAACAGACTTTTTACAGGAGTTAAACATAACGTCTATTACCACAGTCATTACAGACTGTAAGACGATACACGAAGGAATATCAGCTACGGGTTTCACCCCGTTCCTTCTCTCGTCATCTTATAGCACAAACACGAGGCCACACTATATGCATACGCACTGCAGTCATTGATAGTCTACAGATTCATTTAAGACATAACTCCCACGCACCGCGATGAAAGAAGTCATTGTGTGCGTTTCCGATTATGGTGAGAGATCTCGAGCCGCCTAATCGGTTACTGTTACGGCGTAAAGTCAAGCGCCATCACGTCAGTACGGAGCGACAGGGAAGAGAAGGCAGTGAGAAGAAGTCAGCAAATCGCGCGCTGGCCGGACCTTTCTCCAGGACGAAAACACGAGAGCAACGGCCCCTAAGTGAAGAGGACATAAGCACCGCGCCCGACTGGTGACAGCCCCGTTCAATAGCAGCGTCAAAGCTAGCCACTTGACTTGTACTCTCTATGTAGCACGGACATGGAACTGTCTATGCTGAAGAGATCGATTATTTTGTATGTCGTCCTTTGCTTGCGACATATCGGTGTAATTGCCAAAGTTAAGTATTGTAATTTTCTTATTGTAATAAAACTCATTAATACGACTTGTTGATTGTTTGTCTAGCGAACCGAATATGCAGGATTCCTAGACACTACATATTTTACGACGATGCTGGACGAATACGATAGCAACAACCCGGAGCCTAACTGCCTCAGACTTTTGTTTTGTCGTGGGCCTTTGTGTGTTTCTGAGGCCTTAATACTATCTAGCCTTTTCTTTGCAAGAGTGAGTTCACATGTTTCAATAGTGTCTCTTGTGGTATTTTTGCTATTCAGTGCTTTCAGGTGGACTTCGCAGAAATTTTCTTTACTTGTGTCTATCATTTTATTGCTTGTACTGCCTGTTTATTGCATTTGTCTATTCCAAAATGAGCAACTCACATCTCCCACTCCCTTATCTGGCACCTCAGCTGGAAGCAATCGATGCAGTGCAGCTAATACAGATGTATCAGTTTCAGACGCAGCAGACAGCCACTCTTCTCAACACGATACAACAGCTTCTGGCGAACCATGCCACTAACGCAACGCCACAAGCAGCAACTATAGCTCCATGTGTCATAACGCCTTTTCACCAGTTTAATGAAAAATAAGAGGAAATGGTCGAGTGGTAGCAACAGTGTGAAGCCCACATCATTGCTCACAAAGTATCAGGTACCCTGAAACTATACTACTTTTTGTCAACGGTAGGAAGTGCAGTGTTTCGCCTCATTCAGAAATTGTTCCCAAACGCAACTCAGAGTGAACTCTCCTATGATCAGGTTATAGGTTCCCTAACTAACTATTATGATCAACAAGAGAATGAGGTGGCAGCTAGGTACCAATTCTTTTGTTGCAAGAAAAGCTCAGATGAAACTTTTCGCAAGTAGGTAACAGATTTGCAGGGTATGACATGGAAATGCTTATTCAAATGTGCTTGTGGTGCTTTATATTCAGATGTTATGTTGGGCGTGATGCGTTCGTGTACAATGACAATTATGTCAAACTTAGAGAACAGATTTTGAAACAGTCTGATCCATCATTTCATTACGTAGTGAAAATTCTAGATCGGTGTGATTCAGGTGCCGTAGCGGCCAATAAATTTGAGCAGCCACCAATTTGTCGGGTTCAGTCGTACCTTGCTTACGACCCGCCCAGTAGGCACCAACAGCGCGCGCGTGCCATGCCATGTAATCAGTTCTCTAAACAGGAGGACAGAATTAAGTCATGCCCTCGGTGCTATTCATCGCACAGACGCAAAGATTGCCCCTCCAGACAAGCACAATGTTACGCTTGTTGCAAGAAAGGTCACACACAATCCATATATTTGCAACGGAACAAAAAAATTTGGAAATTTGAGGTAAGTTTGTATGGGACCAAACTGCAGAGGACATCGGTCCCCAGGCTTACATGCTACTTAATCTAACTTAAGATAACTTAATCTAAGGACAACACACACACACATGCCCGAGGGTGAACTCGAACCTCCGACGGGGCGCCTGAGACAGCACGGCTACCCTACTTGTCCGGAACAAACATAAGAAATGTCTTCACTCACAAAAGTCTAATCACAAGGCCAATGTAATTTATGCAGTGTACTCAAAGCCTGCTGCAGGCATTAGCAAATCTAGCAGGCCAACACTTTCTTCAGTGCTACGCCAGTCCAACAGACTTTTTGTTCATTTGCATCTTTGTGGAAAACATGTGAAATTTCAGCTGGACACGGGTAAGTCTGTTACATTGCTGAATCGTGACATATATGAACTGTTAGGCTCGCCACGCCTGTCTAAAACTAGCACTAACCTGACGGCTTATAATATACATGACATTCCCCTTTCTCGGAAAATGTACTTTGCGTGCCACGTATCGCTTGCATACGCGAACTATGACTTTCACTGTGTTACAATCGCGCCATTGTGAGAGCATATTTGATTTTGTTTCGTTTGATTTGTTAGGCTTCCAAATTCAGGATAATGTGTTATTGACTGCATTCGATGCCAAAGTCAGTGTCGCTGAAAAAAAATTCCCTGAACTCATTTCTAAAGGTTTAGGCAAGGCTAACATTTTTGTTGCACATATTACTATGAATTGCAGGGTCAGAACTGTTCCCATTGCATTACGGGACAAAGTGGCTGCGGAAGTTAAAGAATTGCAGCATAGCGGAGCTATTGCGCCTATACAGGTTAGTCAATGGGCAAGTCCGCTGGTCCTGCTTCCCAAACCTTCAGGTCGCATTCGCCTCTGTGTTGACTTTACGTCTAAATTCAACCCACAAACTATGATTGACACTTATCGTCCGCAGCTCGTGGTCGTGCGGTAGCGTTCTCGCTTCCCACGCCCGGGTTCCCGGGTTCGATTCCCGGCGGTGTCATGGATTTTCTCTGCCTCGTGATGACTGGGTGTTGTGTGCTGTTCTTAGGTTAGTTAGGTTTAAGTAGTTCTAAGTTCTAGGGGACTGATGACCATAGATGTTAAGTCCCATAGTGCTCAGAGCCATTTGAACCATTTGATACTTATCATTTGTCACTCCCAAAGGATCTCATGGAAAGATTAGGCGCTGGTCGCTACTTTTCAAAAATTGATTTGCGCGGCGCATATCTTCAAATATCACCAAATGAAGAATCTAAAACCGCGATTTTTGTGAACGCTCATTTGGATTTGTTTAAATATTTTCGTTTGCCTTTTGACAGTGCTCCCGCAACCGCCATTTTCCATCGATATTTGGAACAGCTGACTGCTCAAGTACGAAACTGTTCAAACTATTGCCGTAGCAGATCGAACACCTGAAGAACACATTCAGATTTGCGTGCTTTGTTTCGTATGTTATGTGACGCAGGACTAAAGTGTCGTATGGGCAAATGTAATGTTTTTAAACGCGTAGCAGTATCTTGGTCATGTCTCAAATAGTCAAGGTGTACATCCTCTTCAGTCACATTTGTTATCTATACGTGACCTGCCAGTTCCGCGCAGTGTCTCAGAACTGCAGTCAGTCTTAGGGACAATGAACTATTATATTCGGTTCATAAGGAATGCTGCACCAATCGCAGCTCCATTGCATCGCTTACGTCGCAAGGACATAACATTTGTTTGGACAGATGAGTGCCAAGAAGCTTTTCAGAACCTTAAAGGTACATTGCTCAGTAATCGATGCTTGGTTCACTTTAATCCTGACAAACCAGTTGTGTTTCAAGTTGACGCTTCTCTTACGGAATCGGAGCAGTGCATTCGCACAGACTTGGTGATAAAGACTGGCCTATTGCTTTCGCATCAAAAGTCTTGTGCTAAGCTCAGTCTAACTATTCACAAATAGAGGAAGAAGCTTAGGGTATTGTGTATAGTGTCAACAAATTCCACCTATATTTTTATGGCTGAAAATTCTACTTAGTAACAGATCGCAATCCATTGCAGTCCTTGTTTCATCCGATGAAACCGGTTGCTGTACAAACTGGCCGAAATTTCAGAGATGGGCTTTTTTGTTCTCTCAGTACCAGTACGAAATTGTGTATCGTCCGACAGCTCAACATGGTAATGCGGAGGCTCTTTCACGTCTTCCGATTGGCCCTGATACAGACTTTGACGCCTCTGCTGCATCTTGTTGTCACATTGATCCTCAGGATTCTGAATTGCATCAGTCCTGTCCTCTGAAAGATAAGAAGCTTGCATAGGCCACGGAAGTCGATTCAGATTTGAACACTTTCCTAGAGTGAGTATTGATCAAAATGGCAGTGGACAGTCACGTGTGTTGATCCCCAAAGCTTTGTTAAAGGAAGTGTGGTAGTTACTTCACCAAGGACACTGGAAAATTGTTCGTACGAAACAGTTAGCGCGTCAACACTGTACTTGTCGGGGTATGGACACCCATATAGAACGGATGACGTCACAATATCATGTATGGGCGGAAAATCAGTCTGCTCCGCCAAAAAATTTCTCTGCTTTTCCTAAGTCGCAATCACCATGGCAAACGTGTGGACACAGACTTTTCGGGACCTTTTTGCAACCTTCGTTGGCTGATTGTGATAGACTCTTCTTATAGCAAGTTTCCTGATGCTGTGGCAATGAACTCGACAGAGTCACGTAGCACGGTTCAGGAGTTGTCCTGTATTTTTTGCCGCGAACATTTGCCTCAATTCATAGTGTCAGACAAAGGCCCCTAGTTTATATCAAATGGATTTGAAACATCCTATGTACGCAATGGCTTACAACATCTAACTAGTGCACCGATCCATCCACAGTCAAACTGCGCAGCGGAACGTTCTCTCAGAGCCTTCAAGTTGCAGATAGCCAACTTTCGCACCGTACACACCAGGAATCCAGAATTGAAACTGTTACTCGCCTCCTACTGATCGCGTCTACAGGATGGATCATCGCCGGCGAAATTTCTTCACGGCCGCAGCCATCGGACACTGCTCCACCCTCCTCAGCATCTGGCTCCGAAGGAAGGCTGCAAGTATCAAAATGGTTCAAATGGCTCTGAGCACTATGGGACTTATCTTCTGATAAGAAGAACTTAGAACTACTTAACCCCAACTAACCTAAGGACATCACACACATCCATGCCCGAGGCAGGATTCGGACCTGTGACCGTAGCGGTCGCGCGGTTCCAGACTGTAGCGCCTAGAACCGCTCGGCCACTCGGACCGGCCTGCAAGTATCGCTTCGCGCCGCATGATGTTGTGTTTTCAGGGTTTTTAGAGGCAGCCGACGGTGAGTGCGAGACGAGATCCTTCGTCGACTCGGAACATGCGTGTATCTCATTTCTGGACCAGACGGAATGCAGCGCCGACATCACAATCAAAGTTGCCATTGTCATATGCACGGTGATCCTTCTGTATCTCTTCCCCCAGAATCACGGATCCCGAGGACAGCGCAGCCACAGCAGCCGCCAGAGGATGTCATCACGACACCGCGGGACGACACCATGGAGACGGAGCCTTCGCCACCTGCGTCGCCTTTCGTCCTACCGATGGAGCGGGATCCGCCCACGCCGCAGCGATAGACACCTTGTACATCGTGGTATGGGCCTCAAGAAGTGGACGCGTACCCTTCTGGGCGTTTTCGGAGGACGTTTCCACCAGAGCCAAGGCTGGATGGCGGGGTACGACCGGAAGTCTGAAGTTCCCTGCAGCCTCAGCTTCTGGTCCATCAGGGCGTCCACGCTCCTGCCTCCCCTCCCGTTGTCGTCCCCCATATAAGACGACGGACCGTCGTTTTGGGGTGGGGTTGGGGCGGGGGGTGGGGGTGAAATGTTACGGCGTAAAGTCAAGTGCAGGTACGCCAGTTGAGAACGAGAGGGAAAGGGAAAGGGGAAGGGAAAGGGAAAGGGAAGGGAAGGCTGTGAGAAGAACTCAGCCAATCGCACGCTGACTGGGCTCTCTCTAGGACGACAACGCGAAAGCAGCGGCAGCTACGTGAAGAGGACATAAGCACCGCGACGGACTGGTGACAGCCCAGTTCAATAGCAGAGTAAAAGCTAGCCACTTGGCTTGTACTTTCTATGTAGCACGGTCTTGGGACTGTCTATACTGAAGAGATCGATTATTTCGTATGTCGTCCTTTCCTTGCGACATATCGGTGTAATTGCCAAAGTTAAGTATTGTAATTTTCTTATAGTAATAAAACTCATTAATACGACTTGTTGATTGTTTGTCTAACAGACCGAATACGCAGGATTCCTAGACACTATAGTTACGGTTTTCTTTTTTCTCACACAATGACTGCTTTCGTCGCAGCGCACTTGAGATTTTCTGTGTCCTGCTTTTGAGAGTAAGATTCGCGTATGCTAACAATATTGATTGGTAACATACCTCAAGGTGTATCGTATGTATTATCATGGTTACCTATAGATTGATGTTAACCGTTGTCTTTAAGGAGATACAAAAGCAGCTTGGTCTTCAGTTTCCTAGAGACTCTAGCCGCCATAATTAGTCTGCTTCCAACCGCCGCTAACGACGATATATCCGTCCTTTGCGTGACGTCAGACTCCTTAGCCGAACGTCTCAGCTCATTGTCGGTTGTGCACGCTGCTAAGCGCAGCCGACAGTTCCCAGCCCAGCGAACGCTAACAGCTTCTGATGGCATTCTGCGCCCTACTCTACCGAGACGACTGTTTTCGTTCACTCATAATATGTTGTTTAACATCTGCATTTTAATTACGGTTATCTTGAGACCCATGTTATTAAGCTAATTAATGTTAACTACAGTGATCAATAATGTAAATGCGCATCAGAGGACGGCATTTTCAGATAATAACAAGTAGAAGGATTAGGTGAGCTAGTTATAGGAATGTAAATGGAGTTATTTCAGTAGTTTTTTTTTTTTTTACAGAACACGTACTCTAACAAAAAAAAAAAAAGGCGCACCACGACGAAATTATCCGAAAGCGATGGAAGTGGATAGAAGTGATATTCATGCACAGGGAAATCAGTTATTACAATATCCAGAACAAAATTAATGATTTATTCTAGAGAAAGAGCCCCACAACCTGAACAAGTCAACAACGCATTGGGCTACATGTGGCTCTTATGCGTGCAGTCATTTGGCTTCATACTGATTGACGCAGTTGTTGGGTATCTTCCTGGGGGATATCATAGCAGATGCTGTCCAATCGACCTGTTAGATGGTCAAAATCCCGAGATGGTTGCAAGGCCCTGCCCATAATACTCCAAACTTTTTCGCCTGTGGAGAGGTCACATGACCTTGCTGGCCAAGATCTGGTTTGACAAGCACGAAGGCAAGCAGTAGAAACTCTCAAAGTTTGCAGGCGGGCATTAACTTGCCGATGAGGAATCCCTGGATGGCCTGCCATGAAAGTCAACAAAACGGGACGTAGAATATCGTCGGCGTACCGCTGTGCCGTAAGGGTACCGCAGGTGGCAACCAAAGGGGTCTTGCTATGGACAGCAATGACAGTCCTGGTTGTGTACTGAATTGCGGCCGACAGTCAGACTGGTATCCCACTGCTCTCTGGGACGTCTCCTGACATGCCTTCGCTAGTCTTCGGGGCTATATTTGCAGGTTAAATCAATACGATTAGTATTTCGACAAATATAGACGTTCCGAGTAGGTAATTTTTCACTAGAGCACCGAAAAAATAATAATTGGAGAAACAAAGGGCAAACCAAAGCAAAACATGTCGGACCATTCACAGCCAGAAGCATACCTCAAAAAAAAAAAAAAAAAAAAAAAATGCCACAAGTAAAAAAGTGGCTTAGTGGAAAATGTCACTTACTATGACACTGACAACGAAATATTAAAAGCATGTGTCATTTGGAAACTAAATATTGCCAAGAATATTTTTCCTTAAAAGCATTCCTAAGTAATCTTGAGTAACGCCTAGTTTTCCAAAATTTGTTTTTTACAGACCTGTCCATTTGCCACCCCACTCCATTGGGTACTACCTTAATAGACAAAAACAGTAGGTAAGTCTCCATCTGGCCTGTCTCGTCTTGCTTGGGGCACTCCTCAAAGGCGGCAACTTTCTCGATATCTCTGTACTCCAGGCGACCATTACAACGTCTATATTTCGCATGTTGCGACACAAGAAAGACTGCTTGTATGTGAGTTTCAATTTCTCTAGCTTTTATATTATGACTATCAAGCGAAATAGATGGTGGAGGAAGTAATACGTTTCTTGGCACGTCGTGGAATATATGAATTTCAACGTAAACGGTCTGTTACGTGAAACACCTCTCTTCTAACGTCTACTTCGACCCACCCACAATGTAAAGGTTAGCATGGGTCACCTCTGCGTGTGATCAGTGGCAGACCTTTCTTTTTAATGGGACACATGAAAGCAGAGTTGCTCAAATTCGTTTTAAGTACTAGGTCTCAATTAGCTGTGCTAAGTAAGAGTATACTTCACTGAATCCGCCCCGCTGGAGGTTAAGTGGCGTAAGTAGGCTAATATTAGCTCGTTCGTTTCGTTAATGCAGGGATTCTGTGTGAGGGAAAGTAGGTTCGGTTAGGTGTAGAAGTTCGCCATATAGTTGACAGCGTCTACGAAACTACACTCGACTTAGATTCCATAGAAAATTGGATGTAAAACAGCGTGTAGAAGAACTGTATGGAATATTTTACTGCTTGGTTTTAAACCTGGAAAACCATCAGTGTCACGAGGACCGCAACTAATTTCTGCAGATGATTCCTCTAAGTCAACTCGTGCGATATGATAGAAAAAAAAGATACTCGAAAATTAACCTGGATAAATGCAGGTTATCATCTGCCAGACAGTTCTTTGTGTGTGGTTGAGTCTTTGCCTGAGAATGATGAGTTAGATACAGCACAACGCTTTACATGATATAATTTGTAGTAAGTATGTGAAATTAACTTAAATACCGAAGAAATGCTCTCTGATACCCAGCTTAGAAGTGCTGGATGAAGGTGACGTGACAATGTAACTGTTTGAGGAAAGTACGACATTTAGCGGGACAGGATAACGAGGACATGGAGAGGTTAATGGCGAAGTATGCTGAGTTATTTGATCCTCCTGAACCATTGCCTGTACAACCACAATCTGTACACCACATTACCACTGGGACTGAACAGCTAGTCTTATAGACGATATAAAATTCTGCAGCATATACAGGCTGTAATAGACGAGTCTATAAATCAACTGTTCCGTAATGGGATCATAGAATGATAGTAGCCCTGGTCTATACCAGTTGGCATTGAGTAGAAGAGATGGCACTAAACAATACAGGTCTTTAGTGACTACTGTTATTTAAACCAAATAAAAGTGACAGATGCTTTTCCCATGCATAATATAGCAGAGATCTTATATAACATAGGCCAATGTCATTATTTTACAACTGTGAGCCTACAAATTTGATACCATCAATTAGAGGTAGCGCAAGAAAATCGTCTAAAAACCGTTTAACAGTTCCATCTAGTCGTTATCAGTATCTTCGTATTGGACAAACATGAGAAAGCAAGTTTCTAATGCCTGTTGCATGTGCTACTGTGGAGATTGAAACCAAAGTAAAGAATGATCTACTTAGGCAACATAATTGTATTCTTAAATGATATTCTGAGGCTTACAGGGCAGTTACCGAAAGTTTTTGATTGTTTACTTGCAGCAATACTTACACTCAGCCTGGAAGAGTGCCATTCGTAGAACAGGAATTCCACTACAAGGACCATGTTACGGGCCAGGGGCTTGTAAATGCCTATCCACAACTTCTTGATGCCATAAGGAGCATCGCAAGAACTACTACAGAAAGGGAGTTTCAGTTATGTCAAAGTTCAGTTGATTTCCATTGAAAATTTATTACAAAATCCCTGATATTTATTGACATGGTTGTTAAAAAGTTCGTCCCGAATCCGACCTTTACCCTAGATAATAACCCATTCATTTCAGTAAGACGATTAAACTAAAGTTAACTCCCAAGTAATGCATGAGAGTACACAGTGAATCAAAGTAAATAATAGTGTTTTCAAAAATAACTCCAATTTAATTTTTCATTTCTTTCTGTGATAAGGGGAAATTTGTAACTGTATGTCTAGTTGAGTACGCTTGCTGTCTGTGGGAACATGAAGGGCACAAGGGAAGAACACATGCACATCACAGAACTGTTAGCACTGGAGCTGGCGGCTGTGGCCGAGCGGTTCTAGGCACTTCAGTCTGGAACCACGCTGCTGCTAAGGTCGCAGATCGAATCCTGTCTCTGGCATGGATGTGTGTGATGTCCTTAGGTTCGTTAGGTTTAAGTAGTTCTAGGTCTAGGGGACTGATGACCTCAGATGTTAAGTCCCATAGTGCATAGAGCCATTTGAACCATTTTCTTAGCGCTGGAAACCAGGGCTATGGCAGGAGTACTCTGAGCTGCCCCAATGTTTTGGCTGCCATTCTGCGCAAAGGTGACGCTGACAGCAGGAGACCAGAAGCGGAACTCAGTAGGTTGTAAAACTGCTTCTAGGAGAGAAATCGAATGGATGCTTTCCAAACAGTAAAAGTTGCTAAGGGAAGAGATGACACGCCAAGCTCCAAGGAACTCGCTTTTGCATCATGGTCCCTCCAAGTATTTAACTACGCGCAGCAAGCGGCTACACGAGTAGCAAGGGTTGTGTGGCGTGGACTGGGCGGTTTTTAAGTTTAGATGGCCTCGGGCAAGTACAGAAAGGGCAGCAGCCTCAGAGGGTGCGTGGCAAAGTCAGGACATGCGGGGGCCAAGCAGCAATCGGTATTGTAATTGTAAACTGTCGAAGCTGCATTGGTAAAGTACCGGAACTTCAAGCGCTGATAGAAAGCACCGAAGCTGAAATCGTTATAGGTACAGAAAGCTGGCTGAGCCAGAGATAAATTCTGCCGAAATTTTTACAAAGGCACAGACGGTGTTTAGAAAGGATAGATTGCATGCAACCGGTGGTGGCGTGTTTGTCGCTGTTAGTAGTAGTTTATCCTGTAGTGAAGTAGAAGTGGATAGTTCCTGTGAATTACTATGGGTGGAAGTTACACTCAACAACCGAGCTAGATTAATAATTGGCTCCTTTTACCGACCTCTCGACTCAGCAGCATTAGTGGCAGAACAACTGAGGGAAAATTTGGAATACATTTCACATAAATTTTCTCAGCATGTTATAGTCTTAGGTGGAGTTTTCAGTTTACCAGGTATAGACTGGGACACTCAGATGTTTAAACGGGTGGTAGGGACAGAGCATCGAGTGGCATTATACTGAGTGCACTATCCGAAAATTACCTCGAGCAATTAAACAGAGAAGCGACTCGTGGAGATAACATCTTGGACCTACTGATAACAAACAGACCCGAACTTTTCGACTCTGTAAGTGCAAACAGGGAATCAGTGAACATAAGGCCGTTGCAGCATCCCTGAATATGGAAGTTAACAGGAATATAAAAAAAGGGAGGAAGGTTTATCTGTTTAGCAAGAGTAATAGAAAGCAGATTTAAGACTACCCAACAGATCAAAACGAAAATTTCTGTTCCGACACTGACAATGTTGAGTGTTTATGGAAAAAGTTCAAGGCAATCGTAAAATGCGTTTTAGACAGGTACGTGCAGAGTAAACCTGTGAGGGATGGAAAAACCCACCGTGGTTCAACAACAAAGTTAGGAAACTACTGCGAAAGCAAAGAGAGCTTCACTCCAAGTGTAAACGCAGCCCAAAACCTCTCAGACAAACAGAAGCTAAACGATGTCAAAGTTTGCGTAAGGAGGGGTATGAGTGAAGCGTTCAGTGAATTCGAAAGTAAAATTCTATGTACCGACTTGACAGAAAATCCTAGGAAGTTCTGGTCTTACGTTAAATCAGTAAGTGGCTCGAAACAGCATATCTAGACACTCCGTGATGATGATGGCATTGAAACAGAGGATGACACGCGTAAAGCTGAAATACTAAACACCTTTTTCCAAAGCTGTTTCACAGAGGAAGGCCGCACTGCAGTTCCTTCTCTAAATCCTCGCACAAACGAAAAAATGGCTGACATCGAAATAAGTGTCCAAGGAATAGAAAAGCAACTGGAATCACTCAACAGAGGAAAGTCCACTGGACCTGACGGGATACCAATTCGATTCTACACAGAGTACGCGAAAGAACTTGCCCCCTTTCAAACAGCCGTGTACCGCAAGTCTCTAGAGGAACGGAAGGTTCCAAATGAGTGGAAAAGAGCACAGGCAGTCCCAGTCTTCAAGAAGGGTCGTCGAGCAGATGCGCAAAACTATAGACCTATATCTCTGACGTCGATCTGTTGTAGAATTTTAGAACATGTTTTTGCTCACGTATCATGTAGTTTTTGGAAACCCAGAATCTACTCTGTAGGAATCAACATGGATTCCGGAAACAGCGATCGTGCGAGACCCAACTCGCTTTATTAGTTCATGAGACCCAGAAAATATTAGATACAGGATCTCAGGTAGATGTTATTTTCCTTCACTTCCGGAAGGCGTTCGATACAGTTCCGCACTGTCGCCTGATAAACAAAGTAACAGTCTACGGAATATCAGACCAGCTGTGTGGCTGGATTGAAGAGTTTTTAGCAAACAGAACACAGCATGTTGTTATCAATGGATAGACGTCTACAGACGTTAAAGTAACCTCTGGCGTGCCACAGGGGTGTGTTATGGGACCATTGCTTTTTACAATATGTATAAATGACCTAGTAAATTGTGTCGGAAGTTCCATGCGGCTTTTCGCGGATGATGCTGCAGTATACAGAGAAATTGCAGCTTTAGAAAATTGTAGCGAAATGCAGGAAGATCTGCAGCGGATAGGCACTTGGTGCAGGGAGTGGCAACTGACCCTTAACATAGACAAATGTAATGTATTGCGAATACGTAGAAAGAAAGATCCTTTATTGAATGATTATATGATAGCTGAACAAACACTGGTAGCAGTTACTTCTGTAAAATATCTGGGAGTATGCGTGCGGAACGATTTGAAGTGGAATGATCATACAAAATTAATTGTTCGTAAGGCGGGTACCAGGTTGAGATTGATTGGGAGAATCCTCCGAAAATGTAGTCCATGAACAAACGAGGTGGCTTACAAAACACTCGTTCGACCTATACTTAAGTATTGCTCATCAGTGTGGGATCCGTACCAGATCGGGTTGACGGAGGAGATAGAGAAGATCCTAAGAAGAGCGGCGCGTTTCGTCACGGGGTTATTTGGTAACCGTGATAGCGTTACGGAGATGTTTAGCAAACTGAAGTGGCAGACTCTGCAAGAGAGGCGCTCTGCATCGCGGTGTAGCTTGCTGTCCAGGTTTCGAGAGGGAGCGTTACTGTATGAGGTATCGAATATATTGCTTCCCCCTACTTATACCTCCAGAGGAGATCACGAATGTAAGATTAGAGAGATTCGAGCGCGGGCGGGGGCTTTCCGGCAGTCGTTCTTCCCGCGAACCATACGCAACTGGAACAGAAAAGGGAGGTAATGACAGTGGCACGTAAAGTGCCCTTCGCCATACACCGTTGGGTGGCTTGCGGAGTATAAATGTAGATGTAGATGTAGAACGCACCAACTTTTGTAAGAGCAGATGTCATTGGTTTACCAGAATTTTAAAGAAGTGGGAGAGCAATAATAATATGTGCTATGTGCATATAATCTCATTAGCAGAGACAGGAGAAGGGCACATAGTGGACGTGATTTCCTTGTTGCTTCTCAGATGCAGCAGTCAACTGGTTAATGATAAATAAATTGTGAATGGAAGGGAGGGATGCTTGGCCCCTAAGAGAGAACCAATTGGTCAGCACTTGCAAGATCTGCTGTCATTTGGTAATCTAAAGTACACTCAGACGAAAAGGGGAAAACGAGGAGAAAAGAGATCCAGACAGCCAGAAAGTACCTATTAGGTTCTGAAAGAGAACACTACGTTCCAGGCCTGCAGTGTCGTCCTCATGGATGATGAGCTGCCTATGGTTGTGCAGGATATGGCAAACATGTGCAACTTTATTGAACGATGTATCTGAGGGGCCATGAATTCCATTGATCTGAGTTGGGTTTCGGTATTCTAAATTCATCCATATACTCAGAAAGTTACACTCAAAATTTGTTTCGCTAAGATAAAATGACTGACATAATTTCTTTTCCGGGTTTCATTCTTCATTCTGATAGTGAATTCAGAAATCACTGACTGTTGATGAGGACACAGCTAATTTGCCCTCCTTATCATCACTTCCATTCCAATTTTATCTACCTTTGTCGAGGTACTGTTATGTATGTTGATACATTTCATGCATAACCTCATGAACGTAACAGTTACTTACGTTAGCATTCTGTATTCAAAAGCACATCAAATGCATTTTAGCGACAAACAGGACATTATTCTGAGCTCTTGTTTCATTCCATAGCTAACTGTTTTGTCCAATATTTTAAAGACCAGAAAAGAGCAAAATGGTTCAAATTGCTCTGAGCACTATGGGACTTAACTTCTGAGGTAACAACTTAGAACTACTTAAACCTAACTAACCTAAGGACTTCACACACATCCATGCCCGAGGCAAGATTCGAACCTGCGACCGTAGTGGTCACGCGGTTCCAGACTGTAGCGCCTAGAACCGCTCGGCCATTTCGGCCGGCAGAGAAAAGAGCAATGTAATAATAAATATCACGTTTCAAAATAAAAAATAACTATGAATTTTAGCCAATGTTCTAATTTGTACTTTTCTTTCAGAAAGAAGAGGAGGATTGTAGAAGTCAGACGCAGTGTAGTGTCTCACTGTTGAATATTAGCTGTTTTTATTTATCTGTACTTGTGTTTATGGAGGAGTTTCCTTATGTTCTCTTGTGTAAATGGGGTTAGAGATATCGTTGTACGTAACGAGTATTTTGTTCGTATCAGCATCATGGAATGTCGAAGATAGCATGTTATCAAGCACACAGTTTAGTCAGGATGAACTAAGAAGAAAAAACAGAATAATAAGAAACTAGCCATTCTGAAACAAGATATAGTAGATTAAAACTGTGTGCCGGACCGAGACTCGAACTCGGGACCTTTGCCTTTCGCGGGCAAGTTCTCTACCAACTGAGCTACCCAAGCACGACTCACGCCCCGTCCTCACAGCTTTACTTCTGCCAGTAACCTCGTCTCCTACCTTCCAAACTTTACAGAAGCTCTCCTGCGAACCTTGCAGAACAAGCACTCCTGAAAGAAAGTATATTGCGGAGACATGGCATAGCCACACCCTAGGGCTAAGCCATGTTTATTTTGATCCACCTACCGTTTTGACATAAGACCAAAATTTCTTAGGATTTTGCCCGCATCTCGTGGTCGTGTGGTAGCGTTCTCGCTTCCCGCGCCCGGTTCCCGGGTTCGATTCCCGGCGGGGTCAGGGATTTTCTCTGCCTCATGATGGCTGGGTGTTGTGTGATGTCCTTAGGTTAGTTAGGTTTAAGTAGTTCTAAGTTCTAGGGGACTGATGACCATAGATGTTAAGTCCCAAAGTGCTCAGAGCCATTTGAACCATTTTGAACCCTATCACCCGCCTAACGTTGGAGCTCCAAATATCTAATAAACCCCTCCCCCCGTGTGCCTGCTCGGACCTTGCTGAAGGAACAGCCACGTGTCCACTCACAGGCAGAGCGGGCGATGCCTCACGGCCAGCCTCCACATTTAACCTCCGCCTCGTGCGCCGCGAACGCCGCTGAACCCGCCACTCCCCTTGGGGAGAGGGTGGCCCAACCGCGCCCGGTACCCGCGAAGATGTCTCGACAGCAGGGACAGTGGGTGAAGCATGTAACACCTGGGGTGTACCTTGCGACGCACCAGACTCCCCACTGCCGCTACACTCCGAGGCAGCAGCCTGAAGACAGCTGACCGCGGCCATCAACACGTTCAGCTGTTCGGGAACAGTGGCCAGCTCCTCCTGCGTCCGTACACAGCAGTCACACATCCTATCCATCCTAAGGAATCAATTTACTGAAGAGAGTTAATCAACTTTTAACTAGACTGCTAAGTTACTAAAGGCGGCTGATTATTAACTAAACTGTGATTGCTAGCCACTTCTTGTAGAAAACAATGAAAATAGCACTACCAGTTTCTGGACTGTATTGAAAACAAATACTAGCACTACTGGCACTATGGTTGATTAAAGGGACTCTCTCTGACTGTATTCAAAATAAACACGAAATCTATGGAACACTATTAATAGCACTCGACAATTAAAGCTTCCTAAAAGCAAAAACACACGGAAGAAGAAGTGACAAGTAAGAAAAATACAGTTAATACTTAAATTAAGGTAGCTCGCTGCACAGCAGACGTGAAGCAGACGGCGGTCAAGAGGAGGAACTTTACAATGACACACAGTGCACAGAACCACAGGTACGAGGGTTCTTGGTCAAAGTCACCTGATGCGATATTTTTGGGCCGGTCTTGTAGCTACCTGTCACCACCACTGGAAGGAACACCCTAAAAATCACACCCATCTTTTCAACCTTAACTCTCAGATCCTATCTGCTGATAGTCTGACCTACTTGAATTACACATTGGACCCTACTCTGCTCTCCTCCCTAGATCAGAACCATCATCATCAACTCATAAATACAGTAACCACAATCTCGAATGCCTGCGTTATTTTAGCAGTATTAGGTAATGCTTACTATCAGTTCAACTGTAGAGGTACCCAAATTCCATACTTACTAGCCTTCAACCAACTGGTTCGTACTGCTACAATCGGCACCGTTGAGGAACAGACAGAAAAAGGGCTGAATAAATCACGAACCTAAACTTAATGTGTGTGCCACATGCTAGTGAAGCAACAAAAGAAGTGTAAATAATGTAAAAGGCCAGTGACACTCAGTGTGACGCAGGAGGACACAAAGTGTAAGTACTTGTAATTGTATCATTGATTATTTGGCCGTCATCTTTCAAGAGGAGTACAGAGAGCCACATTTTCTTACAGTGGAACCAGTGTAACAGCCTGAGACAAAGCTACAGCCGAGTAAGAGTCTAGTACATTCGCAACTGTCGCGGTAGTCGGTGATTTGTGGGCGCAGCACTCCGTAGGAGCAATGCACTTCTGCAGCTCTGTCCACCATGTTGTAGCAACAGTTCAGACTAGGACACTAGCCCCTGTTCAAGATGCATCCGAGTGATATAGAAACATGATATATTGCATTGTTGTGCAATTCTGAACTACGTTGAAAATTTCCAGTCTGTACTTCATGGGGAAATTAGTTGAAAGTCAACTGCAAAATCTGTAACGAATAGTCAGATAAGAACGCGACATAATAAAAACGTCGTAAAATAGAATTCGTTCATGTCATTGTTATCCTAGAATACTGACATAGGAGATCATTATGTTAAAGAAGTTGTTTCTTCGCTGCAGTATGTACAGGCTGCAATCACTTGAAAAGCACTATATATATGTAAACGGGAACATGATATTTTTCTGTCTTATGGAGATACCGTTACTTCTCCTCCTTGAACATTCAAGGTGTATCACGAAAAGAGCCTTCATTAGGTTACAAATAACACATACGAAGTGTTAAAGAAAATTTGTTGAAAACACGATGACATTACCGTTTCTTGTAACTAATCTTCATAATCACCACTCAGAGCCAAGCATTTGTCTTGTCTCATAAGACGTAGCAAAATATCCTCGGCGTAGAACTCTGTAGTCTGACGTTTTAGAACCAAACGAGCACAGAACTTGTGGTGCCGCAGTATATTAATCATGAGCTCACAGTGAACAACCTGCGCGGATCGCTGCGCTTGTTGGCACGCTACTTCTTAGTCTCGGGTATGTGCGCTAGCCCCAGATCAAATCCGCTTGGCTCGTTAATGTAGAGGGTCAGTGTGCCGTCCAGCCCTTATGTGGATTTTAGGCGGTTTCCCACATCTGACTAAGTGAATATGAGGCTCGTACCCCAGCCCTCCTCAGTTACAAGATTTCCAAAGTGTTCAAAATGTTCGCTCTCTTTCACATGGCTAACACTACATGCAGACAGTTGCGGTACACATAGTCCATCCTAGGGATAATGGGTTGACTTCAGGAACGGAATCTGTTAGTACCAGTGGTTACTGTTTCAAGCTAACGTTTAATTAATTTTATTATGAAGTACCAGTGCCTTTAGCATAGAAGCACCTATGCTACTGCAAAACAAAGACGTCTAGTGATACACTTAGGTACTCCTCCGAATGTGGTGCACTGTAACAGTCATTTACAGGGTTCAAAGGCACAGTCAGCCTGGAGACTGTACTATGTGACTGTAGGAGATAGTGACATCGTTTTTGGTTGTGATCATATGAAGACGATCAATAACAGTGAAAGTAAATTTAACTTAAGTTATTGTAACGTAAAATTCAGTTTGAACTACTGTTTTTATGAGTGTTTCGAAATGAAAACACTGTGATAATATGTACTTTTGATATAAATTTTCTAAATTTTTGGGCAATTGTTGCATGTTATTTGAACTACAATTTTTTAAGCATTATGGATTCCGTGGAAGGTTCGAGATGGGGGCCTCTGTCTAGGAGAAATGCGAAATTACTTTGAAATATATCACTTGAAATGACTATTAGTTGAAAATTACATGCACCAGTGATTCCAAAGTGAAACCACATCCTTAAAACAATTAACTGATTACTTTTGCCATTTTCTTGTTGTATTCGTTGCTTACTATGATACTAAAGGTTAACTTTGCAAAAAAAAGTTAAATAATATTTGTTCATGGTTTTGAGACTCATTGGGCGAAATTAATCATGCCAGATCCGATGGCACTTATGCCAACTCACAAGAAATACTAGAGGAAGAGGAAGAAGAAGAAGAAGGAGAAGAAGAGCATCTCATCCTGAACACTTTGAGAAAACCGTGGAAAGCGGTGCGACAGTCAGGATGGTGAAACGCCGGGGTTCACAAAATTTTCCGTCAGTCTGCAGGATCAGTTCGAGTTTCACTAAAAATGGACGGTTAGTTCAACCACCATAAACATTCGTCCTTACACTCTTCAACCATCAACATCATTAACGTAGATAGTTCCAGTTACCACTTGCAGTCCGTACACACCTCAAATTATGAGATGAATGTCCGCAAATATGAGGTTTTTTTTGTACTGAAAACTATTACAAAATTGATTTCACATATGGCGGTATTTTCAACTGAGCTGCTCATTTTTACCGGCTACTGCACTTGAAAGAGGAACGACTTGGGTTCCTAGCTGGCCAATATGTGACTTAGAGTTTCGTTACCCCAATATCACCCGAACTACTTCAAAATGGAGACGCCGCAAAAATTTCTTAATAGATACAAGTGTGTTAAGAGATACACTAAGTCTAGGGTGGTTATAATTAACGTTTGGTACTTGAGCCAGTGCATACGGAAAACTATTTTCCATATTGGTATCCGACTTCATAGCATTTGCATTGTTAGTAGTGTTAGAGTTATGACTTAGGGTTAGGTGCCGGTACTGTACTGACTTAGTGTTGTAACACAAGCATCCGCGTGCATTACAGTAGGATACAGTCAACATGGGTCTGCACAAGGTGAACAGGGCTTTACTCGTAAATCAGTTTCATAAAAAAAATAGCAGTAGTGTTGCTGTTCTTTGCGAGTATCAACGCACTGAATGAATATGGAGACGTCTTCTTTCCGCACTGGCGTAGAAGAACATGATATGAAATTTGAATTAAACGGCGATTTCAGAATTGCTTCTGGGAAAGGCCGAAGTCGAAATGTGCCATAAATTGTTGACGAAATTACTGTTGTCCTGGCAGAGAATACTAGACGCAATGTGCGATCTTCAATCAGTGCACGAGCTGTGTCACAACATCTGAACATTCTATGGTCCACCGTTCGAAAAGTGCTGCCAACAACTATGAAATGGTACCTCTAGTTGCGTTTCGAGATGCTCATGGATGAAGATGAGCATCACATTGAGCATATGGTACGTAATTACCAAATGTCTCATGCGGGAATTAAAATGAGTTTCTTTTGGTTTTATTGGTTATTTCTGTTTTGTATGTCCTTACAACTTTTTCCATAAAGTTTCATTATCCTATCATCTCTGTTTTCCGTGGGGGCTCTCTCAAGTAGAGAAAGCTTAATTGTAACCACCCTTTACCTGCATTTACTAACTACTGTATCTCAGTCAAGATGTTGTTAACTCGTAAATAATAACAAACAAACAGTTTAAACAGGGTGTAATAAATCAGATAGGAAATTTCCTATTTGAATTATTATTTCGTTTTTTGTCAAGATCATTTTAAACGTCGCCTTATTCTGATCCAATGTAATCGAATTATAAGCTAAAGCGTCTGATAATGAAATCACATTAAACCCTATTCAAAGAAACGGAAGAGAGCTACGTTACCGAGAAGAGGACACAACTGGAATGTTCCGTAAATGGATTCCGCGGGTGGTGCAGATTAAAGGAAACCAGCTGAAGCAACATTATCCAGAGTTCTGAAATAAGTTCGGACTGTACCCAGGAGAACAGCGCAGTATGTACAAAGAAAAATTGAGTGAATTACCGTTAGAAGGAGAGCGACCAGTTTGCAGTGTGTACAGAGATGTGGGCAATCAACGACTGCAAATACAACGGAATCCCTCCACGTAAGTCAAAGTAACTGCATCAGTGAATTTCGTAATGAGTGTGCAGATAGTAGCAAACGAGTAGAGGAACCGGAGAGGGTCTTTTATATTACATCCGACAGCACTGCACATCATGGAGACGAAGTTGTTCTCAGAGTCAGACTATGGTGAGCCACATTCAAGTCGCATAACCGCTTGACTTCTCACGCTCCAGTAGACTAACTCCACTCTTGTAACCAATTCTCCACCTAAGATATACCTGTAAGATCATTTTAAATGACTTATGATTATGAGTTAATGTTAGCTAATTATGAGCAAAGGGGTCTGATAGTGAAATTATGTTTAATTTAATTCACAGAATTCATCAATCGAAGTATTAGCTATCCTGTGACGCTCCGACTACATCGGCGCTATTAGCGCCTCTTTTTATTTATTTCCTCCAGCAAAGTGATAAAACTAAAGCGATAAGTAATCGTTAATGGCAACCTGACAATGGTCTGGCAGACAAGGCCATTGGAGTTTACTGAAGATTTGATTGGAACTATGGGCACGTCAGACATTGGATTAAATTCATGTCAAATGATGGAATATTATTGACTGAGCCATTACAGAACATATCTGCATCTACATCCATACTTCGCAAGCTACCTGACGGTGTGTGGCGGAGGGTACCTTGACTACCTCTATCGGTTCTCCCTTCTATTACAGTCCCCTACCAGCCGGAGTGGCCGAGCGGTTCTAGGCGCTACATTCTGGAACCGCGCGACCGCTACGGTGGCAGGTTCGAATCCTGCCTAGGGCATGGATGTGTGTGATGTCCTCAGGTTAGTTAGGTTTAAGTAGTTCTAAGTTCTAGGGGACTGATGACCTCAGAAGTTAAGTCCGATAGTGCTCAGAACCATTTTGAACAGTCCCCTATTGTTCGTGGAAAGAAAGATTGTCGGTATTCCACTGTGTGGGCTCTAAACTCTCTGATTTTATTCTCATGGTCTCTTCACGAGATATACGTAGGAGGGAGCAATATACTGCTTGACTTCTCGGTGAAGGTATGTTCTCCAAACTTCAACAAAAGCCCGTACCGAGCTACTGAGCGTCTCTCCTGCAGTCTTCCACTGGAGTTTATCTATCATCTCCGTAACGCTTTCGCGATTACTAAGTGATCCTGTAACGAAGCGCACTGCTCTCCTTTGGGTCTTCTCAATCTCTTCTATCAACCCTATCTGGTACGGATCCCACACATATGACCGAACTCGTACTTAATACAGAATGGATTATCCATAATTTAATTAGGGACAAAAAGGAGCAGTGATTGTAATACCGACTTTCAGAATATACGCTGAAGTTGTATTATTCGAGTTGTTTGTCGTTTTTATTAATATTTTGGGAAGGCATGAGCGACTGTGTGGACTTTAAGTTTATTCGTGCAGTGCCAGGTATTTATTGCTTTGAAATTGAGGGAAATTGAGCGAAATTGTTACTCCTTGAAAAATATGAATGGTCTTTGACTTTATAACTGAAATCGTTGTAGGGGTCCGGGTTTTGCGTGCAGTGAGATGAACATTTACGCCCACGATTACACTTTACAATAATCATCCGTTGAGGCTTATGGGGGGATTTTTGTGTTAGGTTCCTTTTTGGTCGAAGGTTCACCTGAGCCAGAAGTTACATTATCTGCGAAGTGGTCGGTAATGGGAGGTTAATACAGTTGTTAGCAAAAACCAATGATCCCAATACCCATTCAAAATAGAATCGCCACGGTGGCAACTTTTTTGCCAGAATCTTACTGACTTTAAAGTGATGTTTAAAGTGACTGAATTTAAGTAGACGAGTTGTGTATTTAACAGCATCGCTGCAACTTAAAGCTGCAGGTGAGAAGCTGAGTTGCTGCTCCGCACATCACAGGGGGCAAAAGCAAAGACTCGTGTGAAGTTATTCTGGGAGCTCTCTCAACATACAACCTTGAGTAATTGGTTAGAAATCAATTCAAGAGGGGAACATATTAGATTATCTTGGCGACAAAGAGACCTGATCTTTTGGAGGAAGTCAATCTAGAAGAAGGTATTAGCGACCATAATGTCATTGTGGCTTCTATGTTAGTGGAAGTTGCAAATAAAAAATAAAAAAAGGAGCGTAGACTTTTCTTGTTTGGGAAAGCAAGTATAAGTGTCATTAATGAATATCTTCATAGTCAGCTCCAAGCATTCACGGCGGGACTCAAGGATATTGAGCATCTTTGGTCGGAATTTAAAGGTATTGTCCACCACGTGCTAGAGAAGTATGTGCCTAGCAAAAATATAGAGGAGGGAAAGGATCCACCTTGGTACAACAAACATATTAGGAAGATGCTGAGAAAGCAGAGAATTTTGCACAGTCGTTTTGAACGTAGTCACTGATCCGCTGAAAAACAGAAATGAAGCAAAATGAAAGTAGCTGTCAAAAGGTCAATGAGACATTCTTAAAACGAATTTGAAAGCAATATTTTATCTGCATATTCTAAAAATAGCCCCAAAAATGTTTGGTTGTACGTAAAATCTATGAACGTTACAAATAATTCAATACCTTCTCTTGCCGACAGTATGGGTAATGTAACGGAAGATGAAAAACATAAGGCCGAAATTCTAAACCTAACTGTCAAAAACTCGTTTACGGTAGAGGACTGCAGCATTTCAATTACCGAACAAACGCAAGGATGGCTCACATAGTGTTTAGTGTATCTGGGATTGTAAAACAGTTAAGATCCTTAGACGCCAGGAAGGCATCTGGCCCAGACGGTAACACCTTAAGATTATATGTTGACTATGCTACAAATATAGCACCATTATTATCCATCTTCTATCAGTGATCATTGAAACAACGGAAAGTTCCACGGGACTGGAAGGAGGCCCAGGTCATAGCAATCTATAAAAAGGGAAGAAAATCGGATTCACATAATTACCGGCCAATTTCACTGACATCGATTTGTTGTAGAATCATGGAACATATTTTGTGTTCAGACATAATAACCTTTCTAGATTCTGAGAAGCTCATCGGCAGGAACCAGCACGGTGTTAGGAAAAAGCGGTCATGCGAGACACAGCTGGCCCTCTTTGTGCTTGATACACAACAGGCTCTAGATACCGGCTTCTAGACTGATGCCATATTTCTTGACTTTCGAAAAGCGTTCGACTCAGTCTCGCACTGTCGCTTGCTTCAAAAAGTGTGCGCTTATGGTCTATCTGATGACATATGCGGTTGGATTAAAAGTTTTCTAACAGACAGAGAGCAGTATGTCATCATGAATAACTCTGAGCACTGAAGGAATGATAAGCATGTAGTTAGATAAAGTGGCTGTCAGGAATCTCAAGGTCCGCAGGGTGGTAGTAACTATGATACGAACAGCGCCAGAGAAATACACGATGAGAAGGGAGAGCAAGGAGAGGAAACATAGGATATTATGTCATATTGGTGCTGTCTTGGACAATTAAAGACTTTTGGAGCGTGTGTGCTAAATACAATAACACAAATTTAAAAAAAAAGACTCATACCGCAGTGGCACACCGGTCTGGTGCAAGTCTTTCAGTTGGACACCCATTCGACGACTTGTGTGTCCATCAGCCTACAGGACCCAGTTTTCCCTAGAGAGTCACTCGTCTAAATACTAACCGAGCCCAACGTTGCTTGACTTCGGTGATGGGGCGGAAGCGGTGTTGCCAACGTGGTAAGGCACTTGGGGATGTCATAAGTGTAACTGGAATTAAGGCCGTTTCAACCATAACAAGTTCAGTCTTCATACTGACTACATGCTTAGCTGAAACAGGCAATTAAAGTCAGAAGAGATAGAGACAGTGCAGGTTTAAGTTGAGTTACGTTTATAAATTTGTTTGATACAGACGCTGTGGTCACATCACAGTGAGAAACGGAAGTAGATATGCAACCAAGGGGCAATCTTGCTAATAGCAATGAAGGTAGTGAGAAGAATGGGTAGGTATAATGGCATTAGTAAACAGTATGGAGAATTCTGCAGAAAGTGTGTGTAAAATGGTTCAGTGTGAAGTAAAGGGCCATGTTGGTGATGACTGCAGTAGTGAGGTGAATAATGGTAGGAGATTTATTGATACTGTGGATGTGTGCAAGGCTGTAAATAATACAAACTACTGTAAAGGTACTGAAGTGAGTAACACATAAGTGTGGCGCAGCAGTGAGGTGAATGTTGTTAGTGTAGGTGGCTCTGAGGATGAAATTCAAACCTATGACTTCTTAAATAATGAGCATGCAATTTTGGATTATGACTGTCAATTGCGGTTGGATAGGAAAGTAGCAGGTTGACTATAACTCAGGGCATTTTATATCCCAGAGAAAAATACACAAATCCTTATTACTTGAGAAATGGGACGCATTAGAATTTAAAGCTGCCAGAAATCTAGAGGCATCATGTGGAAAACAGGATGTTAACCCTCTGACAAAACACAAACCCTGGCTGCATCAAGCTAAACTGTGTCTAACGTCATTAGGCTGGAAGAAAAGTTGAAAATCAATCACCTTAGCCGCGCGGAGTGGACGCGCTTTTTCAGGCGTCATGTCACGGATGGCGCGGCCCCTTCCGCCACAGGTTCGAGTCCTCCCTCAGGTATGTGTGTGTGTGTGTGTGTGTGTGTGTGTGTGTGTGTGTGTGTGTTTGTGTGTGTGTGTTCTTAGCATAAATCAGTTTAAGTTAGTTTAAGCAGTGTGTAGGTCTAGGGACCGATGACCTCAGCAATTTGAGGCGTCGCAGCTAGGGCGCGATCGCCAGTTTGTCTATTAAAGCTTTCTTTTGTGAATGTATGTGGGCTCCAGTGTAAGCAGTCAGAATCTTATACGATCTGCAACAGGTGAGCTATGTCCTGCAGAAGTGCGTCATGACCATATGCAGTGACTGCAGCGTGTGAAAGTAGTAGAGAGGTGCTTACGCACTAGTTACATTCTCTGGAAATATAAAAATTAATAACTGATCTAGAAATAGCCTGACGAAATTACTGTCATAATTTGGAAGTTACAAAAAAAATCAGTAAAAAACGTAATTATCCGACACTTAAAAAACTAAATCAGTATAGTTCACCAAATGTGACTGTTTGAAAAGATATGAAAACACTTTCAGTGTTTAGATTCAAATTTAGAAAGTTCTCATTTTAGAATACCTTTCGTAATTTTGCTGTAGTAATAACTTTAAGAATTTCAAGTAGATATTTAAGTTTTGTGTTAGGGTGAGTGTGAAAGAGAGTACTTGTGTGAGTGTATGTGGGACATTCGCCAATATTAAATTTTCAGTTTGTAATTCTCTATAGGAACTTGCAAGTGTTCCAGCTTTGTAACGTGGGAATGAATCCACCAGTGGTTCCCATACTAGTGGATGACGGATGTCCAAGCATGTTTGAATATGTAAGAGACAGCCAGAACGTTCGCGACTATATAGTTACATTCCAGACGTAAAGTACAGCTTAAAGTTTATTTTATTTTATTTGTTTAACAAGAGAGTTTTGAGTTGCTTATTTTAATGACGTCAATGAGCTGAGAGCAGTGGTTGGTTCTTACTAGACTTTGGCGCCAGCCGCACCCTGAAAGTCAGTTCTGATTGGTCGCAATATTGTAGAGCCAATAAGAAGCGAGACGGTTTGCCACCTAATGCATGAGATAGAGGGACTTGTCGAGGGAGAGAGAAGAAGGAAGTAGTGGACTAGCATTCGAAGGAGCCGGTCATGCTGAAAGTGTCCGAACGCATTATGTGTAAAATGAAGTGATATTGTGACTTCTGCGTTTCGGTACAGTGATAAAGGTAGCTGGTGTTTACCATTAACTATTTCTGAAATTTTAGGAGTCGAGGGATATTTTGTTCTGGAGAAAATCGCATGTGTAAACTTTGAACTAATAAGTGGCGGTAATAAGTAAATTTTTTTTTACTGAGTATTTATGGCGAGCAAAAACTTTATTTAAAGGGAACCACTGAATGCCGAGTGCAGAAGTAAAGAGCAGTTTATTGACTGTGTTTCTCTCGTAAATGATTTCGGAATTGGATAGGAAAAGTTCTGGCTGTTTGAGTGTGACGAAGACTGTGAACAGGAACTTTAATTATTTGAACACATGTGGGCTGATGATCTTGCTTAATAGCAATAACAAAATCTTAATGCAAGTTTAAAAGGACCTTTGAACTTAGAAATAAGAACAGCAACCCATTTCCGATTTATTCTTTAGAGTTCACAAGACTATTTTCAGCATTTTGTACTTATAGCGGCCTCCGACGTGTAGTTATGAAATCTCAGTTTCTTCAACACTGTACTTCTGAGTTTTCTTACGTAGCTGCGGTCAGGAATTACGTGTCCAGATCTGCAGCAGTATCGAGGTAGGTGGACAATTTATGTTGCAGAACCACCGTCGATGAACGAAAGAGCGCGTTACGTCCCAAGTTTGGTCCGTTACGAATTCAAACACATTTGAACATTTAAACAATCACCTTTGCTGAAGGTAGAGTGTACATAAACGCCGGCTGGAGTGGCCGAGCGGTTCTAGATGCTACAGTCTGGAATTGCTCGACCGCTATGGTCGCAGGTTCGAATCCTGCCTCGGGCATGGATGTGTGTGGTGTCCTTAAGTTAGTTAGGTTTAAGTACTTCTAAGTTCCAAGGGACTGATGACCTCAGAAGTTATGTCCCATAGTGCTCAGAGATATTTGAACCATTTTTTGTACATAAACGCATGCCAAAGCAGCTGAAAGTGAATTTCTGACCTTAGATCACATCTACCTGGATTTTTAAGGTATTTAAAATAATGTTTAATTAAAGCACATATTGTGTGTCCATGTCTCTGTAACTGAATGATTAATAATTTTATCCTGAAATGCTGAATAAATCAAAATTGAATCACAGTTTCTATTTTCAACCTGCTGTATAGTATTTGATAGACCAGACCCTACACCGATATCTTTTAAGCGAAACTGGTTTCAACTCAGTACAGATCTAGAGTATAGAGATGATGTTAATAGAATATACACTGACAGAAAAAATCGCAACACCATAAATAATTAAGGTAGAGAAATGAAATTTCGAGAATAGACTTTTCTAAGTAACATATTTAAGTGATTAAGATTGTAAGATCACAGATTAATGTACACGCGAGATAAGCCGCTGTAAATGTGAAATGCTGCTATATTACGCAGCCGGTGCAGCCCCCAGAATGTTGAATGGAAGTATGCAAACTGGCGTCGATTGAGTTGTCAGTTTGTGGGACGAGATTCCATGCCTGTTGCACATGGTCGGTAAACACAGACATGGTTAATGCTGAATGTTGATGACGCTGGAGCAGTCGTATGATAATGTTCCGGATGTGCTCGACCGGAGACAGAACTTGTGATCGAGCGTACCAAGGCAACATGTCGACACTCTGGAGACCATGCTGGGCTACAACAGTGGTATGTGAGCGAACGTTATCCTGTAAGATAAATTTTCTGGAATGCTTGACGTGCAAATTTGCAACCAGGGTGTTTGAGATAATCACGAGAGTGCTCATACTGTCGTGTGAAATCACACCCCAAATCATAACTCCAGGAGGTCCAGTGTGTCTAACACAAGGAAAAGTTGGTTGCAGGCCCTCAATTGACCTCCTCCTGACCACCACACGGCCATCACTAACACTACGGCGGAACCAGCTTTCATCAGAAAACACAACAGACCTTTGCACTACCCTGTTGTCAGTGGAGTGAAAGATTACGGGGCATCTAACTCGGAGCTGATCTTCAAGTTACTGAGTTGGAACAGTGCACTGTGTCACTGTGGTCCCAACTGTTGTTCAGATTACTGCTACAGACGCAGTACGTAGCGCCAACGCCATACGCCTAACACGATGATCATCCCTCTCGATCCTACTATGTGGCCGTCCGGTTCCTGGTCTTCTTGCACTAGCATTCAGGCACAGTGGCTATGTTCCTGTCAAGTCGTTCTGCCGTGTTGCAGAAGTAACATCCAGTTTTATGTAGCCGCATTATACGACCTCGTTCAATTTCAGTGATGTGTTTATACAGGCGTGATTGTAGTGTTAAAGGCACTCTTGACGAACAATTTCACTACGTCCATCTCAACACCATTTACAGCAAACCTCATTTGTCGAAACACACATACCAACTTTCGTGTATTTCGCAATACTCCTCCTTGATGTTGCGATATTTTTTTTCCGTCAATGTAAAAATGGTTGAAATGGCTCTGAGCACTATGGGACTTAACTTCTGAGGTCATCAGTCCCCTAGAACTTAGAACAACTTAAACCTAACTAACCTAAGGACATCACACACATCCATGCCCGAGGCAGGATACGAACCTGCGACCGATGCGGTCGCGCGGTTCCAGACTGTAGCGCCTAGAACCGCTCGGCCGCACCGGCCGGCCCGTCAATGTAAATAATGCATGATGAAAACAGCGCGTTACGTCACACAATCGTAAGATGTTGATGTATATGTAGATATACTAAAGTGCGTAGTGATCTCAAGACATATTGTAATGAATATTTGACCCTAACGAGTGTTTAGAAGGACCATTGGTTGTACATAATTTATAATTTAAGTTGTAGTTTGCTCGCAGTTTATCAATTAAGTAATGTGCAGATGATCATTACAGACTCACTGTATGTGAAGGAATAATTAGTTTAATTAACGAGAAATACGATCGTAAAATCTTAGATAGTTAATACGGTCCCTATCCAGGTGGAGGCTGTCAGATTTCACGCTCAAGGCACCAGGTAACATTGCGTACATGGAGTGCCCCACAATGACCAGTGACGTAGCTGGAAATATTATTTATTTTTATTGAAGAGCTGTTGGTGAGGTTGCATAAGCTTATATTTACATTATTTACTTATCTGAGGTGAACTAGGCTTATTTATTGATATACCTATTTACTGTTCAAAGAAAAGAATGCTTTAAGAGTATTCAAATATGTGTGTAACTGAATTAATCTTATTGATGTTTCACTGTTTCCACTGCAAAAGCAGCAGCTTAAGTTGGCCGTAAACTGATCGCGCACCTAGTGAAATAGATGGAATATTTAAATTTATAGCCTTGTGAGGGCATAACAGTGAATTTAAACATAATTCTCAGATGTACTTTACTGGAGCTGCTTATAAAATTTTGCTATAGGGAATCATCACAAAGAGTAATGAATTATTCAAGTCAAACATAAGAAAGGGTAAAATACATTGCATTTATTAAGTACGTTATTGTTTTTAAGAGTCTTCAGCATTAAATTTTAAATCGGGTTAAAATAAGTTATTAAGCAGTAATTGGGACTGTGCATGAAAGGATTAAGCCATGGTGATAGAAGAAACACGAAGTGGATTATTTATATAATACGTTAAAGCAAATTTTTTATGGAGCAGATCCGTGGCTATAGGTCCACTGTCAATACTGAGGAATAACGGATCTTTATTAATATTAAAAAGAAAACATGAAATTTGTATATACATTAAGTCTGTTTCATTCATTAAAAGATAAAGTTCAATTTATATTAAATTTTAACATGGGGAAATAAGCCAGTCGTACCTAGTATATATATGAAAGTCGAAGAAAATTGCGCTTATTAATCATTCACTGGATACCTCATTATTGGATGCTTTTATATTTTGATATAAAATGTGTCTGAAGTAAGATGAAGATGAAGGATGACGACTGTGGATGTGTTGTATGATGTACAATGTTTGGAAGGCGGATAGGGACGATGACAATATTAGCGAACTATGAAATATAATTTTGGGAAGGTGAGGCAAGAAGTGATGTCTCAGTACCCCATTCAGTAACTACCAGTAAACTACGGAAGAACTTTCTGTGAAAAGCGCGGACATTAAACAAGCTAACATGTCCGGCATAGAGTCTAACTTCGCTAGATACTGTAGCTACTCTTACAAAATATAGTGGCGTTTATTAACCTATGACATACGTAGAGACTAAAAGGTAATGTAGGGAACGGTAAACGCTCGAATCGTATTTCTTGAAACCTACCCACAGTAGCCGAACTCGTGCCAAACTCGCGTCGACCCAGTGATGGATGAAACAATTTCGGTGCGATAGAGCCAGCACGTAGGCTGATTATGTTTAAAACTTGGCCGACAGTCTGTGAAATGGGTGGGGCAATGATTAATGATTGCAGAGTGCGTGCTGCGGCCTGGTACGTGCTCTCGCGCCGTATCGCACGAATCAGTGTGAACCGGACCGTAGTCTGCGCGCCAAAGTGCTGCACCCTCACAATTAGCAGCGGGCTGTTGCATCTGAATTGTATTCACATCCGCGTACCGCCAACTGTCACTCCCGCACACCATTAATCACTGAAAATTCAGACCGGTAAAAGGTTACAGCTGATTTAATCCAATAATATTTCGTTTGTGAACTTTGCAGCCGTTACCCAAGTGAGTCAAAGACTTCACTCCAGGTTTCTCCGGACACCGGCCTCTTATTGTATAAGCAAGTGTAAAAGTTCTTGTACCTCAGATAAGGTAGTACATAACACAATCGTAGCTATTGATCTAGATAAATAGACAGAATAATAATAGAGATAGAAATACTTACTAACACAGTAACGCAGAAACTTACAAGTAACGGAAACGTTGGGCATAAATGCATGTATCGATGACTCAATTCGGAGATCTGCAATCCTGACAACCCCATAAAGTATTATCAATATTAACTACTACAATAACTGCATCTGAAGTGTATTTCGTAATAATCTGTTAACAATAACCGCATATTGTTGCCTAAGGATCACTTAATATGTGTAACTCATTTAGGAAATTAACCCTAAAAATACAGTCAGATTATTTATAAAACTTGGAATGTAAAACGAAAAGAAAATGCTTTATGCAATCCCCAGATTTTTGCACCCGAACATTGACGGTGACTTCTGTATCATTTCCCATCTTTCTTTTTCTTTCTTATAAATTTCTAACAGTTTTACTTAATACCCTCTGCCTCCTTTACCTAATTTGTAGCTTCTCTTTTCTTTAATTATCTTTGTCACTCATTATTATTACTCTGATAATTCTTTGCCCAAAACAATATTTGGTTCTAATAAGGGAAGAAAATGGTATCACACAATGAAACCCTGAAATGTACGACCTGTTTTAAAATGTTAGGAAAAAGTTTTTAAATATGTTATAAAACAAGTGAAAAATAAAAAGAAAGAAAAAATATAGATCTTAGAGATTTACAACTTAAAATGGGCAGAAACTAAAATGTTGAAGGGCGCTTTTGTATTATTGCACCCTGAAATAAGCTGTCTACGGGGATATCATAGTAACAGCTGTGTTGATGGAAATTTTCAGTTGCCGAGTACCGGGTTTCATCGATACCGTAAAACACTTAAATTTATTAACTTTCCTCTTTTTGTTAGGTGTGACTGGTGTAGAAAATTGTTTGTTTCAGCCATTCAATAAATATCTGGCCAATTCCTTGTGACTATAAGGAATAAACAAGGAAATGTTTCACTGTGGGTAAACTGCACAAAATTAAAAAAAAATATCGTAAGTCTGTACTAAAAGAAATGTTACTAAATGATGTACATGTATTTACTACTGAATATCAAGATACTAAATATCCGACTGAAGTGATATAAGAGGCTCATTATGTGGTGTCATAACATGGCGCAATTTCTCTTCGTTACTAGATACCTCTGTATGAAACGTGCCTGCAAATGTTTAGCTGTCGATATGAACCGGAAGGTATCCAAGATATAGTAATATGTAATATTTCTGTTATGGTTTACGTATTTCAATTTCCGTGATGTTCCCTCCTTATATTATCTTGTCAAATCTGCATCTTCTCATTTGCCTATTCGGGCACTACGGAGAAATGGCTGTAAAAACAGCTGTTAAAAGCGGTTCTGTATGTAGTGAAAAAAAGGGTAACATCAATAGTTAAAAAACAGATTTACTGTACGTCTTATAAGCTAAAATTTTAACAGTATATTCTTTCTTTGTTAAAGATTTAAGGACAGGTTTCGATATATCAGATTAAACCATTCCCTTGTTAATTGTGCTGTCCAACACGATCCGTAAGTAGGTAGGTCAGTCACGTTTTGGGCCAGTATCGTCTACATAAGTGAGATGCTTCGCCTCGCCATAAGTGGTAATTTGAGAGATGTGCAGTATCCAAATAGTATACTCCATCTTATTTTGCATTCTCATATACTTAAAATGGAGACTGTTTTAGACCACTTGCGACAATACAACAGAGACAATTCTTGGTTTGACATGCTTATGTTTGTGCGTCTGTGTGTGTGTAAGTGGGTGTTAATGATTTAATTTAATTATTAATATCTTTGTTTGACGTATAATCGCACGTCTAATTTCTTGTGTATATGGCTAATTAACAAACCTTGGAGGCATCAGTTTCATCTACAAAAAATTTGAACAACAGAGATATCGCTTGTTCAATTCCTTGTAATGGACGTGAACTCCTTATTTTAGGAAATAAGTTAAACCCAGTACCGACTGTTGTAGTTCTGCTCTTTAACTTCTCCACTTTACATCTAAAAGAAGTTCAAACAATTTTTAACACAGTGTAAAAACGTTTTGTGGCAGAAGAATTAAAAATAATTTATGTTATTTTAATATATGTTTTTTTTCCACGAATACCAAATGCAGATTGCTACAGTCGACCTTTTTGTGATCGTACTATACAGTTATTAAAACGGCTAAGAATTTTTATAGGGCATGTATTTTTTTGGTGAGACTGATAAGTCCCGTAAAAACATATAAATGCTGGTTATGCATTACAGTGGTTTGTTAAGTCATATCGATGCATATATGGTTGTTTCACTCTGATAAAGAAGTAGAGTAAATGGTCATGTTAGTGATATTTTCGCCCTTTCGAGAAGTAAAGAAGTCTTTCTAAACAGTTTGTTTCTTTCTTTCTAAATTTTTCAGAATTGTAAATTTCACTTCGTTTTCTGGAAAATGGCAAATATCCACCCTGCTCACGTATTTCCTTAGAATTCATAATGTGGGCTTCACTCTTACGGAACGGTGTTACTTTGTAACCTGTTGTTACTCTATGAGCAGGTAGCTGCTTAGGGCGTTCTGAACCCTGGGCTCTAGACATTGTGTTCTTCATTCCTGCTGAAGTCTGAAACTATTTTTGACTGATGGTAAAATACAGGGTATGAGTAAGTACAGAGTCATTTAACGTTGAGAAACGTGTGACAACAAAAAAACCAAACGTTGAGTACAACGGATTTTAAATGGAACAGCACTATAACAAGTGCTTCTAAGGAAATCCGGCCAATGTTACTCACCTTTCAATGAAGTACTTTCTTCAGCATACCTTTGTGCTGACGTTGCCTTAAGTAAAGTGAGCCATCCAAACTTTCGTAAAATCTTAGATAATTATACTGGAAAATTACTTCCTGATTTTTCCACGTCATGAAAGATTTACATCAGCAAAATCTACGAAAAAACAATGCAACAAATCAGACAACGATTTGTAAATAAAGAAAATGGTTGTCAATTGATGAAACCATAGACTCTGCCGTTCAGTCACATTAATGTGACTACCGCCTATGCTCGACGTCAACGTGCAATAATCACTCACAGACGGCAGGTAGCAGCATCAGGTGTAGAGCATCAGCATGTCGGGGGACACGGAAAACAGTGCAGTCTTTATTGTGATGTGAAGACGGAGCGATTTATCTGACATCCAAAACGAAATGATTATTGGTTTCGGGCCAAGCGTGGAAGCGTATCTGAGACGGCTAAGTTTGTATACTTTTCGCGTGCTCCCGTGGTTAAAGTATACCTTGCATTGGCAAATGGCGTTGTCCGAAAGAAGCGATGAGACAACTGCTGTGCGCCACGGATCGTACATGACAGGGGTGAACGACGGTTGCGGAGATGTGAACGGGCCAACAGGCGTTCTATTTTTCAGCAATTTACCACCCTGATAAACTGTGACTACTCAACGACCGTTCAGTGAACTTTGCACAGTATGGAACTCTGCAGCAGGTTCATGCATCGATGATGATTGCTCTTCATCGGTTACAAAGGCCGGAACCTGTGCTCTAATACCGACACTGGAGGTCTACTGAGTGGCGAAAGGTGGCCTTTTTAGAAGAAACACATTTTATGCTCCGTCTGGCAGATGACCATTGGCTTGTACGGTGTGAAACGTCTGAAAGCAAACGCCCTACAACAATCGTGGGAAGGTTCCAGGTTGGAGGAGGGAGCGCTGTGGCTAAGCATGTCCACCCCTACACGCAGTTTACCTTTACTCGGCATGATGGTATCTGCCGGCAGGACAATGCTACGGTCACACAGCTCGTAGCGTAAGTCCGTAGTTCTAAGAACACCAGGATGGTTTTACTGTACTACATTAGCAAACCAACTCTTCGGTTGGCCTTTAAATGCAATGGATCCTCAACCGAGAAGCCTAGCGCAGCTAATCACAGTCCTGGAGTCTGTATGACTTCACATCCGTATCGCTACCTCCGAGAACCTCTCTGATTGTCTTACTGCACGTCTCGCAGTGATGTTCGCTGCAAAAGATCGTTACTCAGGCCTTTGATAGGCAGTGACATTAATATGAGTGGACAGTGTACATAGAATCAAGTTATACATATATTCCTTCTCCCATGGCTGTTTTGAAGCAATCACAAAAGCCACAACAACTTATTGCGCAAGCAGAATAACTTTATTGTGGACACTTGAATTTTTTTATCAAAGTTTCATCAATCGAGCTCAGAATGGAGTAGGTGAAACTTAAATGATGTCCTACTTGTTGGGTCAAGGTGGTGTACCATCAATGCAACAAACTTCGGGACCAGGGAAGACAGAAATGTCAGCACCACTGTACTACTCAACATGACACTGTGCAGTAACGTTTCGTAACTCCGCGTCCAGGCACCACTACAGAGTCAAACATCGACAGAATAGTAACCGCAGCGAGGCAAGGAGCGCTGATAGGTGCGATAAACGGGGACAAATACGATCATGTATTCAGAGCCACTGCGTGATAGGCGGGGGCTCAAGTCTTATAAATAACACATCTACATCTACATCTACATCTACATTTATACTCCGCAAGCCACCCAACGGTGTGTGGTGGAGGGCACTTTACGTACCAGTGTCATTACCTCTCTTTCCTGTTCCAGTTGCGTATGGTTCGCGGGAAGAACGACTGCCGGAAAGCCCCCGCCCGCGCTCGAATCTCTCTAATCTTACATTCGTGATCTCCTCGGGAGGTATAAGTAGGGGGAAGCTATATATTCGATACCTCATACTGTAACGCTCCCTCTCGAAACCTGGACAGCAAGCTACACCGCGATGCAGAGCGCCTCTCTTGCAGAGTCTGCCACTTGAGTTTGCTAAACATCCCCGTAACGCTATCACGCTTACCAAATAACCCTGTGACGAAACGCGCCGCTCTTCTTTGGATCTTCTCCATCTTCTCTGTCAACCCGACCTGGTACGGATCCCACACTGATGAGCAATACTCAAGTATAGGTCGAACGAGTGTTTTGTACGCTACCTCCTTTGTTGATGGACTACATTTTCGAAGGACTCTCCTAATGAATCTCAACCTGGCACCCGCCTTACCAACAATTAATTTTATATGATCATTCCACTTCAAATCGTTCCGTACGCATACTCCCAGATATTTTACAGAAGTAACTGCTACCAGTGTTTGTTCCGCTATCATATAATCATGCAATAAAGGATCTTTCTTTGTATTCGCAATACAGTTACATTTGACTGTGTTGATGGTTCAAATGGCTCTGAGCACTTTGGGACTCAACTGCTGAGGTCATTAGTCCCCTAGAACTTAGAACTAGTTAAACCTAACTAACCTAAGGACATCACAAACATCCATGCCCGAGGCAGGATTCGAACCTGCGACCGTAGCGGTCTTGCGGTTCCAGACTGCAGCGCCTTTAACCGCACGGCCACTTCGGCCGGCGACTGTGTTAATGGTCAGTTGCCACTCCCTGCACCAAGTGCCTATCCACTGCAGATCTACTGCATTTCGCTGCAATTATCTAATGCTGCAACTTCTCCGTATACTAGAGCATCATTCGCGAAAAGCTGTATGGAACTTCCGACACTATCTACTAGATCATTTTCGGAGCACGAGACACATTCTGTCGTGCTGCCAATTTGTCCGTATAGAAATAACAGAGAGAGCGACAATCTGAGTGTCAGTGAAACCACGACGAGCTCTTCGATGATGGTAGCCCTGCTTGCTGACTTCTACAAAGTTTCAACCAAGGCTGATGCATCCCACAGCTATGGTCTGCCGACGCAGCGTGCTGGGTCATTACGGATGAGAAGACTGGTGAGTAGCCAGCTCTCTTCCACGACTGGGTCGTCACGGATGATCTACAAGCTGCCATATTCGCACTGACCAGTCGGAGCACGTCCGCGCAGCTTCGTGGCCGAGCTATGAACATCTGCTGCAGTTCTAGTCGATTCATGGTGGATGACAAGAGCCTCTATGCACGACAACTGGCATCCTGGATCACCTTCGTCACATTCCACCTGAGAGCAGGACAGAATGATCATGGCGAGCGCTGAGATGGGAGCCGAATGGGGTCATTGTAGCACTTCCAATTGGATCTAGTGCTTCTCCCGCTGCCTAAGCCCATTCTCCACGTGGCCGAGGCACTGCCCTGTGGCAGCAACGTCACGACGCGCTCATGAATCATCAGCAATCCTTCACAGCATGTTCGCCTCGCCCCCAGCTGCCACTGGAGACCAATCTAAACTGTTTTTGACAATAAATATATTTATAGGTAACGCTGTCTCACTAACGCCTACGAGCGTGCACTGGACCCCTCACCTTCACACTTTGCACATCTTCCTGATAACCACGTGATCTCAGGGAGAGATCATAACATTGTCGTCAAGAAGTGGCTTTGGTGACTGTGAGGCTACATGTTCAGTGTCATATAACAGTATCAGTACAATGTATTGTAGTAAGTCAACTCTGCTTCTTCATTGCAGGTTATTTAGGACTGCGTTGTGTTCCTGTGGGCTATGTCAGTTCGCAGGGATGTCAGTAACACCCTGAAGGTGTCATTTGTAAAACCGGAGGATGCTGTTGGTTTGTCACTGAGAGGCAATGTTAGGGAAACTTATTTAGAACCAGTTCGCTGTGAGTCCTGTGCACTTTCTTGGAATGAACTACTACGTACTAGGGCTGTCTTCAAGTCTAACACTAGTAGGTGAATTGGGCATGTGGCACAGAATTTTTCTGAATCTCGTTGGGCGATGATTCGTCGGAGAGGTTAGTTAAAAATGTTCAAATGTGTGTGAAATCTTATGGGACTTAACTGCTAAGGTCATCAGTCCCTAACCTTACACACTACTTAACCTAAATTATCCTAAGGACAAACACACACAACCATGCCCGAGGGAGGACTCGAACCTCCGCCGGGACCAGCCACACAGTCCATGACTGCAGCGCCCCAGACCGCTCGGCTAATCCCGTGCGGCGGAGAGGTTAGTGAGCAGTTAGTCTTAAAGTGTTGAGATACAGTTGTTTCTATTTTTCCTTTTGTTCTGTTGTTGCAAACGAGAGTACTAAGTCAAGAAATATGCTAGATACGCGCGCTGCTTTCACGGAAAAGGTGTAAAAAATCTGTCAGGGTTAAATTCACACAGTACCAAGAAAAGGAAGAGCTACGTACAATAGTAGAGGAGTTATAGAGCGTGGTTCAGTAATTACTATCGGAATCTGATCATGCCAAGACAGTAGTATATGTATGCTCCCCTGCTTCTTTAGATCCTGCAGCAGCTGCGCTAATAACACCTTTTTCTGTTAAATCAGCGGAGGACGTAACTGCGCTTACTGATAATGTTTAGATCACAACCGCAGGGAATGGTTTCTCAGACATGACTACTCTTCAGGTAACTAATTTACGGTTTACTGGTGAAGCAAAGACATATGTGTCGTACCATGAAGTCCTGGGTAAAGTAGAAACATTTCGGCATCTTGCTGCTGGATTAAGACCACGCTGTCAGAAACATGATTTTTTCAAGATAAAGAAACAAGATTTTTTCAAGATAAATTGAGTAATTTGACGCAGAAACATAAGGAGTCAGTGGAGAACATTTCGGATAGGATACGAAGGGTCAATGCACAGACATACCAGTTGACATAAAATATAAAATCAGACAGAGTTTTGCCCCAACATGCAGGAAATAGGGCTTTTGATGTTTTCTTACTTCGTATTCCTGCAGAGACGTCACGTAGGGTGACAATGGAAAATACATGGGATTTAGCTGCGGCTCTTAGTGCCGTGACATCGCTAGAGAAAATCGACATTGCAAGTAAAGCATTTACGGACCCTGTCTTTTTTCTACAGAAGAGATATACTAGAAATACCACCGTAAAGTGAAAGTACGAAAGCAGTGCCAGCAACCTGAATGCTGTAAGTGTGGTCGAGTAGGACACCAAGCACGGAAATTTGGAAATTATGGGAAATGGAAGGAACGGCAACAGGAGCAGCCGTTAAACCTCAACGGGACTGTTTCGCCCTTTGAAAACTATTTTCAGTGACATGTATAATTGCACAAATAGATGCACAACGGAAAACTGTAGGTCAGGCCATGTAAAAGGCAAAGGACAAAAATGTGTGGTGGACACAGGTGCGCACATGTCAGCTGTCACTTTGTACCTCATCAGTAGCAGGAGATAGTGTTCCCCAAGTAATTGATTATAGGTGCTAACAAGGTAGAGTTTTAGGATATGACATTACTCAAGATCAGTATTGGAACTATTTGAAACGTCCCCTTTGAACAATTTATACACGACTGTGCTTAACCTGATACACAATACTTTTTAGCGCAACGCAATCTGACTTTCAAAATTCCCTACAAAAGAATGGCCCTGACTAACATTAAACTATACCTTTCACAAATCACTTACCTCACAAAAATCTTCGCTACTCAAGCTACTGCAATACAGCGAGCGCCGCTACTGCCAGCTAAATAAAAGATTCAAACTACTGAAGGCACTAACTACTGATAGGGATAGTTAGCAAATGAAAGATATTAATAGAGAACAAACAATGTATTTACTTTGATATCATCATATATAAATATAGCAGTTCATGACAAATTTCAAAACTCCGCCATCTCTCTCCCCACATCCACCACTGCTGGCGGCTCACCTCCAACTGCGCAACGCTACGCGCTGTTCAGAGCCAGCTGCCTCACTACAATGGCGAGTATTACAACAATGCAAAGCAGCCACAGACTGCACACAGCACAGCCAGTGATTTTCATACAGAGGTGGCGTTACCAATAAAAAAACCTAAACAGCCTACTTACATAGCCCCCATGCTCCCCACAAAAAATTTTACAAATTGTGTTGGACAGTGGCCAATACAGATTTGAAGAAATTTTTCATAATTACAATAACAAAGAAATCAAATGCACACACTTATTGATACAATGTTGGTCAAAAGCTAAAATTTTCTCACAGTCCATAAAGACAGTCCAGATTGTTGAATTGCAGTGGTTTTTCTCAAAGACTGAGCAGTAAAAGAAAATGTACACAGAAGTAGTGGATTTCCATACAGTCTTGAAGAAGTAATGTTGTCCTTCCAACGGAAAGACCGTGTTGACTCTTGACATGCAGACAGGTCATGGGCCACAACAGAGCAAACCCACAGCGGAGTCAGTCGAAGTTTTGAAGAATATCGTTTGGTAGGTCATCACAGAGCAGACCCACAGCAGTCCTGGTAGAGATTACGGTATTGGTGGGCCACCAGAGGCGCAGACCCACTGCAGTCCTTGTAGAAATAATGGTATTGATGGATCATCAAAGATGTAGACCCACTGTAGTCCTTGTAGAGATGGCCAGCAGCCATCTGTTGTGACTGTGCAGGTGCACAATCACCATTGAAGAGTCTTGCAGATAATATAGCAAGTCCATAACCACCACTTGCGCACTCACAAAGTTTTTGGAATTGTCCTTAGAACCAGCAATGCTGTTATCCAGTCCCTTGCTGAATTATTAACACACGTGCAAACACTAACAGTCCCTACTTCTCACATATTGTCCATATACTATGACCAACAGACACGTGTGCAATGAAATGATACTTAATTTGAAGAACTGGTGTCAATTACAATATTATAACATAAAAATACAATTGCAAAGGTACAAAATACATTATTAAAGAACATAACAATACAGATAACATTTGTAGTAATAGGGGCTTTACAAAAGAATAGAAATAAACATATACATCAGTGTTACAGGAATTATGACATAAGTAAACACATAAAGATCAGAAGAACTTTTGAAACATCACCTTCACATGTGAGCAACAAACCAGAATAAATAATGTCTAAACATCTTTACAAAGTAAATAACATAGTATTAGAACAATTCTACAACATAGGTCTTATCAGATAAACATATAAATACAGGAAAAACATAAATACCCAAGGGTACTCAAAAACATAGTGGGATAACACAAGGAAAGGACAGGGTTTGTTTTACTGCAGTATTTTGCAAACAAAACTTTCTTTACTTCTCGGAGATCTCCCTTCGTTCCTCATTATTTCCAAATAGTCCTATCAATACCTGCTTTCTCTACTCTGTTCATATTTCTTTCAAAATAATTTCGGATCATTGTACAATACTCATTTTGGCCCAAAACGTTTTCATATACCTTCAATGCATTTCTTTCCATTCATCACAACTAGTTTCTTATATAGTCTACCCCCTCTTAAGCTAACTTAAATCTACTGAGCTCAAATGCTAAACTAAGGGACGAGGCAATGCAGCAGCACATAAAACAATTAACGCAAACAGCAATGACAAAAAAGTGCAGATTTGCAAAGGAAGTAGCATGTTAGAAATTAGCGAAGCAATTGCAATATTACGACTAATATAAGGCAATGTGCAGCAAACAAGAAAAATAAATCTGGCTTAGCAGAGTAACACAAATTAAAATTCAGTAGCACTATGCCTGGCAAACAGCATAACTTATACCTAAACATGACAAAGTTCAAGCAGAAAAAGTATTACACTAAAAATGGCCATGTCTAATACCTATGTCACATCTTAACACTAGAGTGATGCATCATGATAACTTACTCTACCAAAAAAATTACCAAGTAGTTGAAAAGAAAATTATGTATGCAGTTCCTGTTACTAGTCCCTTCTTATTGTTCTTTCATTTCCAAGAGCTCCTTTTTCGAAGAATGTGGATCATAAAGTAATTATTTAATAGATCTGTTGACAGAAAGTGTTCACATTAGCAAATGCATTTAATTTTATTTCATGAAACCAATGCTGCAAGACAGCTGGAACCCAGATAACAAATGAAATAAGCAATTACGCAAACCAAAGCATAAAAATATCATTCAATAGTTATGTGACATTTCATAAGTTAGTAGACATTCTCTCAACTCTCGTAGAAAGACGCTTGTCTTAATCAGGTGTGCAGATGTAAAAATATTTCTCGTCATTTCATTAGGCATTTCTGTAAATATCATAAATTAAGAGCTCCACCGTGTCAACATATGTTTTCAAGTTCGACCGTGTCGTTTTTGCGATGCTCTCTACATAGGAACGACAATAGCGACGATAATGGCCTCCCTTTTTTTTTTCTACCTGTGCCGCTGGAAGGCACACGCTAATGGCTTTTGTTTCTCGGGCGGCTGTCGCCCATCTGGGTGCCCACGACGCATTACGTGCAGGTGGTCACTTAACTTTCTTACGGAAATATTTACGACAGCAGTTTCCGCTACAGTGGCAGTCTTATATAAAAATATTTCACAGGTCAAGAATTAGCGTTGCAAATCTGTAGAAACAAAATCCTATAAATATAAGTGTCCAAAAAAAATATTCGTCAGCATTGTGATACAGTCACACATTTACACACATTTCATAACCTTGAAGTACGATTCTTGGTTTCCAACAACCTTTTCCACAAGTCAGAGTCCCTAATCACTTTTCATTACTCCTTACCTTATTACACATATACATATTCATCGACACGTCAATCTTGCGACGACACTTCACTATTTCATCGTAATAAATACATAGCATAATCAAATTCCCCATATAGCATCAAATTGTTCATCATAAACATACCTCAACAGCATAATACACATCGTCGTCGTAAAAATAAGATCATAATACCTCAGTCAACTCTCAAAATCGTCGTAGCTTCCTCCAATAATTTCAAAACCTAAAAAAATTCTCTTCTCATTTCAATAGTGTCATCAACCTCAAACGTACTTTAAAAATCATGATCCCATACCAAATACATCATTCAAAGCTCTCATAGTATCACAATGGTTCCGAAAAAATATGAACAGTTCACAAAGTACTGACAAAATACAATTTCATAAGTGTGAAGTTATCCAACGGTGTAATTACGTAAACATCTGTCACTGACGTAAAATAAATGTTTGTCTCTCTCAGTTAAATGATCAGATAGCTGTGTAATTCTGTGTTAGAGAAATATGGTACCGATGTGTAAAGTTGTATAAGCAAATACCACATTAGCTAGGGTTCCTTGTGGTTGCCACACACATGGTACACAAAGTAAGCGTGTACCCCCCTGGGGATTAATGTAATTATACCCTCAGGTGTTACAGATTACAGCAATGGAATGAAATGTATCACGGAAAACCTTCTTTGCAATTCAAAAATCTTGAAAAATAAATGGCTTAAGTACAAAATTAATCTCTCAAATGCGTGTCCTGTAGCGCTAAATGTGCGTCTTGCTGTAGATAATTCTGTGGAAGTGTCGTAGTTATCGTCCTCCGAAAGCTAAGTTCTGCAGAAGTCAATGTACTTACCTCATGATACACAAAAGTGAAATGCTTTGCGTATAGATATCTTAGTTATTACGCTTATTGCCGTGATGAGGAAAGTACTGTGCTGTAACGTATTGTTGTGCCACGAAAAAGGCTGTCTCATTGTTGCTATGCCACAAAAGTTACTACTAAAACATGTTTTTCTTTCCAGAAGAATTCAGAAAACTGTGCAGATATAAAACAGATACACCGCAAAAGCAACATTGTAAATTGTCACTCATTAGTAGCGTCGTGATAAAAATCGTGTAGCTGTCACATAAACTAACCTCTGTGTCATCTGGTATCTCACAGAAACTACTTTAAACCCAGAATGTATTTTCAAGTAAACCAAAATGTTGCATTAAAATCTCAAGTTAAATAAGCACATTATCTCTCAATAAACGGTTTTACATGTGAAATGTGGTGCAGAATGCGGTATAAGTCGGTAAAGAATACTGGAATTTTTCTCAAGGTTAGCGTCTATGTTATTTTTCTCCCAGCCAGCCGGCGCACGCGGCTGCCTGCTGTGCGAGTCATTGTCTGTTTCTTTGTTGGCGCGCGTCGTTATTGGAATTAGGGGACCGAACTTCTACAAATTCGCCTTGCCGAGAGGGCCCAGCTCTGTTATAATCCCGCCAGTTCTGATGAAATTCAGGTCTGTCGTTCTGTCGGTAGTTTACATAGTTTCTTTCTTGTCGGTCATGTGATGGAGAGTTTCTTCCTGAATCGTACCTGCGCTCTGAACTGTTGCGTCTGAAGTTATTCTCCCTTGATAATAATAGTTCTGGTTACCATATTGTCTGTTTCTATGATTGTCTCTGTCATATTTATTACTACGGAAATGCGAACTTTCTCTGTAACTATTACTCTGCGAGTGGTTGTCATACGGGTGGTGTCTGTTTTGTTCACGATTTGCGTTGTAAGAATAGCCTTGTCGTGTCCAGTTATTATTTCTGTCGTCACGGAATTGTGACGGATGTGACCTGTAGTGATTGTTTTCCTGTTTTCGCATCCCGCGACTCTCTGTGTCAATTTCTAGTTCTTGTAACAGTCCCTGAAAAGCTTCAATGTCGTCTTTGCAACGTCCTGCTAAAATAATATGTCGTAAATGTTCAGGCAATTTGAGTAAGCAAATGCGGATGAGTTCTGAGGGGCTGTATGGGTTTGAAAGATACTGATTCTTATGCAACATGTCTTCAAAATATTTGACAAGACTGGAAAATTCAGATTGTTCAAAGTGTTTCATCATCATGATTCTATGTTTTACTCGGTCTTGTGTAGCTTGAGACCAATATGCTGAGAGGAAGGCATGGTAAAATTCTCCTTCACTGTGACAATCGTGAATGACCGATCGCATTCTTACAGCTGGTTCATTCTCTAAGTAGCCACACATAAATTCTAATCTGTGTTCTAATGACCAGTTGGGAGGAAAACAATGAGAGAATTGATGGAGCCACGCTTGTGGATGAATGTCGTTGGCAGAATTCTTAAACGTTTTAAATTTACGTGTAGTAATGAACAGCTTATAGTCAAAATCATCATGTCGGCGAGTCGCATAGTGGTCATTGTTACGTCGTGTCGGCGGTTCCATCTCAAAATTCGGTGTGCCTTGCCAATTTCTTTCATAATTTCCGAAGTGTCTTGTGTTATTATTTTGTGGTTGTTCCGTATTTCTATGTCCCTCTTCCCGTATTGGGGCGCGAGTGTCCTCTGAAATACGTAATTCTCGTATTACTTGTGCCAAATGATCTTGTACTTCCCGGATTTCTCTTTTGTACTGTGTATTGATTTGATTTTGATTTTGTTTGAATTTTCTAATTTGTTCATACTCTTCTGTGTCAGTGAAGGCTACAGGTCTTGTGTCGTTCAGATTATCATCTACCTTCGTAGATAAGTCAGTGAACTGATCCGAAAGTTCGGCTACTTTCTCCGATAGTGAACACATTTCCTCAGTGTGTTTTTCTGAACCAAGTTTCAGAGTGTCCATTTGTGTTGACATCGAATCTACTGTGTCCTTTAAGTTTTCTTGAGTTTTTGCAAGTTGCGTAACCGAATCGGTAGATGCAACTGAGTCAATTTTAGCCGACAAGGTCTCATGATTTTCATGGACAATGGTTTGCAGTTCTTTTATGGCTGCTTCGTGATTCTGTAATGCATTTTCATGCCGCAAAAAAATAGGTTGAAAACGCTCACAAATTTGTGTTTTTACGTCATTACAGACTTTTTGACATTTCGATTCAATGTTATGTAACTCAGTAGTTAAATCTTCACGTGTTTGTTCAAGTGTGGTGTCTAACTTTTTAAGATTTTGTTCCACTGTGTCTAACTTTTGAAGATTTTGTTCCATTGTGTCTAACTTTTGTAGCTTTTGCTGTGTTTGACTCTGATTTTGTTCCATTTGTTTCTGATTTTGTTCAAGCGTTGTGTCTAACTTTTGTAGCCTTTGTCCCATTTGTTGCATTAACTGTAATAACAATGCACTGGTGTCTGAAACACGTTCCTCAGTGCTTTTCGGCAGTGAAGTTGCACCGGCAACATTCACAATTTGACAAGCAGAAAATGTGTCTTGACTTATTTGAGAAAACGGTGAGGACCCAAATCCTGAATCCACAGCATTTGCGAGATTGTTTCCTGTCATTTCGGATTCCTGAGGCGAGCTGTCGCCGACCGATCGATCGATAATGCTTCCCTGTTCTCTAATTGTTTCACTGTCTACACCATTGTTTGTCGCCCGCTCCATTTCCCTATGCACAATTACCAAATTACTACTTTGAACATTAGTTAATTCATTACTCGGTGGCGCTAACACACTGCTTTCGTCTTTACTGTCATTTCTCAGTTTACTTTGGAGCCTAGTATTACGTTTTTCACACGCCATTATTGTCACAGTATTTCACACGACAACACAGAAAAACACAATTTGAAGAGCAAAAATAAGAGAACACATTAACATAATACTGAAAATAGTATCTAGTTAATTGCAGCTGCGAAATACTTGGTGCAAATCTACATGCATGCCACAACTGTTTTACTGTACAACAATGAAAGACTGCAACTACAAAGGAGATTTTCTCTACAATTACGCGCTAGCAATAAACAAAAGCTACACTAATTACACAAATTACAAGAAAAAATCAGAAGATTCCAGTGAGGTATCCTCGGCTAAGGGTCGCCCTATGAAACGTCCCCTTTGAACAATTTATACACAACTGTGCTTAACCTGATACACAATATTTTTTAGCGCAACGCAATCTGACTTTCAAAATTCCCTACAAAAGAATGGCCCTGACTAACATTAAACTATACCTTTCACAAATCACTTACCTCACAAAAATCTTCGCTACTCAAGCTACTGCAATACAGCGAGCACCACTACTGCCAGCTAAATAAAAGATTCAAACTACTGAAGGCACTAACTACTGATAGGGATAGTTAGCAAATGGAAGATATTAATAGAGAACAAACAATGTATTTACTTTGGTATCATCATATATAAATATAGCAGTTCATGACAAATTTCAAAACTCCGCCATCTCTCTCCCCACATCCACCACTGCTGGCGGCTCACCTCCAACTGCGCAACGCTACGCGCTGTTCAGAGCCAGCTGCCTCACTACAATGGCGAGTATTACAACAATGCAAAGCAGCCACAGACTGCACACAGCACAGCCAGTGATTTTCATACAGAGGTGGCGTTACCAATAAAAAAACCTAAACAGCCTACTTACATAGCCCCCATGCTCCCCACAAAAAATTTTACAAATTGTGTTGGACAGTGGCCAATACAGATTTGAAGAAATTTTTCATAATTACAATAACAAAGAAATCAAATGCACACACTTATTGATACAATGTTGGTCAAAAGCTAAAATTTTCTCACAGTCCATAAAGACAGTCCAGATTGTTGAATTGCAGTGGTTTTTCTCAAAGACTGAGCAGTAAAAGAAAATGTACACAGAAGTAGTGGATTTCCATACAGTCTTGAAGAAGTAATGTTGTCCTTCCAACGGAAAGACCGTGTTGACTCTTGACATGCAGACAGGTCATGGGCCACAACAGAGCAAACCCACAGCGGAGTCAGTCGAAGTTTTGAAGAATATCGTTTGGTAGGTCATCACAGAGCAGACCCACAGCAGTCCTGGTAGAGATTACGGTATTGGTGGGCCACCAGAGGCGCAGACCCACTGCAGTCCTTGTAGAAATAATGGTATTGATGGATCATCAAAGATGTAGACCCACTGTAGTCCTTGTAGAGATGGCCAGCAGCCATCTGTTGTGACTGTGCAGGTGCACAATCACCATTGAAGAGTCTTGCAGATAATATAGCAAGTCCATAACCACCACTTGCGCACTCACAAAGTTTTTGGAATTGTCCTTAGAACCAGCAATGCTGTTATCCAGTCCCTTGCTGAATTATTAACACACGTGCAAACACTAACAGTCCCTACTTCTCACATATTGTCCATATACTATGACCAACAGACACGTGTGCAATGAAATGATACTTAATTTGAAGAACTGGTGTCAATTACAATATTATAACATAAAAATACAATTGCAAAGGTACAAAATACATTATTAAAGAACATAACAATACAGATAACATTTGTAGTAATAGGGGCTTTACAAAAGAATAGAAATAAACATATACATCAGTGTTACAGGAATTATGACATAAGTAAACACATAAAGATCAGAAGAACTTTTGAAACATCACCTTCACATGTGAGCAACAAACCAGAATAAATAATGTCTAAACATCTTTACAAAGTAAATAACATAGTATTAGAACAATTCTACAACATAGGTCTTATCAGATAAACATATAAATACAGGAAAAACATAAATACCCAAGGGTACTCAAAAACATAGTGGGATAACACAAGGAAAGGACAGGGTTTGTTTTACTGCAGTATTTTGCAAACAAAACTTTCTTTACTTCTCGGAGATCTCCCTTCGTTCCTCATTATTTCCAAATAGTCCTATCAATACCTGCTTTCTCTACTCTGTTCATATTTCTTTCAAAATAATTTCGGATCATTGTACAATACTCATTTTGGCCCAAAACGTTTTCATATACCTTCAATGCATTTCTTTCCATTCATCACAACTAGTTTCTTATATAGTCTACCCCCTCTTAAGCTAACTTAAATCTACTGAGCTCAAATGCTAAACTAAGGGACGAGGCAATGCAGCAGCACATAAAACAATTAACGCAAACAGCAATGACAAAAAAGTGCAGATTTGCAAAGGAAGTAGCATGTTAGAAATTAGCGAAGCAATTGCAATATTACGACTAATATAAGGCAATGTGCAGCAAACAAGAAAAATAAATCTGGCTTAGCAGAGTAACACAAATTAAAATTCAGTAGCACTATGCCTGGCAAACAGCATAACTTATACCTAAACATGACAAAGTTCAAGCAGAAAAAGTATTACACTAAAAATGGCCATGTCTAATACCTATGTCACATCTTAACACTAGAGTGATGCATCATGATAACTTACTCTACCAAAAAAATTACCAAGTAGTTGAAAAGAAAATTATGTATGCAGTTCCTGTTACTAGTCCCTTCTTATTGTTCTTTCATTTCCAAGAGCTCCTTTTTCGAAGAATGTGGATCATAAAGTAATTATTTAATAGATCTGTTGACAGAAAGTGTTCACATTAGCAAATGCATTTAATTTTATTTCATGAAACCAATGCTGCAAGACAGCTGGAACCCAGATATCAAATGAAATAAGCAATTACGCAAACCAAAGCATAAAAATATCATTCAATAGTTATGTGACATTTCATAAGTTAGTAGACATTCTCTCAACTCTCGTAGAAAGACGCTTGTCTTAATCAGGTGTGCAGATGTAAAAATATTTCTCGTCATTTCATTAGGCATTTCTGTAAATATCATAAATTAAGAGCTCCACCGTGTCAACATATGTTTTCAAGTTCGACCGTGTCGTTTTTGCGATGCTCTCTACATAGGAACGTCAATAGCGACGATAATGGCCTCCCTTTTTTTTTTCTACCTGTGCCGCTGGAAGGCACACGCTAATGGCTTTTGTTTCTCGGGCGGCTGTCGCCCATCTGGGTGCCCACGACGCATTACGTGCAGGTGGTCACTTAACTTTCTTACGGAAATATTTACGACAGCAGTTTCCGCTACAGTGGCAGTCTTATATAAAAATATTTCACAGGTCAAGAATTAGCGTTGCAAATCTGTAGAAACAAAATCCTATAAATATAAGTGTCCAAAAAAAATATTCGTCAGCATTGTGATACAGTCACACATTTACACACATTTCATAACCTTGAAGTACGATTCTTGGTTTCCAACAACCTTTTCCACAAGTCAGAGTCCCTAATCACTTTTCATTACTCCTTACCTTATTACACATATACATATTCATCGACACGTCAATCTTGCGACGACACTTCACTATTTCATCGTAATAAATACATAGCATAATCAAATTCCCCATATAGCATCAAATTGTTCATCATAAACATACCTCAACAGCATAATACACATCGTCGTCGTAAAAATAAGATCATAATACCTCAGTCAACTCTCAAAATCGTCGTAGCTTCCTCCAATAATTTCAAAACCTAAAAAAATTCTCTTCTCATTTCAATAGTGTCATCAACCTCAAACGTACTTTAAAAATCATGATCCCATACCAAATACATCATTCAAAGCTCTCATAGTATCACAATGGTTCCGAAAAAATATGAACAGTTCACAAAGTACTGACAAAATACAATTTCATAAGTGTGAAGTTATCCAACGGTGTAATTACGTAAACATCTGTCACTGACGTAAAATAAATGTTTGTCTCTCTCAGTTAAATGATCAGATAGCTGTGTAATTCTGTGTTAGAGAAATATGGTACCGATGTGTAAAGTTGTATAAGCAAATACCACATTAGCTAGGGTTCCTTGTGGTTGCCACACACATGGTACACAAAGTAAGCGTGTACCCCCCTGGGGATTAATGTAATTATACCCTCAGGTGTTACAGATTACAGCAATGGAATGAAATGTATCACGGAAAACCTTCTTTGCAATTCAAAAATCTTGAAAAATAAATGGCTTAAGTACAAAATTAATCTCTCAAATGCGTGTCCTGTAGCGCTAAATGTGCGTCTTGCTGTAGATAATTCTGTGGAAGTGTCGTAGTTATCGTCCTCCGAAAGCTAAGTTCTGCAGAAGTCAATGTACTTACCTCATGATACACAAAAGTGAAATGCTTTGCGTATAGATATCTTAGTTATTACGCTTATTGCCGTGATGAGGAAAGTACTGTGCTGTAACGTATTGTTGTGCCACGAAAAAGGCTGTCTCATTGTTGCTATGCCACAAAAGTTACTACTAAAACATGTTTTTCTTTCCAGAAGAATTCAGAAAACTGTGCAGATATAAAACAGATACACCGCAAAAGCAACATTGTAAATTGTCACTCATTAGTAGCGTCGTGATAAAAATCGTGTAGCTGTCACATAAACTAACCTCTGTGTCATCTGGTATCTCACAGAAACTACTTTAAACCCAGAATGTATTTTCAAGTAAACCAAAATGTTGCATTAAAATCTCAAGTTAAATAAGCACATTATCTCTCAATAAACGGTTTTACATGTGAAATGTGGTGCAGAATGCGGTATAAGTCGGTAAAGAATACTGGAATTTTTCTCAAGGTTAGCGTCTATGTTATTTTTCTCCCAGCCAGCCGGCGCACGCGGCTGCCTGCTGTGCGAGTCATTGTCTGTTTCTTTGTTGGCGCGCGTCGTTATTGGAATTAGGGGACCGAACTTCTACAAATTCGCCTTGCCGAGAGGGCCCAGCTCTGTTATAATCCCGCCAGTTCTGATGAAATTCAGGTCTGTCGTTCTGTCGGTAGTTTACATAGTTTCTTTCTTGTCGGTCATGTGATGGAGAGTTTCTTCCTGAATCGTACCTGCGCTCTGAACTGTTGCGTCTGAAGTTATTCTCCCTTGATAATAATAGTTCTGGTTACCATATTGTCTGTTTCTATGATTGTCTCTGTCATATTTATTACTACGGAAATGCGAACTTTCTCTGTAACTATTACTCTGCGAGTGGTTGTCATACGGGTGGTGTCTGTTTTGTTCACGATTTGCGTTGTAAGAATAGCCTTGTCGTGTCCAGTTATTATTTCTGTCGTCACGGAATTGTGACGGATGTGACCTGTAGTGATTGTTTTCCTGTTTTCGCATCCCGCGACTCTCTGTGTCAATTTCTAGTTCTTGTAACAGTCCCTGAAAAGCTTCAATGTCGTCTTTGCAACGTCCTGCTAAAATAATATGTCGTAAATGTTCAGGCAATTTGAGTAAGCAAATGCGAATGAGTTCTGAGGGGCTGTATGGGTTTGAAAGATACTGATTCTTATGCAACATGTCTTCAAAATATTTGACAAGACTGGAAAATTCAGATTGTTCAAAGTGTTTCATCATCATGATTCTATGTTTTACTCGGTCTTGTGTAGCTTGAGACCAATATGCTGAGAGGAAGGCATGGTAAAATTCTCCTTCACTGTGACAATCGTGAATGACCGATCGCATTCTTACAGCTGGTTCATTCTCTAAGTAGCCACACATAAATTCTAATCTGTGTTCTAATGACCAGTTGGGAGGAAAACAATGAGAGAATTGATGGAGCCACGCTTGTGGATGAATGTCGTTGGCAGAATTCTTAAACGTTTTAAATTTACGTGTAGTAATGAACAGCTTATAGTCAAAATCATCATGTCGGCGAGTCGCATAGTGGTCATTGTTACGTCGTGTCGGCGGTTCCATCTCAAAATTCGGTGTGCCTTGCCAATTTCTTTCATAATTTCCGAAGTGTCTTGTGTTATTAATTTGTGGTTGTTCCGTATTTCTATGTCCCTCTTCCCGTATTGGGGCGCGAGTGTCCTCTGAAATACGTAATTCTCGTATTACTTGTGCCAAATGATCTTGTACTTCCCGGATTTCTCTTTTGTACTGTGTATTGATTTGATTTTGATTTTGTTTGAATTTTCTAATTTGTTCATACTCTTCTGTGTCAGTGAAGGCTACAGGTCTTGTGTCGTTCAGATTATCATCTACCTTCGTAGATAAGTCAGTGAACTGATCCGAAAGTTCGGCTACTTTCTCCGATAGTGAACACATTTCCTCAGTGTGTTTTTCTGAACCAAGTTTCAGAGTGTCCATTTGTGTTGACATCGAATCTACTGTGTCCTTTAAGTTTTCTTGAGTTTTTGCAAGTTGCGTAACCGAATCGGTAGATGCAACTGAGTCAATTTTAGCCGACAAGGTCTCATGATTTTCATGGACAATGGTTTGCAGTTCTTTTATGGCTGCTTCGTGATTCTGTAATGCATTTTCATGCCGCAAAAAAATAGGTTGAAAACGCTCACAAATTTGTGTTTTTACGTCATTACAGACTTTTTGACATTTCGATTCAATGTTATGTAACTCAGTAGTTAAATCTTCACGTGTTTGTTCAAGTGTGGTGTCTAACTTTTTAAGATTTTGTTCCACTGTGTCTAACTTTTGAAGATTTTGTTCCATTGTGTCTAACTTTTGTAGCTTTTGCTGTGTTTGACTCTGATTTTGTTCCATTTGTTTCTGATTTTGTTCAAGCGTTGTGTCTAACTTTTGTAGCCTTTGTCCCATTTGTTGCATTAACTGTAATAACAATGCACTGGTGTCTGAAACACGTTCCTCAGTGCTTTTCGGCAGTGAAGTTGCACCGGCAACATTCACAATTTGACAAGCAGAAAATGTGTCTTGACTTATTTGAGAAAACGGTGAGGACCCAAATCCTGAATCCACAGCATTTGCGAGATTGTTTCCTGTCATTTCGGATTCCTGAGGCGAGCTGTCGCCGACCGATCGATCGATAATGCTTCCCTGTTCTCTAATTGTTTCACTGTCTACACCATTGTTTGTCGCCCGCTCCATTTCCCTATGCACAATTACCAAATTACTACTTTGAACATTAGTTAATTCATTACTCGGTGGCGCTAACACACTGCTTTCGTCTTTACTGTCATTTCTCAGTTTACTTTGGAGCCTAGTATTACGTTTTTCACACGCCATTATTGTCACAGTATTTCACACGACAACACAGAAAAACACAATTTGAAGAGCAAAAATAAGAGAACACATTAACATAATACTGAAAATAGTATCTAGTTAATTGCAGCTGCGAAATACTTGGTGCAAATCTACATGCATGCCACAACTGTTTTACTGTACAACAATGAAAGACTGCAACTACAAAGGAGATTTTCTCTACAATTACGCGCTAGCAATAAACAAAAGCTACACTAATTACACAAATTACAAGAAAAAATCAGAAGATTCCAGTGAGGTATCCTCGGCTAAGGGTCGCCCTATGAAACGTCCCCTTTGAACAATTTATACACAACTGTGCTTAACCTGATACACAATATTTTTTAGCGCAACGCAATCTGACTTTCAAAATTCCCTACAAAAGAATGGCCCTGACTAACATTAAACTATACCTTTCACAAATCACTTACCTCACAAAAATCTTCGCTACTCAAGCTACTGCAATACAGCGAGCACCACTACTGCCAGCTAAATAAAAGATTCAAACTACTGAAGGCACTAACTACTGATAGGGATAGTTAGCAAATGGAAGATATTAATAGAGAACAAACAATGTATTTACTTTGGTATCATCATATATAAATATAGCAGTTCATGACAAATTTCAAAACTCCGCCATCTCTCTCCCCACATCCACCACTGCTGGCGGCTCACCTCCAACTGCGCAACGCTACGCGCTGTTCAGAGCCAGCTGCCTCACTACAATGGCGAGTATTACAACAATGCAAAGCAGCCACAGACTGCACACAGCACAGCCAGTGATTTTCATACAGAGGTGGCGTTACCAATAAAAAAACCTAAACAGCCTACTTACATAGCCCCCATGCTCCCCACAAAAAATTTTACAAATTGTGTTGGACAGTGGCCAATACAGATTTGAAGAAATTTTTCATAATTACAATAACAAAGAAATCAAATGCACACACTTATTGATACAATGTTGGTCAAAAGCTAAAATTTTCTCACAGTCCATAAAGACAGTCCAGATTGTTGAATTGCAGTGGTTTTTCTCAAAGACTGAGCAGTAAAAGAAAATGTACACAGAAGTAGTGGATTTCCATACAGTCTTGAAGAAGTAATGTTGTCCTTCCAACGGAAAGACCGTGTTGACTCTTGACATGCAGACAGGTCATGGGCCACAACAGAGCAAACCCACAGCGGAGTCAGTCGAAGTTTTGAAGAATATCGTTTGGTAGGTCATCACAGAGCAGACCCACAGCAGTCCTGGTAGAGATTACGGTATTGGTGGGCCACCAGAGGCGCAGACCCACTGCAGTCCTTGTAGAAATAATGGTATTGATGGATCATCAAAGATGTAGACCCACTGTAGTCCTTGTAGAGATGGCCAGCAGCCATCTGTTGTGACTGTGCAGGTGCACAATCACCATTGAAGAGTCTTGCAGATAATATAGCAAGTCCATAACCACCACTTGCGCACTCACAAAGTTTTTGGAATTGTCCTTAGAACCAGCAATGCTGTTATCCAGTCCCTTGCTGAATTATTAACACACGTGCAAACACTAACAGTCCCTACTTCTCACATATTGTCCATATACTATGACCAACAGACACGTGTGCAATGAAATGATACTTAATTTGAAGAACTGGTGTCAATTACAATATTATAACATAAAAATACAATTGCAAAGGTACAAAATACATTATTAAAGAACATAACAATACAGATAACATTTGTAGTAATAGGGGCTTTACAAAAGAATAGAAATAAACATATACATCAGTGTTACAGGAATTATGACATAAGTAAACACATAAAGATCAGAAGAACTTTTGAAACATCACCTTCACATGTGAGCAACAAACCAGAATAAATAATGTCTAAACATCTTTACAAAGTAAATAACATAGTATTAGAACAATTCTACAACATAGGTCTTATCAGATAAACATATAAATACAGGAAAAACATAAATACCCAAGGGTACTCAAAAACATAGTGGGATAACACAAGGAAAGGACAGGGTTTGTTTTACTGCAGTATTTTGCAAACAAAACTTTCTTTACTTCTCGGAGATCTCCCTTCGTTCCTCATTATTTCCAAATAGTCCTATCAATACCTGCTTTCTCTACTCTGTTCATATTTCTTTCAAAATAATTTCGGATCATTGTACAATACTCATTTTGGCCCAAAACGTTTTCATATACCTTCAATGCATTTCTTTCCATTCATCACAACTAGTTTCTTATATAGTCTACCCCCTCTTAAGCTAACTTAAATCTACTGAGCTCAAATGCTAAACTAAGGGACGAGGCAATGCAGCAGCACATAAAACAATTAACGCAAACAGCAATGACAAAAAAGTGCAGATTTGCAAAGGAAGTAGCATGTTAGAAATTAGCGAAGCAATTGCAATATTATGACTAATATAAGGCAATGTGCAGCAAACAAGAAAAATAAATCTGGCTTAGCAGAGTAACACAAATTAAAATTCAGTAGCACTATGCCTGGCAAACAGCATAACTTATACCTAAACATGACAAAGTTCAAGCAGAAAAAGTATTACACTAAAAATGGCCATGTCTAATACCTATGTCACATCTTAACACTAGAGTGATGCATCATGATAACTTACTCTACCAAAAAAATTACCAAGTAGTTGAAAAGAAAATTATGTATGCAGTTCCTGTTACTAGTCCCTTCTTATTGTTCTTTCATTTCCAAGAGCTCCTTTTTCGAAGAATGTGGATCATAAAGTAATTATTTAATAGATCTGTTGACAGAAAGTGTTCACATTAGCAAATGCATTTAATTTTATTTCATGAAACCAATGCTGCAAGACAGCTGGAACCCAGATATCAAATGAAATAAGCAATTACGCAAACCAAAGCATAAAAATATCATTCAATAGTTATGTGACATTTCATAAGTTAGTAGACATTCTCTCAACTCTCGTAGAAAGACGCTTGTCTTAATCAGGTGTGCAGATGTAAAAATATTTCTCGTCATTTCATTAGGCATTTCTGTAAATATCATAAATTAAGAGCTCCACCGTGTCAACATATGTTTTCAAGTTCGACCGTGTCGTTTTTGCGATGCTCTCTACATAGGAACGTCAATAGCGACGATAATGGCCTCCCTTTTTTTTTTCTACCTGTGCCGCTGGAAGGCACACGCTAATGGCTTTTGTTTCTCGGGCGGCTGTCGCCCATCTGGGTGCCCACGACGCATTACGTGCAGGTGGTCACTTAACTTTCTTACGGAAATATTTACGACAGCAGTTTCCGCTACAGTGGCAGTCTTATATAAAAATATTTCACAGGTCAAGAATTAGCGTTGCAAATCTGTAGAAACAAAATCCTATAAATATAAGTGTCCAAAAAAAATATTCGTCAGCATTGTGATACAGTCACACATTTACACACATTTCATAACCTTGAAGTACGATTCTTGGTTTCCAACAACCTTTTCCACAAGTCAGAGTCCCTAATCACTTTTCATTACTCCTTACCTTATTACACATATACATATTCATCGACACGTCAATCTTGCGACGACACTTCACTATTTCATCGTAATAAATACATAGCATAATCAAATTCCCCATATAGCATCAAATTGTTCATCATAAACATACCTCAACAGCATAATACACATCGTCGTCGTAAAAATAAGATCATAATACCTCAGTCAACTCTCAAAATCGTCGTAGCTTCCTCCAATAATTTCAAAACCTAAAAAAATTCTCTTCTCATTTCAATAGTGTCATCAACCTCAAACGTACTTTAAAAATCATGATCCCATACCAAATACATCATTCAAAGCTCTCATAGTATCACAATGGTTCCGAAAAAATATGAACAGTTCACAAAGTACTGACAAAATACAATTTCATAAGTGTGAAGTTATCCAACGGTGTAATTACGTAAACATCTGTCACTGACGTAAAATAAATGTTTGTCTCTCTCAGTTAAATGATCAGATAGCTGTGTAATTCTGTGTTAGAGAAATATGGTACCGATGTGTAAAGTTGTATAAGCAAATACCACATTAGCTAGGGTTCCTTGTGGTTGCCACACACATGGTACACAAAGTAAGCGTGTACCCCCCTGGGGATTAATGTAATTATACCCTCAGGTGTTACAGATTACAGCAATGGAATGAAATGTATCACGGAAAACCTTCTTTGCAATTCAAAAATCTTGAAAAATAAATGGCTTAAGTACAAAATTAATCTCTCAAATGCGTGTCCTGTAGCGCTAAATGTGCGTCTTGCTGTAGATAATTCTGTGGAAGTGTCGTAGTTATCGTCCTCCGAAAGCTAAGTTCTGCAGAAGTCAATGTACTTACCTCATGATACACAAAAGTGAAATGCTTTGCGTATAGATATCTTAGTTATTACGCTTATTGCCGTGATGAGGAAAGTACTGTGCTGTAACGTATTGTTGTGCCACGAAAAAGGCTGTCTCATTGTTGCTATGCCACAAAAGTTACTACTAAAACATGTTTTTCTTTCCAGAAGAATTCAGAAAACTGTGCAGATATAAAACAGATACACCGCAAAAGCAACATTGTAAATTGTCACTCATTAGTAGCGTCGTGATAAAAATCGTGTAGCTGTCACATAAACTAACCTCTGTGTCATCTGGTATCTCACAGAAACTACTTTAAACCCAGAATGTATTTTCAAGTAAACCAAAATGTTGCATTAAAATCTCAAGTTAAATAAGCACATTATCTCTCAATAAACGGTTTTACATGTGAAATGTGGTGCAGAATGCGGTATAAGTCGGTAAAGAATACTGGAATTTTTCTCAAGGTTAGCGTCTATGTTATTTTTCTCCCAGCCAGCCGGCGCACGCGGCTGCCTGCTGTGCGAGTCATTGTCTGTTTCTTTGTTGGCGCGCGTCGTTATTGGAATTAGGGGACCGAACTTCTACAAATTCGCCTTGCCGAGAGGGCCCAGCTCTGTTATAATCCCGCCAGTTCTGATGAAATTCAGGTCTGTCGTTCTGTCGGTAGTTTACATAGTTTCTTTCTTGTCGGTCATGTGATGGAGAGTTTCTTCCTGAATCGTACCTGCGCTCTGAACTGTTGCGTCTGAAGTTATTCTCCCTTGATAATAATAGTTCTGGTTACCATATTGTCTGTTTCTATGATTGTCTCTGTCATATTTATTACTACGGAAATGCGAACTTTCTCTGTAACTATTACTCTGCGAGTGGTTGTCATACGGGTGGTGTCTGTTTTGTTCACGATTTGCGTTGTAAGAATAGCCTTGTCGTGTCCAGTTATTATTTCTGTCGTCACGGAATTGTGACGGATGTGACCTGTAGTGATTGTTTTCCTGTTTTCGCATCCCGCGACTCTCTGTGTCAATTTCTAGTTCTTGTAACAGTCCCTGAAAAGCTTCAATGTCGTCTTTGCAACGTCCTGCTAAAATAATATGTCGTAAATGTTCAGGCAATTTGAGTAAGCAAATGCGGATGAGTTCTGAGGGGCTGTATGGGTTTGAAAGATACTGATTCTTATGCAACATGTCTTCAAAATATTTGACAAGACTGGAAAATTCAGATTGTTCAAAGTGTTTCATCATCATGATTCTATGTTTTACTCGGTCTTGTGTAGCTTGAGACCAATATGCTGAGAGGAAGGCATGGTAAAATTCTCCTTCACTGTGACAATCGTGAATGACCGATCGCATTCTTACAGCTGGTTCATTCTCTAAGTAGCCACACATAAATTCTAATCTGTGTTCTAATGACCAGTTGGGAGGAAAACAATGAGAGAATTGATGGAGCCACGCTTGTGGATGAATGTCGTTGGCAGAATTCTTAAACGTTTTAAATTTACGTGTAGTAATGAACAGCTTATAGTCAAAATCATCATGTCGGCGAGTCGCATAGTGGTCATTGTTACGTCGTGTCGGCGGTTCCATCTCAAAATTCGGTGTGCCTTGCCAATTTCTTTCATAATTTCCGAAGTGTCTTGTGTTATTAATTTGTGGTTGTTCCGTATTTCTATGTCCCTCTTCCCGTATTGGGGCGCGAGTGTCCTCTGAAATACGTAATTCTCGTATTACTTGTGCCAAATGATCTTGTACTTCCCGGATTTCTCTTTTGTACTGTGTATTGATTTGATTTTGATTTTGTTTGAATTTTCTAATTTGTTCATACTCTTCTGTGTCAGTGAAGGCTACAGGTCTTGTGTCGTTCAGATTATCATCTACCTTCGTAGATAAGTCAGTGAACTGATCCGAAAGTTCGGCTACTTTCTCCGATAGTGAACACATTTCCTCAGTGTGTTTTTCTGAACCAAGTTTCAGAGTGTCCATTTGTGTTGACATCGAATCTACTGTGTCCTTTAAGTTTTCTTGAGTTTTTGCAAGTTGCGTAACCGAATCGGTAGATGCAACTGAGTCAATTTTAGCCGACAAGGTCTCATGATTTTCATGGACAATGGTTTGCAGTTCTTTTATGGCTGCTTCGTGATTCTGTAATGCATTTTCATGCCGCAAAAAAATAGGTTGAAAACGCTCACAAATTTGTGTTTTTACGTCATTACAGACTTTTTGACATTTCGATTCAATGTTATGTAACTCAGTAGTTAAATCTTCACGTGTTTGTTCAAGTGTGGTGTCTAACTTTTTAAGATTTTGTTCCACTGTGTCTAACTTTTGAAGATTTTGTTCCATTGTGTCTAACTTTTGTAGCTTTTGCTGTGTTTGACTCTGATTTTGTTCCATTTGTTTCTGATTTTGTTCAAGCGTTGTGTCTAACTTTTGTAGCCTTTGTCCCATTTGTTGCATTAACTGTAATAACAATGCACTGGTGTCTGAAACACGTTCCTCAGTGCTTTTCGGCAGTGAAGTTGCACCGGCAACATTCACAATTTGACAAGCAGAAAATGTGTCTTGACTTATTTGAGAAAACGGTGAGGACCCAAATCCTGAATCCACAGCATTTGCGAGATTGTTTCCTGTCATTTCGGATTCCTGAGGCGAGCTGTCGCCGACCGATCGATCGATAATGCTTCCCTGTTCTCTAATTGTTTCACTGTCTACACCATTGTTTGTCGCCCGCTCCATTTCCCTATGCACAATTACCAAATTACTACTTTGAACATTAGTTAATTCATTACTCGGTGGCGCTAACACACTGCTTTCGTCTTTACTGTCATTTCTCAGTTTACTTTGGAGCCTAGTATTACGTTTTTCACACGCCATTATTGTCACAGTATTTCACACGACAACACAGAAAAACACAATTTGAAGAGCAAAAATAAGAGAACACATTAACATAATACTGAAAATAGTATCTAGTTAATTGCAGCTGCGAAATACTTGGTGCAAATCTACATGCATGCCACAACTGTTTTACTGTACAACAATGAAAGACTGCAACTACAAAGGAGATTTTCTCTACAATTACGCGCTAGCAATAAACAAAAGCTACACTAATTACACAAATTACAAGAAAAAATCAGAAGATTCCAGTGAGGTATCCTCGGCTAAGGGTCGCCCTATGAAACGTCCCCTTTGAACAATTTATACACAACTGTGCTTAACCTGATACACAATATTTTTTAGCGCAACGCAATCTGACTTTCAAAATTCCCTACAAAAGAATGGCCCTGACTAACATTAAACTATACCTTTCACAAATCACTTACCTCACAAAAATCTTCGCTACTCAAGCTACTGCAATACAGCGAGCACCACTACTGCCAGCTAAATAAAAGATTCAAACTACTGAAGGCACTAACTACTGATAGGGATAGTTAGCAAATGGAAGATATTAATAGAGAACAAACAATGTATTTACTTTGGTATCATCATATATAAATATAGCAGTTCATGACAAATTTCAAAACTCCGCCATCTCTCTCCCCACATCCACCACTGCTGGCGGCTCACCTCCAACTGCGCAACGCTACGCGCTGTTCAGAGCCAGCTGCCTCACTACAATGGCGAGTATTACAACAATGCAAAGCAGCCACAGACTGCACACAGCACAGCCAGTGATTTTCATACAGAGGTGGCGTTACCAATAAAAAAACCTAAACAGCCTACTTACATAGCCCCCATGCTCCCCACAAAAAATTTTACAAATTGTGTTGGACAGTGGCCAATACAGATTTGAAGAAATTTTTCATAATTACAATAACAAAGAAATCAAATGCACACACTTATTGATACAATGTTGGTCAAAAGCTAAAATTTTCTCACAGTCCATAAAGACAGTCCAGATTGTTGAATTGCAGTGGTTTTTCTCAAAGACTGAGCAGTAAAAGAAAATGTACACAGAAGTAGTGGATTTCCATACAGTCTTGAAGAAGTAATGTTGTCCTTCCAACGGAAAGACCGTGTTGACTCTTGACATGCAGACAGGTCATGGGCCACAACAGAGCAAACCCACAGCGGAGTCAGTCGAAGTTTTGAAGAATATCGTTTGGTAGGTCATCACAGAGCAGACCCACAGCAGTCCTGGTAGAGATTACGGTATTGGTGGGCCACCAGAGGCGCAGACCCACTGCAGTCCTTGTAGAAATAATGGTATTGATGGATCATCAAAGATGTAGACCCACTGTAGTCCTTGTAGAGATGGCCAGCAGCCATCTGTTGTGACTGTGCAGGTGCACAATCACCATTGAAGAGTCTTGCAGATAATATAGCAAGTCCATAACCACCACTTGCGCACTCACAAAGTTTTTGGAATTGTCCTTAGAACCAGCAATGCTGTTATCCAGTCCCTTGCTGAATTATTAACACACGTGCAAACACTAACAGTCCCTACTTCTCACATATTGTCCATATACTATGACCAACAGACACGTGTGCAATGAAATGATACTTAATTTGAAGAACTGGTGTCAATTACAATATTATAACATAAAAATACAATTGCAAAGGTACAAAATACATTATTAAAGAACATAACAATACAGATAACATTTGTAGTAATAGGGGCTTTACAAAAGAATAGAAATAAACATATACATCAGTGTTACAGGAATTATGACATAAGTAAACACATAAAGATCAGAAGAACTTTTGAAACATCACCTTCACATGTGAGCAACAAACCAGAATAAATAATGTCTAAACATCTTTACAAAGTAAATAACATAGTATTAGAACAATTCTACAACATAGGTCTTATCAGATAAACATATAAATACAGGAAAAACATAAATACCCAAGGGTACTCAAAAACATAGTGGGATAACACAAGGAAAGGACAGGGTTTGTTTTACTGCAGTATTTTGCAAACAAAACTTTCTTTACTTCTCGGAGATCTCCCTTCGTTCCTCATTATTTCCAAATAGTCCTATCAATACCTGCTTTCTCTACTCTGTTCATATTTCTTTCAAAATAATTTCGGATCATTGTACAATACTCATTTTGGCCCAAAACGTTTTCATATACCTTCAATGCATTTCTTTCCATTCATCACAACTAGTTTCTTATATAGTCTACCCCCTCTTAAGCTAACTTAAATCTACTGAGCTCAAATGCTAAACTAAGGGACGAGGCAATGCAGCAGCACATAAAACAATTAACGCAAACAGCAATGACAAAAAAGTGCAGATTTGCAAAGGAAGTAGCATGTTAGAAATTAGCGAAGCAATTGCAATATTACGACTAATATAAGGCAATGTGCAGCAAACAAGAAAAATAAATCTGGCTTAGCAGAGTAACACAAATTAAAATTCAGTAGCACTATGCCTGGCAAACAGCATAACTTATACCTAAACATGACAAAGTTCAAGCAGAAAAAGTATTACACTAAAAATGGCCATGTCTAATACCTATGTCACATCTTAACACTAGAGTGATGCATCATGATAACTTACTCTACCAAAAAAATTACCAAGTAGTTGAAAAGAAAATTATGTATGCAGTTCCTGTTACTAGTCCCTTCTTATT